>NC_138983.1:14192427-14836598 GCF_964341445.2 Mesoplodon mirus
ATCAAAAGTCCTTAACATGCAGACGTATATATTCCTTCACAGTTGGGTCCCAACCTACTTTTCCAGCCACTGTGCCATTTACTCTTCCCTACACACTTAATTCTCTAGCTATACCTTTCTACTCACTATTCCCAAACATAATGAGCTCTTTCACACCCTCTTGCTTTGGGATAAGCTCTTCTCTCTGCCTAGAATGTACCTCTCCCACATTTTCTGCCTAGTAAACTCTTACACGTCCTCTAAGACTTTGGCAAAATGGCACCACCTCCAGGAACCCTTATCCAATCTCCTATATAAAACAGGGTAGAGGCTGAGTGAGAACAACGCAAATGCAAGATGGTAAGCTCTGAGGCTATGACATTGAGCTGGGAGCGGCCATGGAAGGGTCTGGGGAAACAGCATTCTAAACAGAGGAGACAGCTCGTGCAAAAGTTGTAAGAAATGATAGCATGTTACAGAGCTGAAAGAAAACCAGTGTGGCTAGAGTAGAATGAGTAAGGGGAAAAGTAGTCAAAGAATTAGGCGAAGGCCAGCTCATGAAGGACCTCAAAGGACATGTAAGAAGTACAGCTATTATTCTAAGTGCAGTAGGAAGCCATTGGAAGGTTTTAAACCTGGTAATAACATGATCTGATTTGTTTTTTAGGAAGTCACTGTGGCTGCTGTGTAGAAAATGAATTATAAAGGGGCATGTGTGAAACAGACCATTTACATAGATGCTTGAGTCATGTTTGTTACTAAATGAGTATTTATTCATTGATCCATTTGTTTATCCACCATTCTAAACTCTTCTTTGCTACTGAAATAAGCAAGACATACTGAGACGTTTGCTGCAAAAGCTCTACTTATACGTGCCGGGTGTGTGACTATCAAGCTTCCAGGAGATTAAAAAAAAAAAAAAATCTAGGAAGTCTCACTTTTCAGGGTGTGCCCCAAGTTATGCCAGGGAACTGAATCAGCCATGGTACCCAGATCCTGGCTCAAATAGTACTGCTGAGCTGGAACGTGAAAAGTGTTGGTACTTGAAGTGGTGGTATGGAGGGTTTGCAATTAAAGAAAGCACCAAAATGCAAATCAGACTATTCCCTTATACTTTCTTTTTTTTCTTTTTTCCTGGTCTCCAGTAGTAGCCCCCTGAACCTAGATAAAAGCATACCATTGCTAAAAGTTAATTATATTTTTCTATAAATCTTTCCTGGCTCAGGGCCTTTGTACATACTGTTCCTTCTGCCTAGAAGACCCACCCCATCCACACTTAGCCTGATGAATCGTACTCAGCACGCTAGTGTTAGTGCCTCTGACAGGCCTTCCTTGAACCCCCAAATCTAAATCAAGTCTGTCCTTTCCTAGAACCCTGTACTTTTCCTAGAATGCCCCTATCATTTGTAGCTTTAAATTCATTTGTGAGATCATTCTTCTAATGCCTCTGTATACTTGTAGCCTCCCCAACCATCAGACTGTAAGTTCCAGGGACCCAATATATCTGTTTACTACTGCTTCTACAGTGTCTGGCACATAATATACCCATAATAAATATTACTCCCACTAAGTGAGTTAATACTGGAAATAGGCATCCCTAGGCAGATAGGTATAGGACTCTTTTAGCTCCTTTAGCTGTGCTTTCTCTTGTTTCTCTTGTTTTCCATTCTGTAGCTTTAAGAACTCCTTCCTCCATTCACACAAGAAAGTGATCCTAGAGATGGAGTAATTCTTTTTTTAAGACTCATGTTTTTAATTTTTTAATCAGGGTCTCTCAACCTCAGCACTATTAACATTTTGGGCTGAATAATTATTTGTTGTGGGGAGGGATGTCCTGCTTATTGTAGGATGTTTAGCAGCATCCATGGCCTCTACTCATTATTTGCCAGTAATACCTACTCCCAAAAATGTCTCTAGGCATTGCCCCATGTCAGCAAAAATCACTCCTGATTAAGAACCACTGTTTTAAAGTGTGGAAATGTCAAACCTTTTACTCTTTTAGAAGAATTATGTTTAGAATTCAGGTTGTTGAATGATGCCTGGGTTGTAAGAGGATTCTACCAACCCAACTGGATCAAAATAGTGCCCATTTCTATCTTGTTTCTGTAGCACCCCCAGGGTATCCTTTGAAAAGGCCATTAGTGATGGTCTAATTCAGGGCAATATTCTGATCTTAGAAATTCAGTCCCCTGGTCTGTCCTAGAAGGATGAAGGAAAGGGGTGGTGTTTCTGAGGAAACGAATGTCTCTGAGACCCTTCTGGAATTGGTAATCCCCTAGAATTTTCCTAGGGGCATGTCCCAGGGGACAATAAAAGGGAGACAAACAGCCCATTCTGGCATGCTTTTCAGGATCTCTTACTCCAAACAAGACAGTCTGAGAGGCCTGGTAAAAATAAATATGGCTTAGCGCTCCTGGCACAAGAGCAGTTTCTGACAGCCAAGACTTAACTCACCCTAGGGGGTGACCCAGCCAGGGACTATGCATGAAGTTCATTTCTACCCATTGATATTCCCAGTGACTCACAGCAGCCAGGGATGGCTCTGTGCACCAGAACTGTGTTGAACCATGGAGGAGGAGGACTCGGGATGCACACAGAAAATTCAGTCTCTTGAGCCTGAGTCAGACAGGGACAGCCAGCTTCCCTGTTCCTCCTCAATCCCAGAAAAACAACACAAATCATGCCTTCTGGAAAGGAACCTGTCTTTTGAATACAGAGCGGAAACTGTTTATAAATTCTTAATCCCCTGACATTGAAAGTATGGTGACTGCCTGTTCTGAATTTTTGGGGGCAAATGTATTAATTATACCACATGTCCTTAGTTTTCATTGTGGGAAAAAAAAATGGTCTCCAGAATCCTAAGGTCTTCCTCAACAGGTCAAAAAGCAAGTCTTCGTAAGCAACATATATTGAAACCTTGAGACTGACGAAAGCTGTATCAATAACGTTGTGGGGAGGAGGGATTGAGAATCAGCCTCTACTTTTTCACCCTTTTCTCCTTGGATTTTAGGCTAAGATGACATAGGCCTTAAAGGTTGACTTTTTCCTAGCAGTAAGATCAAGTAAGCCTGACCTGACTCGACTGCCGCCTTCAGTCAGCGAAAAGAACTACATACACAGAAAATGCCTCATGGTATTTGTTACCATGGTGACGTTAGTTCAACATTTCATCTGCATAAAAATTTTAGGCAAAACAGAATAGAGAAATACTGGCTAAGAAGCAGTTAACAACGCATTTTTCCCTTGCTATTGCAAAGTTAATGTTAGCTTTGGTCAAAGATGGTAATTTGAAGTGAAAGCCTTTGAAAAATTGCAGACAAGCGAGGATGAAATGGCAACCAATCCATTGGAGAAATCTCCCAATATCCTCTTTGCACTGTAACAAATTACTCTCCCCTCAGCTAACATGGCACATTTGGGGCTTCCTCACTCTATTTACTAGTGAGAAGAAAGTGGTTTAACAAAATTGCAGATGATCCAAAGCCAGAAACTGTTGGCATACCAGCTTGGAGGGAAAAGCGATATACAGGACCCTAAGGAAGTTGGGGACTTGGCCAAAAGTAGCAGGACAAGATTCAACCTAGAAAATGGCAGGTGGTAACAAAATTAATCCATATGATTAATATGCACTGGGGAGAGGCGTAGGCCACAAAGCTAAGACAAGAGAGGAATTTATAACTTTATGTACTAACCCAAAAGTTAAATATTGCTAGAAGGCCCTAGAGACTGAAGCTGGGAGGAGGCTGAGGTCTCTGAGAGAATACAACTGCAAGCGAGGGCTTACTTCCTTACCCACTTCCTTTCTTGCCAGGATCTTAAAGTCAAAGAAGGTGAAGAGGCTAACTACGCTGATTTACGAAGACAGCCAGGAGGAACTACGTCTGGGCCAATTCTGGACGTCCGAGCGGGGGCGACAGGACCCAGACAACCACCTCAGGAAATGAGTAAACGAAAAGGGGAGGTCGCAGAATTATTTAGCTCTAGAACAACGCTGCCTAGGCGGGGGTCGGGGGGAGGGGTGGAGAAAATCTCAGGAAAGGAATTTTGACAGTGAGAACGTTAGTTAAGACACAGCACTCCAGGCCCCCTGATGCCCCTTGTTTGATGTCCATAAAGACCGAGAGGATTATGCATTAGCAAGCCTTGTGTATTCTGAGACATCAATAAAGTCTGGACTTGGGGCCGGTAGGGGGGCCGGGGTCACGTCCAGGCGACTTCGGTCAGCCTGGGTGCACCTCTCTGGCACAGAACTAGAGTGAGCGGGATCCGAGAGTTGCTGCTAGGATTAAACCTTTTCTAAGTTAAGGACTTTAAAGCAGTAGTACTGGGGACAGTGAAGGGGGGCTCTCTTGAGGGCTAGGAACGTGGGGGCGGCTTGAAGAGGAGCTGGGCCAGCGCTGCAGGCGCCGGCGGCTGGGGTCCGGGGACCGGGGGGCGGGGGCCGAGGGCGGAAAGGGGCCGGGCCGGCGCTGGGGGCGGGACCAGGCGTGGTGGCCGTGGCGGGGGCTGCGGCGCTGGGGGCGGGGCGGGGCGGCCCGGCCCGGGACACCCCCTCCGGATCCACTGGTGGGGCGGCTTCGGCTTCGGCAGCACTGGAGGCGGCAGCGGCCGGAGGGCGACTTGCGGGGCGCGCCCGCCACCGTGTACCGGGACGCTTCACCTAGGGGACCCTCCGTCGACACCCTCCGCCGCGCCGTCCCGCAGGACCCGGCGGGACCCCCGGCCGGCAGGGAGCGCCGGCGGCGGCACCATGAGGCGGCCGTGGGGCGCGCTGCTGCTTGGCGCCCTGCTCTGCGCGCACGGTAAGCGGCGCCGCCGCGCCTACGCCGACCGGCCCAGCGGGAAAGTTTTTCCCTGGGTCCGGCCGCTGCAGGACTCACCTCCCGAGGGCGGGACGGCGCAGGCTGGGGCCTGGGACCCCTCGCCCTCACTCCAAGCAGCAGCCCAGAGATTGTGTTCCGGGGAGGGTACCGGGAGCTCCCCCAACTCCTCCAGTCCGAGACGGGGCAGCGGTGGAGGAGCTCCCCGGGCTCGGGTCTGGGCCAGGCTGGGGGGAAGGTCCGAGGCGCTCGCTCGCCTTCCCTCGCTGCTCTTTGGAGAGCTGGGGTGCTTCCCTTTTCAGGTTCAGACAGGGTCTCTGTGTCCTTGGTGCGAATGAATGTGGGCGAAGAAAGGGAGGCGGGGAAGGATGGTCGCTAAACCATAAATTGTAAATAGCCCTCTTTTCAGGGGCTGGGGGTCTCGGGCGGATTGCGGAGAGGCTCCAGAGGAATCTGAATACTTGAGCTCTGGGGATTCCTCCACTCGAGGAACAGTTCATCGGGCTCCGGACCATGCTCCCGCCGAGGGTCCTTGGGCACTGCCTGCTCGCAGCATCTTCACTTAGTGGCGTTTTGGGTTCCCTCTCCTGGTTGTGACCAATCAGCTTCCTGCCCTGGATCCTTCCCGGAGGGGGGGGAGGGGGAAACAGGGTTGGAAAAGGGGCAGAGGAGGGACATAGGGAAGAAACTGCTGGAAGGCTCCCGCAGATCCGCCCTGGCCGGGATAGCTGGGCGGGTATCGCCGAACCTCAGAAGGCAGCCTCCCGGCCCTCGCGGTGGCCCTCGGGGAAGCTGGAGGGATGGCAGCAGGACGGCTGCTTCATCTGCTCCTTATTAATTACTTGTTTGGTGCCGGTACGCAACTGGTGTGTGTGATTAGGGCTCCAGTGGAATCTGTTTCTCCGCAGCCGGCTAGGACCGTGGGTGCACCCCGTGATTTAGCAGCTGCCTCTAGTTTGTGCCCAAAGATCAAAGAACTTTGATCTTTGAATCCCAACCCTATTCACCCACCGCTGTTCAGTCGGGGGAGATCCGAATCTTCCCATTCTCCCCGCTGCCGGGATGAGGCGGTGGGGTTCCGAATAATGGGGTCTGTAGACCACGGCCTTGCGCCAGTTCTTTAACGTAAAGGGAGCTCGTGTGGAAGTAATGCAGATTTCGGAACTTGCCTGGCAGGGCGTGGAGATGCCTGAGCACTTGTTTTAAAGGTGTTTACCTCCCAAATACAAAACAGAGATCTCTTGTCTGGTATTTAAACTACCCGTGGGTTTTAAATGACTTTTTCCATGCCCACTCTAACCCGACCGAGCTCCTAACTCTTCCTCTCGGAGGAGTAGCCTGGCCGACCCACGTCCCTCTTTGCACTGTGCTCTCCCCCTCCCGAGCTCTCTCCTAGAAGGTTATTTGCAGCCTCTCTGGCGTGTCGGGACAGCGGCCCTACTGGGGTAGGAATGTAGCTGCTCTTCCCACCGCATGGGCCCCTTAAAGGGACAGCTATGCTTTTTGGGGGGCTTTTCCCCTTCGGGCTGCAAGGGAGGAGGATGGAACTTTCCTCTCGGCCCCCTGGAGGAAGTTTTGAAAAACATCAAGGGAAATGGCACGGCACTGGAAAAAAAAAAAAAAAAAAAAAAAAAAAAGGGCTAAAACGGATACCAACAAAGCCAGAAAGGAGATTGTCGCCTTCTGCCCTAGGGAAAGGGGAGCTGGAAGGTTCCGGGCTGAGACTGGTCAAGACGATTTTATCGCTCCAGAGCTGTCAAAATTGCCTACACTACATCTGCATTGAGAACGGGGGTAGAAAATTGTGTATATTTTATGCTTCACAGAAGAAGGATGGGAGGGTTCTGGGTAACTATTTGGGTTCTTTTTAAGGACAAAATATTTAATGGAAACTTCTAAGCATGGGAGGCTTTCTGTGCATGTGGATAAGGACACTCCGTGGCACCAAGATCTAAACTTTGCCTGGCCTGATCCTGAGCCATCCTCAGAGGCTTGGAGGGGACAGATTCATGGTTCATCAACCAGTGAGACTGAGCAGTCGCTCAACCAAAAATATCACCACAAGGATCCCGCACTATGTTCCAGGGGCTCAGGGAGAAGACAGTGTGTCATAGTAGATCAGGTAGGCAGATGTGACCTCCACTAGGAATGAATTCAAGACAGTAAGATATAAGGTGCTTATTTGGATGCTGCTAGTACTTGGGGCTTTTCCTAGAGCCTGTGGGATTGGCCGGAGCCTATATAATACTCCAACCTTAAAGATATTGGAAGGGAACTTGATTGCTGGTAATAGCCCTGGGTATCTTCCTATTGAGGGTTGACGTGAGGCCTCAGACAATCCACCACCATTTGAAGAGTGGAAACTCTGTTTGTCTTGGAGATCTCTTCCAGGTAAGCTTTGGTAGATAGAGGGTTATTTCTGAGGATGAGTGCAAATGAGTGGAGCTGAGACAGGTTTCTTTTCCATCTGGTGTTGTCATGGTGTTTGGTTGACCTTGTCCCTGATCTTACTGGACTTGTGAAAGATGCTTGGCTTGTCACTGACTTTGGATTTCCTCTTCTGTCGCCTGTTGCATATCAGATAACATCTTTGGGACTGGCACATGGTATTAAGAATGACAGGTGCAAGGGAACTGAGTATGACCATGTCTGATACAGAGCACGTTGGGCATGTCCATTTTCTGGGCCAGCAGAAACACAGGAAATCACAGAGGACAGGATATTTTACAGGTCTTTCTCATTCTTTCTACGGATTGACTGCTAATCTTGATCCCTAAGAAGAAGGAAAATGGGAGAGACTGGCTATGTTGCTTCTCCTTTGAAGAGAAGATTCATCCTAGGGGCCTCCAAAATAGGAACAGAATTTTGGAGACTACTTTAAAAAGTAGTCTTGTCTTTTTTTGTGATTGGACACATCTCATAATTTCGAGACAGTTCCATGCCCATGGCCGACTAGGTCTGTTAGCCTGTTCCAGCCACAGTCTCTACATTCCTTGACGCAGTTTAGCCATGAGTTTTGTCACAGTTGCCTGGACATGGGGCATCTGGCCGCAGACTGTGTCTGGATTACCATCTCAACTTCAGCATTGGAAGACCTTTTCCCCTTCTCAGCCTGGTGGGATTCAATATCCCAGGAAAGCCTTCATGCCGACTGGTTGGCTGGCAGAGCCAGGCTTTGGCCCTATAAATAGCTCTGATGAATGCCTGTACTTGCCTCTCTCCTTCCAGCTTCGAGCTGACAGTGTCATTCCTTCTCCCCAGCACACTCAGGAGCATTCCCTAAACTGGGCTCTGCACCCATTCATTTGTTCATTCATTCCCCAGACACATATTTGTCAAGTGCTAATCTAATCACTGCATACATAGCTCTGTGATCAAGAAGCAGAGGCAGGCCTGGGTTTGAATCTTGGCTTCGCCACATCTTCGTGACCCTGTACAAAACACTTTATCACCCTGAACTTTGGGGTTCATATCTGTAAGTGGGGGGTGGGGGTGGAGTAGTAATAAATTATCATGTGAGGATATTGTAAAAATTAAATGAAATAATAGTATGTTCAAACCATTCAGCACAGAATCTGACAATTACTCTGTTACCATAGGTCTGGGTAAATGTTAGTTGTTTGTTAGCATGCTTGCAGAAGTGGATTAGAGACGGTTCTTGCCTTTGGACTACGGGAACCAGACAACTGTAGTTATACTACAGTGTCATGTGCTAAAATGGAGGCTCAGCCCTTCATTCATTTCAGCTGGTTTTTTGCTTTCTTTTTTTTAAAGATCTTGCCCTATCTTTTCCCCCTTGAAAACCTAATGAAACCTAAGCATATTTCCCTCCTGTCCACACTTCAAAAAAGAGATCTATTAAGCGATACCATGAGTCTAGGGGGCCCACTCTGCCTTAGTTCTCCTGGGAGAGGGCCTGGGATGTGGGGCTTTCCTCTGAGAGCTTCCCTGTTAAAAGCCCTGTGGTCAGGGATGCAGCCAGGCATCTCACCCTAAGGTTGCTGTGACCCGGGGTGAGAGGTGCTGGCTGAGGTCTCTTGTAGCTGGAACAGTTTAGAATTCCAAGCTCTCCCTCCCGCTGGCCTGGGAAAGGAGTCAGGCCCCAGAGCTCATAAGATAGTAATTGCCCCAATTTGGGGGCCGGGCGTTGTGGAGCTGCCTTCCTTCATGACTACTGTCTTCAATCAGGAATCCTGTCAGCGTGCAAGGATAATTGATTCAGGTCTCAAGCCCACGACTCGCTCCTCCCTCCCCCCTGCCCAGCCCCCAGCTCCTCCACCCCCAAGTTTGACCCCTGTTGTCCCTTTGTTTCTTCCATTTAAGTTGGTGCCAGAGATGTGATGGTTTTGGGGGCTGCGGAAAGTTGACCATAACCAAGAGCAGCCGTTCAAAAGAGCTGATTCTCTAGCTTTCCTGGCTGTCGTTTGACTCCATTTTCTGTTCTGCATTTTTGATTTAGCAAGAAGCAAACATCCTTGGTGCCCTTGGGCACCTCTTACGCCCTTCTGAGCAAACTTTATTCTTTCATGGCACGTAGGCATTCCCATCCTCGCTCACAGCTGAGTGGATTGCCTGCAAGCTTCCCTAATGCTCTGCTCTCCTGCCCATTCAGGTTAGAGTGAGAAGGGGAAGGGCCCTGCCTGAGCCCCAGCTGGGAGAAGCCTTGCCCGGGACTCGGGACTCGCTGCAAGCCCGGACATGGCCTACAGGAGCTCCCCGCTCACCTCTGTGCTGAGCCAGGGAGGATCGGAGTTGCGAGCAAAGCCGGAAACAAAAGACTGGGAGCAAACCTCCCATCTGGCTGAGAGGCAGCACAAAGGTGCTGCTGCATAATTTATCACCGGAGGTTTTCTGGGGCCGGGAAGCTCCTGGCTCCAGGCAGCACCTTTTTGGAGGAGAGGGTCCCTCCCCCTGTCCCATCTGGGTGTAGGGCCAGGCAGGTACAGATGAGGGTATTGGGAGAAACACCTGATTAGCACGTGAAATAAAGAAGCTTTGAGGTCGGAAGCACCTCCAGTGATCTCTCCCCGCTCAGCAGCTCCACTTCCTGCCTGGCCTGCAGGGCAGGGGTGGGGGTGGGGGGAATGCTCCAAATGTTCCCTTCGTTGGCTCCAGCCTTGGGAACCTGACTGTCACCGTGGCATGGATGAGGACAAGAGATAGTTTCTCTGTTGGGGACTACAGCCTTCTGGAAACCAAATACAGATGCCAGGTTCTAATATCCATAAGCCTAGCAAATAAGAAAGGGGAGTTCCCTCCTTTTTCCACTCCCCTGCCACACTCACTGGCAGTTTAAATGAGAAATTTCAACCACAGGTTCAGAGAAGCAGTAAAAGTGAATGACTTTAAAACATACCTCCCCCAAATGAGAATTTTTGCTCCTCTGGGAGTGATCTCTGGTGACCATTTTTGCCCAAGAAGCTGGGGACATGTGGTCTAAAAATTACAAATGTATTTCTGGGGCATTTAACATTTGTGAATCTTTTGCCTTATTGCTGGCACTCAAAGTGTTAGCGTGTTTTATCACATTTACTCCTCACCATATCCTTATAAGGTAGATTCTGTTAGATTCCTGTCTTACAGATGGGAAACTAAGGCTTAGGCCATTTGCTGTCACACAGTTAATGAGTAACTGACCTAGGATTTGAACCCAGAGCCTAAGCTGTTAACTCTCTAATCCATACTACCTCTTAGAATAGAATCTTTTGTATCTAAGCTATACCAGAATGTCTTGGTCGGGACTGTCTGTATTTCATCTTAGATTGCCCTCTCCTCTGTGTTTTCAGTCTTCATCTTCTCAGGGAATCCCAATGCATAAAGGATTACCTTTCAGGTGCTTCTTGATGGAGTGAGGCTTTAAAAAGCTCCCAGAAGGGGAGATATGGTTTGCTGCTCCCTGAAGCCACATGTTACTCTGCGGACCTTGGGTTTTGAGATGTAAGGGGAGAGGAAAGCAGTACTTTGAGCAGCCCCTCAGAGAGCACAGCCACATTCAATCCCTGTTGGGCTTGTGAAATCTGTTGACTGAGCTTCTAGTCAGGGTAAGAAGCCTGTATGGCGATGTAGCTCCATTACTGGGTTGAGAGAGAGGACACAGATGAAGATTATGGGGTTAAGAGGAACAATAACAACAACAAAAATAATAGCTGCTTATGTATAATAGCTACTTTATATGTATTATTTCATTTAAACCTCCCAGCAACCTTATGAAACAGGTACTATTATTACCCTCGATTCACAAAAAAGGAAACTAATCCGTTTCTAAATTGCTCTGTAATTTAGGTTCTAAATGCTCTTTTCTATGTTTGCCTCCTAGGAATTGGTTGATGATAAATTAGGTAAGGATAAAGGATACCATGTACTTCAAGCTCCCCCAGAGAAGGGCAGTAAAGCAGGACTCTTGCCACAAGACTCTCTCCCACCTCTTCCTGTGGTCACTCATGCCACCAACTTAACCCACGGGAACAGCACTGCAGCTTGGCGCACAGTTGGATTTTTAGACGTCTCAAGCCCTGAAATATTAGGGCTTAATCATGGGGTGGATGGATAAGACAGTCTGGGTGAGTCAAATTCTATAATAGCAATAGTAGGTGCTACCATTTATCAAGAGCTTAGTATATGCCAGGCATTATGCTAAGGGCTTTTTATGAATTAAGTAATTCAATTCTCATAACATCCATGGGAGGTAGGGGCTCTTATTATCCCAATTTTCCAGATGAAAAACTAAGGTGTAAAGAGATTATACCTGGTCCAGTGGCCAGGAATTAGCTCAGTTTTGTTTCCATGTTCTTAACACTATGCTCTTCTGCCTCATAACTTTGGAAGCTGACCATTAAGGACTTCTTTTCTGTGTTTAAAAGTGGCAAGAGAAGGCTGACCTTGTTAGGACCGATAATCATGTGTCTTATGGTATCACTTTTGAGAGGGCCCACTAGGAGAAGACTTTATCAGATAGATTTTCAAACCAGGTAAGGCTGGCCTCTAGAGATCTAGGGACAGAAATAAGGAGAGTCACGGCATGTCAGTATCACAGCTTGATAATACAGCCAGTGAAAGGAACTCTTGTTGGAGAAAGGAGTGAACTTAAGCTGGATAGAACTAGGAAGCCACCTTAAAAAGAAGATTCCTGGGGCTTCCCTTGTGGCGCAGTGGTTGAGAGTCCGCCTGCCGATGCAGGGGACACGGGTTCGTGCCCCGGTCCGGGAAGATCCCACATGCCGCAGAGCAGCTGGGCCCGTGAGCCATGGCCGCTGAGCCTGCACGTCCGGAGCCTCCGCAACGGGAGAGGCCACAGCAGTGAGAGGCCCGCGTACCGCAAAAAAAAAAAAAAAAAAAAAAGAAGAAGATTCCTGTTTTCTTGAGTATAGGGTAGGTAGGAAATAACCACTTTTATTTCTCATATTCTGGGCTTCTCTTTTCCTATGACTCCCAACTGTCACAAGATTCTAATGGAATGTGTCATTCATTCATTTTACAAACTTATATTGATCATCACTACATACCAATCACTGAACTGTGCACTGAATACAAATACAAAGCTCTATATCATACAGTTCCAACCATCAGGAGGCTTCTGGTCTAGTAAGTGAACAATGGTCCCACAGTGAGCTAAATGCTACCGTAAGAGGAGACACCAAGGGCCTCTGGGGGGCACACAGCAGGGGCTTTCAATTCAGCTGGGGCTTTGTGGGTCCAGATGGGGCAGCATCAGGAAGGGGTTCATGTCATGGCCTCCTTCTCCTGCCAGCCACTTACCTTGTTTGGTATTGGTTCCAATGTTTTCTGTGCAAGCTCTGTCCTCTCAAACAGTGGCTGTATAGCTACCCGAGTCTCTCCAGACTGCAGGTGTCTCTTGGGTGAGACTAGATCCATTTCCATGTGGCTTTTGGCTGCAACCCCTTTCAGTTATGTCAGTCTTGTCTCGCTGCATGGGCTTCCCTTTCAGTGAGAGACACTTACTGAGTAAGCTGCCCAAGGAGCTGAAATCAGTGGATTGGTCCCTTGATTGGCCTGGATGTAGTTCAAAGTCATTCCAAATAACTTATCCTCATTAAATAAGGTTTATATCTTCACCGTTGCTGCCAGTTGTTAGGAGAAGAGAAGAGAGCTTTGGTGTGTTATGAAAAAAAAACATCCTTCACTTATATGAGTGATGATTCCTCCCTTTCCCATTGTAATCCCTTCCACATTGGGGTAGCTGTCATATCCCAACACTCACAGAACAACCCTTAAGCCTTCTCATTTCTGGTTCAACTTGAAAAAGCTGCTCTGTAGCTGTGTATAGTCACTGTACACCTTGGGCCTCCAAGTGACAGGTGTGGTCCACTTTGAGCTGAGCTTTCTGTGGGGTGGTGATCGGGAGCAGTGCCTCTTTTTTTTTTTTTGCCTGTGCCTCGTGACTTGCGGGATTTTGGTTCCCCGACCAGGGATCAAATCCGGGCCCTCGGCAGTGAGAGCACAGAGTCCTAACCATTGGACAGCCAGGGAATTCCCAGCAGTGCCTCTCGAACTTGAGTGTGCATCAGTGGGAAGCTTTATTGAAAGTCCAGATTCTGAGATCATATTGAGAGAAGAATATTGGTCTAAGGGTCTGAATGGGGCTGCCATCCTGGCTCTCCTACTCACCCCATGACCTGGGCCAAAGTAGGTGATCTTACCAATTAAATGGGTAGTACTGCAATGATTAAATGAGAACACAAGTGTGTATGCAGAAGTAGCTTGCAAACTGTCAAGGAAAACTGCAAAACATAATCATTTGTTGTCTAAAGCCCTGCCCTTTTCTGGACCAACACAGTACCGAGGCACTCTTTCAAAGGGCTAGGGTTCCATACTCTCCTTGCTTCACTGCTTTACCTTAGGGCAAGGGAAATTGGTCTTTAGCCTCAGCAGTAGCCAGAAGGAGAGGTCACTGCTTGAGATCCATAAACCCACTGCACATTTGCCAATCCAGAATGCAGAAAGAAGGACCCCAAAATCCCAGTGTTATAAATCCCCTTTTTTGATCTCAGGGTATTGGAAATTCTCATAATAGCAATACCACTTATTAGGAGGCAGTATTCATGAAGAGATTAAGAGCAGAGGATCTGGAATTGACCTGCCTGTGTGTGAAGGCTGGCTCCAACCCTTAGTATCTGTGTGACCTGTCAACAGACTTCCCCTCCCTGTGTCTCAGTGTCCTCAACTGTAAGGTGGTGATAATAATAACAGTGCCACTTCCCAGGGTTGTTGAGAGCATTCAATGATGTGGCATAAGAAAAGCACTTAGAAAAGTATTTGGAGGGCACATGGTAAGTACTCAGTAAATGATGGCTGTGTTTTTATGAAGCTTTTGCTGTGTGCCAGCCCTGCACTAAGCAGTCTACATGGATTATTTAATTTAATCTTTACAAAACCCTTTGCGGTAGAACTGTTGTTATTCCCATTTTATGGATGAGGAAACTGAGGCTCAGAGGCATTAACTAACTTGCTCAAAGTTGTAGAGTTAGTGTAGAACCAGGACTTGAACTCCAGCCTCTCTGACTCAAGAATCTGTGTTCTCTCACATATTACACTGTGTCTGGTAGTGTAAGCAGATGGGCGTTTCCCTGCTTTCCTTCCGAAGAAAGCAGTGAGAAAGTGGTCAGATGGCTGAGATTTTGGTTAACCTCCCAGGAAGGCCCTGTGAGCACATTACCATGTATCCTAAAAGCTGGATAACTTGATGATCAGGGATAGTGAATACTTTGGGAGGAGGTCTTTTCCATGTTGAATTGCATTAGGTTGAAGGTTCCATGCCCTTTGAGGCCACGGATGCTTGCAGTGTGGCCGGCAAATAGCTTTCAAGGCCAGAAGCACAGCTGAGTGTTCTAACTGAACACTTCTTAAAATGAAGACGGCGTTTTGCCACCCGCAGTCATTTGTATCCTTTCTTCACTCACCATTCTTTTAGTTAAAAAGGGTTAAAAGCTGTCCTTTATGATCACAGCCAGGACTTGAGTGAAAAGGCAGAATTCCACCTCCCAGGATCCCAGAGGGGCAGCAGTTGTCCAGAAGAGCTGGAGTTTGGAGTATAATGTGTCTGTTTACTGTATGAACACCCAAGCCAAGAGTTTGCCTGTCGCCGGCTGCCTGACCTTCAGATGTTGCTCTGACATGCAGGAAGTCATGACTCTTCAGCAACTAACTTGATGCCCACTGGATGGAATGCTTTGTTCCTGAAATCTGCAGGGGAAGCTCAGGACTTCTGCTATCACTCAGCCAAAAGGGGGCCAGGGGGAGGCTAAAAAAAACCCTGAAGGCTCTTCTTTTACCTTCTGGATTCCTGTTGACTTGCATGCAGCCTAAAATGCTGCTGTCCTTGATCTCCTGATCCTGGTACTCAGGTTCTTAAAATCAAGGCCTTTCAGAAAAAGCTAGCCCCCAAACCCTCATGCCCGCACACCCCCAGCATGCATTTATGGAGCATCCTTGGTGTTCCCAGGCAGGAGGTTAGCCTCTTTCACGTTTATCTTCATGTCCAACCCTTGTGGCTTTTTTTACACACAAGGAAACAGGCTAAGGGGCTACGGGATTCGTACAAGGGGGCACAGCTGGTCAGTGGGACCCAGCTCGGTCCGCTCCAGGTCCAGTGCTTCCTCCTCCTCTCCCCGCAGTGCCCCCTCTTCCTCTCCATTCTTGTCACCCCCTTACCCTGATCTCCTCATTGGTGAGACCCCGCTCCCTGCTGTGCGTGGCTAGCAGCATTTCTCAACCTCCATTGACATTTTAGGCTGGATAACTTCTTTGTTGTGGGCTCCTGTCCTGTACATTGTAGGATATTTAGCAGCATCTGTGGCTTTTATCCTCCAGATGCTGCCAGGACCACCAATCACAACCAAAAATGTCATCATGCATTGCCAAATGCCCCCCAATCTTCAACTGAGGCCAGTCTTCAATGAAGGAGAAAAATCATCCCTCATTGGGATGACTTTTAGCTTTATTCTTAGCCTTATTCTTCCTCTTCACCATTCTTCCCCGAGAAAGAGGTCAGCATGTTGGTGGTGAGCCCCATGGCATGGAGTCCTCTGGAATACTTAGTCATTGCTCTTTCATCCCAGCCAGAGTTCCCTAAAGCAGTGCCCATAGCTGTGATGAGCTGGTCAAACTTACAAAAGTTCCTCAGGCTCTGGTGCCCAGGGTCTGAGTGGGAAAAGCCCTCATCCCTTCTCAGTGCTCTCAGAACAGGCCCAAGAGGATGGGGCTGGGTCTTCAGTGCTTCCCTGGGAAGAATCCCCTGTCCTGTACTTGCAGAGAGATCTGGAGAGACGGGAGTGCTGGGCTTGGAGTAGGGCCTTCCTATGAGGTATAGAGACGCTGCTCCTTTCAGATGGATTCCCGTGGCTTCTGCAGGAAATCCTGCATCTTTTCTAGGGCAGCTGATTCCCTTAGCATGTGGAGGGGGAGGGCAAGGCCTCAGCTGAAGATGGGGTGAAAGCTGTGGTCCTTCACTCCAGAAATGTACACTTTGCCTGTAGTTTCAGGGGTTCACAGATCCCAAAGGTTGGCCATCCCTCCCATCCATTTGCAGGTTAGGGACCCTTGCTTTATGCTTACACTTATCCTTGGGGTTGAAGTGGTGAGGGAGGGGTCTAGGGCTCCCCCTTTGCTTTTGGTGGGAATAACAGTCCACCCTTTCATTCTGGGCCCTAAACCCTAAGCTGGCGTGAGTCATATAATGCAAGGTGAGGATGTAGTCAAGGAGATGAGCCGAGAGAGAAGCTGGGCCCTGTAAATAAGAAAGGAAGCGGGGTGGCAATTCGGGAGCTGCCTCCTTCCCTGTTCCAGCCCAGCCTGAGGGCAGGGCCCAGCTGAGGGGAGGAAAGGGAGAAGAAAGCAAGCGGAGGAGATGAGCAAGGGAGAGGTGACCCCCTTCTTTCTCAGCTGCAGCAGCCCAGCGGGTTAGATGAATGCTGGGAGCGGGGAGAGTGACCCTGGCAGAACCCTTTGTTCCAGCTGAGGCTGGAGCGGGGGCACCGAGCCATTCACACGCCATCCCAGGGCATCCTGCTGGGCACGCTGGGGAGGGGGCACAGCAGCCGGTCATGGGACTTGGCCAGGCAGATAGCTGGATGCTCAATAGGGAAGCCCAGCTGCGTGCTGCGGAGGCTGTGGGAGGGGCTGTTCCTGCCATCCTTCCTCCAGGCTGTGGCCAGTCCCGCAGACCGGAAGGCCCTGACTGGTCCCAGTCGCTCTGCCCTGAGGCAGCCTGGTTTCCTGGTCCCGCTTCTCCTGGTCACCCTCCTTAAAGCGAGTTCTGACTTGGGGACTCACAGCAGCGCCTGTTGCTCCCTGCTCCCTCGTGTGATTTCTTATCCCTAAAGGGGCTCCAGCATTTTAATTCCACTCTTATTTCTTGTTCTCCCTGGCCAATGTCCTGGTCCTGGATAGAGGCAAAAGCATCCATAACTCCACCTAGTTTTGGAGGGAAGGATATGGAAACCTTTCTGCATCACCTATGCTGCCCCCGGCTCCCCTTCCTCAAGACCACCAGCCCTCTAGGTGGCATCATTTGTCCCTGGGCCTTTGGGGGTGTGTGCAAAAAAAACCCTGTCATAGAAGGGATACTGGACTGTTTGTGAGCCCAGAGTCAGAGGGTATCTTCTTGACCATTTGTGCCTTGGAGGAGGGGGAAGGCACGATTACATGGTCCACACCTCCCTGCAGCATCACTGTGGCCTCCTGGGCGACGGTGCTCCTAGACTTGGCTCCTCTACCTTGCCCCCCTGGAATGGGCTTTGGTTGGGTGGGAGCTGAGCCTTCACTGGTTCCTCTTCCCTCTGCCCAGGCCTAGCCAGCAGCCCCGAGTGTGCTTGTGGTCGGAGCCACTTCACGTGTGCAGTGAGTGCCCTCGGCGAGTGTACCTGCATCCCCGCCCAGTGGCAATGTGATGGAGACAACGACTGCGGGGACCACAGCGATGAGGACGGATGTAGTAAGAGCCTCCCCACGGGACGCTGGGCGGTGGTAGAAGGTGTGAGGGAGCAAGGACAGGTGTGATGGTGTGTTCTGTGCATCAATCAGCTGTGCCAGACTCAGAGCTGGACTCTCTCGAGGGTGACAGATATTAACAGATGGGTGGTTTCTTCACAATATATATGGCTTCAGCCCTCCCGTATTTCCCATATCGCCATGCACGTATGGCCAATAAAACAAACTTTGAAACAAGTACAGGAGAAAACATTTGAAATTACAGGTGGTCTCTTTAATTAAATAGATCTCTCTGTATTTATGTGAATATGTGTATCTGTATTGCATATTTGTGCATTTTAAAATGTGCATACTATACGTGGATGCCGAGTATTTCTGTGTTTCTTATGTTGGTATTCTGTGTAATCACACCTTTTCAAATAACATAAACTTTGTAAGAAATCACATATTCTCATTAAATCTCCCCTTTCCCCTAGTGTAGTAACATGCACAACAGGCTAGGCTATCCTTTCTTGGATATGTAGCAATATTACTCCGGAGCCAGTTACTTGTCTGGATTCAGGGGTGCAGTCTCCACCCTGCAGCACCTATATCTGAGGGAGGCTAATTAGTCTCGTAAGAGTGAAGCTACAGCCTCGACCTCATTAACCCTAACCAGTTTAGCTAATTGTGATGATGGTAAATGGCTCACTTTCATGTAGCACTTTGGAGGTCTCAAAAGACCTCACTGAGTCAATTATAATTGTCCCCATTGTACAGGCAAAGAACCTGTAGCTCAGAGAGGGTAACTGGCTTGTGTGATAAGTTCTCGGACTTGAAATTGAGCCCAGGTGTGTCAATCATCATTTAATAAGAGGAAATGGGGAAAAATACTTTTGTTGTCTTTTCATGTTTTCCTTAACTGCTTTCCTAGTGGTTTTGAGCTCCTTGGGCTCTTCTGCCTTCTGAATCCCTGACCACCACTCCCTGAGAAAACTCTGGCTTCTTAACTGCTGTTTCTGCTTGGTTCTCCATCAGCTGGGGCAGGCGTAGGAGTCTGTGAGGAAGGACTGTAATTCCGACAGGGAGTTAGCAAAGGATTTCTGGCCGGGTTGAGCCTGCCTGAGTAAGTGCACCAGACTGACACTCGTTTCCCTTCTTTTTGCCCGGACTCAGTGCTACCCACCTGCTCCCCTCTTGACTTTCACTGTGACAATGGCAAGTGCATCCGCCGCTCCTGGGTGTGTGATGGGGACAACGACTGTGAGGACGACTCGGACGAGCAGGACTGTCGTGAGTGCTGGCGGGGCTGGGCAGGTTCCATCAAGCTCTGCTGGGAAACAATTTTCAATCAGAGAATGATGCCACAGGGGCTTCCCTGGCAGTCCAGAGGTAGATACCTGGCCTTCCAATGCAGGGGGTACAGGTTCAATCCCTGGTCGGGGAGCTAAGATCCCACATGCCTCGCGGCCAAAAAAACCAAAACATAAAACAGAAGCAGTATTGCAACAAATTCAATAAAGACTTAAAAAAAAGAAAAGAAAGAAAAAGAAAATGATGCCTCAGCCCGTGGTCTTTGGCTCTTGTCCCTCCACCTCTTCTCCTGGTCAGATAAGCCCCCGGAGACAGCCTCCTCCTAGGCTCCCTTGGGAAGCATCAGAGCTGCTTGGCTGCTCTGCTCTGCAAGGCTTTCTGCTGGGCTCCCGGGCGCTGGCCCCACTGCCTGTAGCAGCCTGACTGCTCTGTGCCCACAGCCCCACGGGAGTGTGAGGAAGATGAGTTCCCCTGCCAGAACGGCTACTGCATCCGGAGCCTGTGGCACTGCGATGGTGACAACGACTGTGGTGACAACAGCGATGAGCAGTGTGGTGAGCGGTGCTCTGGGGAGGCAGGCGGGGTGGCCGGTGGATGGCATGGCCATGGGGGGAAAGAGCAGCAGGGGCTCTAGCACTGCCCGAACCTTGAACTGCCCAGGTGCCCGGAGCAACTGGAGGAGAGCAGGAGGGGCAGAGCGGCCAGATGCCCCAGGAACCACAGTACAGGAGCCTGAGGCCCAATCTCTCCAGGGCTTCGGCTTTCCCCTCGGGAGTCTGCACCAAACCTGTGGTGTCTTGCAGGGCCTGGGTCAGACTCCCAGGGGCAGTGAGGATGGGAGTCAGGGAGGATTGCAGGAGGGTTGCCGGTGGGGCTCCTGCAGGATTGTCGTCCCATTGCGTCCCCCCAGACATGCGCAAGTGCTCCGACAAGGAATTCCGCTGCAGTGACGGAAGCTGTATCGCTGAGCACTGGTACTGCGATGGGGACACTGACTGCAAAGATGGCTCTGACGAGGAGAACTGTCGTGAGTGGCCCCAGAACTCAGGCTCTTGGGCTGGCATGGGGCAGAGAGCTCCATCCCGTGGGCTGAGGGCCAGGCTGAGGAGTGCGTGGACAGTGGGCAAGGAGGGTGGGTTCTTAAGCAGCGGCTCCTCCTAGGTTGAGCCAGGGAGGGAACAGGTTCCCCAGGTGGGAAGGGAGGTCTCCCTTCGGTCCACCAGAATATGGGAGTCTGTAAGAGCCATCCCCAATGAAACCTGGTTCCTTTGTCTCAGCATCTTGCTGCTTTGAGAAGTCGGGGCCCCTCTCCTCTGTCCAGGACTGAGCGTATTCCCCTCCCCGCCCCTGCCCTCCTTCCAGCCTCGGCAGTGCCAGTGCCCCCCTGCAACCTGGAGGAGTTCCAGTGTGCCTACGGCCGCTGCATCCTCGATATCTACCACTGCGATGGCGATGATGACTGCGGAGACTGGTCGGACGAGTCTGACTGCTGTGAGTGCTCTGGCCAGCTGGGTGGGGGAGGGGAGGCCAGGCTGGGAGGAACTCCTGGGGTGGCAAGGCACAGGTGCCACCTGGGTCAGGAGCTCAGGGGACAAGCTTTTGGATTCCCTGGTCCCTACTGAGCAAAGATAGAAGGGCCTGGGTGCTGGGGCTGTGGCTTTCTGGTCTGCCATGGGACACTGGGTGCAGGGACTAGCTAGAGACAGAAGCCTATCGTGTTTCCGCAGCCTCCCACCAGCCTTGCCGCTCTGGGGAGTTCATGTGTGACAGTGGCCTGTGCATAAACGCAGGCTGGCGCTGTGATGGCGACGCGGACTGTGATGACCAATCTGATGAGCGCAACTGCAGTGAGTGGGGGGCGGTGCCAAAGGCCTGGGCTGGAAGTAGAGAGAGGCCACCACCGGTAAAGCTTGAAGACAGTTAGTACAGGACCACCATGTACAGTCGTGTAGGTTGGGCATGGCCCGGAGGTGCTAGGTGCAAAGGATGCCAGTCCCACAGTAGACATATCTTCCATAATTCTATAGATTTATATAGTCATCATGGCGGTTTTCCAGCAGATGGCAGCAAAGTGTCTTGAGGAAAAGGCACCTTTTTCCAATTCCCACAGAGATGCCTTATAGACCAGCTGTGACACTGGTGTCAAGAAGAGTGGCCTGGGTGCTGGCATAAAGCGCATTTTGGGGTGTCAGGGTGGTGCTTTGGGCTGAAGTGGGGCCCGGCTTTCATTAGACCTTTGCTTTGCCCAGCCACCTCGATATGTACGGCGGAACAGTTCCGCTGTCGGTCAGGCCGCTGTGTCCGTCTGTCCTGGCGTTGTGATGGGGAGGACGACTGTGCGGACAACAGCGATGAAGAGAACTGTGAGAACACAGGTAGAGTCTCCCAGGGGTACCCCAGGCCCGTTAACCCATAGGTGGGTTGGAGGATCGGGGTGGGAAGAGCGTGTTACTGCTGCCTTTCCAGTTGGGCCAAGGTGATGCTTCAGTCAGACCTTGCCCATGGCCTGGAGTTTTCCTCCTCTTCTCAGTTACCAGTGTCAAATCCAGGTGCATCTGTTGACCTTCAGCCTCATGGCCTGGAACACAGTATCAGGGCTGGGAGTTTCAATGGCCTCTCACATCCTAACTCACACATGGCCGGTGCCTGGTGCCCTGGCCTCGTGAGCAAGGATGCTCTCTGGCTGATAGCCCCCATGCCCCCTCCCCTAGCCACACCGGTGCCGGACACATGGATGTGCTCTCTCATTCTGTCCCACACCCCTCACCATCCCACTGCGGTGTCCTGGGGAGAAAACACATGCAGACATGCAGCCAGCCCTGTCTGAGCTGTTTCCTGCCTTGGACCCCGACCCTCCCACCTTGAGTCTCATCTGTCTCCAGCTCACCCTAGAAAATGACAGGCTCCCATCCTTTTGCTGACCCAAGCCCTGCCCTGATGTGACCTGGGTCTCCCTCCCTCCCTCCCCATTTTCCTCCCTCCCTCTCCAGGAAGCCCCCACTGTGCCTCGGACCAGTTCCTGTGTTGGAATGGGCGCTGCATCGGGCAGAGGAAGCTGTGCAATGGGGTCAATGACTGTGGGGACAGCAGCGACGAAAGCCCACAGCAGAGCTGCCGTGAGTGTCCCCCCTGGGCGCGCCCACCTGTGGTTTGTGGCTGAGCCCCACCCATACGCTTCAAAGAGAAGCCTCCCCAGCGACTCTTGCAGCCTCAGGCGCTGTTCTTCGTGGTCCAGGTAGAATGCCAAGTTGGCTGTCTGGGGGAGGATTCTGGGCTCAACTCCCATCTCTGGCTTGGCTGGCACAGGGCCCCGGACGGGTGAGGAGAACTGCAGTGTGAACAATGGTGGCTGCACCCAGAAGTGCCAGATGGTGCGGGGGGCAGTGCAGTGTACCTGCCACACAGGCTACCGGCTCATCGAGGACGGACGCACGTGCCAGGGTGAGCTGGGGCCTGGGTGGGAGCAGGGCCAGGCAGCTGTGTTTCCGATGGGTCAGGCATTTGATGGGTGTAACCTTATATCATGACCACAATAGCCCTGGGAGGTAGGGATTGTTATCCCTCCCATTTCAAAGGGGGGGGGGGAACGGAAGCTCGGAGAGGTGAGTTACCAGAGTTGGGATTCCAGCCCAGCTTGGAGTGAACTTGAAGCCCTTGACCACTTGTTATATGGTCTTCCCACTAGGCCTGGAAAGTAGATGGGTCTGTGGGCAGGGAAGCAGCTCATCAGCTGGGCAGTTGGGGTGGGAGGATGGCAGAACAGAGATCTCCTGACCACGTCCCGTTCTCACAGATGTGAATGAATGTGCCGAGGAGGGGTACTGTAGCCAGGGCTGCACCAACAGCGAGGGGGCTTTCCAGTGCTGGTGTGAAGCAGGCTACGAGCTCCGGCCTGACCGGCGCAGCTGCAAGGCTCTGGGTAAGGGGTGTTGGCATTTGGCTGGGTGGGCAGAGGACTGAGCCTGGCAGCCAGGTGCTCCGGTGCTTGGAGATTTGCCGAGAGTTAGCTGTTTCCATCGCAGTAAAATGGAGCTATGAATTGCATCCTGAGCCCCACACAAAACCCCGCTGGGGTGGGATGTGTACTTTGCAGGCTCCCACCCTTTTAGCACTGATGCTAACAACTTGGGACGTGCCCTAGCGGGCTAGGGGCCCCCTGGAGCTGGGGGTGCACGCTGATGTTGCCAGGGGCAGCTCTGGAGCCTGGTGGGGGCCCCATTTCTATGCCACGTCCCAGGGCCGGAGCCTGTGCTACTGTTCGCCAACCGCATCGACATCCGGCAGGTGCTGCCGCACCGCTCTGAGTACACACTGCTGCTCAACAACCTGGAAAACGCCATCGCCCTCGACTTCCACCACCGGCGGGAGCTTGTCTTCTGGTCCGATGTCACCCTGGACCGGATCCTCCGCGCCAACCTCAATGGCAGCAATGTGGAAGAGGTTGTGTCTACAGGGCTAGAGAGCCCAGGTAGGGAACGAGGCCCCATGGGGAGGGGCAGGGCCACACCACGTGCAGAGCCATCGAGGGAGGAACAGGCGAGTGGCTACAAACCTTAGGCAGCGGAACATCTTCTTCTCGCAGTGAAATCTTGGATGGAACTCTAATATGGAAAACATTCATTAGTCTACGTTCATTTTATAGATTCAGGTTTATAACATTTGCTGGTCGTAAAGCAAACATGAGCTCAATCAGCAAGAGTAATGAGACCGTTTTGATGAATGGAACCATCTGAAATCAGATTTGTGGATGACCGTTACAATTCTCTATCAGCTTTGCATCCAGTTAAATTCTGACTTTTGTTTTCATTGCTTAGTATTAGGAATATTCTGATCAACCCAGATAAATATATCCAAATGTTTGCAGATTAGAAAAACAATAGCTCACTTTGCAATCTCAGGCCATTCTACAAGCAAGGGAAGTGGGTTAGAGTTTGGTATTGAGCACATTTGACTCAAATGCTTATGGAACTTCTGACGTTCCTCTGCGAACCCCTGGGCCAGTGCAGTCGGGGACCCTGGGTGTGGGTCAGGGAGCCAGGATTCGTGAAGTGGAATGTGATCAGCTGCGAGGAGGAAATGCATGACCTTGAACAGTTACTTGACTTCTCTGTGCCTCAGTATCCTCACCTTCATGGGGATTATTAGAGTACCTAGCTCATACAGCTGTTGTGATGATTAAATGAGTTAGTATGTATAACATGGTTAGAAGAGTACCCGGCCCAAGAAACGGCTTCGTGTAAGAGCTGCCCTTGTTTCTATGGCACAGAGGAGCCTGGGCTGAACCCCTGACATCTTTCCATGGCCTCTTTCCACCAGGGGGCCTGGCTGTGGATTGGGTCCATGACAAACTCTACTGGACCGACTCGGGGACATCAAGGATTGAGGTGGCTAACCTGGACGGGGCCCACCGGAAGGTGCTACTATGGCAGAACCTTGAGAAGCCCAGGGCCATTGCCTTGCACCCCATGGAGGGGTGAGTGAGCTGTGGCTCAAGCTCCCAGGTTCCTCATGCAACCTCCAGGGACAGTTCCCCCCACCCCGCCGCCACCTGGGCCAGACTTTATTGGTAGGGGGTGGGGTGGGGGGCGGGCATCCTCACAGGGTGATGTTAATAGCCTTGGCTCTGCCCTCAGACACACCCGGATTTACAGCTGTTCAGTAATTGGCTGTGTGGCCTTGGGCTAATTAATCTCTCTATGCCTCCATTTTACTCATTTCTAAACTGGTGATCAGAAATATACCTACCTTAAAGCTGCGTGAAGATTAAAGATTGAATGAGATGATGCATTTTAAATGGCATAACACACATTATATAAGTGGCAGATGTTTGGTATTTTTGTTATTAGTTCATAGGGTTGAGCTAATTAATAAAAATTAATAGGGGGCTTCCCTGGTGGCACAGTGGTTGAGAATCTGCCTGCCAATGCAGGGGACACAGGTTCCATCCCTGGTCAGGGAACTAGATCCCACATGCATGCCGCAACTAAGAGTTTGCCTGCCACAACTAAGGAGCCCACCGGCTACAACTAAAAAAAAAGCGCACGTGCTGCAACTAAAGGAGCCGGCGAGCCACAGCTAAGACCCGGCACAACCAATAAATAAATAAATAAATCAGAATAAAATAAAAAGAAAAACCTGGCAAAGTTGAATGGCAAGAAGCTGGCATTACTTTAAAAATAAAATAAAATAAAAATTAATAATTTTATTATTAGAAGAAAAGTCTCCTGAAGTGGAAGTTCTTAGCCTCTGGCTTTTAAAAATTAAATGCAGGGACTTCCCTGGTGGTCCAGAGGTAAAGAATCCTCCTTCCAATGCAGGGGGTGCAGGTTCGATCCCTGGTCAGGGAACTAAGATCCCACATGCTGCGGGGCAGCCAAGCCCACGCGCCACAGCTACTGAGCTTGTGTGCCTCAACTAGAGAGCCCACGTGCCACAAACTACAGAGCCCACGCGCTCTGGAGCCCATGTGCCCTGGAGCCTGTGCGCCACCACTAGAGAAGAGAAAACCTGCACACCACAAGTAGGGAGAAGCCCGTGCGCCCAAACAAGCGCCACAACGAAGGCTCCCATGCGCCGCAATGAAGACCCTACGCAGCCAAATGAATAAATATTAAAAAGAAAAATTTAAGTGCAGTCAATCAAGGGGGGTGTCCTCTAAGATCCTACAGTTGCAGGTCAGCTGTTTTAGAAACACAGAGTGTGTGTGTGTGCACGCGTGCGTGTGTGAAATTACAAAAGACGGTGGTAGACATTGTGACAGAAGAAAGTGCTTGTCCTAAGTCGTATCACACTAGTATATTGTCAGTTCTACAAGGTCAGGGTTTTTGTCTGTTTCGTTCACTGCTGCACTCCCAATACCCAAGATAGATATGCCCTGGTCGTAGCAAGTACTCCAAAAATTTTTTTGTTAAATGAATATGTGCCCTGTCTAGAGACATTTAAGTTCAAATATTGAAAAAATGCTCTGCAGACCAAACAATGTATCTCCTAACAGTTGGAGTCACCTGGTTTGAATCAATAAAAGCCCCCTCCCTGATTACTATCCTGGGTACTTACCCACCCTCTACTGCCTTCCTCGCAATGTCCTTTTTTCTATTCCCAGTACCATTTACTGGACAGACTGGGGCAACACCCCCCGCATCGAGGCCTCCAGCATGGATGGCTCTGGACGCCGCATCATCGCCGATACCCATCTCTTCTGGCCCAACGGCCTCACCATTGATTATGCCGGGCGTCGTATGTACTGGGTGGATGCTAAGCACCACGTCATCGAGAGGGCCAATCTGGACGGGAGTCACCGCAAGGCTGTCATTAGCCAGGGTGAGGCCCTCCCTTCACTCTCCTTTATCTCTCGTCCTACCTCCACCGTCCCAGCCCCCAGGAGCTTTGGCAGAGGGTGAGATTTGTGCAGTTGCTGGGCCTGGGCCCAGGGTCCAGGCAGGCCATGTCTAGCCTGAGGTAATCCTGGACTTTCCCCCAGGCCTCCCGCACCCCTTTGCCATCACCGTGTTTGAAGATAGCCTGTACTGGACAGACTGGCACACCAAGAGTATCAATAGTGCTAACAAATTCACCGGCAAGAACCAGGAGATCATTCGCAACAAACTGCACTTCCCCATGGACATCCACACCTTGCACCCCCAGCGCCAGCCTGCAGGTAAAAGACTGCCCACCTGGGGGGCCTCCAGTGCTTCTGAGAACCTTCCTTGCACCTGTCACAGTTGCCGTTGTTTCCCCGCGGGGAAATGTGAAATTAGCACTGATGTGGGCGAATCCCTCCCTCTGCTGGACATTTAGGGTAGCACGACGTTGAGACTCATGAAAGGCTTTCCAGTTTCACTGTCCCCATCTAATTCATGCAGACATTTCCTGTGTGTTAGATATTCACTCTGCTCACAGGTGGGGCAGATATAAAAAATAATAAGGCGTAGTTCCTCCCTTGAGGGAACTCATACCCTTGCTAAACCACTACTCACTAGCCTTGGGACCACTTCTCCCAACCTTTGGTCTTACCCGACCTTCTTGCTCTGGGCTTTTTGAGCAGGGAAAAACCGCTGTGGGGACAACAACGGAGGCTGCACACACCTGTGTCTGCCCAGTGGACAGAACTACACCTGTGCCTGCCCCACTGGCTTCCGCAAGATCAGCAGCCACGCCTGTGCCCAGAGTAAGTGGGTCTAGGGCACCTGCCTCACTGGACATGCCTTGTGAGGGTGGGTGGAAGGAACAAGGGATAGGAGTTCAGGGATTGCCAGTTGTGGGGAGGAGCCGGGCTCCTCAGGTAGCCCCTGGAGAGGAAGGATGTAAGAGGCTGAGGGCTCCAATGTCAAAGCTGAGGGCTGGGCTTCCCTGGTGGTGCAGTGGTTGAGAGTCCGCCTGCTGATGCAGGGGACATGGGTTCGTGCCCCGGTCCGGGAAGATCCCACATGCCGCGGAGCAGCTGGGCCCGTGAGCCATGGCCGCTGAGCCTGCGCGTCCAGAGCCTGTGCTCCGCAACGGGAGAGGCCACGACAGTGAGAGGCCTGAGTACTGCAAAAAAAAAAAAAAAAAAAAAAAAAAAAAAGCTGAGGGCTGAGGGCCCAGCAGTAGTCCCTGAAGGCTCAGCGACACCACCCAGTCAAGTATGAACTCCTGCAGCCAGGCTTGTGTATCATTTCACCCAGGATGCTTTGTCTGTAGGCAGCAAGAGGGTTCCAGGCCCTTCTACAAAGCAGGGGAATGGTTTCCTAGCTCTTTACCTTTAGCCTCACCCTGTTACAGACTTTCTCTCAGCCCTGAAACCATAGAGTAAGATTAGGACTTCTGACGGTGCTCTGCATACATAAGCCCTGGATAAATAAGTGCCTAGTGAGTGAAAGATAATGGGATTCCCAGGGGGCTCCCTGAACTGCTACTCTGGCTTCCTTTGAGCTCCTGAAGGTGTATTGCCTTGAGAGGGTGGCCTTGTCTAGGTCAGTGGTGCAGGTGCTTTTTCCTAGGAATAGTCCAGAGAAGAGTGATCCAGATGTATAGCACAACCAGCAAGGGGCTGGGGTAATTCCTCACACATCATAGCTCTTCTCATTAACTGCTGTATGCCCACTGATCCTTTTATCTCTGGTTAAAATCAATTTTCTCTGGTTATCTAGGTCTTTTCCAGAGAGTGAAATTAGGAAAACTATTCAGAGGAACAGGGGCAGTGGTCATTCAACACACTTTGATTGAGAACCTCATTTCCTTGCCTTCTTTTGTGCCCAGCTTTTTCCCATGTTGTCTTAATGAGATGCAAGGAACTTCCCCTTAAAGGTTTCCCAGAACTTAAAAGAAGACAGCTGATAAATTTAGGCAGGAAGTGCCTTTCCAAGCAGAATTGTATACGGGGAAATATTCACACAGACCAGAATAGGGGCAGGGGATGGAAAAGAGCCAGCTGGGAAGAAGCTCTATAGAGGTGTGGCCAGAGCTCCATCTCTGGAGTCAGACCTGAGTTCAAGTCCCCGCTTCGGTGCTTTGTAGCTGTGGGATCTTGGACCAGTTACTTGGCCCCTATTAGCCTCAGGATTGCTTATCCAGAGAATGAGAATAAAAATGGCATGAACCACAAAGGGTTGTTATGAGGGTAAAGGAGACAAGGCAAGAAAGGCACCAAGCTCGGTGCCTGGCAAGGAGTACGTGCTCTGCAAATAGTCATTATTGGCTGAAGTCGTGAAGAGCAAGAAGAAGGGATCTAGATGACGGAGTGGAGCAGAAGTACTCAAGCGGACACGGAGGCAGAGAGGCAGGGTGGGGTTGACAGTGACCTAGCCAGTACACCAGAGGAGACTGAGCAAAGTAACAGGAGAGGCAAGCTGAGAGGAAGCTGACAGACGCTTAAACAGGATGCACCTCTGGGCCCTGGTCGAGTCTACTTCCATTGGATCTTAAAGTCTGATTGTGCCAGCACGGGCTGCCCGATGCTCAAAGGGGGCCTGAGGTGTGAAGAGTAGGGGACAAAGGGCACCAGACCCCAGGAAGTGTGATTGAACCAGATGTCACACAGGTGAGCGCCTGTGTCTGTCACTGTTATTGGATTTAGAGCATTAAAAGAAGACCCCTTTCGGCCTTTGATCAGGTCTTGACAAGTTCCTGCTTTTTGCCCGAAGGATGGACATCCGTCGGATCAGCTTCGACACAGAGGACCTGTCCGACGATGTCATCCCACTGGCTGACGTGCGCAGTGCTGTGGCCCTTGACTGGGACTCCCGGGATGACCACGTGTACTGGACGGATGTCAGCACTGACACCATCAGCAGGGCCAAGTGGGATGGAACAGGACAGGAGGTAGGGCCCAGCATGGGCCCAGGCCCTCGGGGAGGGCAGAGATTGAGGGATGGAATTCACCCTCTCCTGGGTAAGGGCTTCCCCTACCTTTGCCAGCCTGTGAGTTGGTGGAGTTTGGGCCCCGGAGCTGGGGTGTAAGTCCAGTTGGTGACACAGCTTTGCTTCCTGCCTAGGTGGTAGTGGATACTAGTTTGGAGAGCCCGGCAGGCCTGGCCATTGACTGGGTCACCAACAAGCTGTACTGGACAGATGCAGGTATGTAGAGGGCAACTATGGCCTGGCTCTCTGGGATCCTCTTATTTAAAACCCTGGCCTCGGGTACAAAGGGTCCAGTGCCCCTCCTAGACCATTTCTGTCTTGATCTGAAGTCCTTGGTAGGTCAGGAGTGGTTGGGCTGCTGCCGAGCTGAAGTTAGCAGCTCACATCTGAGGGTCTGGCATTTGCTATTCAAGTGGTGGCTACTTCTGCTGTGCAGCTGATGCTTGAGAATGCTTTGCATCATTTCAGATAAGGAACCTACGCCCTGTGGTTTTCCTTCCATCGCTGTCTTGGTAAAAGAGGCATTTTCTATTAGGCAGATAAATGTGGAAGGTAAGGGGAATGCCTTCAACCAGAGCTATCAAAGTGTGGTTCCCAGCAGAATCAGCATCAGCATTACCTGGGAACTTGGTAGAAATGCAGATTCTTGGGCCCCACGTCAGACCTGCTCAATTGGAATCTTTGGGGGTTAGGTTCAGGAATCTGTACTTTCACAAGCTCTTCTGGTTTTTGTGCACACTAAAGTTTGAGAAGCATTGCCTTAAATTATAGGACAGAGTGGGTTCCTTGGGTTGAGGAAGCCTTACTCTTCCACGAAATGGAACTGATCACTTCCTTGAATTTCTTCTTGAAATTCAATTCACTAAATATCCATTGCGCATTTATCACAAAGTATTTCTTGAGCATCTACGGCATGCCATGCTCTGTGCTGGGCATGGGAGGTAAGAGGGTGAGTGACCAAGACTAGTTAATGTCTTTGCCCCTTACTTCTTGGTAGGGACAGACCGGATTGAAGTGGCCAACACGGATGGCAGCATGAGAACAGTACTCATCTGGGAAAACCTTGATCGTCCCCGGGACATCGTGGTGGAACCCATGGGCGGGTGAGCACCAGCCCCTTTGGAACAAGTTCCCCCCATCCCCAGATCTGAGTACTAGAGGGGAGTCTGGAGGTTAGAGAGAGTGGCTAGATCTCACGGGCGCACCAAGGAAGCAAGAGCAGCTGTAGAAACCACAGAGCATCGTGACAACTCTGTCTCCTTCACGGACAAGGAAACCTTATACATTTAAATTTTTTTTCTTTTTCTGTTTTTTTGTTTGGTTGGTTGGCTTTTTGGTCTGCTTACCAAAGTAATCCATTGTTTTTTAAAAAAAAAAGTTTGTAGCAAGTGAAGATTCCCTATAATCTCACTCTCCAAAAATAACTGTGGTTAACAGTTTAGGGTATTTTTTCCAGATTTTCTTCTATGTGTACGTGTACATGTAGCGGTGGAGGTGATGGTTTTGGTTTGACAACAATGGCATACTCTTCTGTAACTTGGGTTTTCACTTGGCTATATATCTTAGCTATTTTTCCATTTGACTATATAGATCTATTTTTTTCTTCTTGATGGTTATATAGAATTCTGTTAAGTTGATATACCATAATTATTTGACCCATCCAGTCAAGGAAACATTTAAGATCCTCGGGTGCTTTTTGATAGGGATGTGAGATACAAGACCAGAACCCAGGATGGGGCTGGGAACTGAGGCAAGAGGCTGGGGTAGCTATAGCAAGCAGAAACCCTCAAACCCTAGGAACCCTGAATCCCCACTGGGTATTAACTGGAAGGCTTGTAAGACCTCCCTTGCCTGTGCCCAGGTACATGTATTGGACGGACTGGGGTGCAAGCCCCAAGATTGAACGAGCTGGCATGGATGCTTCAGGTCGTCAGGTCATCATCTCTTCTAATCTGACGTGGCCTAATGGATTAGCCATTGACTATGGGTCCCAGCGGCTATACTGGGCTGATGCCGGCATGAAGACGATTGAATTTGCCGGACTGGATGGCAGCAAAAGGAAGGTAAGGGTGGCACTAAGGCATCCTCCCACAACCCTGACAGCCTCCAGGGCGGTGCTTCCTGGCTGGCAGCTAACAGGACCCAGGGAAGCCTAGGGGTGGTCCAGCATGGTGCATTTGCTATTTCTCTGAAACTGCGGCTGTGCTCCAGAGCCCAGGGTCCCTGCTCCTTGATGAAGAAAGGAAACTAGGGATCGTGTGGCTTGTGGGCTGGAGGTATAAGTGCTTTCCTAATAACCATCACCACTGATGCTAATTAATCACCAGTTGCATACTGGGCCCATGACCTCTCTCTCTCTGTTTTTATTATTTATTTTGATATAATTTCAAATCTACAGACAAGTTGTAAGAATAGTCAAAAGAACCAATAACTAATATTTTGCCACATTGTTTTTTTTGATAGCAACTTTGAAGATAGTTTTTTATTAATTTTTATTGGAGTATACGTGCTTTACAATGTTGTGTTAGTTTCAGCTGTACAGCAAAGTGAACGTGCTGTATAGCACAGGGAACTCTACTCAGTGCTTTGCCACATTGTTATATCATTCTCATTCTCTCTCTGTCCACACACACACACACACAAACGCACACACGCACACACCACACAATTCTTCTGAACCATCTGAGATTAAATTGGAGACATCCTGCCGTTGAACCCAAAATAGTCCAGTGCATATTTCCTAAGAACAAGAACATTGTCTTGCATAATCACAGTAAAATGATCAATATCAGGAAATTTATCATTGATACGATATTACTATCTAATCCACAGTCTATATTCAATTTCACCACCAATTGCCCCGATAATGTCCTTATAGCTTTTTATTTTTTTATTTTTATTTTTTAGTCTAGGATCCAATCCCAGATCACAGTTGTTTTTAGTAATCATGTCTCTTTAACCTGGAACATTTCCTCAGCCTGTCTTTGTCTTTCCTGATCTTGGTATCTTTGAAGAGTAAATGCCAGTTATTTTGTAGAATGTCCCTCAGTTTGTCTGATGTTTCCTTGTGATTAAGTTCAGATTATGCATTTGGGGCAGAAATACTACAGTAAGTAAAGTCGTGTCCTGAGTTTTCAATGTGTCTTATGAGTAGCCACTGATGTCAGCTTGTCCCATCGTTGTGATAGCAACTTTGGTTGTGCAGTTAAGGTGGTGTCCACTGTAAAGTTGCTCTTTCTCCTTTTGTAATTAATAAGTAATTTGTGTAGAGACACTTTGAGATTATGTAAATAATCCATGATCTTTTACAATCATCACGCAACCCTTGGAGCCAGGCACTGTCATGATCATATCACAGATTGGCTGACCAAGCCTCAGATTTTATAACCAGCTCTAGCTCAAGGTCACACAGCAGGTGGTACTGGCGGAGCTGCATCCTGCCTCCTCACCTGAGCCCTTGACCACTGCTCTGTACTGTCAGGACTTGCTGGGGCGTGACACAAGTGCTGGGTCCCTGGCAGGTACTGATTGGAAGCCAGCTGCCCCACCCATTTGGGCTGACCCTCTATGGAGAGCGCATCTATTGGACTGACTGGCAGACCAAGAGTATTCAGAGTGCCGACCGGCTGACGGGACTGGACCGGGAGACCCTGCAGGAGAACTTGGAAAACCTCATGGACATCCACGTCTTCCACCGCCGGCGACCCCCAGGTAAGCAGCCCTTGGCCCACACTTGCTTCTCCTCTGCTTCCCTCTGCAACGGTCCTTCCCATTGACCCACTCCTCTCCACCCAGTGTCCACACCATGCGCTACGGAGAATGGCGGCTGCAGCCACCTGTGTCTTCGGTCCCCAAATCCAAGTGCCTTCAGCTGTACCTGCCCCACGGGCATCAACCTGATGCCTGATGGCAAGACCTGTTCACCAGGTAGGTCTAAGCATCACAGACCTAGATAGAGCCTCTCTGGGAGGAGCAGTGGCTCTCTTTCTTCCCTGAAAGTGGACTCTGGTGTGGTCTGAGAAACCTAAGCTTCTAGAGGCTTAGGGGCGAGACAAAGCTTTTAGAAAAAAGAAGAGGTCCAGAGGAGCAGGTAGACAGGATTAGAAGCAGGATCCAACTAGGTCTCATGGTGTCTTCATGCATATTAGAAAAAGATGCTCCTTCCTCAGACACGTTACTTTTATCTGTTGGGAAATTGTCATAATATACTGGTTCTGTTAGAACAAGTCAGTTTTGTTCCTTCTGCCCAAAATTGGTATAGTAAATACTAGAACATATGATATCTACAATTTGATGGTACCTCCTTTGGAAATGGCACTTTTGTGAGTACACACAACCAGCACAACCTTCGTATAACCTTAACTGAAAGGTCTCAGAAGCAGGACCTGGCTGCCCAGATGTTGGATGTTGAGGTTTCTCCCTAGGGGCTGCTGCATGGTAGGCTGCATTTGAACCCTAACTTCCTGGGGAATTAGAGCAAGAAAGGAGCTCTGAATTGTGCTTCTCAGGTTGTGGGTAAAGCCCTCCTTCACCTAACATGAAGTTTCTTAAACTTCATGGTAAAAGGTCTTTCAAAGAGATTCATTTTCATGATATTAATAAAGAGTTATGACTATGTATCAGACCCAATGCTAAGGGTTTTCTGTACGTGATCTCTTTTATTCCTACAGCCACCCTGTTATTGTCCCCATTTTACAGATGATGAAAGTGAGCCTTAAACAATTTAAGTAATGTGCCCAGGATCACAAAACTAAAAACTACTGGAGACAGGGCATGAACTTCAGTTTGCCTTACTCCAGATCTTCTTAATGGCTGTGCTAGGATGACTGTCCTCTTTCCTTCTCTCCCCACCTGGGCAGGCATGAACAGTTTCCTCATCTTCGCCAGGAGGATAGACATACGCATGGTCTCCTTGGACATCCCTTATTTTGCCGATGTGGTGGTACCAATCAACATTACCATGAAGAACACCATTGCCATTGGAGTGGATCCCCAGGAAGGTCTGTGTAGCCCTCCCTTCTCTCCTGGCCCACTGTCCCTGCCTTATAGCAACTGCTGCCCTTGCTTTCCCACCACCTTTGCCTCCTGGTAAGAGCCTGGGGGCTCCCCGTTCCCTCTGGCACGACCCCTGCCCCACCTCTATAGCACTTTCTCTTTGGTTATGAGGGCATGGGGTTTGGGGGCCTTCCTCTTCATCTCTGCCAAGAGCTATCCTGCTATGATATTTCTATATTTCCCTTGATATCCTCTGCTCAGGGGTGTAGGGCTCTCTGACATGCCCTGGTGTCTCAGGGCATGTTAGCTGTGTGTGTTCCTTTGGGGGGCGGGGTGAAAGTCCAGGCTGAGCCAAGGCTTCCCTTTCCAGGAAAAGTGTACTGGTCAGACAGCACGCTGCACAGGATCAGCCGTGCCAATCTGGATGGCTCACAGCATGAGGACATCATCACCACAGGTGGGCCTTGCTCCCAGCCCAGGGACCACCTGTCTGGCTACAGAGCTGGGGGAGATATCCCATCTGTTTTAAGGCAGGAGCCAGTGTGCTGTCTTGACTTCCTGCAGGGCTGCAGACCACAGATGGGCTCGCAGTGGATGCCATTGGCCGGAAAGTGTACTGGACAGACACGGGAACCAACCGGATTGAAGTGGGCAACCTGGACGGGTCCATGCGGAAGGTGTTGGTGTGGCAGAACCTTGACAGCCCCCGTGCCATTGTACTGTACCACGAGATGGGGTGAGAGCACTTCTGTGTCTCCAGGCTGCGGGATGGGCTGGCTCAGCTGGGGCGAAGGATGGGGTGAAGGGGGGCAGTGGAGAGCAAGCATGCTTCAAAGGAGCACTGAGACTGACCTCTCTGGGGCGCTTCCACTTCCTTGTGACTTCTTTCAGGGTGGCAGTATAGTGTAGAGTTTAAAAGCATGAACCTCGGAATCAGAAATCCAGGATTCAAATTTCTTCACCATTTATTAGCTGAGTCTGTCACTTTGGGTCCAATATTTAACCTCCCTGGTCCTCAGCTTCCTTGCCTTTAAAACGGAGCCGATAATGAAAATGCATGCCTGTGGACCTTGTGAGGATTAAGTGGGATAATGCATGGAAAGTACTTCTTTTAAATTGTAAAAAACATAACACTAAATTTACCATCTTAACCATTTTTAAGTGTACAGTTCAGTAGCGTTAAGTACATTCACATTATTGTGAAACAGATCTCCAGAACTTTTTCATCTCGCAAATCTGAAATTCTGTGTTCATTAAGCAGCAACTCCTTTTTGTGCATTTAAATACTTTTCACAGTGTTTGGCATATTGTTAAGTACTCACAGTATACAGGAACTGTGGAAATAACCAGCTAGTATTGTTTCTTGCCCAGGTTCATGTACTGGACAGACTGGGGGGAGAATGCCAAGTTAGAGCGGTCTGGAATGGATGGCTCAGACCGTACCGTGCTCATCAGCAACAACCTAGGGTGGCCCAATGGACTGACTGTGGACAAGGCCAGCTCCCAACTGCTCTGGGCTGATGCCCACACGGAGGTGAGGGTCCTGCTCCTGCCGCTTGGCAGAAGCCTGGGGATATGGGAGGGGCCTATCTGGGATTTCCGCTGAGGGCTCCCAGTCTTCTGATAGCCACCCCTCACCCTCTCCTTCCTCTACAGCGAATCGAGGCTGCTGATCTGAATGGTGCCAGTCGGCACACACTGGTGTCACCTGTGCAGCACCCATATGGCCTCACCCTGCTCGACTCCTATATCTACTGGACTGACTGGCAGACCCGTAGCATCCACCGTGCCGACAAGGGTACTGGCAGCAATGTCATCCTGGTGAGGTCTAACCTGCCAGGCCTCATGGACATCCAGGCTGTGGACAGGGCACAGCCACTGGGTGAGAAGACCCCTAGGGCTGTAAGCCAGAGCCTCTGACTTTCTGGGGGTATCGCAACATCAGAGATACATCCAGAGCACAGAGATGCCTTTACAACCAGAGAGACAGGGACCTGCCTGAGCCCCCTTGCAGGATCAGGCTGTGTTCCCTGTGGGTATGGCTGGTACTGCAGCAGCACGGTGCTGTCACCTTCAGAGGACTCCTGGAGACACCCCTGCTCCTTCTGCCTCTTCCCTGCCAGGCACCGAATCCTCTTATGTAGAATAGCAGACAATCAGGCACAAAAAACTAGGGCCCTTACAAGATTCAGACCATATTTCAGACTGGGTGTCAAAACTCGTGCTTCTCTTTCTCAGGTTTTAACAAGTGCAGCTCGAGAAATGGTGGCTGCTCTCACCTCTGCCTGCCTCGGCCCTCTGGCTTTTCCTGTGCCTGCCCCACTGGCATCCAGCTGAAGGGAGATGGGAAGACCTGTGACCCCTCTCCTGAGACCTACCTGCTCTTCTCCAGCCGCGGCTCCATCCGGCGTATCTCACTGGACACCAGCGACCACACAGATGTGCACGTGCCCGTTCCCGAGCTCAACAATGTCATCTCCCTGGATTATGACAGTGTGGATGGAAAGGTCTATTACACAGATGTGTTCCTGGATGTTATCAGGTATGAGTGTCCCCGAAACCTCTAGAGGACACAGACCTGCTTCTGACCTCTGATGGGTGAGGTTATGGTCTGTGTTGACCTCTAAATGGACTAAGTGATTCCACAACTTGGATAGTGAGTTCTGACCCTGAACTGTATGCTTTATAGTGTTATCACTTACAGCAGTTTCAAACTTTTGTTTTCTTTTGTTTATTGAAAGATTATGAAGTGTTTCAAGATTTTTTTTTTTTCTGGTCACGCCACTCGGCTTGTGGGATTTCCTAACCAGGGATTGTGTCCCCTGTGGTGGAAGTGCGGAGTTCTACCCACTGGACCGCCAGGGAATTTATCTATTTAAAGATTAATAGAGACTTCCCCGGTGGTCCAGTGGCTAAGACTCCATACTCCCAGTGCAGGGGGCCCAGGTTCGATCTCTGGTCAGAGAACTAGATCCCACACACATGCCGCAACTAAGAGTTCGCATGTCGCAACTAAAAAAGATCCTGCATGCCACAACTAAGACCCGGCGCAGCCAAATAAATAAATAAATATTAAACAAAAAAAGATTAATAGAAGCCCAGTATGTAAAACAAACAGATAAAGTCAGGCTGGGGACCTGGAGCTTTCTACCTCTACCATTGGGCTCTGCAGGAGCTCCAGTGATCCTCTAAGACTCATTGATCAGTTGGCCATGTAGCCAAACCAAGTATCTGTATTATAATGCAGGAACGCTGGCCAAATGCCAAGGCTTATGGTTATTTACAAGGTGGTGTTGGGTTTTGTTTTTTAATATTTTTTGTTTTATTTGTTATTATTCCAATTTTTTACCCCGACATAGCTGAGGAATGTGGTACCCTGTCACCAGTTAGAGGGTTTTACCATGGCAGAGATTCTCACGTGGAAGAACAGGAGCATTCCCTTTTGTTCTCCTTGACGGGTGTATTAGAATCTGGGAGCTGGTGGGCATATGTAGTTAAGAAAAGTCCCCCGTGTATTTGTGACATGCCCCCCATCCTGAGGTTGAATTCCCTGGTGTAGGACTGCTATAAAAATGCACGGTAGATGTTGGAAAAATCTGCCCTTTCTCATAATCACTATCTAGCAATCCTCGTCTCCTCCTGAAGGTATATGGGGTTTATTAACCTGTCTTTTGGCAAGACATGGGCCCAAATGCCCCCTACTTACAGCAGGAAACACTCTGTCCTCCCAATAATTTATTCAATTTGGCAGATATTTTGAATACCTACTGTGCTAGACGCTGAGGAATGTACTTATAAATACTTGGTCCCTGCCCCTATGGATCTTACAGTGTAGTGGGAATCCAATTATGGGAACATGGATGAAAGGGGTATCAGCCTATTGCTGATCTGGTCAGTCATCCAACCCTGGGCTGTTTCCCAAGGCGAGCAGATCTGAATGGCAGCAACATGGAGACGGTGATCGGGCGTGGGCTGAAGACCACCGATGGGCTGGCAGTGGACTGGGTGGCCAGGAATCTGTACTGGACAGATACAGGCCGAAATACCATTGAAGCATCGAGGCTAGATGGTTCCTGCCGCAAAGTGCTGATTAACAACAGCCTGGATGAACCTCGGGCCATTGCCGTTTTCCCCAGGAAGGGGTAAGTTTTTGGCCAGCAGAAAAGAGACCCAGGGAAGAAGGGCCTGGTGAAGAGGCTCTTGAAAGATGCCTATATATTAATGCTATCTGGGTGTCCCTGTATTCTCTCGACCTCTGGGTGCCATCTTCCCATGCCTTGCTGATGGCACTGTTGTGTCCCAGGTACCTCTTCTGGACAGACTGGGGCCACATTGCCAAGATTGAACGGGCGAACCTGGATGGCTCTGAGCGGAAGGTCCTCATCAACACAGACCTGGGTTGGCCCAATGGCCTTACCCTGGACTATGATACCCGCAGGTGGGAATCCTGTCCCAGACAGCCTCCTGGAAAACAGGTGGGCAGAGGAGGGGATGGTTGAGATTGAAGTAGTGAAAACAAACAAGTAGAAAGCTCCTTGGTAGGTAGGGAAAAGCAAGCAGTGAGAAGTATGAGGGAACAAATTCTTGGAGCAGGTGTTGCTGAATCCAGCACTCGACCCTCAGGCGGGGATTATCTGGTTTACATGTTTTTCATTTGAATGCTTTAGCAGAGCATGTCCTCTGGCTGGACCACAGATCCCACTACCCCCCATCCAGTTAACGGCTGATTCTTTGCATTTGTTGCTCTCCTGATCCCATCAGATATTGGAATTTGCAATTCCTGATCTAGATTAAAAATACTGGAGGGGGACTTCTCTGGTGGCACAGTGGTTAGGAGTCCGCCTGCCAACGCAGGGGACACGGGTTCGAGCCCTGGTCCGGGAAGATCCCGCATGCCGCAGAGCAGCTGGGCCCGTGCGCCACAACTGCTGAGCCTGTGCTCTAGAGCCCGCGAGCCATACCTACTGAGGCTTGCGCGCCTAGAGCTCATGCACTGCAACGAAGAGTAGCTCCTGCTCGCCGCAACTGAGGAGAGTCCGTACACGGCAACGAAGAACCAACGCAGCCAAAAAAAAAAAATACTGGAGGGCAGGAGGAGAAGGAGGAAGGGGCTCCAAAGCAGTCAGTTCTCCTTTCTGCTCTCAGAAGAAGGGAGGGGAATCAGAGTCACCTGGAGAGTTGGACTGGAGGAGAGGAATGCCCTCTTCCATTAATTTCACTGAGCTCTTTGTAGACTGAGTCTCTTCTTGAAGGGTGTTCATAAGAATTTGGGCTTAGATTCTTGGGTAGGAGTCAAAGGGTGATCAAGTCGTTGAAGATGAGACTGGGGGCTGGCTCCTCCGAGGTCACTAGATTTCTACCCTCCCCAGAACAGCCCTGGCCTACCCACTTAAGAGTCACCAGCCAAGTTCTGCTCTTCAGCTTGGGGATTCCCAGTGACCTCGCATCAAGTCAACTTGACTGCTCACAGCACCTGCCAGTTCAGCTCAGGAGGGGACAGCTAGCTCCCTGAGGGCAGGGCTGGGCTCCCTGGCAAGTGTTTTCAGCAGCCGCCTTTTTTCCTTTCCTTTACAGGATCTACTGGGTGGATGCCCATCTGGACCGGATTGAGAGCGCTGACCTCAGTGGGAAGCTCCGGCAGGTCTTGGTCAGCCACGTGTCGCACCCCTTTGCTCTCACTCAGGTACTGGCTCAGGAGAGAGGTAACTACCTCCTTGACAGGGGTGTTTCCTCGGGGTTTTGCATCAGCAGCCTCAGCCCCAGGTGCTACTGAACAGGTTGGCTATGGAAGCTCATTTTAGGGGTGATTCTTGTACACTGAAGCCTTGCCACTATGTGCCCTGCTGCTTCTGCTGTCCCATGTTCTAACATTCGAAGGAGTGGCTCTCAAACAGCTGTACAGAGTCAACTGTGGAACTTGTTAAAATGCATATTCCCGGGCACTGGATATAAAGAATCTGCCTCCTGAGGGTTGGGCAAGGAATATTCATCTTAACAAGTTCCCCAGTTGATCCCAGTACTGTGGTCCCAGCATGCAAACTCAGGCAGCTTACTTTAGTGGGCAGAGGTGTGGAGTGGCTGAGAGCCAGAGTGTTGAGGCAGGTAGCTGGTTGGTAAGTGTTTATTGAGTGAGTACCTCCCATGAGCCAGCTCTGGGGGTTCATGTTCTGCCTGGGTCATGAAGTAACTATGCAACTGTGACAAGATACTGAACTTCTCTAAGTTTCACTTACTTATAAAATAAATAAGTTTAATAATAGTATCCTCCTGAAATATACAAAAAGCATTAGCAGAGTATCTGGCACTCAGTGTGTGTTATTTCTAATCATTTTATTTAGTATTAGATGTCATTATTTTAGAGTTCTAACCCTGTAATGATAATTCAAGAAAGGAAAAAAGGTATACCAAGCTTGGGGCCAAAACAGGGATTCTCAATCATTTAAAAATCTTTGTCCCTCGGGAGGAACACTCCCAAACTCATTCCACAAGGCCACCATCACCCTGATACCAAAACCAGACAAAGATGTCACAAAAAAAGAAAACTACAGGCCAGTATCTCTGATGAACATAGATGCAAAAATCCTCAACAAAATACTAGCAAACAGAATCCAACAGCACATGAAAAGGATCATACACCATGATCTAGTGGGGTTTATCCCAGGAATGCAAGGATTCTTCAATATACACAAATCAATCAATGTGATACAGCTATTAACAAGCTGAAGGATAAAAAACATATGATAATCTCAATGGATGCAGAAAAAGCTTTTGACAAAATTCAACACCCATTTATGATAAAACTCTCCAGAAAGTAGGCATAGAGGGAACCTACCTCAACACAATAAAGGCCATATATGACAAACCCACAGCCAACATCATTCTCAATGGTGAAAAGCTGAAACCATTTCCTCTAAGATCAGGAACAAGACAAGGTTACCCACTCTCACCACTATTATTCAACATAGTTTTGGAAGTTTTAGCCACAGCAGTCAGAGAAGAAAAAGAAATAAAAGGAATCCAAATTGGAAAAGAAGAAGTAAAACTGCCACTGTTTGCAGATGACATGATAATATACTTAGAGAATCCTAAAGATGCTACCAGAAAACTACTAGAGCTAATCAATGAACTTGGTAGAGTAGCAGGATACAAAATTAATGCACAGAAATCTCTTGCATTCCTATACACTAATGATGAAAAATCTGAAAGAGAAATTAAGTAAACACTCCCCTTTACCACTGCAACAAAAAAAATAAAATACCAAGGAATAAACCTACCTAAGGAGACAAAAGACCTGTATGCAGAAAACTATAAGACACTGATGAAAGAACTTAAAGATGATACAAACAGATGTAGATATACCATGTTCTTGGATTGGAAGAATCAACATTGTGAAAATGACTCTACTACCCAAAGCAATCTACAGATTCAGTGCAATCCCTATCAAACTATACCAATGGCATTTTTCACAGAACTAAAACAAAAAATTTCACAATTGGTATGGAAACACAAAAGACCCTGAATAGCCAAAACAATCTTGAGAAAGAAAAATGGAGCTGGAGGAATCAGGCTCCTGGACTTCAGACTATACTACAAAGCTACAGTAATCAAGACAGTATGGTACTGGCACAAAAGCAGAAATATAGATCAATGGAACAGGATAGAAAGCCCAGGGATAAACCCACGCACATATGGTCACCTTATGTTTGATAAAGGAGGTAAGAGTGTACAATGGAGAAAAGACAGCCTCTTCAATAAGTGGTGCTGGGAAAACTGGACAGCTACATGTAAAATAATGAAATTAGAACATTTCCTGGACTTCCCTGGTTGCGCAGTGGTTAAGAACCCACCTGCCAACGCAGGGGACACGGGTTCGATCCCTGGTCCGGGAAGATCCCACATGCCGCAGAGCAGCTAAGCCCGTGTGCCACAACTACTGAGCCTGTGCTCCACAGCCTGCGAGCCACAACTACTGAGCCCACGTGCCACAACTACTGAAGCCCGCACACCTAGAGCCTGTGCTCTGCAACAAGAGAAGCCACCGCAATGAGAAGCCCGTTCACCGCAACGAAGAGTAGCCCCCGCTCAACACAACTAGAGAAAGCCCATGCACAGCAACAAAGACCCAGTGCAGCCAAAAATCAATCAATCAATCAATAAATTAATTAATAAAAAAAGAACACTTCATAACACCATACACAAAAATAAATTCAAAATGGATTAAAGACCTAAATGTAAGGCCAGACACTATAAAACTCTTAGAGGAAAACATAGGCAGAACACTCTGACTTAAATCACAGCAAGATCCTTTTTGACCCACCTCCTAGAGTAAAAACAAAAATAAACAAATGGGACCTAATGTAACTTAAAAGCTTTTGCACAGCAAAGGAAACCATAAACAAGACCAAAAGACAACCCTCAGAATGGGAGAAAATATTTGCAAACAAAACAACTTACAAAGGATTAATCTCCAAAATATACAAGCAGCTCGTGTAGCTCAATATCAAAAAAACAAACAACCCAATCCAAAAATGGGCAGAAGACCTAAATAGACATTTCTCTAAAGAAGATATAGAGATTGCCAACAAACACATGAAAAGATGCTCAACATCACTAATCATTAGAGAAATTCAATTCAAAACTACAATGAGGTATCACCTCACGCCGGTCAGAATGGCCATCATCAAAAAATCCACAAACAATAAATGCTGGAGAGGGTGTGGAGAAAAGGGAACCCTCTTGCACTGTTGGTGGGAATGTAAATTGATACAGCAACCATGGAGAACAGTATGGAAGTTCCTTAAAAAACTAAAAATAGAACTACCATATGACCGAGCAATCCCACTACTGGGCATATACCCTGAGAAAACCATAATTCAAAAAGAGTCATGTATCACAATGTTCATTGCAGCACTATGTACAATAGCCAGGACATGGAAGCAACCCAAGTGTCCATCGACAGATGAATGGATAAAGAAGATGTGGTAAATACATATGATGGAATATTACTCAGCCATAACAAGAAACGAAATTGAGTTATTTGTAGTGAGGTGGATGGACCTAGAGTCTGTCATACAGAGTGAATTAAGTCAGAAAGAGAAAAACAAATACCGTATGCTAACACATATATATGGAATCTAAAAAAAAAAATGGTTTTGATGAACCTAGGGGCAGGACAGGAATAAAGACGCATACATAGAGAATGGACTTGAGGACACAGGGAGGGGGAAGGGTAAGCTGGGAGGAAGTAAGAGAACAGCACTGACGTATGTACACTACCAAATGTAAAATAGATAGTTAGTGGGAAGCAGCTGCATGGCACAGGGAGATCAGCTCAGTGCTTTGCAACCACCTAGAGGGGTGGGATAAGGAGGGTGGGAGGGAAATGCAAGAGGGAGGGGATATGTATGGGGATATACATATGCATATAGCTGATTCACTTTGTTATACAGCAGAAACTAACAACACTGTAAAGCAATTATACTCCAATAAAGATGTTAAAAAAAAAAAATCTTTGTCCCTCGGGCTTCCCTGGTGGCGCAGTGGTTAAGAATCTGCCTGCCAATGCAGGGGACACAGGTTCGAGCCCTGCTCCAGGAAGATCCCACATGCCACGGAGCACCTAAGCCGGTACACCACAGCGACTGAGGCTGCGCTCTAGAGCCCACGAACCACAACAACTGAGCCCACGTGCCACAACTACTGAAGCCCACGTGCCTAGAGCCCATGCTCCACAAGAGAATCCACCGCAGTGAGAAGCCCACATACCGCAATGAAGAGTAGCCCCTGCTCACCTCAGCTTGAGAAAGCCCACACGCAGCAACGAAGACCCAATGCAGCCCAAAAAAAGAGGAATAAACAAAATAAATAAATTAAAAAAAAAACAACAACTAAAAAAAAATCTTTGTCCCTTTTTGACAAACATCCACTCTATCTATATTCTACATTATATCCTACCGGCCAATAAGATTTTGTCTGGCTTTACTTAATGATAGGCTTTCCCCCACTGTACTCCAAATGTAAAACTACAGGATTATATTGAATTTAGTTTTTCAGTCTACAAGTTTCCCCTGAGGTTTCTGATGTATATACTGCAGGGATGGGAGGGGAACCACCTACATCGCCCTTCCCCACCCCTGGTAGAGAATCTCAGGATCACTACATTAGAGGGCAGCTGCCTGCAGAAGTAACCAGAGGACTTGGGCCAGGGCTCTGAGTGATGGGCCCAGAAGAACAGGGACCTAGAAGGACTGCCCCATCACTGCCCACCCCCCCCCGCAACTTACCCGCAAACTCCTGTTTGCTAGGTACAGGAATTTATTTATTCACTGAGCCACTGGGTCATCTGACTGAGGACTAAGTATTAGTGCTGGAAATTGAGAGATGAATGAACCACATTCTTGTTCTTGAAGAACTTAATCTGGCAGGACAGATAGACATGTAAACAAATGACCATAGAGTGTCGAAACTCACCTGTGGAAGTGAGGACAAGCTCAGAGCAGCATGGAGAAAATGGTGAATTCTCTATGGATTGGGGGAGATTTCCTGGATAATGTCTATCTGGGGATGCACAGGAGTTGACATGGATAAGGGAAAAAGAGGGCATTTGGACAGAGGGAACACACGGGCTGAGGCATGGAAGCTGTACCAGGGTCTGCCTATTAATAGTTACTCTTTTTGGGGTTTCCCTATTGAGTAGCAGGACAGGTGGATCTACTGGACAGACTGGCAGACCAAGTCAATCCAGCGTGTTGACAAGTACTCAGGCCGGAACAAGGAGACGGTGTTGGCGAATGTGGAGGGACTCATGGATATCATCGTGGTTTCCCCTCAGCGGCAGACAGGTGGACTCCAGGGTCCTGAGCCTGCTTCCTTACCATTGGTGGGGTTGGTCGGTCACCCTGAGGACTGTTAATAACCAAGACAGTTAGAGCCACAGGAGAGCCTTTTGGTTCACATCTTAAGTTCTTAGTTGTTATACCCCTCCTGCCCCACGGTCCCTGGGAGTAAGGTAGCCCCAAATCTCCTCCTTTTTGAGAAGTGTCAAATTAGGAGACTTGATTCTGCCCCAGGCCAGACGTTCACATCTGCTTTGCCCCCAGGGACCAATGCCTGTGGTGTGAACAACGGCGGCTGCACCCACCTCTGCTTTGCCAGAGCCTCAGACTTTGTATGTGCCTGTCCTGACGAGCCTGATGGCCGGCCCTGCTCCCTTGGTGAGTTGGACTAATTGGCCTCCTGGAACAGCAGAGCCCTTGGAAGGGCAGGGGATCAGCAGCCTCAGCTTTGTTCTTCTGGGTGAGATTTCCCCTCAGGGGTTCTTACAGCAGAGTGACTGGGAGCAATGAGTTTGAGCTTTGGAATGGTACAGACCCAGGTTTGTCTGGCTTCTGGCATTTACTAGGATGGAAATCAGGTCTCCTGATTCCCTGATCCCTACTGTGACCTGTGCATTATTCTCTCTTCCTGCCCTTTGTGGGCCAGCTAGCCCATCTGGAGCTATTAATATTGGAAACTGGGACTTCCCTGGTGGCGCAGTGGTTAAGAATACACCTGCCAACGCAGGGGACATGGGTTTGAGCCCTGGTCCGGGAAGATCCCACATGCCGTGGAGCACCTAAGCCTGTGCGCCACAACCACTGAGCCTGCGCTCTAGAGCCCGTGAGGCACAACTACTGAGCCCATGTGCCACAACTACTGAAGCCTGCGTGCCTAGAGCCTGTGTTCTGCAACAAGAGAAGCCACTGCAATGAGAAGCTCGCGCACCGCAATGAAGAGTAGCCCCCGCTCGCCACAACTAGAGAAAGCCTGTGCGCAGCAACAAAGACTCAACGCAGCCAAATAAATAAATAAAATAAATAAATTTATTTAAAAAAAATATATTGGAAACCAAATCCTTTTTACGTACAGTATTAAGAAGGACATCTAATGGGGGTGCCTAGGATCAGGGCAGCTAAAAGATTGCTTTAACAAGTTCTCCACATGCTACTCTTGGACCATATGTAGATATTTGTGGCTCCAGTGATCCACTCCAGTCCTTGTTTTCTCTCCAGTACCTGGCCTGGTGCCCCCAGCTCCCAGGGCTACCAGCGTAAGTGAAAAGAGCCCCGTGCTACCTAACACGCTACCGACCACCTTGCGTTCTTCTACCAGCTGGACCCGCACATCTCTGGAGGAGGTGGAAGGGAGGTAAGTGGGTCAGTATGGAATTGAGGGCTCTTTGATTCAAATCGCCATCCCCTGCCAGCAGAAGACCATAGGCCCAGCTTGATGATTCTGGCAGATAGGAGGTAGATCACATCATTAGCCACCTGTCCCTGCTGCCTGGGACTGGAGATGATATTTAGACTTGCAGGTTGTTGCAAGTGATTCTTTTTTTTTTTTAGCTCTGAAGGCAAGAAGCTTTAAGAGGAGCTTTAGAGAGAAATCACTCAGGAGGAGTTTCTGCCTGGCATTCCTCCTTCTTCCTTTCTTTCAGTGACGTTTGCTCTCACAGAACAAGTTTAGCACGTGGTCTTGTCCTGCAGTTTACTTAGAAGCCACCAAGTCATAGTGGTCTCTGGGCTGTGGCTTTTTAACTTGGGACATCCCCAGGGATGTGATGGCCTTAGTTTATAATGACCTGTAACACTCAAACACACATGCATGTATGTGCATGTGTACACACACACACACACACACACACACACACCGTTATTAAATAAGCATAACCACGAACAGCTCTCAAATTAAGTGTAAAACATTATATTTCATTAGACTGAAGGTGCTGTCAATTTAAAATGCATCCTGATTTGAGAGATTAAACTGAAAAAATGACCAACAGCAACTGTGAGATGCCATTAATTGTAAGACACAGTCCTATCTCAGAGATATTAGAATATAGAAAAAATGCACATCTTAAAATTGATGAAATATCATGTTATATTCAATTTAGAGAAAGTCTTATAAAATGTTTTTTATTTACACTTTGCAAAAAAATCATCTGGAAATACAGATAGGAGTAAAAAATAAGTTCTCATATGTAATTACCTTTAGTGTTTTTTTCTGATTTGATATATGTGTATATTGTGAAATGATTACCACAGTAAGTCTAGTTAACATCCATCACCACACATATATACTTTTTTTTTCTTATAATGAAAACTTTTAAAATCTACTCTCTTAGCAACTTTCAGACATACAATATTGTTAACTATAGTCACTATGATGTACATTACATCCCCAGGACTTACTTATCTTATAACTGGAAGTTTGAGCCTTTTGACCATCTTCACTCATTTTGTCCACCCCCAACCTCTGGCAACTGCCAATCTGTATGGTATCAATTTATCTATGAGTTGGTTTGTTTTTTTTTTTTTTAGATTCCACATATAAGTGATATCATATAGTATTTGTCTTTCTCTGTCTGACTTATTTTACTTAGCAGAATGTCCTTCTTTTTCATGGCTGAATAATGTTCCACTGTATACCTATACCACATTTTCTTTATCCATTTATCCATTGATGGTCACTTAGGTGGTTTCCATGTCTTGGCTCTTGTAAATAATTCTGCATTGAACATGGGGGTGCAGATATCTTTTTGAGACAGTGATTTCATTTCCTACTCTTACTATACTGATGTCTATCTTCCCAGGCCTTTTTCTATTAGAACATTTTTCATTGTAATATTATTTTTAATATCAACGGTAGCTTAAAAGATAATTAACACATGATTTCAATTCTGAAGGCAGAAACATAGTAATAATTCCAAATAAGACCACTAGACTCACATCCCTAAAATTGTAAGATTTGTACATGATCAAACTTATTCTATATGCCCCATTTTCTCGTTAGAAGAGTTTATATACAAAAGCAAACAGATATAAACATGTACCTTTGTCACTAAATTTTAAGCACTAACAATCATTATTAATCTGATTTTATTCAGGTTTATTTAGAAAACTTTTGAACCCTACTCAGGTATTTTCTTCCTATCAGAGTTGTATTTGAAGACTCAGTACATCTTGGTTTCAGATGCTCCTGCAGGTAGCTTTTCTCTAGCCTTTTAAGACATGTCTTTAATTGCCAGCTCATAACATGCCACAAAGGAGTTACCGTCTCAGCATTTCAAGTTAGTTATCCAAGCCCTCCCTCTGGATGTCTTGCATATTCCCTTGTGAAAGAATGAAGGAAAGAAAAACAATATATTTTTTTAAGTCTCTCTAGACGTTGTGATAATCTTGATCCAATCCAAGGTTTGCTTGGCTGGTAGCTTAATAACGTCTGCTATTGATGTCCTTAGTATTCTTTCAGCTCACTCCCAAACCTGCTTCTCCTTTTTAAAGAATCCTCTTTAAAGAGTACATATTTTAGGGAATTCCCTGGTGGTCCAGTGGTTGGGACTCCACACTTTCACTGCCGAGGGCCTGGGTTCAATCCCTGGTCAGGGAGCTGGGATCCCACAAGCTGCACGGCCAAAAACAACAACAAAAAAGAGTACACATTTTAAAACACTTAAATAGCATCTTGAAGACAGTGGCTCATGCTGATTTCTCTGTATTTCCTCATCCTGCCCTCTCCTTGCTTCCGCTATCTCCTGTCTGGTATAGTCTCATATCTGAAAGCCCCACTCCCAGGCCTTTAGCCCTGTCCTTCACAGGACTTTCCCCATTTCCTGGCGGAAGGCAAGATCTTTGTTGAAAACAAGTAGCCTTCACATTCAGTTTTCTCTGCCCCACAGATGCTCTGAAAAGGATGCCCGGCTGGGCCTCTGCACGTATTCCAATGAGGCCGTACCTGCTGCTTCAGGTAAGTCCTCAGTGCCCAACTGTTTTGAAAAACAAGATGTAAGGAATCTAAGTCTCCATTGATATCTTGCAGAACCTTCATGGGGACTCTTTGGGGTTGATGAACCCTTTTCTTAGACTAAATCCATAGAAAGAATAACCATAATAGCTGCCACTTATGGAGTGCTTTCTGTATGCTAGGCACTTGCTAAGCCATATTTATGTGCGCATGCATGTGTGTATATGTATTTGTATATATACACTCACCTTCAGTCTCCACCAGCCCTATGAGCAATTTATTATTGACATTTAACTGATGAGAAAACACAGGCTTAGAAGTTAAGCATCTTGCTTTAAGTCACACAGCTAGTAGGTAGTGGAATCGGGATTAGAGATGCTGACACAGTGATAGGTTTCTTCTCAGCCCCCTCCCCCCTCCCACTGTGGTCTCTTCTCTGAGAAGGAGGCCCCTAGCCATCCTCAGATGGTACGGGATGCAACAGCTACAAAAGGAGCCCTCCATCTTCCCACCCCTCACACCAGCTAGAAGATTGTCGGAGGTCCCCACCTAGCGTCCCTCTGCTCTCCCTAGGGGAAGGACTCCACGTCAGCTATGTCATCGGTGGACTCCTCAGTATTCTGCTTATTCTGGTGGTGATCGCGGCTTTGATGCTGTACAGGTAACCTCAGCCCCACTGCAGTGGCTGTATGTTTGCTGTATGTCCCATTAGCATGTTTGGGACCTCCTGAAGTTGACAGCTCACTGATTCCACCTATGACCAGCCTCATTTCAAAGTTGGGTCCCTGGTGAGAGCAGCAGAAGGGAAGGGCAGAAACCTGAACGTGTACCCTTCTTCCCCAGTCACAGCCCAAGTAGTTTCCTCATTTCATGACCACAGCAACGCTTGGGATTGTCCTTATAGACTAGGATACTAAGGACACAGAGGGTGTTACCCAAGTTCACACGGTGAGAGGCAAAGCTGGTACTGACCCTAGCATCTTTGCTTTGTCCACCGCTCTACACTACCTCACGCCATTGAAGCTGGAAATGATTTTCTCTTCACACAAACACAGCCCTTTACTACCATGTGGGGTGATGTATCGTTGCTCGGTAGGGATCATCCTGGGAAGCTGGAATGTGTAGTGTTCGATTTAGAATCTTCCTTTTATGACCCTCTGTATATATTTCCTCCTAAATGCTTTAAATGCAGCTTGCAGCAAAAATGTCAGGATTTTGCTGCTGCTGCGGCAGCTTCTACTACCAATAACAACGATAATGGTAACAGCTACCATTTAATGACTATGTATCAATGCTGCAACAACCTTGCAATACAGGTATGATGGTAACAGCTACCATTTAATGACTATGTATCAATGCTGCAACAACCTTGCAATACAGGTATTATGATTCCTCACTGTACAGATGAGGATCCAAGGCTCAGAAAGTTTAGAGTATGTCCGCCAATACCCCAGCCAGTGACTAACAGAAGTGGCATTGAAACGTAGGTCTGTTTTGACCCTGAAGCTCAGTGTATTTGTTATCTATTGCTGTATAACAAATTACCCTGAAACTTAGCACCTTAAAATGACAACCACTGATTATCTCACAGTTTCTTTGGGTCAGAAATCTAGATGCAGGGACTTCCCTGGTGGCGCAGTGGTTAAGAATCCGCCTGCCAACGCAGGGAACACAGGTTCAAGCCCTGGTCTGGGAAGATCCCACATGCCGTGGAGCAACTAAGCCCGTGTGCCACAACTACTGAGCCTGCACTCTAGAGCCTGTGAGCCACAACTACTGAAGCCCACGCGCCACAACTACTGAAGCCCACATGCCTAGAGCCTGTGCTCCACAACAAGAGAAGCCACCGCAACGAAGAGTAGCCCCCGCTCACCGCAACTAGAGAAAGCCCACGTACAGCAACGAAGACCCAGTGCAGCCAAAAATAATAAACAAATAAAATTTAAGAAAAAAAAAAAGAAATCTAGATGCAGATTAGCTGGGTGCCTCTGCCTCAAGGTGTCTTACAAGGCAGCAATCCAGGTATCAGCCAGAGTTGTGGTCTTATCTCGAGGCTTGACTGGGGAAGGATTCCCTTCCAAGCATAGGATTCAGTTCCTCGCAGGCTGTTGGCTAGAGGCCTCCCTCAGCAGTTTGTTGCCTTGTGGGCCTTTCCATAGGACAGCTTTCAGCATGGCAGCTTGCTTCCCTCAGAGCAAGAGTAAGAGAGAGGGGAGGGAGGGAGGGAGAGAGGGCAAACTAGGGCAAACTAAGATAGAAACCAGTTTCCTTGTTAGGAGTTTCCTTGTAACCTAATCTAGTATCCCTCACTTTTGCATGTTCTGTTCATTAGAAGCGAGTCACCAAATCCAGCCCACACTCACGGGTCAGGAATTCAGAAGGTGTGAGTACCAGGAGGCAGGGACCACTGGGCCCTCTTAGAGGCTGCCTGCCACAACTTGGGTTACAGCTTCCCCAGATACTATCCCCATACAGATCGGAACTAATTTCTCATCACTTTTCCTCCTAAAGACACAAAAAATCCAAGTTAACTGATCCTGCAATGGGGAACCTGACCTACAGCAACCCTTCCTACCGAACTTCCACTCAGGAAGTGAAAATTGAAGCAATCCCCAAACCAGCCATGTACAATCAACTGTGCTATAAGAAAGAGGTAAAAATTAAAATTTATATCCAAGAGTTTGTTTTTGAAGGGCGGGGGTAGATTATGCTCCAGTTGCCTGAGTAGATCAGTAAGGGATGCTGGGTAGTCCATCTACCATTTTGGAAGTTATAGTGAACAGAAGAATGGGATGTGATTCAGGTTTCTGGAGAGGTCTGTAACTTCTGAGGGACCAGCTTGAGGGGCCCTAGTGAGAGTGAGATTAGAAAGCAGATCCCAGAAGGTTTAGGTCTGAAAGCATGTGAGTGTGCACCTCCCTGCCAGGAGATATTTTCCCAGGCTCAGGGGTTCCTTCCCTCCTGGAGCTGTCATTCCCCAGCAGTGAGGCTGTGCCCCTCTAAAATAACCCCAAACTCCTAGGAAACACCAAAAAACCCAAGAGCTCCTGGACTCTCCCTTTCTAACCTCTGATCCAAGCTTTTGGCACCTGTGGTTGGGAATGGCTGGAGTTCTGCTATTCTTCCTCTTATCACATAATCTAGAGGGATTTCTCTAGAATTCTGAAAGTTTATATGCTTTTGTTCTTTTAACTCCTTTGTTGCTGCAGTGAAAATTTACTTGCTAGATGTTTAGGCATGAAAAATAGTCCCGTTTTGACTAGGGAATATAGCCTGGGACTTCGATTTTCCTAGTCTGATATGACCCTTGTTTTTTTCTAAAATCCTGTAACCCTTCATTAGAAATTATCCCTTAGGAGACCTAACCCGTCTACTCTCTTGGCCTGTCTAGCACAGTCAAAGCCAGCCCTCACACCTATAGGGCATAATGAATACACTTTATACAATAATCATGTGATTTCAGGATCCATGAATTTCCCTATTAAAACAAAGCATCCAGTACAAGCCAAAACAGAACCTGCAGGGATAGCTTGCAGATTTAGGGATGGTAGACCCCTTCTCTGTTAATATCTTCGAGAGAAAGACTCCTGAAGCTTCTTGGGTTCCTGGAGTGTCTGATGCCCCAGAAAAGAACCCCAATGAGGGCCCTAGGTTAGAAATTAAAATCATGTGACTCTTTCTCCTGTTGTATGCTTTTTCCTCAGCAGCTCTTTCACCCCTCTGATAGTCTTTCACCCTTTCTCTTCTGATTTCCTCTTGATTTCAGGTACCTGTTGCTGTGTGTTTGTAGAGGGCGTGGTATCACCCAAATTGCTAGTGCCACGTCACCCACATCTCCCTGACTTACCCCACGTTTTCTGTGATGAAGACACTGAGTGGTCTGCATCTTATCTGACACTAATTCAGCTTGGAGGGTGTGCTGGGTGACTGGGCATGTGTGTGCGTGCCTTGATCGAGGGAGCTGTCACTCCCAGAGGGCAGGGACCATATTTTATATTGTTTAATCATCAAACTGTCCTGCTTATTGAAGGGAAGGGGCTCAATAAATACCTGTGGAACTGAACTGTTACTAAAGTAGAGCAGCAGTTACAGGGCTCTTGGCAGGAACACTATCCCAGGGACAGAGCCCAAGCCATGGCCCATTTTCTCTTGGCAGTGGCGGCATGTTGGTTGGTATCCCCCAGAAACCAGGAGTACGGCTACCCCTTGAGGAATCCATAAAGGGAGAAGCCTGAGTGGAACTTAAGGCTGTCCTTGGAACAGTCGCAGGTTGCTTGGAAATGGCCACAAAAGCTTATAGGTTACAGTACCCCAGTGGACTGACAGAACCCTCAAGAGGGTTTTCTAGAGCCCTCCTGTCTTACCTTCTAAAACCTTTCTTCTTAAGAAAGTTAGAAAGAAGAGAATTAAGAATAAAATAGCACATGAAACTGTATTCAGTATCTTATAATAAGCTATAATGGAAAAGCATCTGACCATATATGTATATATATAGATATATAACTGAATCACTTTGCTGTACACCAGAAACTAACATTGTAAATCAACTATACTTCAAAAGAAAAAAAAGGAATAGCACCAAAGTAGTTTAAAATCTTGAATAAATGCACATTTAATTGCTTTTGTCAATTGCTTCTGATCATGTATATTAGCATGCTGTCCTATTAATAAACCCCATTAGCAATGTAATAATAGCTAACATGATCTAGTGCATGGTATGCATCAGGCACCTACTAATTGCATTGCGTGGATTGCCTCATTTAACCCTCACAGCCATTGGTTATGAGGTATGGATACTGTTACTCTAAAGAGGTGAGCCTGAGTTTTGGAGATGTTCAGTAATTTGCCCGAGGTGATGTGGCCAGTGAGTGGCTCACGGAAGTCACGGTTCTCCCTCCTCCCTGTATGATAATGGTAATAATCATCACAGCTGCTCCTTTCCTTTTAGGCTCAGCCTCATACATTTGCTCTGATTAAATTTCCCCATTTGTTTGTGGGATTTTTGCGCTCTTCATGCCCACTCTTAGCCCATCCACTTCCTTTCTAAGTTCGTCATGAGATCCTTTATAGAGAGCCAACCAACTGACCATGTCACTCCACTCTCCACCCTAGGGTGGACCTGACCATAACTACACCAAGGAGAAGGTCAAGATTGTAGAGGGGATCTGCCTCCTGTCTGGGGACGATGCTGAGTGGGACGACCTCAAGCAACTGCGCAGCTCCCGAGGGGGCCTCCTTCGGGATCATGTATGCATGAAGACAGACACCGTGTCCATCCAGGCCAGCTCTGGCTCCCTGGATGACATGGAGACGGAGCAGCTGTTGCAGGAAGAGCAGTCTGAGTGCAGCAGCGTCCACACCGCAGCCACTCCTGAAAGACGGGGCTCCCTGCCAGACACAGGCTGGAGACACGAACGCAAGCTCTCCTCAGAGAGCCAAGTCTAAATGCCCATGTTCCCCTCCCTTCCTGCCTGTTCCTTCTCCTTGGTGGGCTTCAGTCCCCGAGCTCGCTTATACAGCAGGGCCCCTTTCCTGTGTGCTCGTCCTGCGCTGCCGCCTCCCGCCTCCTAACTGCTCCCAAGCCCTCCACCGGAGCTGTTTCCACCTGGGTTCGTAACTACCTGTGCACAAGAAATGATGGGGCATCCTGAGAATTTAGACCTGGATTTTACCACAAACCTCACCTCATGCACGCCATCCTGAGCCCCCTTGAAACCAGGCTCAGTAGTGATTCCTCGTCAGTACAGAGCTCCACCTCCCCTTCCCCTGGCACCCTCAGTGCCTGTCCCCCAAGAGCTGATGATCCAGGACTGCACTTGCTCCATCAGAGGTGGCCTGACCTCATCTCTGAGGGAACTTGCTGACCAGGGGCAGGGGCTGCGGTGGGGGGGAGTCATGGGTAAAGAGAGAGATGAAGGATAGAGGCTGAGAGAAGGAGGAGTCAGCCCAGCTGGCATGGGCATCTGGAAAACCTCCAGCCTCGAGTGCATTGGCAACATGAAAAAGCTTTTAAGGGTGATTGGGCCTGGGTGTCCTCTCCACTGCCGGCAATGGATATTATTCTTGCCCTGGCAGTTGTTGTTTCTTCAGCTGCAGATACTGATGAGGTCTGGGTATGGCTCAAGCTGTTCTTCCTCCTGCTAGAATGTCTGGAGCCTTTCTACCTTCAGATGACTGGGGGTCTCTATCACATGGCAGCTGGCTAATATGAATTCCCTCCTGCTGCCTCCAGGTTGTGAGCCGGTGGCTTGAATGCGTGTGGGACCCTCAGGGCTGGGTCTCTGCAGTGTCTGAGCAGCACTGCTTAGACCAAACTTAGCACATCGCCTGAACTATAACGTTCTGCCACTTTCTCCTTCCTCATTCTCTGAGATTCTGAGCACAGAGATCCTGAAGCAACTCTCCAAAGAAGGGCCAGAAGTTTTCATAAATGGTCAGGAAGAGCGATTGGGTTAGAGACTTGAGGCACCCAGGGCCTAAAGGGAAGTATCCATGAAGCTGAGCCTCCTGTGTTCTCTCTCAGGTGCTCAGGGATCTAAGTGAGTAGACAGAGAGCCTGCGGCTGTGGGTGGTGAAGTTCCCATTCCGACTCTTCCCAGCTAAGTGACTCCCTTTCCTGCTGAGGTGCCATCATTTGGTTCATGCTTATTCACACAGAAGGCATGTGTGTCACACTAGTGTCAGGGGAGTTGAGGTTTTTTACTGTCCTAAAACTTCTACCTAGCTCTTCTTTTTTGGGGGGGAGGGAGGGTGCCTAATTTGTTTTTTCTGACCTAGCCTTGTAGGCACGTATGGCGAAGAGGCCTAAATAAAGACACAGAGTTGGGGGCAAGGAGTAGGAAGGTAGAGAGAACCACTGAGGAAGCCCTTTCAGCCCAGGGCAGATCCAGACCTCTTTCATCCAGGGATCAAAAGCAATAACAGGAACTGAGAATGGAGGGGGGGGTGCTTCAAGGGGAAGTTTCTGGATTTGAAACACGTCCTGGGGTTCTTGGTATTGAGAAATCAGCTGCCAAACATGTGAGTGGAAAGGGAAGATCAGAGCAAACCTTTTCTGGTCAGTTCTAAGACCACTAGAGACAGGTGCCAGGCTCTTAGCCCTGCTCGCAGTAGCCAGCCCCAGGTCTAGACCCTCATAGGACAGCCAGGCCAGGCCAAGCAGGCTTTTCCAGTACACAGAGTGGGAAAGGAAAGGTCCTCCTCCTGGGAGGAAAGGGGGACATTTCACACTTGATGGGGCGGTAAAAGAAGGAGCCCTTTGGGTCCTCAGACTCACGGTTGGGCATGGGGAGAAAGTAGCAAAGTGGCATTTTCTTGAACGGAAAGGGGGAAGGGTCTTATTGCACTTGGGCTGTTCAGAATGTAGAAAGGACATATTTGAAGAAATATCTATTTGAGCACTGATTTACTATGTAAAAAGCAAGATCTCTCTGTCCTAAACTAATGGAAGTGACTCTCCCACGCTCCTGTGTAATGGTTTTAACGTTACTCACTGGAGGGATTGGACTTTCTGGAGTTATTTAACCACTATGTTCAGTATTTTAGGACTTTATGATAATTTAATATAAATTTAGCTTTTCTTAATCACCTTGCCTGGCTTGGAGTCATGACTAATAACTGTACCTGCTCTGTCTGGCAGAAACATGCTGTGGAAGACCTGCTTGCAAACATCACCTCTAAGTCCCTTGGGGATGTGAGGACACTGAAGAGCAATAAAGGGTGGGAGGTTCCTGACTGGAGGTTCAGCTCATCTTGAGAAGACAGGTTAAGACCAGAGTTCATTGGCTTCTGAAATCCTTACTTCCTCTAGAGGAGGGTAGCTGATAGGTTTCATCTTGAGTGCCAACTCTGGTTGGTCATGGCTGCCTGAGGTTGTGTCCAGACCCAATGGGAAAAGTGTCATGATGGTTAGTGGCGTCTCCTTTGGGCACCAAAAGGAAGTGTCATGGCATGTATACCATGTATCTTCTATTTCTGTTCTAGGTCTATGAGGACTTCAGTGTCACAGAATTTGACTTTGCCTTGCAGTGATGGTCACTGGCAAGACTGTCTGATGTCTTGAAATAAAAGTACTGGGATGGGGACAAGAAGGGCTAATTCCAGTCCTAGATCTGCCTCTAGCTCTGTTTGGTCTTAGTCATGTTTCACAGTTACTCTGAGAATGGGTCAGTCAACACTAAGATTCCTTTTATTTTTAAAAAGCTGTCTACTCATAGCTCATCCATTACATCTCAAGCCTAGAACAAGGCATTGGGGATCTCTTTTCAGGTATCTGGACAAATAATACCTCTCAATGAAGATTGGGAATCATGCAAGTCTTAATGCCAGTTATAGAATTTGATGTCAAGGGTCAATAGTTGATTTTCTAAGCCATAAACCATTTATAGAACATTGCTCCCATTCATTCATTCATTCATTCATCCATCTGCTAGGGGCTGGACACTGCCCAAGCACGACCAAGAAAGAGTATCACAGAGCTTAGAGTCTACCAACAACTCCACCCCCCGAAGAAAAAGAAAAAGAAAGCAAGAAGGACGGAATCCTTTTGAATGTGAGTGACAAGAGATCTGAGTATAAACTGCAGTGTATAATTCTTCCAACTTTGGTGAGGGATAGGTGTGCTAGAACAAAAACAAGTGGAATAGCTCAAGGACAACCATCCACCATTCTTTTTTGGAAAAAAAAAAACGAAAAACTCACAACAGAGAGAAAAGGAGGACATTTGAAGCAATGAAATCTAGCCTAATGCACAAGCCTGTATACCTGTAGGAAGTACGCCTTTCCAGAGCCTCAGAATAAGTGCCCTTTTCCATAGCCTCAAGCTACGAACAGTGACCACTAGAGCTGGGAACTCAGGAAGAACTTTTCAAATGGGAAGAAAAAATGAATGCACTGAACACACACCATTTGCTTGCAAAACTGCAAGTGTTTCTGGAAGAACAAAATTTGTTGAGTGCATTTTGCTACACTGTGACCATCCTGCTACTTCAGAAGGGGATGGGAGAGGACCTGATGGCCCAGGTCTTGATGAGAATTTGACCACTGGCAAATGAGAATTTTGTAACAGCATCAAGGACTAGCACCCTGTTTTCAGGTTATGCTGGCTCTTAGTTTCCTAATCAGTACAATGGAAAGGCTGAACCAGATGATTGCTAAGGTCATTTCTGGCCTGAGACTTCTATTTATGTTCCTTCCAGGAAATCTTGGGGATGAAACAAGAGTTGAGAATTCCCTGTCTGGTTTTCTGGATATAAAACCTAAAAATGATAAGTAGGGAGATTTTGAGTCAAATTCTAACCAACTGAACATATTTTTGCAAACTAATTATGTTCAAAATATAGTCACTGCCTTTCTTTCTATATTATTTGAACAAACTGTGCAACCTAAAATGAAAAGATCTCTGTAGCCCGTAAAGAGGTCTCCATGGCATGAACTGAAGCTTTCACCAAACCTAGGCCTGAAGAAAACAAAGTCAGTGCTGCATTGGAAGCTGGAAAAAGCATCTACAAGAGCTGAGGGTGCATGATGTTCTAAGTGTAATGCACTGACACTCAAGGGCATCTTTAGTCATTTCTACTAATGGACATGATAAAAGAAATGTGGTTGAGCCTTTTTTGTGGCTAAGAAACAGTCTATGTCTTTTCTTCGTATTTGAAGATGACTCAACTGATCCGGTTAATAGGATGTGTGTTTGGGGGATGTTTCAGGAAGCCTTTGTTTTGAAACATTCCCTCACTCGCCCATTATTTTCTCTCCAGATCATTCTTCCATTAACCAGCTGACAGAGGCTAAGCAGAGCTCAGCACAGGGAACAGAGTTTTATTCCCAGTCAAGGCTCCACCTCACAACTTTGGATTCCTTCACGAGGTGCCGTTAAAACAGATCCAGACAGCCTAATTAAGGGTCTGAGTTTAAATCCAAGGCTGAGGTTAGCCCCAGGCTATACAATCTGCTTATTTCATTTTACAAGACACAAAGCCAAGAACTCTCACTTATCCTGCCCTTCTCAGTGGTTTCTCCTCCAGCCCCTAAAAGCCTGTTGACAGCTTGCTAAGGAGGTCCCTATCTTTCCCTCCTCCCTACTTCCTTTTTGGTGGAGCTGATCCTTCTGTGGTGTCGAAGTTCTCGGGCAGCCTACATTTTGGGGCCTATGGGGAAAAGGGGCTATGAGTAAAGACAAAAAAAAGCTGTCCCTTCCTTCATTCAACCGGCACCTATTAAATGCAACCAAGTGCAAGCAAGATGGGATAGGCTTTGCAGTCTTGGAGGCCAGTCAAGGCACTAAACCCATAGATACTTGACGTCTGTGTTAATGTCACCACTGCTGTCTCCAGGGAATAATGCAGGGGGTACCTGGACTGAAAGTTGAAGTTAATCATTGAAGCTGCTCCTTTTAGGCTGGAAGTATGGATCCATGTCCCATGCTAGGGATGCTTCCACCAAAATGTAGCTTGTGACTATGATGGGATGAGCACTGTCCCAACACCAGTAGACTTCTCAGAAAGGCTCAGCACAGTTACTCAGCAACCACAACGTTTGGCATTTGTTTCCATTTGTTCACTTAGATATCTAATGCCCACAAGGGTTTCACTGTCCTATTATTAACCTCCATATGTGGAACTATTGAGAGACCCCAGGAATAAAGTAGGTACACATAACTCTAATAAGTACATAGATAAATGCCATTTGATGATAATCCTAGACTGGCCAAACATTTATTGAGCATCTACTATGGGCAAGGTACTGTATTAGGTTTCTACAAGGCTCTACAGAATCTGCCATTCCCTTCTCTCCATTATCAGACCTCAGCTCCTACTACCTTCCTGCTCTTAACTACTCTGCTCCAGCTATACTGGCCACCCTGTTTCTCAAACCTGCCAGATATGCTCCCAACTTAGGGTCTTTGCATAGCTGTTCCCTATGGCTGGCACTTTCTTCTTCTAGATATACTCACGGTGAACTGCTTTGCCTTACTCAAGTTTTTGCTCAAATGTGATCTCAATGAAACTCTGACCACCCTTTATAAAATTACAGTCCTTCCAACTCCACTTCCCGATCCCTTTTACCTTGTTTTATTCTTTTCTATTTTCCCATTGCACATATTGTCTAATAATATACCATATGATTTTTTTTTGTTTTGTTTCCTCACTATAATGTGAGCACCACGAGAAGAGGGATTTTTTGAGAGGAGGAGGTCTATTTTTGTTCACTGATAATCCCAAATGCCTAGAACAGTCCCTGCACATACTAGATGCTCAATAAATATTTGTTGAATGAATGAATACATTAATGGAATCAGACATCTAATGCCCACCTTCTAGTGGGGCTGCACTTAAACCATATAAGACAAAAAGGGATTTTGCCATCTTGTTCTAAAACTCTCCAGGATCTAGACTCTGCACGTTATTTATTTATTTTTTTCCTTGCGGTACGCGGGCCTCTCACTGTAGTGGCCTCTCCCGTTGCGGAGCACAGGCTCCGGACGCGCAGGCTCAGCGGCCATGGCTCACGGACCCAGCCGCTCCGCGGCATGTGGGATTTTCCCGGACTGGGGCACGAACCCGTGTCCCCTGCATCGGCAGGCGGACTCTCAACCACTGCGCCACCAGGCAAGCCCCCTCTGCACGTTATTTAATGATCAGATTCCAGGTTACCATCACTCTCTACTTAAATGTAATCTTCAGTTTATTTCTGGTAATAGTTAATTTTTATTTTTATTTTTATTTTTGCAGTACGCGGGCCTCTCACTGCCGCAGCCCCTCCCGCCGTGGAGCACAGGCTCCGGACATGCAGGCCCAGCGGCCACGGCTCACAGGCTCAGCCGCCCCATGGCACGCGGGGCCCTCCCGGACCGGGACATGAACCCGTGTCCCCTGCATCAGCAGGCGGACTCCCAACCACTGCGCCACCAGGGAAGCCCTCTGGTAATATTTAAATAAAGTAAACATGCCAATGATCAATGACTGAAGAAGACTATTTCTATATATTTCTAGCCTGTTTCTCAAAAGTTATTGTGGACTTCTCTGGTGGTGCAGTAGTTAAGAATCCATCTGCCAATACAGGGGACACAGGTTCAAGCCCTGGTCCGGGAAGATCCCACATGCCGCAGAGCAACTAAGCCCGTGCACCACGACTACTGAGCCTGCGCGCCACGACTACTGAGCCCGTGTGCCTCAGATACTGAAGCCCGCACGCCTAGAGCCTGTGCTCTGCAACAAGAGAAGCCACCGCAATGAGAAGCCCGCGCACCGCAATGAAGAGTAGCCCCCACTCACCACAACTAAAGAAAGCCCACGCACAGCAACGAAGACTCAACGCAGCCAAAAATAAATAAATAAATAAATAAATTTAAAAAAAAGGTTATCGTGAGCTTTTTGCTTCGATTAGCTCCTCTCTCCTAACTCTACCTGTGGATCTGTCCTCATCTCCTATCTTTTCACTCTCTCCACTCTCCCACTCTGTGGTCTCATCCACAATTTCATCTTTTCACTTTATGAAGGTGATTCCCAAATCTATATCACTTGAGTCCTAATCTCTTCTCACAGCTCTCACTCTGTATTTCCTGGGCCTACTTACATGGTTCCATTTGCATGTCTCATTGGTATGTAAAAGTAAACAGGTCTGGGGCTTCCCTGGTGGCGCAGTGGTTGAGAGTCCCCCTGCCGATGCAGGGGACACGGGTTCGTGCCCCGGTCCGGGAAGATCCCACATGCCTCAGAGCGGCTGGGCCCGTGAGCCATGGCCGCTGAGCCTGCGTATCCCGAGCCTGTGCTCCGCAAGGGGAGAGGCCACAACAGTGAGAGGCCTGTGTACCGCAAAAAAAAAAAAAAAAAGTAAACAGGTCTGAAAGTAAATACCTTGTCTTCCCTTTGAGACTGGATTCTCCTGACTTTCTACTTCCATTTGGGCAATCAATGCCTCCCAGTCCCTAGGATCAAATCCTGGCACACTCTGACTTATCTCCCTAAATGGGCCCCACACTCACCTTTATACCTAAGCTAGTCTGTTGCCAAATCCTTCCCTCTTTCTTGAATCTGTTCTCATCACTTCCACCACTCATATCAGACTCCTAACTGGGCTCTCAACTCTAACCCATTTTATTTATTTATTTATTTATTTATTTATTTATTTATTTTTGCGGTACGCGGGCCTCTCACTGTTGTGGCCTCTCCCGCTGCGGAGCACAGGCTCCGGATGTGCAGGCTCAGCAGCCATGGCTCACAGGCCCAGCCGCTCCACGGCATGTGGGATCTTCCCAGACCGGGGCACGAACCCGTGTCCCCTGCATCGGCAGGCAGACTCTCAACCACTGCGCCACCAGGGAAGCCCTAACCCATTTTAGGATTAGACAATCAAGCTAATTCGTTTTCCTAAAGTGCAATCCTGATTTTGCCACTCCCTTGCTCAGAAACCTTCAATAGTTCCCCACTGCCTACTTTAAGAAAGTACAAATTCCTTACCCTAGTATTCAAGACCCTCCAAAAACTGTTCCTAACTTTCTGTTAATCTGTGTCCCACTACTTCCTAACATGAACCCTGTTCTAAAATCAACCCACATGTTCAACTCCCAACATACTATGTACTTTCTTGTCTCTCTGCCTTTGCCTGTACTTTTCCAACTACTAGACATTCTCCCTGCTCCTTCTATTAAAAAAAATTTTTTTTAACATGTCAGTGGTAAAAAATTCATTTCCCTCCCTGGCAAGTCCCATCCCTATTAAGTTTTTTGAAATTCCAGTAATGTTCTAACCATTTTCAGGCATGCACACAAATATACATACATTTATAACCATATATAATAAAATCATTCCATATATGTATGCTTTTCTGCAACTTGCCTTTTTTTCAGTTAAAGTTGGTGCATTTTTCTAACCAGCACATATACATTAACCACATTCTTTTTAACAGTTGCACAGTGTTCTATTGAACGGATTATACCATAATTTATAGAATAAGTTCCCTATAGATGAACATATAAATTTCAGGGTTTGTTGTTGTTTGTTTGTTTTCTAAATCAGTGCTGCAGTGAATGTCTTTGTACATTTTTCTTTCCATACATGCATAGGTCTGTATGACAAATTCCCATCAGTAGCATTACTTAGCCAGAGATTATGTACATTTTACATTTTAATAACTGCTAAATTGGCCTCCTAAAAGTTTGTACCAATTATACTTTTACCAAGAAGTGAGTTTGAGTGTGTATTTCTCTAACTCTTGGCTAACCAAAAGTTGTTAAACTGTTTCATCTTTGCCAGTTTGATGGATTAAAAAAAATTGTTTTATTACTTTCACCCATCCCCTCTCCATTTCTTACTCTCTTGGCTACATATGCTTTAAATCCCAGATTAAAAATCCATCCCCCTAAAAAAAAACAAAAAAACAAAAAAACAAAAAAACATCCCCTTCCCAGATCCTCTCCCATCTAATTTCTCCCTTCAGTTAAACATCTACAGCTTTTCTTTTATATTGTTCTCATATTGCTTTGAATTTTAGTGACTAGTCTATATGTTTTATTCTCCTGACCACTGTAGTTTGCTGATTCCTTGGAAGTTAGGACCAATCTTTCAGAGAAACATTGGATGTAGAGCTAAACAAGAATTTTCGGACCAAATTAACCAAGCCCCTCATTTTTATAAACAACAAGATTATCAAGCCTTTGAAGAATGCATTACTGTTCAAAGCCCATTCCTAGACATTCAATTAGTTATATTAGATTCTCACACTAAGTTTATAAAGGAAACATCATTATCCTGTCTTACAGATGAGGAAACTAAGCTCCAGATTATTTACTAAGAAAAGTGCTGTACTCAGAGCAGGTCTAAGTCCAGAATCCAGCGTCCCGGCTCCATTCACCCTCCTTCCACTATAATCCAGCAGCCTCTCTGGTTTTCCTCACGCATTTAGCTGCGCAATCAGTATTTGGTGAATGAAATGACTCATAAAAAATTGCCAAGTGTTGACAGTAGTTTAAATATCTGTAATTAAATAAAGCAAACCTGCTGACGGCCGGAGATGCACAACTCTCCACAGACCTTTCGCGCTTCTTTCCGGGGTCGTCTGCATCTTTCGCTCCGGCGACCCTCTCCCCACCGCACCAAGCAGCGCCGGGTTCCAAGGGAAACACGGCTGCGCGTGGCCCCTTTAAGGCTGAGGGCGGCGCGTTCCCATAGTTCTTTCAAATGGACCAATAAGAAGGGCGATGGGCGGTCCGCCGAGGACCAATAAACAACGAGGACACTGCGGGGTGTGCGGCGGCCCAAGCGGTTTCAAACGGCTTAGAGCAGCCCCTCGGTTCTGACCCAGTGGAGGTGAGTGGACTGTGGGCCTGGCCCACCCGCCTAGGCCCTCGAGTTCACGAGTCGCGCGCGCGTAGCGGCCCTGACCCCCGGGCGGGGGGCCTCCGCGGGCGCGCGCCTCCCTCGCCCCACGAACCCGGCGGGTCTGAGGCGGCGAAGTGGGGCGGAGGCCGGGGGACTAGCGGCTGGGAGGGCGAGGGGCGTGGGCGCTTGTGTGAGGCGGAGGCCGGGGCTGGGATCTGGGTGACCAGAGCGTGCCGCGGCGTGGTTCGGGCGGTAGCGTCCTGGGGACGCGTGCGGCGCAGGGCCGTGCCTGGCGGCTCAGGGTGTTTGGGTACTGGGGCGGGGGCCTGCGAGCCGGCCCGGCTACGGCGCCCCTCGCGTTAATTGTCAAATGAATGAATGAGTAAGAGCTTCCGAGGGCTGTGGTGGTCGTGAAGGGCCTGGTCGCCTCAGAGCGTGACAAGGACAGTGGTACCGGGGCCTGCCCGCGCACCTGGGTCCCTGCCCGCGCACCTGGCTCCCCACCGGCTTGCTGCGATTTAAACGATTCGGATCATACCGCTCCGCCCTTCCGCCTGGCTTTCTCTCTCAGAAGGTGTCAGTAGAGTTAAGGTATCTTTCCAGCTCTGAAGGTTTGGGGGACTAATACAATAGCCAGCAGTGTAGGTTAAGCAGGCCTTGCTACTTTAAGGTGAGGGCTTGGTAAACTAGATTCTTGCTTTTTAGCTCTTACCACTCTGGCGGTTGAGATAGCTACCCTGCAATGGTGGTAATTGTCGGGCTGGATTTAAATGCATCCGTTTTGTTTCTGGGATAGAAAACGGTGAAAGTCGTGTTGCCAGAGTGGCTGCTGTGTGTTAGAAAATATATTCGTGTTGATGAATCTTAACAATGAGTTTTTCATTCAGCATCAATAGAGGATGAAGAGGTTTTTGCAGAACTTGCCCCAAATTTATGCATGGCTCCAATTTAATTCTTAGGGGAATCAAGGCTTCAAATCGTGGCCCAGAAATGCTCCCTGTCTTATTTTATGCATAATTATAGTAATTGAAAACTCATTTTGAGAGAGGTGAACTCCTCCTATCTCCATTTTTATCACCCTGAAAAGTCCTTCTTTGACCTAAAGAGCTGATAAATTAAGCTAACAATCTTTTGAAACTTTTAAGAAATCATTGATTTGAATCAAAGATTTGAACTTTTCTTAAGTGACTGGATAAAGTGTAATGTTGTTTTTATAAAATGATATAGAGAAAGGTGAAATCAATATATTTTGCCAGCATAAATTAAACGTAGTTGGTGAACTCATGAGAAAAAAATTTTACACAAGTTTTTAAAGTTTGTTCACTCAGGCAACGGCAAGCAAAGATATTCCTTAACAATATACTTTATAACGTATTACTTTAAAAATGTTAACAGCTTAATTTTAGCAGCAGAGTTTTAACTGCAATAAATTTGAGTACCTTAGTATTATGAACACTGTCCTAGGTTTTGGGGACGCAATTAAAAATAATAAACATTTAACAATGTCTTAGGTTATTGTTAAAAATCTTGATGAGGAAGGAAAACTTTTCTTCACATTGGAGCAAAGCCATACTCTTATGCTCCTTTGACTTAATGGAGCCTCTTTCATTCATTCAACAAATATTGAGATTGATGCCTACCGTGTGTTAAACATTGTTCTAGATTCTGGGAATACGCTAGTGAACCAGAAAAAGACAAAGCCCCTGACCTAAGGGAGTTTGACAGTTTTATCTCTCAAACAATTTGCTGTAGCAAATTGTAGTTTCTGTAATCCCTCTGGCTAGCTCTAGTCCTTGAACAAAATAAATGCTCAAATACTTTTATCAGCAGTAGTTAACATTTATTGAATATTCACTAGGTGCCACGTTTTATCTTTTTTTATTCTCAAACTTTTTACAGGTGAGGAAACTGAGTCTTAGAAAGGTTACGCAGCTTGCTCGAAATCATACAACTGATAGAACCTCAGTATGAACCCAAGTTAGTGTGTCTTCAGGGCATTTGCTCGTAACCTCTGGTTGTTCTATGTGAAGTAATGAGATCTGTTAGGGAGAATTCAGGATCATTTTCTGGGTAGAATCTCCCCCCACCCCCTCCTTTTTTAAACTTCTGTCACAGACATGATGAAATATGAACCATAGGCACAGTGGGTTTTAGAGGGAAGGTGGAGCAGTTCAAAATACAGTATTTACCATATGGGAGATGGACAGCTGTGTCAGTGGGAGGGGGACTAGGTGGGGGCATAAAATTGAGATCTGGATCTCATTATGATTGATGGATTCCTGGTGATCAATGTTGGAGAGGTTTGAGATTTTTTTTTTTAATTTTAATTAATTTTAAATGCATATTACCTGTAGAGTTCAGAATATGTTACTTAGCTTTTTTCTGTCCGGGCAGTTGCCTTGCCTACTTGTTTATCTCAAACACATTAAACTTATTCTTTTTTTTTTAATTAATTAATTTTATTTATTTTTGGCTGTGTTAGGTCTTCGTTGCTGCGCGTGGGCTTTCTCTAGTTGCGGTGAATGGGGGGCTACTCTTCGCTGCGGTGTGCGGGCTTCTCATGGCGGTGGCTTCTCTCGTTGTGGAGCACCGGCTCCAGCCGCGCAGGCTTCAGTAGTTGTGGCACGTGGGCTCAGTAGTTGTGGCTTGCAGGCTCAGTAGTTGTGGTGCCCAGGCTTAGTTCCTCCGTGGCATGTGGGATCTTCCCGGACTAGGGCTCGAAGCTTTGTACCGTGCATTGGCAGGCGGACTCCCAACCACTGCACCACCAGGGAAGTCCTAAACTTAATTCCTTTTTGGCCTTTGTGTTTGTTGTTCTCTCTGCCTGGGACTTCCCACCTGCTCTACCCCTACCTCAAGCCTGTCTTTGTATATAGGCTTCACTCAGTTCGCAACTCAAATGTCATCTGCTTAAAGAGGCATTTTCTAAGCTCCAATTAGAGTAGCCTTCTTGGTCATGTTTACCTCACTTTCTTTTTTTTTTTTTTTTAAACTTCATAGCGTTTATTGCTATGTGATAGGCCATTTATTGTTTGCTTGTATATTGTCTGATTTCCTCACAGAAATGAAAGCAGAGCAGGGGAGCATAGGTTTTTGGGGTTTTTTTTTTCATCTGTGAGGTTACCTCAATGACTCAAGCAGTGCTTGTTGGGTCAAATAAGGTGGTCAGAAAATATTTGCTGAACAAAGTTGGCCAAAACTGACATAGTTTTCTCCATGTAATGAAGTGACAAAGACGATATATAACTAACCAGTTGGCTGTGTTACAGTGTCTTTGGATGTGAGCAATATCTTAGCAGATTAATTTGGAAAGTCTTCAACTAAGAATCATGGGAAAATGATAGCTTTTTGTTTGTGTTGACTGGCAGAGAAGGCAGATCTGGCTTCCCCCTCCCACTTTTTTTCCCCCTATTTTTAAAAACTTTCAAATCTGTAGAAGTTTTTAGGGGTACTGGTCAGGTATACTGGAATGTTCCTGTATTGGAATTTATCTGATGTTTTTCTCATGATTAGACTGGGGTTATGAGTTTTTGGGTGGAAGATCACAGAGAGAATGCCATATTCATCACATCATCACATCAGCATGATTTGTGACTGTTGATATTGATTTGATCATATAGCTGAAGTAGTGTTTGTCAGGTTTCTTTACTCTTTTCATACTGTGCTCTTTGGAAGGAAGTAATTATGTACAGCTCACTTACGGAGAGAGGAGTTGTGCTTCCTGTCCTTGGGGTGGAATATCTACATAATTTATTTGAATTTCTTCTGCATGGGACATTTGTTTCTCTCCCCATTTATTAATTTAATTAGTCAAACATTTATATCAGTATGAACTGAAGGATATTTTATACTTTGAGTTATATTCCAATACTACTTTATTTTGTTGCTGAAATTGTTCCAGCTTTATCCATTGAGAGTTCTTTCTGTTGACTCCTGTGCCCCTTTAACATTCCCACATCTGTGTGCATGTGTTTGTGTGTGTTTGTGTGTGTGTGTGCGTGCATGCTGTTTTTATTTAATTATATTTGAGCACTTCCCTAATTTCTGGCACTATAAGGTGCTCTAGGCTCATCTTGTATATTTCGTGTCACAGTGCTAGAATTAGGCATTTCTCCAAGAAACCCTGGCACCTTTTACTGGAGAATGGTAATAGAAACCAAGATCTGGGCAGTAAGTGTCCTCATTGCTACTGGGGTGTCTTTTTTTGGGCCCTCTCAGCAAACAGAACAAAGAAATATAGATGTATATGCTAACTGGTGTATATAGACATATCTATAGATATTTCTGTATGTCACCATCTGTATCTATGTTAAGTTAAATATGAGTTCTTACTGATATCTCCAAGTCTAATCCATTACCATAGAGATCATTCTAGCCTCCTCCCCCTTGTTGATTTGAATTTCCACTTCAACAGTGAGAAACTTGGCTTTCATCATCCATTTACTTAATTGTTCAGCTCCAGTATACATGTATAGCAATATCTGAATCGTTAATTCACACTCCCATAGGAAACTTTATTAACTAGAAGTACAATGCTTATACGCAGTTCCTTTTGCCTTTAGTTTTAAGACTCCATTCATTTCCAAAGTTACCTAGGTCAGTTCTTTTTCCCCAGCCACTTCAGTGAGGTGGTTTCACACATTTGTAATATAGTTAGATTCTCTTGTCACAAGTCTGCATTCTTTTATGGGATTCCCCAGTCTCCTAAATGACTTTTTTTAAATTAGCATGCATTAAAGTTTACTCTTTATATTGTAAATTTCTGTAGGTTTTGACATTCATAATGTTATTTATCCACCATTACAGTATCGTAAAGAATAGTTTCACTGCCCTAAAAATCTCCTGTAATTCACCTATTCATCCTTTTCTCCCTTGCCCACCCCCTTGCAACCACTGATGTTTTTACTGTCTCCATAGTTTTTTCCTCTTCCAGAGTGTAATGTAATTGGATCATACACTATGTACCCTTTTCAGACTGGCTTCTTTCACTTAGGAGTATCTATGTAAGGTTCTTCCATGTCTTTTCTTGGCTTGATAGCTCATTTCTTTTTTATTGCTGAATAAGATTTCATTGTATGGATGTACCACAGTTTGTTTATCCATTCACCTAATTGAAGGATATCTAGGTCACTTCTAGTTTTTGACAATTATGAACAAAGCTGCTATAAACTTTTTTTGTGTGTGGACATAAATTTTTAGTTCCTCTGGGTAAATACCTACAAGTGTGATTGCTGGATCGTATGGTGAGACAGTGTTCAGCTTTGTAAGAAACTGCCAAACTCTCTTCAAAAGTGGCTGTACCATTTTGCATTTCCACCAGCAGTGAATGAGGGTTCTTTTTGCTTCACATCTTGTCAGCATTTAGTTTCATCAGTTTTTTTGGATTTTAGCCATTCTAGTAGGTGTGAGGTATCCCACTTTTTTTTTTTTTTTAAGAGAGATTTCCTGAATCTTTTTCAGAAATCTGACTTTTCAGCTAGTTTATTTAGAAAGCTTGTGAGACTTAGAGTTTTATTTTATTTTTTTTAAGAATTTATTTATTTATTTATTATTTATTTTTGGCTGTGTTGGGTCTTCATTGCTACACGTGGGCTTTCTCTAGTGGCGGCGAGCAGGGGCTCCTCTTTGTTGCAGTGTGCGGGCTTCTCATCGTGGTGGATTCTCTTGTTGCGGAGCACAGGCTCTAGGCACGCGGGCTTTAGTAGTTGTGGCATGCGGGCTCAGTAGTTGTGGCTCATGGGCTCTAGAGTGCTGGCTCAGTAGTTGTGGTGCACAGGCTTAGTTGCTCCGCAGCATGTGGGATCTTCCCAGACCGGGGCTCGAACTCGTGTCCCCTGCATTGCACCACCAGGGAAGCCCTCCCACTTTTTTTAAATTTTGTTTTTTAAGACATGACTTTTTTGAAGATGAATGATAGGGTTTTTTTTTTTTTAGAGGAAACTTTTAAAAAATAACCTTTTTATTTTGTAATAATTTTCAATTTACAGAAAAGTTGCAAAGATATAGAATTCTATATACCTCTCACCCAGTCTCCTCTGTTGTTAACATCTTACATGGTACATTTGTCAAAATGAAGAAACCAACACTGATGCATTAGTTTTAACTGAACTCCAGATTTTGTTGGGATATCTGTAGTTTTCTATTATAATCACCTTTCTGTTTCAGGATCCAATCCAGGGTAACCTGTTGCCTTTACTTGTCATCCCTCTGAGTCTCCTCTGGTCTTTGACAGTTTCTCAGTCTTTCCTTATCTTCATGGTCTTGACAATTTTGAGTACTAGTCAGTTATTTTCTGGAATGTTCTTCCTTAGGGTTTGTCTGATTATTTTTCATTATTAGACAAGGGTTATGTGTTTTTGGAAAGAATGTTACAGAATACCATCATTTCCTATCAGGAAATATGGGATATCCACATGACATCACTGATGATGTTAACCTTGAACACTTGGTTATGGTAGTGTTTGCCAGGTTAAGTAGTAAAGTTACTATTTTTCCCTTTCTATACTTATTCTTTTTTTTTTAAAGTTTTGTTGTTGTTGTTGTTTATTTATTTATTTTTGGTCACACCATGCAGCATGCAGGATCTTAGTTCCCCAACCAGGAATCAAACCCGTTCCCCCTTCAGTGGAAGCACAGAGTCTTAACCACTGGACCACCAGGGAGGTCCCTATGCCTATTCTTTGGAGGTGAGTGACTGAGTCTAGCCCATCTTCAGAGTGGGTGGGGGGCTTAAATTCTACTTCCTGAAAGGAAGAGTATCTACATAGATTATTTGGAATTTTGTAATGAAGATTTGTCTGTTCTCCCCCATTTATTTTCCTGTTTAACCATTTATCTATATCAGTATGAATAGCTGTTTTAAAATCTGATTCTTTGTTATTTATTTATTTTTGCTCAAATTGTTGCAGCTTTCAGGTTGGCTCCTCCTGTGTTCCTTTGACATGCTCCTATCCTTTTTTTCTTTTTGAGCATTTCCTTTCTGTACAACAAGATGTTCCAGACCCATCTTATATTTTCCCTGTCCCAGCCCTGGAATCAGCCCTGGTTCCTTTTATGGGACAGTGGTATTTAGAAGCCGAGATCTGGATACTAGGTGTGCTTATTGCTAGGTTGTCATTGTTTGTAGGTCCTCTCAGGAAACAGAGGTAGGTATGTATGTATATTAAGTTATTTATATGCATATACATACAGTTGTTTTATATATTTCCATCTGTATTTACATTAAGCTAAACATGAATTCATACAGGTCTCTCCAACTTTCAGAGGAAACTTACGTCCCAAACACATGTCCTCTTTGTGGTATGCGTTTTACTGAGGTCTAACTTCCCCCCCCATAGCTCTTTTTTTTTTTATTTTTAATAAATTTATTTATTTATTTTTGGCTGCGTTGGATCTTCATTGCTGCGCGTGGGCTTTCTCTAGTTGCGGCAAGCAGGGGCTTCTCTTCGTTGCGGTGCGCGGACTTCTCACTGCGGTGGCTTCTCTTGTTGTGGAGCACGGGCTATAGGCATACAGGCTTCAGTAGTTGTGGCTCGTGGGCTCTAGAGCGCAGGCTCAGTAGTTGTGGCACACGGGCTCAGTTGCTCCGCGGCATGTGGGATCTTCCTGGACCTGCACTTGAACCCGTGTCCCCTGCACTGGCAGGTGGATTCTTAGCCACTGCGCCACCAGTGAAGTCCCCCATAACTCTTTTTTTTTGGTACGCGGGCCTCTCACTGTTGTGGCCTCTCCCGTTGCGGAGCACAGGCTCCGGACGCGCAGGCTCAGTGGCCATGGCTCACGGGCCCAGCCGCTCCGCGGCATGTGGGATCTTCCCGGACCGGGGCACAAACCGTGTCCCCTGCATTAGCAGGCGGACTCTGAACCACTGTGCCACCAGGGAAGCCCCCCCGTAACTCTTTTTAAGTACCACAGAAAACATTGTTTTCCCTTACTTGGTAACAGCAATTGTTTATTCCTAGAATATGATCTTTGTTCAGAGATGCATTCAAAGTAAATTCTGACTCAGTTGGAATGGCCAGACATTTTTGGCATAGATAGGATGTCAGATATGCCTTGGTGACCTCCTGCCTCTTCAGACATAATTTTTATTATTTTATTAAGAGATTAGAAACCTAATTCTTCGATATGTTGATTATATTTCTTAGAGGTTATTTTTAAATTTTTAAAAAATAAATTTATTTATTTATTTATTTTTGGCTGCATTGAGTCTTTGTTGCTGCGCACAGGCTTTCTCTAGTTGTGGCAAGCGGGGGCTACTCCTCCTTGCGGTGCGTGGGCTTCTCATCGCGATGACTTCTCTTGTTGCAGAGCACGGGCCCTAGGTGCATGGGCTTCAGTAGTTGTGGCACACGGGCTCAGTAGTTGTGGCTCGCGGGCTCTAGAGCTCAGGCTCAGTAGTTTTGGCACACAGGCCTAGTTGCTCTGCGGCATGTGGGGCCTTCCCGGACCAGGGCTCGAACCTGTGTCCCCTGCATTGGCAGGCGGATTCTTAACCACTGTGCAACCAGGGAAGTCCCCCTGCTTGGGTCTTTAAATCAAGAGCTAAAATTAGGTAGCACTGCTCTAAGCTAAACTGTTAGTTTGATCACAAAGTTTGAGGAAGGAAAGCTACAAAACATAAAACATTAAAATTCAAAAAAGCCATATTGGAACCATTTGGTTTTGATGCAAGAGTCCCTCATACCTCTTTGGCAGTACATCTTGAGGGTTTTACTAGATTCATTGCTCAAATGGATTATCCTGAAAAGTTTAAATAATTATCAGTCTACTTTGTTTAAGAAGACTGGGAGGCTTATGTATTTTCTTAGATTTATTTTACATGGGAAAAAGTTACATAAAATAATTGATGTTGGGACTTCCCTGGTGGTGCAGTGGTTGAGAGTCCGCCTGCCGATGCAGGGGACGCGGGTTTGTGCCCTGGTCTGGGAGGATCCCACATGCCGCGGAGCAGCTGGGCCCATGAGCCATGGCCGCTAAGCCTGCGCGTCTGGAGCCTGTGCTCCACAACGGGAGAGGCCACAACAGTGAGAGGCTACGTATCACAAAAAAAAATAATAATAAAAATAATAATAATAATTGCTGTTTCAGGGATAAACCTCTGATACCTGGCAAACTTGGCTGTCCAGAACATCTGTTTCTCTAATTTGTTTTGCTGTTTTATTTATTTTATGTATTTATTTGCAGTGGGTTTTTTTTAAAATCATTTCATGTCCTTATTCACTTAAAATATGAAGTCTCTCATTTTTAGATTTTAGGAATTTTTTTCAGTACTATAATTACACACTTTTCTTCTGGTCCTTTTTCTTATGTGATACATTCCTACATTCTTTTTAAAAAAGAAAGTCTCATGAAAACCCCCTAGTCTAGAACTAGCATGAGTTCTTCATTTGGGAGTAAAGACTAGATCCCATGTCAGAAATCTCTGGGCAGTAAGGGAAAACAGTTTTTTTTATGCTTTAGAGGACTGCCTACTTATTTTGAACTATGTTTAATATGGGGGATTCCTCCAAACGAAATATGGACAGTCCCCTTGAGTATTATAAAATGACATTTACTTGGTTAACTAGTAGTAAATCTGCTTTCTATAGGATAAAAAGGAATAGATTGCTTATATACACAATGAAATGGTTTGTTTTAGATCAGAGAAGGCTTGCCTTACTTGGTCCCAAGAGCTCTAAGCTAACTTAGGCCTTTCTTGAACCAGGGGACTGAAATGTGGGCTTGGTTAAGTCTGAAGTCTTTCTAAAATCTCTAGATAACTCTGGGATGATGCTTATAATAATAACACAATAACGATAGCCACTGTTTCTTGAGTGCTTGATATTTGCCCTGCCATCTGTTAGTACTACTTCCTTGCATGAAGTCACTGGCTTTGTATGATCTGGCCCTTTTCAGTCTGCCCTTTCTCTCAACTCCTGTTTTGGCCACATGAGTTGCAGTTCTGTTCTTTATCTTGCCTAGCTCTTTCAGGCTTTCACACACATGCCTGAAACATTCTCTTATTAAATCTAGTCATTATGCCTATGCCTGGCTAATCCGTATTTATTTCCTTTAGTTCTCAGCCTAAATATCACTTTCTCAAGGAGACCTTCCCTGACCCTCCAGTCTAGATTAAGTGCCTCTGTTACACCCTCATAGTATTGCCCCTGGGCTACTGTATTTCACTTCCCGTACTCAGTAAGTAGATAAGTGCCTAATACAGAATAGCATCAGATCATGAGATGCTACTCTGTATTAGGTACTTAGCTACATACTAAGTGTACCTGTGGGACAGGGGAATAATATGGGTATTTGGGGGGGTTCTTAACAGGTATAAAGCAGAAATCTCATTTTCACTTCAATAGTTCACCATTACAGTTAGTTGAATCACCTTAGGCAAGTTAGTTAACCTCTATGCCTCAGTTTTCTCGTCTGTAAAAGGGGGCTTATATCAATCTCAGAGTTATGAGAATTAAATGAGTTAGTATATGTGAAGTGTTTAGAATAGTGCCTGGCACATAATGAATGCTCCAGAAGTGTGTATTAAATAAGGAACCACATGAAGATGGTACTGTTATGATGGATAATGAAACTGAGGCTCAGCTAGTGTGTGACAAAGCAAGCTTTAGAACTCAGATCTAACTCCAGTGCCCAACACAACAGTTTAGATTGAATTTAAATTGACTAGAGTGCTCTGTAATAAGATTTATTACAAGCAACTGTTCTGCCATGACTTTACCAAATGAAAGATTCTAAAATTAAAATTTCCCTCTTTTAATGGATTTTATAATCAAAAAATAGGTACTAAAAAAACAGTGACAAAAATCTTATAAATTTTTTGAAATCTATTACTTAATAATTTTTCACTTTGAAAGTGGGTTTACTTGAGGATTCCATTAAATATATCATGTTTCCCTTTCACATTTGAAATACGCATTCAACATACAATATTTTATTTATAAACTCAAAAAACACGTTTATTGTATATTTAAGACTTCTATGATTTGATGAAATTGTGCTATTTTAGGAATTATGTATTAGAGGACGAAGCACTCTGCTGGATGCTGGGGTAATAAATAAGATTCAGGGGGCTTCCCTGGTGGTTCCGTGGTGAAGAAGCCGCCTGCCAATGCAGGGGAAACGGGTTTGAGCCCTGTTCTGGGAAGATCTCACATGCCACGGAGCAACTAAGCCCGTGCGCCACAACTACTGAGCCTGCGCTCTAGAGCCCGCAAGCCGCAGCTGCCGAGCCCACATGCCACAGCTACTGAAGCCCGTGTGCCTAGAGCCCATGCTCTGCAATGAAGAGTAGGCCCCTGCTCGCCACAACTAGGGAAAGCCCGTGTGTGGCAACGAAGACAAAACGCAGCCAAAAATAAAAAAATAAATTTATTAAAAAAAAAAAGATTCAGATCTTTCTTTCAAAGGAGATATGGTGTCCAAAAAATGTTAAGGGGAAGAATTGAGGCTTATGGGACGAGTATAGACAGATCCATCCTCAAGGTGCCAGGCTGGAATTTTAAAGTTCTAGAGCTTTTAAAAACATTATGATAGAAAATATTGAAGCTTGTTGTTTAAAAAAGAAAACAGAGGGCTTCCCTGGTGGCGCAGTGGTTTAGAGTCCGCCTGCCGATGCAGGGGACACGGGTTCGTGCCCCGGTCTGGGAAGATCCCACATGCCGCGGAGCGGCTGGGCCCGTGAGCCATGGCCGCTGAGCCTGCGCGTCTGGAGCCTGTGCTCCGCAACGGGAGAGGCCACAACAGTGAGAGGCCCGCATACCGCAAAAAAAAGAAAAAAAAAAGAAAAAAGACATGGCTAGGTATTAAAGTGAGAAGTAAAAATTCTTTAGCTAGTCCCATAGACACTCTTTTAAAGTGGTCATAGTTAAGTTTTCTATGGATCCATCCAGAAAAGTTTTATGTGCTTTCAAACATGTACAATGTTGTATTAGTTTTCTATGACTGCTGAAACAAATGACCACAAATTTGGTGGCTTAAAACAACAGTAGTTTATTCTCTCACAGTTCTGGAGCCCAGAGTCCAAAACTTAGGGTGAGTAGGAGTTTAGGATTAAAATATACACACTACTGTATATATAAAAGAGAGAACCAACAAGGACCTACTGCACAGGGAACTATACTCAGTATCTTATAATATCCTATAATGGAAAAGAATCTTAAAATACATACGTGTGTGTGTGTGTGTGTGTGTGTGTGTGTCTGTATGTATATCTGAATCACTTTGCTGTATGCCTGAAACTAACATGACATTGTAAATCAACAATATTTCAATAAGAATTTTTTAAAAAATTTAGGTTGAGTCTTACTGGAGGCTAATATTGAGGCAAAGCCATGCTTCTCCAGAGGCCCTGGGGAAGCACTCCTTCCTTGCCTCTACAGCTTCTGGCGGCTCTTGGTATCCCTTGGCTTGTGTTGCATCACTCCAGCCTCTTCTGATCTTGCTCTTCTCCATCTTCACATCGCCTTCTCGTCTGTGTGTGTCAAATTTCCCTCTGTTACCCTCTTATAAGGATACATGTGATTGCATTCAGGGCTCACCCAGATAATCCAGGATGATCTCCCCATCTCAATATCCTTAATTTAATCACATCTGCAAAGACCCTTTTTCCACATAAAACATTTAAAGTTTTCAGGGATTACAGCCCAATATCTTTGGGGATCATTATCAGCCTACCACCAATGTGTATGACCCTCTTTTTTATTTTTACTAAACACAAAAAAAAGAATTCGACTTCATAAGCTATCTTCCAAATTTCTTTTTAAAACTAAAATAGATTTCTTCCACATCAGTATTTAAATATCTTCTTTAGTCTTCTTTGTCTTTTTTTTTCTTTAAATACCTATAGAGCATTTTGTTGAATAGACAAGTATCTCACTTTTTTTTTAACTGCAGCTTAAAAAAAAAGCATGTAACATAAAAATTACCATCGTAATCATTTTAAATTAACTACATTCACATTGTGGTGAAACACACCTCAAAACCTTTTTCATCTTGCACATCTGATACACTGTACCCATTAAACAACTTTCCTTTTCCTCCTTCCCCCAGCCCCTAATAACCACCATTCTACTTTCTGTTGCTAATTTAATAGTTTAGATACCTCATATAAGTGGAATCATATAATATTTGTCTTTTTGTGACTGGCTTATTTCACTTAGCATGAATATCCTCAAAGTTTATCCATATTGTAGCATGTAACCGGATTTCCTTCCTTTTTAAGACTACTATTCCATTGTATGTATTTACCACATTTTGCTTATCCATTCATTCATTCTTCTGTGGACATTTGGGTTGCTTCTACTGCTTTGAACATGGATGTACAAATCTGAGCCCCAGCTTTCAATTCTTTTGGATATATATATACACACACTCATACATACACTTAGAAGTGGAATTGCTGGATCATATGGTAATATGGTATTCTATTTTTACTTTTTTTGAGGTTACTCCATACTGTTTTTGAGGTTACTCCATACTGTTTTCCATAACAGTTGCACCATTTTACAATCCCACCAACAGTGTACAAGTGTTCCAATTTCTCTACATTCTTGCCAACATTTGTTCTTTTCTGTTTTTTTTTTAATTTGTTTGTTTATTTGATAGTAACCATTCTAATGGGTGTGAGGGATATCTCATTGTGGGTTTTTTTTTTGTTTTTTTTTTTGCGGTACGTGGGCCCCTCACTGCTGTGGCCTCTCCCATTGTGGAGCACAGGCTCCGGATGCGCAGGTTCAGCAGCCATGGCTCACGGGCCCAGCCGCTCCGCAGCATGTGGGATCTTCCTGGACCGGGGCACGAACCCATGTCCCCTGCATTGGCAGGTGGACTTTCAACCACTGCGCCACCAGGGAAGCCCTTCATTGTGGTTTTGACTTGCGTTTCTCTGATGATTAGTGATGTTGAGTATCTTTTCCTATGATTGTTGGCCATTTGTATATCATCTTTGTAGAAACGTCTATTCAAGTCTTTTGCCCATTTTAAATTGGGTTATTTGGAGTTTTGTTGTTGTGGGAGTTCTTTTTTTTTTAACATCTTTATTTGAGTGTAATTGTTTTACATGTTGTGTTAGTTTCTGCTGTATAATAAAGTGAATCAACTATATGCATATGTGTATCCCCATATCCCCTCCCTCTTGCATCTCCCTCCTACACTCCTTATCCCACCCCTCTAGGTGGTTGCAAAGCACCGAGCTGACCTCCCTGTTCCATGCAGCTGCTTCCCACTAGCTATCTGTTTTACGTTTGATAGTGTATATATGTCAGTGCTACTCTCTCACTTTGTCCCAGCTTACCCTTCCCCCTCCCCATGTCCTCAAGTCCGTTCTCTACGTTTGTGTCTTTATTCCTGTCCTGCCCCTAGGTTCATCAGACCATTTTTCTTTTAAGATTCCATATATATGTGTTAGCATACGGTATTTGTTTTTCTCTTTCTGACTTAACTTCACTCTGTATGACAGACTCTAGGTCCATCCACCTCACTACAAATAACAATTTTGTTTCTTTTTATGGCTGAGTAATATTCCATTGTATATATGTGCCACATCTTTCTCCCCCCCCCAATTTATTTATTTATTTATTTATTTATTTATGGCTGTGTTGGGTCTTTGTTTCTGTGCGCGGGCTTTCTCCAGTTGCGGCAAGCGGGGGCCACTCTTCATCGCGGTGCGCGGGCCTCTCACTGTTGCAGCCTCTCCCGTTGCGGAGCACAGGCTCCAGACGCGGAGGCTCAGTAGTTGTGGCTCACGGGCTTAGTTGCTCCACAGCATGTGGGATCTTCCCAGACCAGGGCTCAAACCCGTGTCCCCTGCATTGGCAGCCAGATTCTTAACCACTGCGCCACCAGGGAAGCCCCGCCACATCTTCTTCATCCATTCATCTGTCGATGGACACTTAGGTTGCTTCCATGTCCTGGCTATTGTAAATAATGCTACAGTGAACATTGTGGTACATGACTCTTTCTGAATTATGGATTTCTCAGGGTATATGCCCAGTAGTGGGATTGCTGGGTCATATGGTAGTTCTATTTTTAGTTTTTTAAGGAACCTCCATACTGTTCTCCATAGTGGCTGTATCAATTTACATTCCCACCAACAGTGCAAGAGGGTTCTGTTGTGGGAGTTCTTGATATTCTCTGGATATTAACCCCTTATCAGATAAATGATTTATAAATATTTTCTTCCCTTCTGTAGGTTATCTTTTTACTCTGTTTATTGTGTCCTTTGATACACAAGAGTTTTTAAGTTTGATATAGTCCCCATTGTCCTTTTTGCTTTTGTTGCCTGTGTTTTTGGCATCATATCTAAGAAATCATTGTCCATTCCAGTGTCATGAAGCTTTTCCTCTATGTTTTCTCCTAGGAGTTTTACCGTTTTAGAGCTTACATTTAGGTTTTTAATCATTTCATATTAATTTTTATGTATGGTGTAAGGTAAGTGTCCAACTTCATTCTTTTGCATGTAGCTATCCAGTTTTTCCAGTCACCATTTGTTGAAGAGACCATCCTTTCCCCTTTGAGTGGTCTTGGCACCCTTGTCAAAGATCATTTTACCCTAAATGCAAGGGATTATTTTTGGGTTCTCTATTCTGTTCCATTGGTCTGTTTGTCTTTATGCCATTACCACACTGTTTTGATCATTGTGGCTTTTTAATGTGTTTTGGAATCAAGAAGAGAGTCCTGCAACACTTTTTTTTCAAAAGTGTTTTGACTATTCAGGGTCCTTTGAGATTCCATATGAATTTTAGGATTAACTTTTCTATTTCTACAAAAAAATGCTGTTGGGATTTTGAGAGGGATTTTGAGAGAGATTGTGTTGAATCTATAGATTATTTTCTGATATGTGGAATCTTAATAATACTAAGTCTTCCAGTCCATGGAATGTCTTTTCATTTATTTGTGTCTTCTTTAATTTCTTTCAGCATTGTTCTGTAGTTTTCAGTGTACAAGTCTTTCATCTCCTTGGTTAGGTTTATTTCCAAAAATTTTGTTCTTTTCAATGCTATTGTAAGTGGAGTTGTTTAAACTAACACAACTTTGTAAATCAACTATACTCCAATAAAAATTTTTTTAAGTTTATTTTAGTATATGTAAGTTATACTTCAGTAAACCTGACTTAAAAGTTCTTAGAATGGGGCACCTCTTCTCCCTCTGATCCTCAGTTAACACTACTTCTGACAGCTGAGAACACAGGTAACTAGGAGCAATCGGGTGGTGGTGGGGGGGGAACGCTGCTATACATTTGCGTTTTAGTTTTAAAAGGAATGTAACAGAAAAGGCAGACAGTATTTGTTGAACGTTATGTATTTTATTTGCCAAATACTTATGTATAGCAGTTAATTCTAGGCACTTTACAAATATAATAAACTTAACTCATTTAATTCTCCTAATAACCCAATAAGGTGAAAAAATTCCTCATTTTACAAATAGAAAACAGAAGCACAGAGAGGTAGGAGTTGTCTAAAACCACACAGCTAATAAACGGCACAACCAGGATTTGAACTAAGCATTCTGGCCCCCGAGTCCATGCTCTTAATCTCTAACTTGGCCTCTTTCCTTCACTGAATATGATCTCATAAAGAATTCCAGTTAATGCTTAAAACTTCTTTTCCCCCCTTGCTCTGGCTATGTGTACAATAAATGTTTTTCTTATCTCTGCTTGATTTGTTGCAGGAAAAACATTACAGTGAAGAAGGATTTTTTAAAAGCACAAGAAATGCCACCTTTCTAATATATGAATTATCATTTTCCCATGTTTTCTTCCACATATAATATTTGCTAAGTCATTTCCTAAACAGTTTCAACTTTGCCCTGTTAAGGAGAATACTTCTATCTGGTAATTTGTTGAATTGTGAAGGTTTTACATGTCCAGTTTAGTCTCTTCATGGTATAGTAAAGAAAAGGATACAGTAACCAAAATAAGATGGGCTGTGTTTGGACTGTGATATTTGGTAAGGTATCTAAGTATTATTTAGGAATTTTTATATAAAATGTCTTTGCTTTGGAGCAAAAGATATAAATCTGATTGTACTGAGCTGTACAATAAATGGATTTTTTTCTCTCTAAATTCTTAATTCACTAATAAGCACAGCACTGGGTATTATCCATTTGTGTGTGTGCATGCGCACATATACTCACTGTATTATGCTTATTGAGGTTATCTGGACTCCTGTGTCAAAATAAGTGTTGGTCATACCTTTTGTGTTAATTATTTATTGAGTATTCATTTGGTATCACATGGAAAAAAGATGAGTGAGCTACATTCCAACCCTTGCCCTTGAGGTGCTCACAATCTAATGGGAAGGCTGATCTACAAACCATTACTCTCAGAACAGTGTGATAAGCGTGATACAGACAGAATGAAAGAAGGTCTTAATTACTTAATTCAAAAGTATCATTCACAGTTAAATGCACTTTATAATGGGATTTTTTTGGCAGTTCAAAATCAGACTGTTCTAATCTGAATCAGTTTCTCTTCATGATAACCTTAGCCTAGAATTTTCTAAGACCTTCAGAATAAGGGTAACCTGGGTCTGCTCCATATTAGAGCAGTCTTTGGACCTGTACTTTGGAATCTAAATTTCCACTTGAACCCCTGTTTGGGATGGAAGATGTTAGGGCACTTGTAAATGGTCTTTAGCTTTACTAAATTGATTCCCATAGAGGTTTGGTGGTGGCTTACGGTTTTAATAAGGTATGTTTATTCGTCAAGATTAGATGAAGGTAACACCGGCTTAATAACCACATACATTTCTTTCCTGACAGTATAAAGGAGACACAAAATGCATACAAAGCTTATAATCTGAGATTGAGGAAAAATTCCTCCTATGAAAAGAAATTTAAAATTCATTTCTGACCTGTGGAGAGCTCAGAGACCATTACTTAACTCCCTGAGATATTAATCCAGTTTCTCTTACAATTTTTCACAAGAACTCTTCATATTACATTAGATGACTGCACATCACAATTGTATTTGCACGCAAGATTTCTTTATCTACATAGACTTGTAGTGAATTCTTGGCCAGTGTTTCAAAGATCACATTTTACTCACAAGAAGGAGAATGTTACTTTTCTATTTTGCCCCTATTTCCGTCTTCTATTGTTGTCTAGGATTCCTCATGTTGTACAGAAGAGAAAGAAGTCACTGAGAGGGTGAGGTGAAGCAGTGCAGGCTGTCAGAATTCTTTTCTGTGCCTTTGAGTTGCCATTTGAAAAACACTAACCGCTCAAGTTAATGGAAGAAGCCACTTACATAATGGGGGCTATATGTTTACCCTGATGCTTTGACTGTTTCCTGCAGCAACTTTTTTCGCCCCTGGAGGAGGAATTAGGATTGTGATAGTAAGAACAAGTCACCTCCTTTGTTTCTGTAACATTATCTGTGTTGCCACAAAAAAAGAGGTCCCCACCCAGCTGCGGTGGAGTTTTCCTAGCTGGGCCTTCATTCACCTCTTGCCTTGGAAGCCCTCTGGGCTGGAAGGAGCGCCCTGGGTCCTGCAGACCTCTGAGCAAAGGCACGCTGCGGCCCCTTTAAGCCGTCAGTGTGTGCCGGGCGGGGGCGAGGTGGGGCGGGCACTCTGACAGTGAGCTCTGGGCCCCGCCCCCGAGGAGGCGTTTCTCAGCGGCCTCGGCACCAATGCCACCACCGCCCCCGCCCGCCCGGTATTCCTGCAGATTCTGCCTCGGACCGTAGGGCCCCGACCTCTCCCTGCCTGGGGAGCGTAAGTGTCAAACTAAGGGCGAGGGTCAAGCGTCCCGTGCCCATGCCGGAAGTCCTGGTGGACTGTACAGGGGACTTTGCTGGCCTCTCAGATGCTAAGGCGGCGAAAGAGCGTAAACAATGCCGGCTGCAGTGAGCTAAAGCCTGGGGCATCTGCTCTACTTCTGGGTGGTGACAGCGGCCCTAGGGTGCTGGTCTGGATATGCAGTGGTTGAGCGGTGCCCAGAACCGAGTTTTGCCCCAGCCTGGTTCCTACTTGGAGTGAGGAGAGGATTGCTTTTACCCTGTATAATCCCACTAAGCTAGATGGGTGGAGCTGGATCTAGTGCCCTGGGCCTTGGGTCCTTAGCCTGGGATTTGGAGACCTGGGTAGCTTTGGGATGAGTAAGCATTAGATTTTCAGCTACCTTGGTACAATTGAGCAGTAACTCTCAAAGTTGACCTAATTCACAGCCGGGTTTAGCTCTGTGTCTCCCCAGAGGCCTGTGTTGCTATAGAGTCCCCCTTTTGAAGACACTGATGGTGATCATCTATTAGGGAGAGTCCAGTTAACCCTCTTTCCCACTGATACGAATAGCACGGTGTGAAAGAGTCAGCTCTTTACCCCTCTCTGAAGGAACTGGTGGGAGGCCACCATCCCAGGACTACTACAGCAAGCCCACCCAAGTTTGTTGAGATAACCTACTAGAGGAGCAGTTCACATTTCTGGCCCCCTGATAATGCAGAATACTACAAGAGGATAACACTTGTCCTTGTTAATGAGAATTACCTGGAGGTAGTGAGGTTTTTTTAAATTAGAGGGAAAGGCTTGTCATTTTTGTTACTGGCTACTTAAGTTATAAGATTTTGTCTGGCTTAGCCAAGTAATAAAATTTAAAGTTTTCTGTGACAGTTACATAATTGCCATGCTTCTTTAATCCAGTTGGCCTTCTTAGACATAGCTTGAGTAAAGATTTCTGGGCATGTATGTGTATTTTGTCTTATCCTTGTTTTATAATCATTTCCTTTTTTGAGCAAATTTACATCATACTTTATTGGTCGTTCAAAGGGTTTGCTTTTTTTTTTTTTTTTTTGCGGTACACGGGCCTCTTGCTGCTATGGCCCCTCCCGGTGCGGAGCACAGGCTCCGGACGCGCAGGCTCAGCGGCCATGGCTCACGGGCCCAGCCACTCCGCGGCATGTGGGATCTTCCCGGACCGGGGCACGAACCCACGTCCCCTGCATCGGCAGGCGGACTCTCAACCACTGCGCCACCAGGGAAGCCCAGGGTTTGCTTTTTGAGTGGGCAGAATTTTTCCTCAAACTTCCCTCAGACTCATTCTGTGCTTCTGCAGTAGCATTTTCTTAGCCAGAAGTGAGAGTCCAGGAATGGTAATCAGATCTAGATCTCTTGTGTTGCGATAGTGAAGAGCTTTTGAAGGTCAAGAGCTTGAGAATTAGCCATAAAATAGTTTTACTGTCATAGCTTCTTCCCAAGTAGAAAGCTAAAACAGTATGTTTAGTAGCTGTATAACTATTCTTATAAGATGTCATGGTACAGGAATTTAAAGTAAAAGAACACTACACGTGGACCCTTGAGTGATGGGGAAGAGTGGTGGGTGGACTGAGAGATGGGAGACAAAGGTTCTAGCCCAACTCTAACATTACTGATGACTTAATCTCCCTGTGCCTTTTAGCTGGTTGATGAATGAGAAAATGCATAGATTGCAGGGGTCTATATATTAATGATAGCACATAATGCACACTTAAAACTGAAATTTATTCTAAGTTCAGAGTTTATTCCAAGTTGTGTCTTTATGTATGTCTTTGGAAACATTTCTTAACATCTGGTCTAAAAATAAATAATTACATCTAAACCTTCTTCAGCAGTAGTGTGGACTCTGTGGTACCTGAGCTCTTTGGAAGACATTTTAGATACAGCAGTGGTATAAAATGATAATATTTCCGTGGAACAGATTTATTTTAGCTGACTCCCTTGCCTTTCCCTCTGTTTTAGGCTAGGGTAAAACCTCCTGAGAATGCCGAATAATTTGAAATTTCTGAGTATTTGTAGTATTGACTAGACTGAACCATAGCAAGCATCATATATAGGTCAAATTAATTTTATTAATGCTTCTCTTTGTTGGCAATTTTATTTACTCTTAAAGCATCAAACCTTGCTATGTAATGAAGACTTGGTTTCATACATCTATGTTTATAAAATCCAGAGCCCTCTGTTCATTCCTGGTGCCACATTTCCAGCCACTTGAAGATCATATTTCTCAAGTCTAAAATGAAACTCATCATATTCTTAACCTCTCCTCCACTCCCCCAAAACAAACAACTCAGAACTTTCTTCTGAGATTTTTCTGTCATTAGCACCACTGTTCTCCAAGTCATGTAGACTGGAGCCTCCTACTAGGTCTCCTACATCCTTAGTTGCTAAGGCTTATTGATTCTGCTGCTTTAATGCAATTCGCTTTAGTCTCCTCTGCTCATCCTTTCCATTCCTAGGAGTCTGGCTTCTATTTATCTTTGTCCTCGAGTACTGCAATAATTTCCTATCAGGACTCTACTTTCTCTCCCTTCCAATTCATTCTGCATAGATTTATCTTTCTAAAGTAATTAGGATCATGTCATTGCCCTGCTTCAGGTCATCAGCATCCTCTGCTGTTTAGTTTAATATTCAAGATTATACATGATTTGACCCTAGTCTGTCTTTCTGGTCTTATACTTAATAAATGGAGCCATTTAGTGTTCCCTAAACATGCCTAGTACTTTTCTACTTCCAAGACTTTGCCTTTCTCGTTTTCTCAGACTAAAATATCTCTTCTCCACTCCTGGTTTTGTTTTTGTTTTTATTTTTTTAAATCTACCTATCATTTATCACTGAGCTCAGATGTCATCCTTTCTATGAGATTTTTCACTGACCGTCCCTTGCTCACAGGCGGTTGATCCTGTCTTTGAACTCCCTTAACCCTTATTTGTCTCTTGCTTAGGGCACTTTCCACATATAATACATTTTGTATTATGGTTATTTGTTTAGACATCTACTTTTACTCCTGTGAACGCCTTGAGTCATCAGGGTTTACCCACAGGGAAATTCATCAAATGAATGCTTTAGGTAAAATTGGAATGGAGTAACTCCTTAGTGTTAGATCCTGTTATTTTACAGCCAGCCCATTCACATGTAAAATGATTGGCAACTTTAACAAATCACTCTTATCTCCTAAGGACTTCTGTTAGTAAACTTTGTTAGTTTGTTTTTTTAACAGTTTTAATGAGATATATAATTGACATACCATTCACCCATTTAAAGTGTACAATTCACTGACTTTCAGTATATTCAGAGATTTGTGCAGCCATCACCACAGTCAATTTTAGAACATTTTCATTACCCCAAAAAGAAACCCCACACTCCTTAACACCCTTCTAATATCCCCAAACACCCCAGTCATAGGCAACCTCTCATCTACTTTCTGTCTCTATAGATTTGCCTATTCTGGACATTTTATATAAATGGAATTATATAATATGTGGTCCTTTGCAACTGACTTCTTTCACTTAATATAATGTTTTCAAGGTTCATCCATGTTGCAGCACGTATCAGTACTTCACTTCTTTTGTGTGTGTACACATAACGTAAAATTCACCATCTTAAGCATTTTTAAATATACAACTCAGTGGCATTAAATGCGTTTGTAATGTTGTGCAGCTACCACCATCCATCTCCATAATTCTTTTCATCTTGTAGAACTGAAATTTTATACCCATTAAACAGTAACCCGTCATTACCCTTCTCCATCCATCTGCTGGCAACAATCATTCTACCTTCTATCTCTATGATTTTGACTACTCTAAGTACTTGATATAAGTGGAATCATACACTATTTGTCTCTTTGTGTCTAGCTTAATTTCACTTAACATAACGTCTTCAAGGTTCACTCAGGTTATAGCATGTGTCCGAATTTCTGTCCTTTTTAAGCTGAATGATATTCTTTTGTATGTGTATACCACATTTTGCTTATCCATTCATCCATCAGTGGTCACTTGGGTTGCTTCCATATTTTAGCTGTTGTGAGTAATGCTGCTATGAACATGGGTGTACAGATATCTCTTTGAGATCCTGCTTTCGATTATTTTGGGCATATACCCAGAAGTGGAATTGCTGGATCATATTGTCATTCTGTTTTTAATTTTTTGAGGAATGGCCATACTGTTTTCCACAGTAGCTGTACCATTTTACATTGTCACCAACAGTGTAGAAGGGTTCCAATTTCTCCATATCCTTGCCAACATTTGTTGCTTCCTGGGTTTTTGATAGTAGCCATCCTAATAGGTGTGAGGTAATACTTGTAGTTTTGATTTGCATTTCCCTAATGTTTGTAATCTTGAGCATCTTTTCATGTGCTTATTGGCCATTTGTCTGTCTTCCTTGGATAAATGTCTAATCAGGTTCTTTGCCCATGTTTTAATCAAGTTGTTTGCTTTTTTTGTTGTTGAGTTTTAGGAATTCTTTATAGTGCTTAATTTTTATTACTGAATCATATTCCATTCTGTGGATTTACCACGTTTTATCTATTTATCAGTGGATAGACATTTGGGTTGTTTCCACTCTGGCTATTATGAATGTTAGTTTGGTTTTAATTTGCTGTGTATATTGAAAACAGCACTACATTTCCCTAAAGAGATCATTCAGGCCTTTAACTTGTGTGACTTTTCATGAAATTGTTGGTTTATTCTACATGTATTCCGTTTTATGAACTCTGAGGGTCTTCTTCATTACTTCCTGAATATGTTCTGAATGTTCCTAAGGCCTTTACTTTCCTTTGTGATAATGGCTAGTTAAAATTTGCAGATAGAGGCAAAGTTTAACTTAAAAACAGGTAGCCACTTTAATGACTTTCCCCTACCGTCCCCCCTGCAAATATTCTAGAATTATAGTTATAAATTTAAAACTAGTATGAGCTATAGAAGTTATAGTCTACCACCCTTTTGTTTTTTTATTAATCTCAATGAAAGATTTTCCTTTTCAACTGGTAGAGTCAATATTCAATGGAATAAGGGTTGTGAGGGAGAAGGTTTGGACTACATGGATAACCCCAAATTATAATTAAAACTGTAGTCATTTCTTTCTTATGCAAAGACAGGTTAACAGTGTTGTGAGGTCCAACTGGGTAGTTAGGCTTGATTATTCGGCAGCTGCTGATTAGGGATGATTCCCCCTTACCAACTAACTGTATTTTAAATTTCCCTAAATTACCTAAGTCCTTTGGAAGCAAATAAACTTGTCTTTCACATATACTCTCATTTGCTCTTTATATTTTTATTGAGTTAAGTAATCACCAAAATAATTCTTATTATTTATACTGTAGAGTGTGAATAGATTTCACTATAGATAATGTAGAAACCATATGTAGGTAAGTTGTAGGAATTTCACCAAACTAGGTATCAAGAAATCTCTTTTAGGGATTTCCCTGGTGGCACAGTGGTTAAGAATCCGTCTGCCAATTCAGGGGCCACGGGTTCGATCCCTGGTCCGGGAAGATCCCACATGCTGCGGAGCAACTAAGCCTGTGCTCCACAACTACTGAGCCTGTGCTTTAGAGCCCACGAGCCACAACTACTGAGCCTGTGTGCCAAAACTACTGAAGCCCCTGTGCCTAGAGCCTGTGCTCTGCAATAAGAGAAGCCACCGCAATGAGAAGCCTGTGCACCGCAACGTAGAGTAGCCCCCGCTCACCGCAACTAGAGAAAACCTGTGTGCAGCAATGAAGACCCAACGCAGCCAAAAATAAATTTAAAAAAAGAAATCTCTTTTAGACCATTCTCCCCTACTTAAGTGACATTGGGCAGGACGCTGAACCTCTTTTTCCCCATATGTAAAAAGGGGATAATGATACTTTATTTATTTATTTGACCCTTTTGAGAATAGAGATTAATAAGACAAAAAGCTTTTGCTCAAGAGAATCTTATAGTTTAGTAAGAGTCACATAACTAAGAATAATATGAAAAAGAAAGATACTAAACCTGAATGAGATAATATAACAGCATGCTTGCATTTACATTATGAAATACATAGAAAATGAATGATTGTAAAAATACATGTAAAATATAAAGTGCTACTGAAATACAGGATGGGTGTTAACCGTTATTTTAACTAGGGACTTTGAGATGATTGTAAGCAGTGCCCTAAAGTCTTTTTTTTTTTTACAATTCTACATTCACATTTATTTATCTAATACAATGGAAATACAAAGGAGAAAATAAAGTCTCAATAAGTAAAGGACAGAGCTAGCTTTTTTCAACTTTTTAAACCTTTCATATTTTACTCTTAAAATGTTGTCCAACAACATTTATATATCACAGTGTTTCCACATCAAAACTGATGGCAAAGTTACATGTTCTCAGGGAATGCCCTAAAGTTTTTGATCATAGAGTTTGAAAGGTTGTAAATCAAGAGATTTTAAGCTGGGTTAGAATTCAGGGACTCTGTAAATTTGTATGGAAAAATAATTACATCTTTATTTGCACTAACCTTTTAACTGAAATTTCTTTTTCTTTTTTTTGGGTCTGCATTGGGTCTTCGTTGCTGTGTGCGGGCTTTCTCTCGTTGCAGGGAGCGGGGGCTACTCTTCATTGTGGAGTGCGGGCTTCTCATTGCAGTGGCTTGCTTGTTGTGGAGCCTGGGCTCTAGGTGTGTGAGCTTCAGTAGTCATGGCACCTGGGCTCAGTAATTGTGGCGCACGGGCTTATTTGCTCCGCGGCATGTGGGATCTTCCCGGACCAGGGATCAAACCCCGTGTCCCCTGCATTGGCAGATGGATTCTTAACCACTGTGCCACCAGGGAAGTCCTAATTGAAATTTTGACATTTTCTTCAGTTAATAATGTAGGCAATAAACTATAATAATATTATAAGAACCTATGCCTTTGTCACCAATAGAAATCATTTTCATAATCATGTTATGTAGTATATAAAAATATTTTTATTTATAACTTAAGAATTACAGTAGTTATTAAATCTGCTGCTAGATTTTATTTAATATATTAATGGAGAAGCCCATATGTTCACATTTCAAAATATTTTGATAACTATATTTCACCATAACTATATTATATTCAACATACATAACTATTTCAACATAACTGATTTAATATGATCATATATTTTATGCATTAAACAATATTCTGAGGTGCCTCTAGACTTGCCCTTTTAATCCTATAAAATTCCAAAATAAAGTCAACTGTAATTTAGAAATGAAATAAATTCAAATTTGGGATGCCAAATAATGATAGCAAATTGCTAACATTTTTTGAGCCCTTGCTAGATGCCAGGTACCTAGTCTGAGAGCTTTACATGTACTGACTCATTTAATCCACACAACAATCCTCTGACGTATGTGTTGTTATTCCCACTTTACACACAAGCATGCTGAGGCAGTATATATTTGGCTAAGTAACTTACCCAAGGCCTCAACCTCAACTTGGTGGTGGTTTTGAAGATACAGAATTCTTTTAATTTTTTTTAAGTGTAGATTTGCAGCCAGACATAGAAAGTAATAAAGTTTCCCTCAAGTAGCAAAAACTCAAATTTGATAAGACTGTTACTGCATTTTGGGTTATTGTGGGTTTTTTTCTTTCCCCAGCATACATTAATTGATCATTTTATGTGTCAGACACTGTACATGGTGGTCTAAGGGGCTCATCTACCTGTCCTGTAGATGCTGGTTTCATCTAAACTGTAACCTGGGGCTCTTCTCACTATGTACTCTCCCTTAGAACTATCATCCACCCCCTTGGTTTTAATAACTCCTAAATTTTTATCTCTCGAATACCAAGCTTGAATCTTCAGCTGCTTCCCACATCTACCCTTGTCTAGTGTACATGTCAAACTCAGCTTGCCCAAAACTTCATTTTCATCCATGTCTTACCCTCCTTCTACAGTCACACAATAAAGACAGTCCTTGACATTCCTTGTATCTCTAAAATCCATCCCCTTTTCTCCACCTGCATTGCTACTACTCTAAGTTCCAGGCCATCATCATGCTTCATTTAGATTACAGCCTTCTAACTGATTTCCCTCCATTGTTAACTGCCTTCCAAGACATTCTTTACATTGCTTTTATTTTTATTTATTTATTTATTTATTTTTGCGGTACACGGACCTCTCACTGTTGTGGCCTCTCCCGTTGCCGAGCACAGGCTCCAGACGCACAGGCTCAGCAGCCATGGCTCACGGACCCAGCCACTCCGCGGCATGTGGGATCTTCCCGGACCGGGGCACGAACCCATGTCCCCTGCATCGGCAGGCGGACTCTCAATCACTGCGCCACCAGGGAAGCCCTACATTGCTTTTATATTTACATTATATAGTCTTTGAAAAATGCAAGTTTGGTAACGTATGAAGTTTTCCCGTCTACAGCCCTTCAAAGTCTCCTTCTACCTTTGGGATAAAGTCTAAATTCCTTAACATCGCTTACAGGATCTTCCAGGGTCTGATTTGGACTACTTTCTAGCCTTACTCTCTATACCCTTTTACTTTTCTTGTTGCATCTTATACTTTAGCCTTGCTGAACTTTTTTCAATTCCTCAAACTACTATAATAAAAGAAGTTAGAATAGATGTTATGGCAGTTTCTAAACATTTACCTCTATTTCTGTACTTATCTCTGAATGATAAGTTTGTGAAACAGCACAAGTCTTTGGACCACACTTTTAGTAGATTTAAACTACAGTATACCACATGGATGAATTTTACAAATGAAACATTGAATGCAAAAAGCAACTTATGGAAGACTACAACATTTTTCTAAGGCTCACAAACAAGCACAGTTAATTTTGTTTAGGAATATGTGACTGACTACAGCATAGAACCAAGTGAACTTTAGGAAAGTACTTCTGTGGTAAGAAGGATGGGGTAGGAAAGAAATGCAGAGGTGCAATAATAATATTAGTAGTGTCCTAATTTTCAGTTTGGTTGGTAGGTCAATATATCAATTTTATTGTAATGCTTCCTAACACATATATTGTATATATTTCTTATATATGTAAAAAATTAAATTGTAAACTTAATTTTAAAATTAAAATAATTATGGGGAAAATTAGTGAAGTCCTTTTTTTCTTAGCATATTGATCCTGGAAAAAGATAAAGACAGAGCAGTAGTCCTCAGTGTCACACATATACACAAAACACTATCCATTATTTCAGTGGCTGGGAAAATTTTTTTTTTAATAAATTTATTTATTTTTTAATTTTTGGCTGTGTTGGGTCTTTGTTGCTGTGCACAGGCTTTCTCTAGTTGCAGTGAGCAGGGGCTACTCTTCGTTGTGGTACACAGGCTTCTTTCTCATTGTTGTGGCTTTTCTTGTTGCAGAGCACAGGCTCTAGTCATGCAGGCTTCAGTAGTTGTGGCTTGCTGGCTCTAGAGCTCAGGCTCAGTAGTGGTGGCGCATGGGCTTAGTTGCTCTGCGGCATGTGAGATCTTCCCAGGCCAGGGCTCGAACCCATGTCCCTTGCATTGACAGGCAGATTCTTAACCACTGCGCCACCAGGGAAGCCCTGGGAAAGTTTTGGTATGAAGCAAGCCTTTCCTTTGAATGGAAAGCAGCAAAATCATAAACACTAATTTTTTTAAAAAACTGAAGCTATGAAGTAGTAGAAGCCATTTCAGAGAATATAGCACAATGACATCAATATTTCATTTTAATTTTTTTTGAAGATTTTTAATCACAGTTTCAATTTTGTTCCTCGTGATTGGTCTGTTCATATTTTCTATTTCTTCCTGGTTCAGGAAGATTATAGCTTTCTAAGAATTTGTCCATTTCTTCCAGGTTGTCCATTTTATTGGCATAGAGTTGCTTGTAGTAGTCTCTTAGGATGCTTTGTATTTCTGTGGTGTCTGTTGTAACTTCTCCTTTTTCATTTCTAATTTTATTGATTTGAGTCCTCTCCCTCTTTTTCTTGATGAGTCTGGCTAAAGGTTTATCAATTTTGCTTATCTTCTCAAAGAACCAGCTTTTAATTTTATTGATTTTTGCTATTTTCTTTGTTTTATTTCATTTATTTCTGCTCTTTATGATTTCCTTCCTTCTACTAACTTTGGGTTTTGTTTGTTTTTCTTTCTCTAGTTCATTTAGGTGTAAGCTTAGATTGTTTCTTGTTTCTTGAGGTAGGCTTGTATTGCTATAAATTCCCCTCTTAGAACTGCTTTTGCTGCATCCCATAGGTTTTGGATCTTGTGTTTTCATTGTAATTTGTCTCTAGGTATTTTTTGATTTCCTCTTTGATTTCTTCAGTGATCTCTTGGTTATTTAGTAACGTATTGTTTAGCCTCCATGTGTTTGGGTTTTTTACATTTTTTTCCCTGTAATTGATTTCTAATCTCATAGCGTTGTGGTCAGAAAAGATGCTTGATATGATTTCAATTTTCTTAAATTTACTGAGGCTTGATTTGTGGCCCAAGGTGTGATCTATCCTGGAGAATGTTCTGTGTGCACTTGAGAAGAAAGTGTAATCTGCTGTTTTTGGGTGGAATGAAGTCCTATAAATATCAATTAAATCTATCTGGTCTATCGTGTCATTTAAAGCTTGTGTTTCCTTATTAATATTCTGTCTGGATGATCTGTCCATTGGTGTAAGTGAGGTGTTTGGGTCCCCCACTATGATTGTGTTACTGTCGATTTCCTCTTTTATAGCTGTTAGCAGTTGCCTCATGTATTGAGGTGCTCCTATGTTGGGTGCATATATATTTATAATTGTTATATCTTCTTGGATTGATCCCTTGATCATTATGTAGTGTCCTTCCTTGTCTCTTGTAACATTCTTTATTTTATTTTTATTTTATTTTCATTTAGTTTTTTAAGATTTTTTTTTTTGATGTGGACCATTTTTAAAGTCTTTATTGAATTTGTTACAGTATTACTTCTGTTTCATGTTTGGGTTTTTTGGCTGCGAGGCGTGTGAGGTCTTAGCTCCCCAAACCCATGGGGATCGAACCCACACCCCCTGCATTGGAAGGCGAAGTCTTAACCACTGGACCACCAGGGAAGTCCTGAGGCTTTTGATTTTAATGAAGTCCAGCTTATCAGTAATTTCTTCCAGTGATCATGCTTTTGGTGTTATATCTAAAAAGTCATCACCATAGCCAAGGTCACCTAGGTTTTCTTCTAGGTTACCTTCTAGGAGTTTTATAGTTTTGTGTTTTACATTTAGGTCTGTGATCCATTTTGGGTTAGTTTTTGTGAAGGATGTAAGTCTGTGTCTAGATTCATTATTTTGCATGTGGATGTGCAGTTGTTCTAGCACCATTCATTGAAGAGAGTATCTTTTTTTCCCATTGTATTGCCTTTGCTCCTTTGTCAAAGATCACTTGATTGTATTCATGTCAGTTGATTTCTGTGCTCTCTATTCCGTTCCATTGATCTATTTGTCTATTCTTTTTCCAATACCATACCATCTTGATTACTTCGGCTTTATTCGTAAACCTTGAAGCTGGGCAGTGTTAGTCCTCTGACACTGTTCTTCTCCTTCAGTATTGTGTTGACTGTTCTGGGTCTTTTCCCTCTTTATGTAAATTTTAGAATCAGTTTGTTAATATCCACAAAATAACTTTCTGGAATCAAGTTGGAAAGAGCTAACATCTTGATAATATTAAATCTTCCTATCCACAAAACAGGAATATCTCTCCATTTATTTAGTTCTTCTCAATGTTTTCCACCTGCTGGATCTATCCATTTCTGATAGAGGGGTGTTGAAGTCTCCAACTATAATAGTGGATTCATCTACTTTTCCTTGCAGTTCTGTAGGTTTTTGCCTCGTGTATTTTGGCATTCCATTGTTAGGCATATACACATTAAGAATTGTTATGTTTTCTTGGAGTATTAACACCTTTATCATTACATAAATGTCCTTGATAACTCCCCTTGCTCTGAAGTCTGCTCTGTCTGAAATTAATATACCTACCCCTGCTTTATTTTTATTAATGTTAGCATGCTGTGTCTCTCCATCCCTTTACTTTTTTTTTCTGCTTTATAACAAATTTAATCAGTTATACATATACATATGTTCCCATATCCCCTCCCTTTTGCATCTCCCTCCCACCCTCCCTATCCCACCCCTCCAGGCGGTCACAAAGCACCGAGCTGATCTCCCTGTGCTATGCGGCTGCTTCCCACTAGCTATCCACCTTACGTTTGGTAGTGTATTGTCCATGCCGCTCTTTTGCTTTGTCACAGCTTACTCTTCCCCCTCCCCATATCCTCAAGTCCATTCTCTAGTAGGTCTGTGTCTTTATTCCTGTCTTACCCCTATGTTCTTCATGGCATTTTTTTTTCTTAGATTCCATATATATGTGTTAACATACAGTATTTGTCTTTCTCTTTCTGACTTACTTCACTCTGTATGACAGACTCTAGCTCCATCCACCTCATTACAAATACCTCAATTTCATTTCTTTTTATCGCTGAGTAATATTCCATTGTATATATGTGCCACATCTTCTTTATCCATTCATCCGATGATGGACACTTAGGTTGTTTCCATCTCCTGGCTATTGTAAATAGGGCTGCTATGAACATTTTGGTACATGACTCTTTTTGAATTAAGGTTTTCTCAGGGTATATACCCAGTAGTGGGATTGCTGGGTCATAGGGTAGTTCTATTTGTAGTTTTTTAAGGAACCTCCATACCGTTCTCCATAGTGGCTGTACCAATTCACATTCCCACCAGCAGTGCAAGAGTGTTCCCTTTTTTTCACACCCTCTCCAGCATTTATTGTTTCTAGATTTTTTGATGACGGCCATTCTGACTGGTGTGAGATGTTATCTCATTGTAGTTTTGATTTGCATTTCTCTAATGAGTAAAGATGTTGAGCATCCTTTCATGTGTTTGTTGGCAGTCTTTATATCTTCTGTGGAGAAATGTCTATTTAGGTCTTCTGCCCATTTTTGGATTGGGTTGTTTGTTTTTTTGTTATTGAGCTGCATGAGCTGCTTATAAATTTTGGAGATTAATCCTTTGTCAGTTGCTTCATTTGCAAATATTTTCTCCCATTCTGAGGGTTGTCTTTTGGTCTTGTTTATGGTTTCCTTTGCTGTGCAAAAGCTTTTAAGTTTCATTAGGTCCCATGTGTTTATTTTTGTCTTTATTTCCATTTCTCTAGGAGGTGGGTCAAAAAGGATCTTGCTGTGATTTATGTCATAGAGTGTTCTGCCTATGTTTTCCTCTAAGAGTTTGATAGTGTCTGGCCTTACATTTAGGTCTTTAATCCATTTTGAGCTTATTTTTGTGTATGGTGTTAGGGAGTGATCTAATCTCATACTTTTACATGTCCCTGTCCAGTTTTCCCAGCACCACTTATTGAAGAGACTGTCCTTTCTCCACTGTACATTCCTGCCTCCTTTATCAAAGATAAGGTGACCCTATGTGCGTGGGTTTATCTCTGGGCTTTCTATCCTGTTCCATTGATCTATCTTTCTGTTTTTGCGCCAGTACCATACTGTCTTGATTACTGTAGCTTTGTAGTATAGTCTGAAGTCAGGGAGCCTGATTCCTCCAGCTCCATTTTTCGTTCTCAAGATTGCTTTGGCTATTCGGGGTCTTTTGTGTTTCCATACAAATTGTGAAATTTTTGGTTCTAGTTCTGTGAAAAATGCCAGTGGTAGTTTGATAGGGATTGCATTGAATCTTTAGATTGCTTTGGGTAGTAGAGTCATTTTCACAATGTTGATTCTTCCAATCCAAGAACATGGTACATCTCTCCATCTGTTTGTATCATCTTTAATTTCTTTCATCAGTGTCTTATAATTTTCTGCATACAGGTCTTTTGTCTCCTTAGGTAGGTTTATTCCTAGATATTTTATTCTTTTTGTTGCAGTGGTAAATGGGAGTGTTTCCTCAATTTCACTTTCAGATTTTTCATCATTAGTATATAGGAATGCCAGAGATTTCTGTGCATTAATTTTGTATCCTGCTGCTTTTACCAAATTCATTGATTAGCTCTCGTAGTTTTCTGGTAGCATCTTTAGGATTCTCTATGTATAGTATCATGTCATCTGCAAAGAGTGACAGCTTTACTTCTTCTTTTCTGATTTGGATTCCTTTTATTTCCTTTTCTTCTCTGATTGCTGTGGCTAAAACTTCCAAAACTATGTTGAATAAGAGTGGTGAGAGTGGGCAACCTTGTCTTGTTCCTGATCTTAGTGGAAATGGTTTCAGTTTTTCACCATTGAGGATGATGCTGGCTGTGGGTTTGTCATATATGGCCTTTATTATGTTGAGGAAAGTTCCCTCTATGCCTACTTTCTGCAGGGTTTTTATCATAAATGGGTGTTGAATTTTGTCGAAAGCTTTCTCTGCATCTATTGAGATGATCATATGGTTTTTCTCCTTCAATTTGTTAATATGGTGTATCACGTCGATTGATTTATGTATATTGAAGAATCCTTGCATTCCTGGAATAAACCCCACTTGATCATAGTGTATGAGCCTTTTAATGTGCTGTTGGATTCTGTTTGCTAGTATTTTGTTGAGGATTTTTGCATCTATGTTCATCAGTGATATTGGCCTGTAGTTTTCTTTCTTTGTGACATCCTTGTCTGGTTTTGGTATCAAGGTGATGGTGGCCTCGTAGAATGAGTTTGGGAGTGTTCCTCCCTCTGCTATATTTTGGAAGAGTTTGAGAAGGATAGGTGTTAGCTCTTTTCTAAATGCTTGATAGAATTCGCCTGTGAAGCCATCTGGTCCTGGGCTTTTGTTTGTTGGAAGATTTTTTATCACAGTTTCAATTTCAGTGCTTGTGATTGGTCTGTTCATATTTTCTATTTCTTCCTGATTCAGTCTTGGCAGGTTGTGCATTTCTAAGAATTTGTCCATTTCTTCCAGGTTGTCCATTTTATTGGCATAGAGTTGCTTGTAGTAATCTCTCAAGATCTTTTGTATTTCTGCTGTGTCAGTTGTTACTTCTCCTTTTTCATTTCTAATTCTATTGATTTGAGTCTTCTCCCTTTTTTTCTTGATGAGTCTGGCTAATGGTTTATCAATTTTGTTTATCTTCTCAAAGAACCAGCTTTTAGTTTTATTGATCTTTGCTATCATTTCCTTCATTTCTTTTTCATTTATTTCTGATCTGAATTTTATGATTTCTTTCCTTCTGCTAACTTTGGGATGTTTTTGTTCTTCTTTCTAATCGCTTTAGGTGCAAGGTTAGGTTGTTTATTCGAGATGTTTCCTGTTTCTTAAGGTAGGATTGTATTGCTATAAACTTCCGTCTTAGAACTGCTTTTGCTGCATCCCATAGGTTTTGGGTCGTCGTGTCTCCATTGTCATTTTTTTCTAGATATTTTTTAATTCCCTTTTTGATTTCTTCAGTGATCACTTTGTTATTAAGTAGTGTATTGTTTAGCCTCCATGTGTTTGTATTTTTTACAGCTCTTTTCCTGTAATTGATATCTAGTCTCATAGCATTGTGGTCAGAAAAGATACTTGATACAATTTCAATTTTCTTAAATTTACCAAGGCTTGATTTGTGACCCAAGATATGATCTATCCTGGAGAATGTTCCATGAGCACTTGAGAAAAATGTGTATTCTGTTGTTTTTGGATGGAATGTCCTATAAATATCAATTAAGTCCATCTTGTTTAATGTATCATTTAAAGGTTGTGTTTCCTTATTTATTTTCATTTTGGATGATCTGTCCATTGGTGAAAGTGGGGTGTTAAAGTCCCCTACTATGAATGTGTTACTGTCGATTTCTCCTTTTATGGCTGTTAGTATTTGCCTTATGTATTGAGGTGCTCCTATGTTGGGTGCATAAATATTTACAATTGTTATATCTTCTTGGTTTGATCCCTTGATCATTATGTAGTGTCCTTCTTTGTCTCTTCTAGTAGTCTTTATTTTAAAGTCTATTTTGTCTGATATGAGAATTGCTACTCCAGCTTTCTTTTGGTTTCCATTTGCATGGAATATCTTTTTCCCTCCCCTTACTTTCAGTCTGTATGTGTCTCTAGGTCTGAAGTGGGTCTCTTGTAGACAGCATATATATGGGTCTTGTTTTTGTATCCATTCAGCCAATCTGTGTCTTTTGGTGGCAGCATTTAGTCCATTTACATTTAAGGTAATTATTGATATGTATGTTCCTATTGCCATTTTCTTAATTGTTTTGGGTTTGTTATTGTAGGTCTTTTCCTTCTGTTGTGTTTCTTTTTTTTTTTTTTTTTTTTTCTGTACGCGGGCCTCTCACTGCTGTGGCCTCTCCCGTTGCGGAGCACAGACTCCGGACACACAGGCTCCGCGGCCATGGCTCGCGGGCCCAGCCGCTCCGCGGCATGTGGGATCTTCCGGGATCGGGGCACGAACCCGTGTCCCCTGCATCGGCAGGCGGACTCTCAACCACTGCGCCACCAGGGAAGCCCTGTTGTGTTTCTTGCCTAGAGAAGTTCCTTTAGCATTTGTTGTAAAGCTGGTTTGGTGGTGCTGAACTCTCTCAGCTTTTGCTTGTCTGTAAACGTTTTAATTTCTCCATCAAATCTGAATGAGATCCTTGCTGGGTAGAGTAATCTTGGTTGCAGGTTTTTCTCCTTCATCACTTTAATTATGTCCTGCCACTCCCTTCTGGCTTGTAGAGTTTCTGCTGAGAGATCAGCTGTTATCCTGATGGGGATTCCCTTGTGTGTTATTTGTTGTTTTTCCCTTGCTGCTTTTAATATGATGATTTCTTTGTGTTTAATTTTTGACAGTTTGATTAATACGTGTCTTGGCGTATTTCTCCTTGGATTTATTCTGTATGGGACTCTCTGTGCCTCCTGGACTTGATTAACTATTTCCTTTCCTATATTAGGGAAGTTTTCAACTATAATCTCTTCAAATATTTTCTCAGTCCCTTTCTTTTTCTCTTCTTCTTCTGGAACCCCTATAATGCAAATGTTGGTGCGTTTAATGTTGTCCCAGAGGTCTCTGAGACTGTCCTCTGTTCTTTTCATTCTTTTTTCTTTATTTTGCTCTGCATCAGTTATTTCCATTATTTTATCTTCCACCTCACTTATCTGTTTTCTGCCTCAGTTATTCTGCTGTTGATTCCATCTGGAGTATTTTTCATTTCATTTATTGTGTTTTTAATCGATGCTTGATTCATCTTTAGTTCTTCTAGGTCCTTGTTAACTGTTTCTTGCATTTTGTCTATTCTATTTCCAAGATTTTGGATCTTGGAAATAGAATCTTGGATCATCTTTACTATCATTATTCTGAATTCTTTTTCAGATAGACTGCCTATTACCTCTTCATTTGTTAGGTCTGGTGGGTTTTTATCTTGCTCCTTCTCCTGCTGTGTGTTTTTCTGTCTTCTCATTTTGCTTATGTTACTGTGTTTTGGGTCTCCTTTTTGCAGGCTGCAGGTTCGTAGTTCCCGTTGTTTTTGGTGTCTGTCCCCAGTGGCTAAGGTTGGTTTAGTGGGTTGTGTAGGCTTCCTGGTAGAGGGGACTAGTGCCTGTGTTCTGGTGGATGAGGCTGGATCTTGTCTTTCTGGTGGGCAGGTCCACGTCTGATGGTGTGTTTTGGGGTGTCTGTGGACTTTTTATGATTTTAGGCAGCCTCTCTGCTAATGGGTGGTGTTGTGTTCCTGTCTTGCTAGTTGTTTGGCGTAGGGTGTCCAGCACTGTAGCTTGCTGGTCGTTGAGTGAAGCTGGGTGTTGGTGTTGAGATGGAGATCTCTGGAAGATTTTCGCCGTTTGATATTATGTGGAGCTGGGAGGTCTCTTGTGGACCAGTGTCCTGAAGTTGGCTCTCCCACCTCAGAGGCACAGCACTGACTCCTGGCTCCTCAATTTGGGATGATTTGTTGTCTATTCATGTATTCCACAGATGCAGGGTACATCAAGTTGATTGTGGAGCTTTAATCCGCTGCTTCTGAGGCTGTTGGGAGAGATTTCCCTTTCTCTTCTTTGTTCTCACAGCTCCCGGGTCTCAGCTTTGGATTTGGCCCCACCTCTGCGTGTAGGTCGCCGGAGGGCGTCTGTTCTTCGCTCAGACAGGACAGGGTTAAAGGAGCAGCTGCTTCGGGGACTCTGGCTCACTCAGGCCGGGGTGGGAGGGAGGGGCACGGAGTGTGGGGCGAGCCTGCAGCGGCAGAGGCCGGCGTGACGTTGCACCAGCCCGAGGCACGCCATGCGTTCTCCCAGGGAAGCCGTCTCTGGGTCCCGGGACCCCAGTGGTGACGGGCTGCACAGGCTCCCGGAAGGGCGGTGTGGACAGTGACCTGCGCTCGCACACAGGCCTCTTGGCGGCGGCAGCAGCAGCCCCAGCGTCCCACGCCCGTCTCAGGGCTCCGCGCTTTCAGCCGCAGCTCGCGCCCATCTGTGAAGCTCCTTTAAGCAGCGCTCTTAATCCCCTCTCCTCGCGCACCAGGAAACCAAGAGGGAAGAAAAAGTCTCTTGCCTCTTCGGCAGCTCCAGAGTTTTCCCGGACTCCCTCCCGGCTAGCTGTGGCACATTAGCCCCCTTCAGGCTGAGTTCTCGCCGCCAGCCCCAGTCCTCTCCCTGCGCTCTGACCGAAGCCCGAGCCTCAGCTTCCAGCGCCGCCCGCCCCGGCAGGCGAGCAGACAAGCCTCTCGGGCTGGTGAGTGCTGGTCGGCACCGATCCTCTGTGCGGGAATCTCTCTGCTTTGCCCTACCCAGGTACGTGGGGAGTTTCTTGCCTTTTGGGAGGTCTGAGGTCTTCTGCCAGCGTTCAGTAGGTGTTCTGTAGGAGTTGTTCCACGTGTGGCTGTATTTCTGGTGTATCTGTGGGGAGGAAGGTGATCTCCGAGTCTTACTCTTCCGCCATCTTCCCCGGAAGTCCCCCAACATTCTTTATTTTAAAGTCAATTTTATCTGATATGAGTATTGCTACTCCAGCTTTCTTTTGATTTCCGTTTACATGGAATATCTTTTTCCATCCCCTCACTTTCAGTCTGTTTGTGTCCCTAGGTCTGAAGTGAGTCTCTTGTAGACACCCTATATATGGGTCTTGTTTTTGTATCCATTCAGCGAGCCTGTGTCTTTTGGTTGGAGCATTTAATCCATTCACGATTAAGGTAATTATTGATATGTATGTTCCTGTTACCATTTTCTTAATTGTTATGGGTTTGGTTTTGTAGGTCCTTTTCTTCTCTTGTGTTTCCCACTTAGAGAAGTTCCTTTAGCATTTGTTGTAGAGCTGGTTTGGTGATGCTGAATTCTCTTAGCTTTTGCTTGTCTGTAAAGCTTTTGATTTCTCCATCGAATCTGAATGAGATCCTGGCCGGCTAGAGTAATCTTGGTTGTAGGTTCTTCCCTTTCATCATTTAAAATATATCGTGCCACTCCCTTCTGGCTTATAGAGTTTCTGCTGAGAAATCAGCTGTTAACCTTATGGGAGTTCCCTTGTATATTATTTGTCATTTTTCCCTTGATGCTTTCAATAATTTTTCTTTGGCTTTAATTTTTGTCAGTTTGATTACTGTGGGTCTTGGCTTGTTTCTCCTTGGGTTTATCCTGCCTGGGACTCTCTGTGCTTCCTGGACTTGGGTGGCTATTTCCTTTCCCATGTTAGGGAAGTTTTCGACTATAATCCCTTCGAATATTTTCTAAGGTTCTTTCCCTCTCTCTTCTCCTTTTGGGACCCCTATAATGCGAATGTTGTTGCGTTTAATGTTGTCCCAGAGGTCTCTTAGTCTGTCTTCATTTCTTTTCATTCTTTTTTCTTTATTCTCTTCCATGGCAGTGAATTCCACCATTCTGCCTTCCAGGTCACTTATCCGTTCTTCTGCCTCAGTTATTCTGTTATTGATTCCTTCTAGTGTAGTTTTCATTTCAGTTACTGTATTGTTCATCTCTGTTTGCTTGTTCTTTAATTCTCTTATGTCTTTGTTAAACATTTCTTGCATCTTCTCGATCTTTGCCTGCATTCTTTTTCCGAGGTTCTGGATCATCTTCACTATCATTATTCTGAATTCTTTTTCTGGAAGGTTGCTTATCTCCACTTCATTTAGTTGTTTTTCTGGGGTTTTATCTTGTTCCTTCATCTGGTACAAAGTTCTCTGTCTTTTTATTTTGTCTGTCTTTCTGTGAATGTGGTTTTCCTTCCACAGGCTGCAGAACTGTAGTTCTTCTTGCTTCTGCTGTTTGCCCTCTGGTGGATGAGGCTATCTAAGAGGCTTGTGCAAGCTTCCTGATGGGAGGGACTGGTGGTGGATTGAGCTGGGTGTGGCTCTGGTGAGCAGAGCTCAGTAAAACTTTAATCCGCTTGTCTGCCGATGCATGGGGCTGGGTTCCCTCCCTGTTTGTTGTTTGGACTGAGGTGACCCAGCTCTGGAGCCTACCCAGCTCTTTGGTGGGGCTAATGGCAGACTCTGGGAGGGCTCACACTAAAGAGTACTTCCCAGAACTTCTGCTGCCAGTGTCCTTGTTCTCACAGCCATTACTGCCTCTGCAGGAGACCCTCCAACACTAGCAGGTATGTCTGGTTCAGTCTCCTATGGGGTCACTGCTCCTTCCCCTGAGTCCCGATGCACACACTACTTTGTGTGTGCCCTCCAAGAGTGGAGTCTCTGTTTCCCCCAGTCCTGTTGAAGTCCTGCAATCAAATCCCACTAGCCTTCAAATTCTGATTCTCTAGGAATTCCTCCTTCCATTGCCGGACCCCCAGGTTGGGAAGCCTGACGTGGGGCTCAGAACCTTCACTCCAGTGGGTGGACTTCTGTGGTATAAGTGTTCTGCAGTTTGTGAGTCACCCACCCAGCAGTTGTGGGATTTGATTTTATTGTGATTGCTCCCCTAGTACTGTCTCATTGCGGCATCTCCTTTGTCTTTGGATGTCGGGTATCTTTTTTGGTGAGTTCCAGTGTCTTCCTGTTGATGATTGTTCAGCAGTTAGTTGTGATTCCGGTGCTCTCACAAGAGGGAGTGAGAGCACGTCCTTCTACTCCGCCATCTTGAACCAATCTCTCACTTTGCTGTATACCTGGTTTCAGGACTTAATGAAGCTCAGGTTCTTGATGTCCCATCACAGAAAGAATTCAGTGAGAGACAAAGTGATAGGTAAGAAGTGGATTTATTTAGAGAGAAACACATTCTACAGACAGAGTGTGGGCCATCTCAGAAGGCGAGAGTGGCCTTGGGAGAAACACATGCCACAGACAGAGTGTAGGCCACCTCAGAAGTTGAGAAAGGCTGATATCAATATTTTATATGAGGCAGTTAGGTTAGATAACCTTTTTCTTCATGCTTTTCTTTGAAAAGCAACGAACAAGAAAAAAAGAAAGTATTGCAGAGAATTCACAGAATACCAACAATCGAATATTGTTGTTCACATTCTCTTGGCTGGAAAATGTTTTAAAAACTTTCATTGACTGTTTCTCTTTGAAAATCAGATAGGAAAGATTGCTTTTGCAGCCCAAACTTGTGCCAAGAAAGTAACATTAGAGGTTTTTAACCCAGGTTGCATATTACAGTCACCTAGGAACTTAAAAAAATACATATTTTTATTGAGGTGAAATTCATATAACATAAAATTAACCAGTTTAAAGTGAACAATTCAATGGCATTTTGTACATTCACAATGTTGTGCAACCACCATCTTTGTCTAGTTCCAAAACAGTAACATTTCCATCACATCACAGTAAGACTCCTTACCCATTAAGCAGTTTCTCCCCACTCTCACTCTCTCCCCCTCTCTCCGCAACCCCTGGCAACCATCAGTCTCCATCTGTCTCTATGGATTTATCTATTCTGCATATTTCCTATGAATGGAATCATATAATATAGAACCTTTTGTGTTTGGCTTCCTTCACTTAGCATCATGTTTGTGAAGTTCATCCATGTTGTAGCATGTATCAGTAAGTACTTCATTCCCATTTATAGCTGAGTAATAGTCCACTGTATGTATGTTTCACAGTTTGTTTATTCATCCATGGATAGACATTTGGGCTGATTTTTGGCCATTGTGAATAGTGCTGCTATCAATATGCATGTACATGTACTTGTTGGAGTACTTGCTTTCAATGCTTTCAGTTCTTTTAGTTGCTGTATAATATTACACTCAGTGAATATACCACTATTTATTCATTCTCTTTTTTTTTTTTTTTTTTTTTTTTTTGCGATATGCGGGCCTCTCACTGTTGTGGCCTCCCCCGTTGCGGAGCACAGGCCCCGGATGCGCAGGCCCAGCGGCCACGGCTCACGGGCCCAGCCGCTCCACGGCATATGGGATCCTCCCAGACCGGGGCACGAACCCGTATCCCCCGCATCGGCAGGCGGACTCTCAACCACTGCGCCACCAGGGAGGCCCCATTCTCTTTTTGATGAACTTGTAAAAAGTGTTTCCAACTTTTGACTTTTCTGTGAACAACATTGCTATGAATACTCTCATACAGGTCTTCTGGTGCAGTTGGCATCAATTTCTAGGGTATGTACCTAGGAATGGAGTTGCTGGGTAGTAGAGTATGTGCATTTTCAATTTAAATAATGCCATACTTTCCAAACTGTTGTACTATTTTCTCTCTCACTATTGCTGTATTAGAGTTCCTGTAGATTTGCTTTTAAGGTTTGACTCCTGCTCTAAAACACACTGCTGTTGTTTCACAGAGGCTTGGGGATTTTGAAGAGAAGTCTTAATGAAAGTTCCATTTACTCTAATAAACTTTTACAATTCAGTCTCTAGTAACTTTCCCCGGGATATTTCCTACATTTTAATGGGAGGCAACAAGTTGTAAAGAAGAGGCATAGACTTGAAATCGTAGTGTGATCTCACAGCCTGTTAGCTTTGTTGTTTTTGGCAAGTTACTAAATCTTTGTGAGCCTAGTGTGTAAAGTGGGGAGAATGTCTTTCTTTCGTGTAGTTGTTGTTAGTATAATGAATCAACATGTTTAAAAAGTAGTTTGCACAGTGCCTGACTCATAGCAGATACTAGCAAGGCATATATTCATTAGACAAATATTTATTGAAGACATATTTTATGTCACACCAGGACTGGGGATGGAAAGATTAAGCAAGATCCCTTTTATGTTATTTATAATATTGAAAAACTTGAAACAATTTAAATGTCCAGTGTTAGGCTTGGTAATTATGGTACATTCATAAAATGGAGTGTAGTGCAGCCTTTAAATATCATGTTCTCAAATATGAGGAAATGTTTGTGACGATGTAAGAAAAAAATTACAAGAGGATTAGCCCTTTTTCATATAATTTATATACTGCATGTGCATTGAAAAAAATCTGGAAGAGTTCAAGTGGATACACTTCAGTGTTCATTGTGGTTACTAATTGATAGTGAAATTGTATTTTAATGCTTTCCTTCCTTATATATTTTCTATACTTTCCAGATTTTCTACAGCTAACATAGATTACATTTTTTAAAAAAGTAAATTTATTTATTTTTGGCTACGTTGGGTCCTCGTTGCTGTGCGCGGGCTTTCTCTAGTTGCAGCGAATGGGCTACTCTTCTTTGAGGTGTGTGGGCTTCTCATTGCGGTGGCTTCTCTTGTTGTGGAGCACAGGCTCTAGGCACACGGGCTTCAGTAGGTGTGGCTCGTGGGCTCTAGAGCGCAGGCTCAGTAGTTGTGGCGCACGGGCTTAGTTGCTCCGCAGCATGTGGGATCTTCCTGGACCAGGGCTTGAACCTGTGTCCCCTGCATTGGCAGGCGGATTCTTAACCACTGTGCCACCAGGGAATCTCTCATTTAGAATTTTTATTAACTTTTTTCGTTTACTTTTTAAATGTTCTATTAATGGAATTAAATGGGCATTTGACCAAAGAATGAGATTTTTTACTTTCGTTGGTTTACACATGCTAAAATAATAGTCTCAGAAAAACCTTTTTGTCTTAAGAGACAGCTTGGTTGCTAGAGTTAATAAATACCGATTTTTGTCTGACCAGGAATTACTCTTAATTCTAAGGAGAAACTGGAAGCACAATGGGAGATGACAGTGAGTGGCTGAAACTGCCGGTTGATCAGAAATGTGAACACAAGGTAAGACTTTTCTGGAACTCAAATTTCAGTGTCATTGGCTTGTTTTGTCAGCAGTTATACTGTATAGTGTAGTATAAAGCTGCCTGATGATTACACAATACAACTGGAGAAACAGCCTACTTTGGAGATAGGGCAGTTTCAGCAGGAAAATTTCTCATGTTTGAATTGTTACATCTTTAATGTCATATTACAAAGAAGTAATGACTAATACTTGGATACAAAGTGGGGTACATTTATAGTGGCCTGTTTATGAATTCTAGAAGGCCTTGACAGAATATCATAAATATTGAACACGTATAAGAAAAAGTTTATTAGCTAATCTTTAAAAAAAAAAAAGCTATCTGGATTTCTTAAACTCCGTTTTTGTTTCTAGTCTGGGGTCCTTTGTTCAAATTACCTGGTATAAGGTACTCATTCCACCCCCCAACCCCAGTGGTAGATGATAATGTCATTAAATTTTGTTTTGTTTCAAAATACTTTTCTTTTAGCTGTGGAAAGCAAGGTTAAGTGGGTATGAAGAGGCCCTGAAGATCTTCCAGAAAATAAAGGATGAAAAGAGCCCAGAATGGTCCAAATTTTTAGGATTGATCAAAAAATTTGTGACTGATTCCAATGCAGTGGTTCAATTGAAAGGATTAGAAGCTGCACTTGTTTATGTTGAAAATGCCCATGTAGCAGGAAAGTAAGTAGTTTCTTTCCAACTATTCTGGTAAAAACCCCTGTCTCGTGCTACATGGATTAATTTATGTATATTTATGGATCACTGTGCTTAGTTATTAGCACTTTTAGAGGATATTCATTTCTTAACTTTCATAGCTTCTTGACACTTGTTTTTCATTTCAGTCTTTATCTGCTCTCAGAAGTCTAAATGGTACAAGAGATCTTTAGAGAGGAGCAAATTAGAAATCAGATCTTGAGTTTTTACCTTAAGGTTTGATGAGCAAGTGCTTTTCCTTTTGAGACTTTTGTATGAGAATTACTCCAAGAGGGAAAATCTTTTGTAAGTTTTAGAAGAAACTGAGGTGGTTAGCAAAGACGTCAAATTTTCACTGAAAACATTTGGGCATTACTTAAATCTTTTTCTACAGTGGTTCCAGGCTAGATGATCTTAGAATCACATCTTTCTCCCTATGGCCATTAGGCATTTTTATCTCTTAGGAGAGGTAATGCGAACTAAATAATCTCTGTAACTCCCAGCTTATTGGATGATAGAGGTTTCCTGTCACCCCAGTCTCCCATACCTGATAAGCCTGACTTTTCTAATACTAGTCTTTATGTCATTGAAAGGAGCCCTCCATACAAAAAACAAAAAAACATTGGGGACCCTTGACCTAATTTCACAAGAAATATATACACACATCCCTAGGTATCTGCATGGGAATTGGTTCCAGGACAAAAGTCCCCACCCCTACGCCCTAGGATAGCAAAATCTACAGATGCTCAAGTCCCTCACGTAAAATGGCCTAGTATTTGCATATAACCTACGTACACTCTACTGTATACTGTAACTCATTTCTAGGTTACTCTCAATACCTAACACAATGTAAATGCTGTGTAAATAATTGTAACTACAATATAAATAATGTGTAAATAGTTGGCTGCATGGCAAATTCAAGTTTTGCTTTTTGGAACTTTCTGGAATTTTTTTCCCAAATATTTTTGATACAAGTTTGGTTGAATCTGCAGACGAGGAACCTGTGGATAAGGAACCCACCAATATGGAGGGCCTACTGTACTTGACTCACCTCAAAAATTATACCAAGAAAGACAGTTATTAATTTGACAGTTTTGTTAACCAGCATCAATGAGTTCCCCTTGCCATCAGTGATACCATTGCTTTTTTAATTTTATTTTTCTTCTGATACTAGAAACTTTTTTGACAAATGGCGGCATGTAATTCCAACCCACTCAGTTTCTCTCATTTCCAGTAGTACAGGTTTTATTTAATTTAGAAGAAACTCAAAGCAATAAAGCTACTGTAAAGTCTTGCCAAGGAGTCAGGAACAGCCTTTTGTTATTAAAGGTACATATCCATTCACTCTGTGAAGAAATTCTCTTGTCCTAAAAAGTGGTTTAAATGACTTTCAAAAATTTTCCAAAAAAGTAAGAACTCTAATCTTATTTTTATAAAATGTATCTGTATCTATCTATCTCTGCATACAGAAAAGTCTAGAAGGATGGATACCATAAAGTTGAAAGTAGTTTTCTCTGGGTAGTGAGATTTCAAGGGATTTTTTTGTGTGTGTGTGGTACGCGGGCCTCTCACTGTTGTGGCCTCTCCCATTACGGAGCACAGGCTCCGGATGTGCAGGCTCAGCGGCCATGGCTCACGGGCCCAGCCGCTCCGCGGCATGTGGGATCTTCCTGGACCGGGGCATGAACCTGTGTCCCCTGCATCGGCAGGCGGACTTTCAACCACTGCGCCACCAGGGAAGCCCCTTTCAAGGGATTTTTGCTTTCTTGTTTAAATTTCCTATATGTGTAAATAGAAACTATGGTTCTATGTCATTGTCTGTTATGACATGTCTTAACCTCTTATGGTTTGCATAAGTTTTTTTTTTAATGTTCTTGAACATAATTTTTTTAAACTTTTTATTTTATATTGGAGTGTAGCCAATTAACAATGTTGTGGTAGTTTCAGGTGCACAGCCGAGGGACTCAGCCATTGATATACATATATCCATTCTCCCCCAAACTTACCTCCCATCCAGGCTGCCATATAACATTGAGCAGAGTTCCCTGTGCTATACAGTAGGTCCTTGTTGGTTATTTAAATACAGCAGTGTGTACATGTCGACCCCAACCTCCCTGGCTATCCCTTCCCCGCAGTAACCCTAAGTTCGTTCTCTAAGTCTGTGAGTTTGTTTCTGTTTTACTTGAACATAAAGTTTTTAGAGTCTCATTTACTTTATTTCTCAGCATTTTTAAAAAAGTATTTGTTTCCCCCACTTTCCATGACCTTTACCAGCTCTTTCTACTAAAGTGTGTTTTTATGTGTATGGTTGTTGTTGTTTATAATCTATATTACAGAACCACAGGGGAAGTTGTATCAGGTGTTGTGAGTAAAGTGTTCAACCAACCCAAGGCCAAAGCCAAGGAGCTAGGCATTGAGATTTGTCTAATGTACATAGAGATTGAGAAAGGAGAAGCTGTGCAAGAAGAGCTCCTGAAAGGCCTGGACAATAAGAACCCCAAGATCATAGTGGCCTGTATAGAGACACTGAGGAAAGCCTTAAGGTAAAACCTTTTCTTTTTGCTTTAGTTCTGTTAACTAGAATATCTCAATTGAGTTTGGGTTCCTGGTTTAAACAGAAATGAAAGCTGTTGGGCTTGACTTGGCAGACCATACCAACCAGAAAAGTGACCTGGAAAAGCTAAAGCCATTCCTCAAGTGTGACACTTTGTATTCAGTCATTTTAGCCTTTAAGTGTGTTGCATAGTTATTTTATCTAAATCTCTTTCTTTTTTTTCTTTTATAAATTCATTTATTTATTTATTTTTGGCTGTGTTGGGTCTTTGTTGCTGCGTGTGAGCTTTCTCTAGTTGCGGCGAGTGGGGGGCTACTCTTCATTGTGGTGTGTGGACTTCTCATGTCGGTGGCTTCTCTTGCTGTGGAGCACGGGCTCTATGTGCGTGGGCTTCAGTAGTTGTGGCACATGGACTCAGTAGTTGTGGCTCACGGGCTCTAGAGTGCAGGCTCGGTAGTTGTGGTGCACAGGCTTAGTTGCTCCGCGGCACGTGGGATCTTCCCGGACCAGGGATCAAACCCATGTCCCCTGCACTGGCAGGTGGATTCTTAACCACTGCGCCACCAGGGAAGTCCCTAAATCTCTTTCGAATGAAGATGAGTGGGGGATATTTCTGACCTTTTCTCACATTATGAATTAACTTTTTCATGGAAAAGCACTCCTCAGGGTAAGGAGCTCTGTTTCTCTTGTTATCCTCAGGCATAAATTTATGTAGTTTGAAACGTTGGCTGAAGTAAACCTTTGTTTAGGTGCTTTTTAAAATAAAATAGAAGCAAATGCTATATGCCTTTAAACAGAAGCATAGCAACAGAAATAGAAAATAACTTTTACTCTTATGTAATAAGTTATTTTCAACCCTAGAATTAAGTGTTGTTTGGCAGTGAAGTTTTTCATGAATGGGATCTCTTTCAGGAACAAGTGGCTGTAATTTTCTATGGAAATCTGAATTAGACAAAACACTGGTTTGTTCTGATTTGGCAGTCCTTCTAATCTGATATCCTGTCCCCAATACTTCCACATGAGATACTTTAGAAAGCAGCTCTAGTGAAATCCTGAATGTGTGACCTGTGGGTGTGAAGATCATCCCAACTCACCTCTCGTGATTTTGTATATGACCTACTTCTTGGAGAATATGCTTCCTTTGGTGTTTATCTTACATGAAAGTATCAAAATTCTTAAATTTTGTTAAACTGTCTTCAAATTATATCAGTAAACTTTGTCTTTCGCTTGGTTCATAATGTTCTTTTATAAAATTTGACTTTCACTTAGATTCTTTTGTGATAAAATTTTCCTCATCCCTAGCCTATTCTAGTATAGTAGGCATGTATTTTTATGAGTAGTAGTGTGTTCATTCTGTCATCTTAGAAATTTAGTGTATTGACTGCATTGTCAAGACGGTGCTTGTCTTAATAGATTTGTTCTGTCCTTGATAATGGGTTTCTTAATAAAAATATATATTATACTGTATTCTACCTTAAAATTAGAAGTTTCTAATCTGGAGTTCTGTAAACTCTGGCTATTTCATTTTTAAGCTGACTGGGAGAATAAGGGTAGAAAAAGGACAAGTTAGGTATATTGTCTTTTATGTCTTCCTTATAGATGTTGTTGTTTAGTCCCATTCCTGTATGGTTCTTTATTTGTCCTAAGGCATCTCAGAATCTGTAGTAGAACTACTAGATAGCTCTCTGGGACCTTCAGGAACTGTTCAGTCCTTGGTTCCAGAGCTTCCTCAAGCTATCTATGTTAGTGGTAGCTTCAGGAGACCAAAAATGTTCTGTGGCCCCTAAAACAAGCTTTTAGAACTTTTTCCCCCCTATAGTAATATGTGTAGTATCAAGATTAGGTTTTGTATTGTTAAGGTAACTATTTTCCATTTGGACCTGCTCCATCTGTTGTTTTTTTTTTAAATATCTTTCAGAACTAGGCCAGGATAGTGAAACAAATAAACAAAAATCAGACGAAACAGTAGTAACATAAAGGAAGATTAAGAGATCCCAAATGTTAGGTTCTTCAGACACTGTGATGAGTATTCCTAAACAGAATGGTTTATCGTCGCTATAAGTTCTTATTTTTCCTTTAGTCTTAAAGGTCTGCTGAACCAAGTTAGAATGTTTTTTTTCTATTAAAATAAAAGAGATTTTAAAGGAAATATTGAAGATCATCTGGTTTATTTTCATGCTATGATGGCTATATTTGAACTATTTACATAAACTGGTGTCTTGTTAAAGATCACTTTCTAGGGAAAGTATTTTCAGTCTCCTTCTTTAACCTGTTAGAGTGTGTCAGTAGCTATTACTGAGACATTTTGTTGCATTTGTGTACATTAGATAATAGATAAATAGTATATATGGATCCTACTACAGAATGTCAGTCTTCTTTCATAACTGAATCTCTCTTGCTCCAGAATTTGTTATTCAGAAATGTTAGCAGTGAATCGGAAAGCTATATTTTTAAGTTGGGAACTTAAAAATATGATATGTGATGGATATATAATGTTAAATATACTGCCTTTTGATTTTAGTTTTTTATAAATGTATTTATTTTTATTTTATTTTTGGCTGCGTTGGGTCTTTGTTGCCGCGCACGGGCTTTATCTAGTTGCAGCGAACGGGCTACTCTTCGTTGGTGCGAGGGCTTCTCATTGCGGTGGCTTCTCTTGTTGCGGAGCACAGGCTCTAGGCGCGCGGGCTTCAGTAGTTGTGGCATGCAGGCTCAGTAGTTGTGGTGCACGGGCTTAGTTGCTCTGCGGCATGTGGGATCTTCCTGGACCAGGGCTCAGACCTGCGTCCCCTGCACTGGCAGGCAGATTCTTAACCATTGTGCCACCAGGGAAGTCCCTATACTGCCTTTTTAAAAGAAGTCAGAATGCAGCTGTTTTCCGCATGGAAAACTGAAGCAAAGAGAGATTTAAGTTGCCTGAAGTTATAGTGTGATAGCTTCGAGTCAGGAATGAAAGACACACTGCCAGGATTGGTGATCTACCAAGTGGAGTGAATCCCTGTAATTAAATAGAAGAGCTAATAAAAGCTTATTAAGGGACTTCCCTGGTGATCCAATGGGTAATACTCCGTGCTTCCAATGCAGGGAGCCTAGGTTTGAACTCTGGTTGGGGAGCTAGATCCCGCATGCATGCCACAACTGAGTCCACATATCGCAACTACGAAGTCCACATGCTGCAACTAAAGATCCTGCATGCGGCACCAAAGATCCCACGTGCTGCAACTAAGACCTGGCGCAGGCCAAATAAATAAATAAATAAATAAGCAAGCTTATTAAAAGTAGATTTCACTCATCTAAATATTTATAAATTGATTTGTTTCTATTTTAAACTTTTTAATGTACATACATATATATTTAAGATGTTACACAAGTGTTGATCCATTTTAGATTTGAGTAATTCCTAGACTGGTTACCTAGAAAGTTTTTAAATGGTAATATTATTTTGGGCTCTGGACATTAAATAATATTCTTAGAAGAATGGCATCTAAATACAGATGTTGTTATAAGTTTCTTTTTTCTTCTTCCCTAAAAAAACTCAACCTATATGTCTCTATTATATATAGATATAGAACTATGTTTGAGTGAATTCAGGCTAACACTTTACCAAAGCATATTGCATGGTGACAGTTTTTTTTCCAATTTTTACTTCTAGTGAATTTGGTTCCAAAATCATCTTACTGAAGCCAATTATCAAAGTGTTGCCAAAACTCTTTGAGTCTCGAGAGAAGGCTGTTAGAGATGAAGCCAAACTAATTGCTGTGGAGATTTATAGATGGATTCGAGATGCTCTGAGACCCCCATTACAAAGTATAAACTCTGTCCAGGTGAGGCACAAAGTTTTTTGGTTGTCTTTGTATAAGGTTAATATGAAGATATTTCCTTCCTGTCATTGTTGTTGATATTCTGTCCTTACAAATAATTATTTTTAATTCTTAATTTTGAAATCAGTTTTTTCTGAGCATACCTGTTTCTACTGTTACTGTGTCCTCTCAAGTTAAATACTATGCATTCACCGATGCCAATAGGTTAGTGTTGAATCTATGGCAGTTTTATAAGATCCTTTTTTTTAATTAATTACTTTATTTATTTATCTTTGGCTGTGTTGGGTCTTTGTTGCGGTGCACAGGCTTCTTATTGCGGTGGCTTCTCTTATTGCAGAGCACGGGCTCTAGGCACGCGGACTTCAATAGTTGTGGCACGCAGGCTCAGTAGTTGTGGCTCACGGGCTCTAGAGTGCAGGCTCGGTAGTTGTGGTCACGGGCTCTAGACTGCAGGCTCAGTAGTTGTGGCTCCGCGGTGTGTGGGATCTTCCCGGACCAGGGCTGGAACCTGTGTCACCTGCATTGGCAGGTGGATTCTTAACCACTGTGCCACCAGGGAAGTCCTATAAGATCCTTTTATAATACTTTTGGGTGGCAGGACTTAATATCTGTTTAGACAAAGTGCATTCTATTTTTTATATTTCAGTTGGTTTTGGAGACATTATTTGTTGCAAATATATGTGAATTCATGAAATAATGAGAGTGTCTTAAAAAGTGGATTTTATTCTTCTAAGTGCTTAGTCATACATCTTCAGTATAGTAGATATACATCAATTTGACTCATACTACAAAATGTGCACAATTTATCTTTTCTTGTTTGCCTTATTAGAGCCACATAAATAAGAAATTGGGTTCTGATCTATTGGTAAATATAAATATATTCTCTAATGGCAGAGATATAGATATGTTTTTAAAATATTTTATGATATTTGCAGTTGAAAGAACTAGAAGAAGAATGGGTCAAACTGCCAACAGGTGCTCCTAAACCAAGTAGGTTTTTGCGTTCCCAGCAAGAACTAGAAGCTAAATTGGAACAGCAGCAGTCTGCTGGTGGAGAAGCTGAGGGAGGTAAGCCACTTTTCAACGCTGGTTTCTATAAAAATTAGCAAGAACTGGCCCTGTCACAGTAACCTGTGTTCACGAGGTGCATTTTATAGGATTGCTGTTTAATAAAATACATACAATCCTATGGTTTGTAAGATTAATAATTCTGATCCCTCCTGTATCAAGATTTCATCAGGGGTGTGAAAGGATAGCTGATAACTGTTTAATAAGTAAAACTATTTCTTTTTTTTTTTTTTTTTTTTGGCCACACTGCGTGGCATGCAGGATACTAGTTCCCCGACCAGGGATTGAACCCATGCCCACCCCCTGCATTGGAAGGCCGAGTCTTAACCACTGGACTGCCAGGGAAGTCCCCATTTCATCCTTTTTTTTTTTTTTTTTTTTTTTTTGCGGTACATGGACCTCTCACTGTTGTGGCCTCTCCCGTTGCGGAGCACAGGCTCCGGACGTGCAGGCTCAGCGGCCATGGCTCACGGGCCTAGCAGCTCCGCGGCATGTGGGATCTTCCCGGACCGGGGCATGAACCCGTGTCCCCTGCATCGGCAAGCGGACTCTCAACCACTGCGCCACCAGGGAAGCCCCATTTCATCCATTTTTAAGGGTTGTTTTGTTTTGTTTTCCTCCTGGAAGGTGGTGACGATGGTGATGAGGTACCACAGATAGATGCTTATGAGCTTTTGGAAGCAGTAGAAATTCTTTCCAAACTTCCCAAAGACTTTTATGACAAAATTGTAAGTAATGGTAGACTTCTTTCATTTATTTCATTTTAAATAATTACTTGAATATAATTAGAATGCTCTTCTGAGCCCTTTTCCTGGTGTACCCTCTTCCACCCCGTATCTTCCCTAATAATGTGAGTCAGTTGTTTCTTCTTTGTTCCCATACAACTTTGTATATGTACCTACTTTAGTCCTTCTTTTTACTTCTTTCCAGAAACCTGAACATTATTCTTGACTTATATCTTTTCCTCATTGTCTGTCTGGTTTTTACCTTTACATATCTCTCAAATTCAACCCCCTTTCTCCATCCCCAGGATTTCTTTCTCTACCCCGGGGTTACTTTTTTTTTTTTTCCCCCTACCCCAGGCTTTCTTGACCTTGGCACTGTTGACATTTTTGCCAGGTATTTCTTTGCTTGGGGAATTGCATGTGCATTGTTGTATGTTTAGCAGCATCACTGGCCTTTACCGATCAGATATTAGTAATACCATTCCTCCAAGTCATGACAGTCAAAAATGTCTCCAGACTTTGCCAAATGTACCCCAGGGGACAAAATTATCCCCAATTGAGAAAGTTTTATCCCAACCACTACCATCAGCTCTTGCCTTGTATGCTGCTGTAGTCTGCTTACAAGATTCCCTGTCTGCTCTTGCCTCCTTCCCATCATATTTCACAATATAATTAGAGGTGTCATTTTTGAAAATGGAAATCTTCCCATAGTATTGCCTCATTAAAATCCTTCAGTGGCTTCCATGGGTTTTAAGATGATGTCTGAAATCATGCTGTAGCCATTGAGGTGTGATTTATGGTACCTTTGAGATCCCCACTTACCTTCCAGCCACATCTCTAATTCCTCTCACTCTCCATGCTCCAGTCATACTGAATTTCTCCTGGTATCAAATGTGCCAAACTTTTTTCCCCCCTAAACTCTAGGCCTTAACATAAGCTGTTCTTTCTGCCTATAACATTCTCCCCCCCCCCATTTACCTCATAATAACTCTTCATCATCTAGATCCCACCTTAAGCATCACTTCTTGGGGGAGACCGTACCTGAAAGCCTAAACTGGGCTGAGTCCTCTTGTTGTATTACCAAAGCAGCTTGTACTTCTCCTGCCACCGTCATCATGACCTGATAGTTATTTATTGAAGATCATCCTACCTCTGCTATCAGCTCCTTGAGTATCGTGTTATCTTCTGATTAACAAATAAATATTTGATAAATTGAATTGAGTTGTAATCTCCTTCAGGTGATGGGTTTGTCATCTTGTTTTTATCCCCAGTTCTCTCCAACAGTGGGTATTCAAATTCTAGTGAAGCATATTGTACTTTATGGCCACAAAACAAAAAACTAGCATTATACCTACAATCTGGAAAACTGATATCCAGGATTAGAACAGTATTGGTTGTTGGTTATGTTTGTTCTTTTCTGGTCTTTCTAATGTTATCAATATGGAAATTCCTCTCTCCTGTAGATGTGCCGCTGTGAGATATGCTAGAAATGCTTTCTATTAATGTTTTCTGTTTAACACTTGCTTAAAGTTTACCCAGAAAATGAGAAGGAAAAGTCTATGGCATTTCATTCTGTTTACTTATTGTAGAACATTAGGCTTATGAAATGTTACAAAAATACTTTTAATATATGAACAAAATTTTATGTACATGAACAAAACATTCTGATTGGCTACACAGTTTTGTAATTTTGATTTCTGACTAGCTTTAGAAAGTTTCTGAAAACAAAAAATATATATCTTTGAATTAGTAGCATGCAAGAAATAGACTTTTATTTTGCGCTCTTATTTTCTGTTCTACAAGTGACTCATATTGTGTTTTGTAGGAGGCAAAAAAATGGCAAGAAAGAAAAGAAGCCCTGGAAGCTGTAGAAGTACTAGTGAAAAACCCCAAACTGGAAGCCGGCGACTATGCAGATTTAGTAAAAGCTTTGAAGAAGGTAAATGTGAGGAGTTTCAGCATTGGTATCCCAACAGCAGACCAGGCCATTGAGTTTTTCTTCATCAGTCAATCTTTTTTTACCACAGTTACATTGCCATTTAGGGAACACTATTGATGGTTTTTGAATTATAGGCATACATTTTTTTAAGGGTTATTTAAAATGACTGTCCTAGGTTAGTTTAGAGGGATTGGTTTTCAATCTTTGTTTATTATCACTCTGACTTTAAATATGCTATTTGGTAGCTTATACAAATGTCAAGAAAAAGAGAGTCTTGCTGATCTAGAACCAGATAGTCTAGTTTTATAATTCTACAGAATGAGCTCTTTAAATTGGCTCCATTTAATGGGACAAATATTAAATATGAAGAGCGTTTTTCATTAGATAGCAAGGGATACCACCCTGTATTATATTAGCATGTAAAGTGCAGGATCTGGGGATATGTGGTCAATTATAAAGCAGGTAAGTACTAAATAAGAAAGAAATATTTTAGGAAATACTCCTTTGTTATTGCCTAGGTCCAAACAAGTTGAATGCTGGGGTGGATATTTTTGTATGTACTGGCTTTTCATAAAGTCTGAAAGTATAGATCAGACAATTGTGGATGTAGTTATAGAGCTTAAGAACAAACTTTTTTTTTTTTAATCTACTCATTTAATTTATTTATTTGTGGCTGCGTTGAGTCTTCATTGCTGCGTGTGGGCTTTCTCTAGTTTGCGGCCAGCGGGGGCTACTCTTCATTGCAGTGCACAAGATTCTCATTGCGGTGGCTTCTCTTGTTGTAGAGCGCAGGCTCTAGGCACACGGGCTTCGGTAGTTGTGGCACACGGGCTCAGTAGTTGTGGCTCATGGGCTCTAGAGTATAGGCTCAGTAGTTGTTGCACACAGGCTTAGTTGCTCTGCAGCGTGTGGGATCTTCCCAGAACAGGGCTCGAACCCATGTCCCCTGCCTTGGCAGGCGGATTCTTAACCACTTCACCACCAGGGAAGTCCCTGAAGACATTTTCTTGAATATAGCAAGGATGAAAATGTTTTGTTTGCTTCTTCAGCCTGAAATTGCAGAGGATTAGCATGATGGGGGGGAGGAGCCACCTTAATTATATGTGTATATAAGAGTAATTCTCATTATTCATAGTGCTTATGTTCTGTCAAGTCACCACAGACACTGAATTAGCAAATGCTGAACCATTGCTCCAATGGAAGATACAGCGTTAAGGTCCTGCAACCCTCTGGTCACATTTTCATCAACCGATCAGTGCATAACCTTGTTTTATTCCGTTTGAAGACATCTTATTCAGTATGTATTATTGATCCGTTAACATTGAACTCACAGCCAACAGGAATATAACTCATGCCTGAACAAAGCCTACCTAACACATTTATTTTCTCCGAAAGGGACAGCACAGCACTTTTGCACATAGGATCACCAGACAACACTTCAGCAATACGCTTGGAGGCCATTTTAAACAGTGAAAGCACCAATCAAAAGCACAAAAATGCAAAAGACCAAGGCAGTAAATAGACTATGAAAAAGATACTTGGGGGGCTTCCCTGGTGGCGCAGTGGTTGAGAGTCCGCCTGCCGATGCAGGGGTCACGGGTTCGTGCCCCGGTCCGGGAAGATCCCACACGCAGCGGAGCGGCTGGACCTGCGCGTCCGCAGCCTGTGCTCCGCAACGGGAGAGGCCACAACAGTGAGAGGCCCGCGTACAGCAAAAAAAAAACAAAAACAAACAAACAAACAAAAAAGATACTTGGGTACAGTATGAGAGCTGAAAGAAGAAGGCAGAGTATTGCATTGTTCATCTCAGCTGGGAATGTGCACATCAGGCAACATAGATTTTTCCCAGCTCTGTGCTTGTCTGTGAGTGACCAGGAAAGTGCCTCAATTATTGATTTGGGGCTTATAAGTTAATTTTAATGAGTAGATGAATTCACAAATATGAAATCCATAAATAATGAGGATGGACTGTATCTTCTCACAGTCTGCCTTCCTTTGCTTTCCTTTAAGTAGGATTTGGAGACAGGGATATTATTTGTCAAAATCGTTGTTCATCAGTCTTCCATCTTGAAGAGCCAAAGACCCAGGCAAGACTACAGTCGTCTCTTGGTATCCCCGATAGGGGGAGGGGGGGTGTTCCAGGTGCTCCCACCTATACTAAATCTGTTCAAGTTCCTTGTATAAAAAGGCATAGTACAATGAATACTGTTGGCCCTCCATATCTGCAGTTACGGAGGACTGACTGTAATTAAAAGGGAATTGCCCTAGGGAAAAGACTTCGCCAACCTGGAGCCTGGGAGGAAAAAGGAAGGGTAGAAGGTGGTAAGGGGAAGTGAGATTCTAGTGGCCTTGAAGAGAGCTTCAGATTTTCTGTAAGTTCTAGCATATAATTTTTATCAGGAATCTTATGGAAACATATATTGCACTGAATTCTCAGTGGCTCAAATAAACGCTTTTATTTTTCCCTATGTAATGGTCAGGAATGTTCATTGGAATCAGGAATGTTAATAGTTGATGTTCTCTACATGCATTTTCTTAGGATATTAGCTTTTCAAATGAAGACTGTTCTGTGATTTCCATTTGCATTGTGACTATGAATATAAGCTCTCTCTGTATTCTATACAGAGAAGATTATGGATCTTTATATTTGGGTAGACATAGAGAGTGGATTTCTGTGAGATCTTAGGGTAGCAGGAGGCACTTTCCCTCTTTACATGGTGGAGTGGGGGCAACCAATCAAAGGCAACAAACAAGTAAAAAGAAACTTAATGTTGTGGCTAAAATATTTAAAACAATGAAAAGTTAATGTCAATGTAAATTAACATGAAACATGACATTTTGTGGGGTTTTTTGGGGTTTTTGTTTGTTTGCTTGCTTTTTTATTTTCGGCTGTGTTGGGTCTTCATTGCTGCGCACTGGCTTTCTCTAGTTGCAACGAGCAGGGGCTACTCTTCGTTGCGGTGCATGTGCTTCTCATGGAGGTGGCTTCTCGTTGCAGAGCATGAGCTCTAGGAGCATGGGCTTCAGTAGTTGTGGCACACGGGCTTCAGTAGTTGTGGCTCGCGGGCTCTAAAGCGCAGGCTCAGTTGCTGTGGTGCATGGGCTTAGTTGCTCTGCAGCATGTGGGAGCTTCCTGGACCAGAGATCGAAGCCATGTCCCCTGCACTGGCAGGCGGATTCTTAACCACTGTGCCTCCAGGGAAGTCCTGACATTTTGTTTTGGTTTTTTAAATCAGTTTACTGTTTTTATGGGTTTATTTATTTATTTATTTATTTATTGGCTGTGTTGAGTCTTCGTTGCTGTGCGTGGGCTTTCTCTAGTTGTGGCGAGCGGGGGCTACTCTTCGTTGCGATACACGTGCTTCTCATTGCAGTGGCTTCTCTTGTTGTGGAGCATGGGCTCTAGGCGCTCGGGCTTCAGTAGTTGTAGCATGCGGGCTCAGTAGTTGTGGCGCACGGGCTTAGTTGCTCCAAGGCATATGGGATCTTCCCGGACCAGGTTTCGAACTTGTGTCCTGTCCATTGGCAGGTGGGTTCTTAACCACTGTGCCACCAGGGAAGCTCTATATATATTCTTTTTCATATTCTTTTCCATTATGGTTTATCCCAGCAAATGGAATATAGTTTCCTGTGCTATACAGTAGGACCTTGTTGTTTATCCATCCTGTATATACTAGTTTGTATCTGCTAATCCCAAACTCCCAATCCTTCCTTTCCCCACCCCCTCTCCCTGCCATATTCATATTATATTCACCTATGTTGGTCTTTGTAGACCCATCCCTCTTCCTTCCGTAAATAGTTTCTTCTCTCTAGTGTCTTTATCAAGTAATCTTACTAATTTCCCAATTTTACCCTTTAATGCAAATAGTAAAAAACTATTCATTTTGAAATTCCTTATGATATTCCTGAAATTATTTCATAAACTGTCTTCTTCTGAGTTGTTACCTGACCTAGCATATTTTGATGGCTTTCCTGTTCTCACGGGTTATAGTTCTTTATAAGATTCCTTTTCTCCCTCCCTCCCACCCCTCAGATAGCTTCTTTGACTTTGTCAATTACCTATGGATATTGGTTGGTATATATATTTTTTCATCTTTAAGATGTGGGTTTTCAAGGTGTTTTATTATATAATCTCCATTGACTTTCTCTGTGTTATTAACACTTTTTCACTTGGTCTTTCTTTTTCTTGTATTCATTATAGTTTTCTAAACACAATCATGATGGGTTTTGGGGGGTTTTTGGTTTGTTTGGTCAACAGTGTTTTTGTTTTGATTACTGTTTAGTGGCTTACACTACTAGTTAAAGATAAATACTAATTATTACTTAAAATCACATTGTAGGCCTAGATTTATGGAAGAAGTGACAGCACTTTTAATTACAGAATATTTCCCATTATTTAGGTTAAATTAACATTGTGAGCTAAAGCTTTCTTTCCCAGCTCTAGAACAGAGTTGCTGAGTTTTTCCTCAACGCTGGAATAGAGTCCCCCCACATACACTGTTTTTCTTAAAAATAAACACTTTTCCATATTCCCCACTCCCGTTTTGTTTTTGTTTTTTTGTTTGTTTGTTTGCTTGTTTTGGCCGCACAGCACGGCATGTGGGATCTTAGGAACCCGTGCCCCCTGCATTGGGAGTACGGAGTCTTAACCATTGGACCACCAGGGAAGTCCCCCCGCCACTCCCATTTCCCAGTTAAGAACAACTTGTTTAATCAAACTGAGATGTGTGACAGTGAGTGTTAATAGGCAGATATTGTAATAGATGCCTGGTTCATCGCTCACCAATAAATTCATTCAATCTTCTACTGTATCCTGAACTATAATAGGTTCACAAGATCCTCTTCAAAATTTTACATTAGGATCATCAGTATCTGAGATTCAACTTCCACTGGTTATTGATCTAATGGTAACTTTAGAGGTAGTCTCTCTCTCTCTCTTTAAGAATGTCTTCTTTTTTTAAATTTTTTAAATTTATTTTTGGCTGCGTTGGGTCTTCGTTGCTGCACATGGGCTTTCTCTAGTTGCGGCAATCGGGGGCTACTCTTCCTTGCGGTGCGCAGGCCTCTCATTGCGGTGGCTTCTCTTGTTGCAGAGCACAGGCTCTAGGCATGCGGGCTTCAGTAGTTGCAGCACGCGGGCTCAGTAGTTGTGGCTCTTGGGCTGTAGAGCGCAAGCTCAGTAGTTGCGGTGCACAGGCATAGTTGCTCCACGGCATGTGGGATCTTCCCAGACCAGGGCTCAAACCCATGTCCCCTATATTGGCAGGCAGATTCTTAACCACTGCGCCACCAGGGAAGTCCCTAGAGGTAGTCAATTAAGGATGGGATTGAATGATGGCCTTTAACTGGGGCAGTATAACAAAATCACCTTTTGAGCTATATTAAAATACTGATATCCAAATCCCATCACAAATTCATTGAACTAGGATCTCTTGGAATGGGGCCTGGCATGTTTTTGATGCCCATTCCTAGAATATACATTTAGATGTTAAATATAAAGTCTAGCATGTAAACAATACCTGAGATGCTTTGGTAAGGAAAAATAATCCAGACGTTTACAAATACCAATAATGTATTCAATACAAAACTGAATAGAATTTTTACTCCATAGATTTATAGTAATTACAGATTTAACAAAATGTTTATTAGGACCCTGATCTCATCTTCTCATAAGGAAAATGAATTTGCCATGAGTTTAGAGGGAGAATATGCTTTAGTAAAGAGAGCAAAAGCTTTGGAGTCAAAGCAGACCTAGGTTTGAATCACAGCACTACCATTTGCTAGCTCTGTGACCTTGAGCATGTTAATCTCTATTTAATTTTTTTTTAAATAAATTTATTTATTTTTGGCTGTGTTGCGTCTTCGTTGCTGCACGCAGGCTTTCTCTAGTCGTGGCGAGCTGAGGCTACTCTTTGTTGCAGTGCACAGTCTTCTCAGTGCGGTGGCTTCTCTTGTTATGGAGCACAGGCTCTAGGCACGTAGGTTTCAGTAGTTGTGGCACACAGGCTCAGTAGTTGTGGCGCACGGGCTTAGTTGCTCCGTGGCATGTGGGATCTTCCTGGGCCAGGGCTTGAACTCGTGTCCCCTGCTTTGGCAGGTGGATTCTTAACCACTGAGCCACCAGGGAAGTCCTCTATTTAATTTTTGAAATCCACAAAATTGAGATAATAATAGTACCTGCTTTATAGGGTTTGAGTGAAAATTAAATAAAATAAGGATTATAAAGCACCTATAAAATTATGGCATCTAATGTTTTAAAATTTTTATTGGAGTATAGTTGCCCTACAATGTTGTGTTAGTTTCTACTGTACAGCAAAATGAATCAGCTATACATATACATATATCCCCTCTTTTTCGGATTTCCTTCCCATTTAGTTCACCACAGTGCATTAAGTAGAGTTCCCTGTGCTATACAGTATGTTCTCATTAGTTATCTATTTTATACATAGTATCAATAGTGTATATGTGTCAATCCCAATCTCCCAGTTCCTCCCACCCCATCCCACCTTCCCCCTTGGTATCCATACATTTGTTCTCTACATCTGTGTCTGTATTTCTGCTTTGCAGATAAGATCGTCTGTACCATTTTTCTAGATTCCACATGTATGTGTTAATATACAATATTTGTTTTTCTCTTTCTGGCTTACTTCACTCTGTATGACATTCTCTGTGTCCATCCATGTCTCTACAAATGATTCAATTTCGTTCCTTTTTATGGCTGAGTAATATTCCATTGTATATGTGTACCACATCTTCTTTATCCATTCCTCTGTCGATGGACACTTAGGTTGCTTCCATGTCCTGGCTGTTGTAATTAGTGCTGCTGTGAACATTGGGGTGCATGTGTCTTTTTGAATTATGGTTTTCTTTGGGTATATACCCAGTAGTGGGATTGCTGGATCATATGGTAGTTCTGTTTTTAGTTTTTTAAGTTGTTTTTAATAAATGTTAGTCTTTTTTTTTTTTTTTGTGGTATGTGGGCCTCTCACTGTTGTGGCCTCTCCCATTGAGGAGCACAGGCTCCGGACGCACAGGCCCAGTGGCCATGGCTCATGGGCCCAGCCGCTCCACGGCATGTGGGATCTTCCCAGACCGGGGCACGAACCTGTGTCCCCTGCATCAGCAGGCAGACTCTCAACCACTGCGCCACCAGGGAAGCCCTAAATGTTAGTCTTTTAACCCTTACTCCTCAGCACTTAGGGAATATATGTAGGTGCCAAATAGAACTTCCTTGAATGCTATGCATTAGGGGTTCTTTAATTCAGGGAATCTGGAATGAAGTGTTCTGCTTATGAAATACCAGATCTTAGGGATAAAGTCCAAAATAGAATAGAAGCATTACTTCTACCTGGGAAAAGAGTGAAAAAACAAGGGTTTGGGAGCACTTAAAAGTAAAGCAGCTTTTTAACACCAGCTGACTTGAGCAGTATACCAAAGTAAAATCTTATTAGGAAGGAATTGAGGCATAGTCACTGTCTTGCTAGACTGACACAAATGCAGCTACTACCTATGACTTTTGATAAGTTCTGGGCCTTGTAGGGTATGCTATCGGAGGGTGGTAGTATAAACATTGCTGGAGGAGACTCTGCTAAGAGACTCTGAATACAAATCTGATGATCACTACATAACTAAAATGGCAGCTGCAAGGCCAGAAGCTCCCTCAGAGGAATGGTTGCAATGGCATTTGCAATTTAGAGTCCACATCAGCTTCTTTTTTTTTTAATTTAATTTTTAATTGACGTATAGTTGATTTACAGTGCTGTGCCAATCTCTGCTGTACAGCAAAGTGACTCAGTTATACACATATAGACATTATTTTTTTAATATTCTTTTCCATTATGGTTTATCACAGGATATTGAATATAGTATAGTTCCCTGTGCTATACAGTAAGACCTTGTTATTTATCCATCCTATATATAATAGTTTACATCCCATCAGCTTCTTGAAGGTACCTACAACAGTTTCTACTGGTGTTTCTTGGGTATACATTTTTTTTTTTTTTCGGTACGCGGGCCTCTCACTGTTGTGGCCTCTCCCGTTGCGGAGCACAGGCTCTGGACACGCAGGCTCAGCGGCCATGGCTCACGGGCCCAGCCACTCCATGGCATGTGGGATCTTCCCAGACTGGGGCACGAACCCGTGTCCCCTGCATCGGCAGGCAGACTCTCAACTACTGCACCACCAGGGAAGCCCTTGGGTATAAATTTTAGAGCTGGTACTCTGTGGTGTCTTTTGGAGATACAGCGTCTTTTGGCTTTCCTTGCCCCAAAGCAAAGTCAGCAGGCCTCCAGCTTCTCTGCCATTATCAGAGTCACCTCCTGCATAGTTGTGCAATGCTGACAGCCCATACTACTACCAACGGAGAGTTAACGATTTGACCTGGTTTTATGTATATTTTATCGGTAGAACTTTAAGATAAGAGACTAAACATAATGAAGGGAAGCTCCCAAATTTGATATTGTCAAGGAAGAATCTTTCCTCTTTTGTAGGAAACAAAGTTGGCTATTAATTACATAATAGCTTTCAGAGTTCTTTTAAGAATAAATTTTCAGTTCCCTTCTATGGGGCTGTGACTCTTGTTTTCCTTTCTTTCCACCCTTTGTAGGTTGTTGGAAAGGACACCAATGTCATGTTGGTGGCTCTGGCAGCAAAATGTCTTACTGGCCTGGCTGTTGGGCTAAGGAAGAAATTTGGACAATATGCAGGACACGTAAGTAACACTCCTTTTTTGATACAAATCAACAACGTTATCAAGAATGGCAGGCTAGTTTGCTTTATGCTTTAAAACAGCTTGTTGGCACAGATCTTTATATATATGGGGAAAGTAAATTTCTCACTAAGTTTTGTTAATACTGAGCATAACTCCTTACAACATTTCAATAAAAATGTCAGTTGTAACTAAATTCACTAGCTTTATGTAGAAAATCAGGCACTTGACCTAAAGTACTTAGTTCAGTTGATTTGCTTATTACTTATCTACTTATTAATATCTTGCTTTGCTCTTAAAATATTATATACAGTATAACAGTATGAAGTATAACTTGTGATAACCAGAACAGAGTAAAAATGAGAGTAGGAAAGGCAATATAAAACCAGAAGTGAGATTAATATATAAGATGTATTTTATGGTGTTTTTCTATTTAAAAAAGTAGTTTACTTATATACTTGAGACATTTTATATAGGTTACACTGTTGGTGGTATATCAGTTTATTATAAGAAACTCTGACTAGAGACATTCGTTGAACATAAATTTGGAAGCAATCAAGTTCGCTAACAGTTTTAACAAATTGTGATGTTTTCTTTAATTCTGGCATCTGTCAGTTGGCCTCTAAATCTCATCTGTATTACTTAAAATGGCTCAGCATCCTGAAAATTGACCATAGTAAACTTTAGGGTTTAACTTGCTAGCCACTTGATCATTTGATTCCCTGGATTGACTTTGAGAGTCTCCTAATAGTCTGTAGGCATGTGTCAGTTTTATATTGAAGCAAACATCAAACCTCACTTAGTTATGGTATTTGGAGCTTGCTTACTCATAGCATTAAAAATAATTTCAGAGAACTCAACTGAAAAAAATAAGACACTACCAAATAAAAATAAATCATGACTAGCTTATTACCAGGGAAATAAAAATAAGGGTCTTTAAAACCCTTAAACATGTAAATCACAAATTGGAGTAAAATTATAATCAGTATTTTTATAGTAATCATTACTTATTATATAATATCTCTGTGTGTGTATGGTATCAAGTGTATTGATTAGCTTTTGGTCAGCTTTGTGTTACTTAGAATATTTTATACTTCTGTATTATAATTTTTCAAACTAGAAAACAATCTTTAAAGTACATTTTAATTTACTAAACTTATAGTTAGGTGATTACCTGACCATTTAGTTTGAATTCTGATTCTGGCTTTGTGACATTTTGGTGTACAGCTTAAAGAATGTCTCTAGTGCTTTATAGTTTGGGGTATTTGTCTCCCCTGAAAGTTACATCATATACAGTGTTGATATCAAGCATGTTAGTGTGGTTCAGCTTTATTTTCCTTAGCTACTTATAAACTGTCCTTTTAGCAATATATATAAAAGTGAACTTTAGCTTTATAGCTATTAAAATATCTTGATTTTTGATTGGCAGGGGGCAAAATGGCTAAAGGGAGTCAATTGTATGGTGACAGATGAGAACTAGACTTTTGGTGGTGAGCACGCTATAGTGTATACAGAAATCGAATTATAATGTGGTACACATGAATCTTAGATAATGTCATGAACCAGTGTTACATCAGTAAAAACAAACAGTTTTTAAAGGTATATTGATTTTCAGGTTTATAACTAATTATTAGTATTAAAGAGTCTTCTATATTTCTCCATGGAAACTGTATTTCTTCTGATCTGTATCACTTCTATGAATTTTTTTTTTTAAATTGGGTTGGGGGAGGTGCCATTGAGCTTTGCTATATATTTTAGACCTTAAAAAGCAACTTTAATTTGCCTGCCAGCACAGTGCCTGGCTACATATACTCAATACATATACTTGGTATTCAATAAATATTTAATGGATTAGTGATAGTTTATAAGATAAAATAAACATTATAAAAATTCTAACTTTACTGATCTAAACTTAGTACTTGAGTAAGAAGATACAATTCTGATCAAAATTGCTATAATTTCTGGTACCGTGTCTTTTTTCTTTAGTGTAGTGAAGAGGCAGAAGACATCGCAGTCCTATCAGAATCTTGGGTGGAGAGGAAGAATTGTATACTATACCTGTTCCCCTACCCTAGATCCACCTAGCTGAGAATCATTTTGTCCAATAAGAGTTGTTACTGATAAAAATGATTGTAAGGTTGCATATAAGGTACAGATGCAAAAAAAAAAGGTTGAGAAACATTGCTGTGGTGGTATAGGCATAAGATTGTTCCAGCATAAGATTCTTGTGCCCTTCAAGAAAAGAAATGACTTCTTAATCCAACTTAGATGTTTACTTTTTTTGTTTATTTTGGTAGAGGCAAACATTGTTTTAGTAAGTTTTATTGAGATGTAACTTACATACTATAAAATTCACCGTCTTAAAGTATATAATTCAGTGGTTTTAGTATATTCATAAGGGTGTGTTACCACCACTACTATCTAATTCCAGAACATTTTCACCACCCCAAAAAGAAACCCTATATCCATTAGCAGTCACTCCCCATTCTCCCCTCCCCCAGACCCTGGCAACAACTGATATACTTTCTGCTTCTGTGGATTTGAAGTTTCATACAGATGGGATAATACACGTGTGGTCCTTTGTGACTGACATCTTTCACTTAGCGTAATGTTTTCAAAGTTCATCCATGTTGTAGCATATATCAGTACATCATTCCTTTTTTTTTTTTTTTTGCCGAATATATTCCAACTATTCACCTTTAAAGGTTGTACCAACCATTTTGGAGAAATTCAAAGAGAAGAAGCCTCAAGTGGTACAAGCCCTGCAGGAGGCAATTGATGCAATCTTTCTTACTGTAAGTTGAGTTTGTGTTTTTGTCTAAAGTAAAGTTTGTCAATGTAATATTTTGATTGTTCTTTATGTTTGAGAAAAGCTTATTGACCACATTTTCTTTCTAAAGACCACACTACAGAACATCAGTGAGGATGTTTTAGCAGTAATGGATAATAAAAATCCAACCATCAAGCAGCAGACATCTCTTTTTATTGCAAGAAGCTTCCGCCACTGCACTGCTTCTACCCTGCCAAAGAGCTTACTGAAGCCCTTTTGTGCTGCTCTACTTAAGGTATAGACTCTCTTTGAAATTGAGGAAATATTTTATACCTAGGCAAGATTTTGTTTTTTCTACTGATTGTGTACAGTGACTACTTGACTTTAAGACTGTAGATTATTGTCTTTTGAGGAGAGACCCTCTGTAGCTTTGAAAATTGAATCCAAATTCTTGTATTATTTATGTTCCTGTTCTTGAAGAAAAGCACAAATTAGCTTTATAATTTCACTAACTACTAAAACTTTTATTTCTTATTTGGCCCATAAACTGATATTCAGCTGGATCTGGTCAAGCACAGGCATCCAGTTTAGAGTATTTAAAGATCATTTGACTGTGAAGCATTTTAGATAGAGGGTAAGAGGAAGGGTAACTTAATTGGCAAATATAAAGCTAAGCTTAGATTCTGTGAATTGTAAAAAGCAAATTCTTTATCTAACAACCATCAGTCTGAATTAAAATCAGTAATACCTAAAGAACCTCGTATCAAGATCATCTTGCTTACTTCCGGACTATAGCACATCAATGATTCTGCTCCTGAAGTCAGAGATGCTGCATTTGAAGCATTGGGTACTGCTTTGAAGGTGGTTGGTGAGAAAGCAGTAAACCCATTCTTAGCTGATGTCGACAAACTCAAGCTTGATAAGGTAGGTTAGTAATGGGTTGTAATGAAATTGGATAGTGGTCCTGTCTCTGTGCAATATGGGTTTGTTTACTGATATCCTTTTGATCAGAATTTCTTGATTAGTAGAAATATCTTTCAAATTATAAAAAATAAAATAAAATAAAATTGAGTGACCAATCTGTAGAGGAGGTAAAAATGATGTTTTGAGTTAATTTCATTTCTAATATCTAGAAAATTGCCTTTCTAAATATGAATGTCTTCCATCAAAAATATGGTTATTGTTTGTTTTTAATTTTCATTGGAGTATAGTTGATTTACAGTGTTATGTGAGTTTCTGCTGTACAGCAAAGTGAATCAGTTATACATATACATATATCCTAATGTATATCTACTGCCAAGAAAATATGGATAATTTATCTTTGTTGAAAAGGAAACTTTTCCCTCTGAATTCTCATGCAGTTGTGGTTTAGAAATGACTTATTAAGTAATGTAATGATTGTGTTTCAAAGTTAGGCTCAGTGACGTCTATCTCAATTTCATTCTCCAGATCAAAGAATGTTCAGAAAAAGTAGAGCTCGTACATGGTAAGAAAGCTGGACTTGCAGCTGACAAGAAGGAGTTCAAGCCTGTGCCAGGAAGAGCTGCTGCTTCAGGGGCTACAGGAGATAAGGACACAAAGGACATTTCAGCACCCAAACCAGGACCCTTAAAAAAGGCACCTGCTACTAAGGTTAATAGATGACTTGGAAAATATGGTTTAAAAATTAGAATTTAGTAAGGTAGGGTCTGAATCTCAGGTTCAGGGTTGTTCTTCAATATGATTTCATTTGAGAGATGAACTCATTACAACATTCAAAATACAGCAGAGCATCTTTTAATGAAGACAGCGTATTCCAATAGTACATTTGGTTATTTGAAACCTATATAGAGATAAAAATGGTAATGAAGATATAGGAGTACATTTTAAGGCATCAGAAAATATCATTAAATAATGAAATAGGGACTTCCCTGGTGGCACAGTGGTTAAGAATCCACCTGCCAATGCAGGGGACACGGGTTCTATTCCTGGTCTGGGAAGATCCCACATGCCGCGGAGCAACTAAGCCCGTGTGCTACAACTGCTGAGCCTGCGAGCCACAACTACTGAGCCCAGGTGCCACAACTACTGAAGCCCACGCGCCTAGAGCCTGTGCTCCGCAACAAGAGAAGCCACTGCAGTGAGAAGCCCGCGCACCACAGCAAAGAGTAGCCCCTGCCTGCTGCAACTAGAGAAAGCCCGCGTGCAGCAACGCAGCCAAAAATAAATAAAATAAATTTATTAAAAATAATAATAATAGGGCCTCCCTGGTGGCGCAGTGGTTGAGAGTCCGCCTGCCGATGCAGGGGATACGGGTTCGTGCCCCGGTCTGGGAGGATCCCATATGCCGCGGAGCGGCTGGGCCCGTGAGCCATGGCCGCTGGGCCTGCGCATCCGGGGCCTGTGCTCCGCAACGGGAGAGGCCACAACAGTGAGAGGCCCGCATACCGCAAAAAGAAAAAAAAAAAAAAATAATAATAATAATAATGAAATAATATGGTAGGGTACATAACATTAATAACGTAAGTTCATTTTCTAACCTAACATAAGGTCATTTTGCTAATAATGCTCTGGAATTGCAGCACCGAGTCTCCATTCCATCAGGGTCTCACTTTGTAGTGTAGAAGAGGGGGAAATGACCAAGGGCAAATATGGCATTCTTACAGTGAACACTTTTCTTGGACTGGATTCTCTTAAGCATGACGTTATCTGCTGAAAATGCAAGAAGTTTGATTCTCTTTTCCACCCTGAACCCCAGCCTGGAGTTAGGAAAAGAGAACTGATATTTAGTGAGCTTTACTTTGTGAAGCATTTTACCTACATAATCTCATTTAATCATCATAACAACCCTTGAGATAAGCGTTTTGTGATCCCTGTTTTTCCAGAAAAGGAAATAGGGCTCAGCAAGGTTAAATGTCCTGCACATGCTCTTACAATTCACTTGTTTGTTTATTCTGTCTCCCCACACTGTATTGTAAACTTTAAAGGATAGAGATCTTGTCACTGCTTGACGCCTTGTGCCTAGAAGAGGCTCTGGCACATAGCAGGAATTCTGCATATATTTGTTGAATGACCAGAGTTGCAGAACTGGGATTTGAACCCAGGTATCTAGCTACAGAGTCTGTGTACTTTCATGTTATGCTGTCTCTTCAGTACTCCAGTACAGGGAGTTGGCAGCTATTTTCTCCTTTCTCACCAGCTCCTGCCTCTCTGGACAGTGACCTGGGCGCAGCACCTTAAGACCTTTTCTTATCTTGCTGAACCTTTCCATGCTAGCTGGCTTTCTCTTATAAAGGATTCTTTTCCTTCCCCCAAGAATAAGCTGTGGGTGGGGTGGGGAAGGACCTGCTTTTGTTCTTTTGAAAAACTCAGTAGGACAGTATCAGCCAATAAACCTACTAAGCCAATAAACATGTATGTCTATGTTTAAAAAAAAAAGGTAGGAGATGTATTAATTGAGGTGCCTCTCAATTAATAAAACAGAGTACTGTTATATACAAGAAAGGATCCAGAAGAGGTGTTATAGTAAATCAAAGAGTGTAAAATTTTCTATTTTTACAGTGAGAAAACAATTAAATCTCTCTTCATGGGGTAGTTATTATAAACCAATAAAATCATAGTGCTAATGTGAACTGGCAAGTGTTAGAGGTTTCCATTGGATTAAAAACCAGCATCTTAGCTTTGCTAACCCCACCTTAAAAGCTCAGAATATGTTCAAGATAACAGTGGTTTCAGAACAGCTCTGGATGTTCAAGACTAATTTGGTCCTCTGTCATTTTATCTTTTCTTTTTAGGTTTGGGCATTGCTTAACAAATATCCAAAATAGGTAGAAGGAATGATGTGAACAGTGATCTGTGTTGCTATATTAATGTTATTGCCCTTGGCTGTGTACCTTACCACAAACTGCTATTTTCTCGTGACCTTTCAAAACTGGGGGTGACATAAATTTAAATCAAGATATTTAAATAGAATATTAGCAGATAGAATCCAGTGGGTACAATAGAAAGTATGAGCAACTGAAGTTTATTCCAGGATTGCAAGGATAGTTTGATATTAGAAAAATTACTGAATTTATAGATCAAAAGAAGTCTAATTTCAGACACTGAAAAGGAATATAATAAATTTCAACATGTCTTCTTGATAAAAATTCTTAACCATATAGAAATGGATGGATACTTTGACATGATTAAGTATATCATTTTTATAGATTATATGATCATATCCTTGGAAAATCCAAGCAAGTCAACTGGAAAACTAATAAAACAATAAAAAATATTCAGTGAGATGGCCATCTTCAACATAACTAGAACACTCGCTGAAATTGGCATAACACCTCTTTTCCTTCACAAATTAGATAGTTCTACAGTGAGTAATAACATATTCTCATGTTACTTGGAGTAACTTTGTGGTTTAATAGTGAGTAAATGTTATAACTCAGAAACTGCCCTTTACTAGTGTAGGAAGAATCTAGAGGCATTTAAAGGCATCAAACATTAATTCTCAAATTAATCTGTAAATGTAGCATAAATCCAGTTCATCGTTTTTATTTCATTTATCTTATTCGCTCATTTCAAATTAGAGGTTCTTTTTTTTTTTAAATTTATTTTTGGCTGCGTTGGGTCTTCATTGCTGCTCGTGGACTTTTCTCTAGTTGCTGTTTTTGTTGTGGTGCTCGGGCTTCTCATTGCGGTGGCTTCTCTTGTAGTGGAGCACGGGCTCTAGGCACGTGGGCTTCAGTAATTGTGGTACACAGGCTTAGTTGCTCCGCGGCATGTGGGATCTTCCTGGACCAGGGCTCAAACCCATGTCCCCTGTATTGGCAGGCGGATTCTTAACCACTGTGCCACCAGGGAAGCCCTAGAGGTTCTTAATACAGCTTCTTCAGATTCCCCGTGAATGATCTTCAGGTCTGTCTGCCCTTGAAATTGCTAAATTCTGTAGGCCCAAAAATATGGGTCTTTTTGTTGTTGCTGTTGGTTGAGTGATCCCTCATTTTAATCAAATTTTTGAGGAATCTCTAACCCCAAAATGTCTAAGAATCACTATTCTAAATCCTTTAGTGGTTTAATATTTTTCTGTTTGCTTTTAGCCTGGCGGGCCACCGAAGAAGGGGAAACCAGCTGCACTAGGAGGCACCGGGAGCACTGGAACCAAGAACAAGAAAGGGTTGGAGACTAAAGAAACAGTGGAGCCTGAGCTCTCGGTCAGTATTGTACAGTATATGCCTCAAACTCAAAACCGCGGAGAGTCATTGCCTATGAGGAGATTCAAGTTCTTTCTTTTCTGAGTTCTGTAACATATAGTTAATGGATGTCTTTTTAGCTTATTGAAACTGTGCCTTGGACAAACTTCCCCTTTACAGTAGTATAATAGAATCCTCAGATACTAAAACACACCTATGGGAGTGTTCTTGTCGTTTTGGCTGGGGTATTCTTACATTCTTGCCATCTGTTTCCTTAAGCACTTATTAATGTTAATGTTTTGTATCTTACAGATAGAAGTATGTGAAGAAAAAGCTTCAGCTGTCCTTCCTGCTACCTGTATACAGCTTCTAGACAGCAGTAACTGGAAGGAAAGGCTGGCCTGTATGGAAGAGTTCCAAAAGGTGGGTGCACAGGGATGAGTTGAATGTGAAAGAAAATTACATCATACAGAAGTGATGAATTGATAAATGTAGGGCTAGTCCTAATTGCTGTATTTTATAACCAGTGAACATGTCTGCAGGGTGTTAACTAAAGATGAGGTGGGGTTTTTACTTGCTTTTTAGCTGTGTAGTATTTATCTTTCAACATCTGTTTTCTGTGGCTTCTATCAGCTCATAACCTAAGTGATGCATATTCAAGAAAATTTGGTTTATTCTGAATTATAAGGTTTACATAAATTTTATTTTATTTTTAATTATTATTATTATTATTTTTTTTTTTTTTGGCTGTGTTGGGTCTTTGTTCCTGCGCTCAGGCTTTCTCTGGTTGTGGTGAACGGGAGCTACTCTTCGTTGAGGTGTGCGGGCTTCTCATTGCGGTGGCTTCTCTTGTTGCAGAGCACGGGCTCTAGGCACACAGGCTTCAGTATTTGAAGCATGTGAGCTCAGTAGTTGCAGCATGCAGGCCCTAGAGCGTGCGGGCTTTAGTAGTTGCGGCGCGTGGGCTCAGTAGTTGCAGTGCATGGGCTCTAGGGTGCACAGGCATCAGTAGTTGTGGCACACGGGCTTAGTTGCTCTGTGGCATGTGGGATCTTCCCAAACCAGGGATCAGTCAAACCCATGTCCCCCGCATTGGCAGGCGGATTCTTAACCACTGTGCCACCAGGGAAGTCCCTGAATTTTAATATTATGGTATTAAACTTACTAGGCAAACAGGTCTCTTCACGTAAACCACCCCTCATCCATTTCTATGTTTCCCTCTTTGTTGTCATGATTCTCAGAAGAATAGACATTATCACTTGGTATGAGAATCTTCTTTAAAACAAATCTGTGTTGGACAGGAGCATGGTGGTTTATTTTGGCACACACTCTGTGATTCTAATGAGGAGGGGTGTGGAGAAGCTGCAAGAATGCTGCGACTTGTGCCAGGAGTCCTGGCTTCCAGTCCTGCATCCACCACTCAGGCTTAGCCCTGAGGTGTGCTTCTTTGAAACCTGTACTTAAAAGCTTCTAACCTACTCTACTTTGCTGTTTTTAGGAAAATTGAATAAGTCGAAATATGTATAAGCAGTTTCTGTCATACACTGGGCAAATTAAAACTGTTACTGTTACTTTCTATGGGGCAAATTATTTGTGAATTCCTGAAATGTGAAAAAAAGAGTTTCAGTGGCATCACTATAACAACCATATACCAAACATCCAACTTGAAAAACAAAGTAGGGCTTCCCTGGTGGCGCAGTGGTTGAGAGTCCGCCTGCCGATGCAGGGGACACGGGTTCGTGCCCCGGTCCAGGAAGATCCCACATGCCGCAGAGCGGCTGGGCCCGTGAGCCATGGCCGCTGAGCCTGCGCATCCGGAGCCTGTGCTCAGCAACAGGAGAGGCCCGCATACCGCAAAAAAAAAAAAAAAACAAAAAAAAACAAAGTAAACAAGCTCTCTCTGTGACACTCCTCATTTCCGTTCCCCTCCCTCCTTCAAAGGTAAACACGTAATTGATTTGGTATATACTGTTCCCTTGGAACTAGTTGTTAATCCCTTAACTCTCATACTATCTTGTTTTACTTCAAGGCTGTTGAACTAATGGACCGAACTGAAATGCCATGCCAGGCATTAGTGAGGATGCTGGCCAAGAAACCTGGATGGAAAGAAACTAATTTTCAGGTATATTTAAATTAGAGATTTAATGTCTTTTATTGAAGTAATTTTCATTACATCATCCTATGGTGTATTAAAGAGGTATAGTTTGATAATTTTTAGCTTGTTCTTTTTTTTAAAATCACTCAGCCAATGTGTCATGTAATTTTAAATGAACAGTGGAATGTGTGCATTTTGATTAAACACATAACTCTAACTTTGTGCATTTAGGAGTTTATATATATACAAATACTTATTGTTTGTTAATTCATATGTATGCATTTTTCTCATTATTTAGGCCTGGAAGCCCTCTAATATAGGGAGGGATGAACAATGAGATAGCTTTCTTATTTCTTTGCATAAAAAATAAATGTAGAGCTTCCCCGGTGGCGCAGTGGTTGAGAGTCCGCCTGCCGATGCAGGGGACACAGGTTCGTGCCCCGGTCCGGGAAGATCCCACGTGCCGTGGAGCGGCTGGGCCCGTGACCCATGGCCGTTGAGCTGGTGCGTCCGGAGCCTGTGCTCCCCAACGGGAGAGGCCACAGCGGTGAGAAGCCCGCGTATCACACAAAAAAATAAATAAATAAAAATAAAATAAATGTAGTCTTTAAATTGCTAATAAAAAATTACCACATAATCGGTTTAACTTATTAACTGATAATAGAGATGAAATTGAGCAGTACCGTTATTTAGTCTAAAAAGTAGGTGTAAAGGTAGGTATAGGAAAGTAATACATGAAGGAAAATGAGAAAAGAGTTTTCTCCTCCTCCTCTAGACATACACAGAGCTGATGGGAAACAAAAGTTTGAAATGTATCAGGTTTATTTTTGGCTTCCTGCTAGGCTCTTTTTTACTTCTGTTTTGGCGCCTCTTATTCTCTGTTTAGGACCTTAGCTCCCTTGCTCATTGTTCCCTTAGCACTGCGTTATAACCTCATCCATACCATCCAGCTCCACAAAGGTTTCCCGTGCCAGAAGGTTCTGATACTGCCTTCTTCCCCTCACACCACCACTTTTAAAACTCCCCTTATGTAGCTTCTCAGATAGGTGAAAGAAGCACACCTGATTTGAGCTAATACCCTTCTTTGTATTATTAGATCCATAACAAGAGATAATTTTATATCTTTTTTTCCTTTATAACTAACTTTCCTGAGGGTATAAAATTGTTTTAAAGGGTTCAGTGCAGCTGTTTTTAGTCTATACACATAGTTAGCAACTCCTACCACTGTTTAATTTTAGAATATTTTCATCACCCCGAAGAGAAACCCCTTACCCATCAGTAGTCACTCTCTGTTCCTCCCCAAGTCCCCACCCCCAGTCCCTGGCAACAATTAATCTACTTTCTCTCACTATGGATCACTTCTCCTGGACATTTCATGTAAATAGAATGATGTGGCCTTTTGTGTCTGGCTTTTACTTAGCATAATGTTTTCAAGGTTCATGCATACTGTAGCATATATCAACTCTACAGTCTTTTGTTGCTAAACAGTATTCCATCGTATGGATATACAACATTTTATTTACCCATTCATAAGTTCTTTGTTTTTTCCTTCGGCTGTGTCATGCAGCACATGGAATCTTAGTTTCCCAACCAGGGATCCCACGACCCTTTCATTGGAAGCGCGGAGTCTTAACCACTGGACCACCAGGGAAGTCCCTACCCATTCCTAAGTTGATGGACATTTGCATTGTTTCTGCTTTGGGGCTATTGTGAATAATGCTACTACGAACTTTCCTGTACAAGCTTTCGTGTGAACACATGCCTATGCCTAGACGTAGAATTGCTGGGCCGTATGGTAACCCTGTGTTTAACTTGTGGGGAACTGACAGACGGTTTTCCAAAGCGGCTGTACCAGTTTATCTTGGTAATAGCAGTGCAGGAGAGTCCAGTCTCTCTACTCCCTCGCCAACACTGGTTATTTAAGTATTCAAACAGGACAAAGGGAAATAGTTTTGGTCAAAAGTGTCTGAAGTCCCAGACATCTGCCATCATCACATTAATATCTTTAAATTGTGTTTCACAGTTCCTTCCGTTCTTCCACTTAAAAATCTACAAATTCTTTAAATCTCTCAAGTTCTGGTGTGTGTGTGTGTGTGTGTGTGTGTGTGTGTACACGAGGGCTGTACTTCTTTTTGTGGGCAACTCTAGTAGGAACTCTGAATTAGTATGGTCATTTTATTATGTATTTCAGGATGTATGCTCAGTACTATACGCAGATAACCATAGGAGAAGGAGAATATAGAAATTATATTTTTCAATTCATAAACTTCATGTGGTAACGTTGCTTGTTAATATTTTAAAACACTGAGGTTTTTTTTCTGTCTTAGCTGTCAGCTACATTAATTGATAACAATTAAAGGATAAAAATTATTTTGTTTCTTGGTTTAAAATTTGATTTTAGTTTGGTCATGTTCTCAGCTGTTACATCTTCAGGCTGCTATAAAAATAAGTAAATAAATAAATGTCTTTGGGCAATTCCCTGGCGAACCAGTGGTTAGGACTTGGCACTTTCACTGCCGAGGGCCCGGTTCAGTCTCTGGTCAGGGAACTGAGATCCCACAAGCCGCGTGGCACGCCCCACCCCTGCCAAAAAAAATGTCTTTGGCTTACTCATAACTTTGTGATACTTATCCTTGTTCAGGTGATGCAAATGAAGCTTCACATAGTTGCTTTGATTGCCCAGAAGGGAAATTTTTCCAAAACTTCAGCTCAGATCGTCTTAGATGGCCTTGTAGACAAGATTGGAGATGTGAAATGTGGGAACAATGCAAAAGAAGCTATGACAGCAATAGCTGAAGCTTGTATGTTGCCATGGACAGCTGAACAGGTTAGTGACACAGAGCTCTCTTTCCTCAAGTTTTCCCAGTTTTTTCCCAAATTTTAATTTAAAGTTATTAGTTAAACTTTAGTTCTTTTCTTCTCAAGTAAAACCTTTTCTGATACTGTTTTACTTTTACCTTTAGTAATTTTTGCACTGTTGCCTGATCATTAAAAATGTCTTAGTCAAGAATATTCTATTAAGAATGAAAGTAATTTTCTCTTAAGACATTCTCATCCAGAGTGACCACTAATGAAAAGTCGTAAACAGTCCAGATTGCCTTTTAAGAAAATTGTTTTTATTGAAGTATTAGTTGATGTACAATACTGTGAGAATGCTTTTAATACTTCTGTCACTTACCTCATTTTCTTGTGTAAATTAAATATTTCATTCCTAAGGCATTCTTGCTCAGGAAAACCATGCTTAATCCACTACTGCCTCAATGTCAAGCTGTATTTCTGTGAGAGATATGCGAGAAAACACAGATCTGGTTTGGTTTTTTGTATGTTTGTTTTTCCACTCCAGGTTATGTCAATGGCTTTCTCACAGAAGAATCCCAAGAATCAGTCAGAAACTCTGAATTGGCTATCAAATGCAATAAAAGAATTTGGTTTTTCTGGGTAAGTCAGAAAGAAATCAAGTACGTGTTTTGCCAGTCTCTAACTGGTGATTATATTTGTTGTAGCTATTGCTGCTTATTTCTGAGAAGCCAGAGCTGGATTGTCTATAATTTATATAAAACAAGACTACCTTGGTTCCTGAAAAGCCTATATTGGCTTATGCTCCTGCATTTTGATATCCACTAATATTAGAGTTCTCTAAGTTATTTTTCCTCAGGTATTTGTAACTGTCCCACAGAAAAGCCAATTCCAAGGATTCCTAGTCAAATACATTTGGAAAATACTATATAAAATCACACTTGTTTAGAGATATGTAGTGCACGTTGGAAAATTAAAGGCTCTCAGAAGTCCTGCAGTTGAGACACTTCTTTAACCCACTCTTTCCCAAAGTTATTTGCCTATTGAACACATTTGTTTACAGTAGTCCCCCGCTTATCTGTGGTTTCACCTTCCACAGTTTAAGTAACCCACAGTCAACTGCAGTCAAAAAATATTAAATGGAAAGTTTCAGAAAGAAACAATTTATAAGTTTGAAACTGGGGGCCGTTCTGAGTAACATGATGAAATCTCACTCTGTCCTGCCCGGGATATGAATCATTCCTTTGCCCAGTGTATCCCACCCATCAGTCACTTAGTAGCTGTCTCAGTTACAGATCGATCCTTGTATTGCAGTGCTGCTGTTCAAGTAACCCTTATTTTACTTAATAATGACCCCATGGGACTTCCCTGGCTGCCCAGTGGTTGGGACTTTGCCTTCCAATGCAGAGGGTGCGGGTTCGATCCCTGGTCAGGGAGCTAAGATCCCCCATGCCTCGTGGCCAAAAAACCAAAACATAAAACAGAAGCAATATTGTAAGAAATTTAATAAAGACTTTAATAATGGTCCACATAAAAAAAGTCTTAAAAAAAAATTTGCCCCAAAGTGCAAGAATAGAGATGCTGGCAATTTGGATATGCTAAAACGAAGCTGTAAAGTGCTTCCTTTAAGTGAAAAAGTGAAAGTTCTCAACTCAGTAAGGAAAGAAAAAAATGGCATGCTGAGGTTGCTAAGATCTACAGTAAGAATCTTCTGTCCATAAATTGTGAAGGAAAAAGAAATTTGTGAGTTTCACTATTGCACCTCAAACTGCAAACATTGTAAGTGCTTAGTTAAGATGGAAAAGGCATTAAATTTTTGGGTGGAGGACATAAACGGAAAGAAAACATGACTGATGGCAATGTGTTCCACCCAAAAGCGTGCAGGCTATGAAGATTTCAGTAAGGGATCCCCTGAAACAAGTGACACCAAACCATTTACTGCAAGTAAGGATGGGTACACAGATTCAGAAACAGGTTGGGACTGAAAAATGTAAAAATTACAGGAGAGGCTGCATTTGCCAGTGAAGCAGCCACTGCGTTTCTGGTAGAGTTGAAAAAATTGATTAAGGAGAAAGAACACACTCACATAACTTTTATTACAGTATATTGTTATAACTGTTCTATTCTGTTATTAGTTATTATTGCTAATCTCTTACTGTGTCTAATTTATAAATTAAACTTTATCATAGTTCCATAAGTATAGGAAAAAAATAGTATATGTAGTACTATCCACGGTTTCAGGTATCCACTGGGGGGTCTTGGAAGGTATCCTTCCCAGATAAGGGGGAACTATTGTATTTTATTTAACAAAATTTTATAGACTTACTTCATGCCTGGCACTTTCTAAATAATAACTCATTTGATTCAATCATCATTAAAAACCATGTGAGGTATTGTTCTCTCCTTTTATAGATGAGGACACTAGGGCACAGAAAGCTTAAGTGATCTGCCCAAGTCATAGTTAGAAAGTGGCAAAGCCAAGATTTTTTTTTTAATAAAGTTATTTTATTTATTTATTTTTGGCTGCATTGGGTCTTCATTGCTGCGCGCGGGCTTTCTCTAGTTGCGGCGAGCAGGGGCTACTCTTCGTTGTGGTGCGCAGGCTTCTCATTGCGGTGGCTTCTCTTGTTGCAGAGCACGGGCTCTAGGTGCGCGGGCTTCAGTAGTTGTGGCACGCAGGCTCAGTAGTTGTGGCTTGCGGGCTCTAGAGCTCAGGCTCAGTAGTTGCGGTGCACAGGCTTAGTTGCTCCACGGCATGTGGGATCTTCCTGGACCAGGGCTTGAACCCATGTCCCTCGCATTGGCAGGCAGATTCTTAACCACTGCGCCACTACGGAAGTCCTGGGAGAAAAACATTCTAGTCGAAGGGAACAGCAAGCGCAAAAGCCCTGTGGCAGGAGCACACGTGATATATTTTAAAAGAGCAAGGAGTCATTGTTCTTCAGAATGCAGTTGGAGTAGAAGAGTGAGGGAGTAGGGAGTGGTAGGAGATAAAGATTGAAGAAAGAACAGGGGCCCAGGTTGTGTAGGGCCTCAAAGTTTTGAATAAATTGGAAACCATTAGATAGTTTTGAGCAGGAGAATACAAGGACTACTCAGACTATAGTCAGAGAGAACAGATAGTGAAGATCAAGGGCAGAAGCAGGGAGACTAATTAGAAGGCTACTGAAATAATCCTGTCAAGAAATAATATGGCTTGGAAGTATTATGACTCAGAATATATTTTGAAGGTAGAACTAAGCAAGATATTGAACTTAAGAGAGAAGAGGAGTCAAGGGTGACTCTGAGGAGTCAAGGATGGCCTGAGCAACTGGAGAATGAAGTGGCTGTTTACTGAGATAGGGAAAACTGGGGGAAGAACAGGTTTAGGGGGTCGGGCTGTGGACAATCAGGAGTTTGGTTTTGACAGATGTAGGATATCTACTAGATATAAAAATGGAAATGTCACAAAGGCAGTCGGATATATGAATCTGGAGTTCAGGAAAGAGATCAACACTGGATTGATCTAATGCATATAGATAGTATTTAAAGCTTACTTTAAATGAGTGTAGAAAGAGAATAGGTGAAACTCAGGACATATCTAAAGGAAGCTGGTTCTGGAGTCTGGCTTTATAAAACTCCATTGAGTATTTTGAGGTTTCACTTGTTTTTCATTCTAAGTATCATTTCTTCTAGATTGAACGTGAAAGCTTTCATTAGCAATGTGAAGACAGCTCTTGCTGCAACAAACCCGGTGAGTACATACCAGCATGTATGGGAAGAGTAGTAAGTACAGCCATGTTTATGGTTCTGTTCTGATCTGAAAAGTTCTTTTTGTTCTGCCAGGCTGTGAGGACTTCTGCCATCACCTTGCTTGGCGTGATGTATCTGTACGTTGGCCCCTCTCTGCGAATGTTCTTTGAGGATGAGAAGCCTGCCCTCCTATCCCAGATAGATGCAGAATTTGAGAAGGTAAAGATTCCACAAATGATACAATCCATAGTTGACTTGAGAATGCTTATATTAGTTAAGTTTAAACTTTTAACCCTTTGGAATGAAGAATATGTATGTATTTGCTTTTATATTTATAAGGTATCCCTGGGAAGAATTCATAAGAAATGGATGATTTTGTGAGGAAGAGAATTAGATAGCTATAGTATAGGATGGGACATTTTCCCCTTTGTAGCTTTGGAATATCAAACATTTTGAATGTATTACCTATTCCAAAAGTACACTAAATATAACATTAAATTTTTTTTTAAGTAAAAAGAAACTTGACCTTCCTTGAATAAACTTTCTAATTGAAATTGCTAAGTTTTGGCAGACTTGCTCTGTATTGTCTTGGGCATACAAGTCAAAAGACAGCTTTATGATTGAGAAGTCAGATTCTAATAGGTTTGTATAAAGATATCTTTTGTCACAGAGTCTCAAAATTGGAATCTAAGTAGGAATTAAAATATGTGCTGTGTGAATATTAAGTATTATGAAGGAATATGAAAGTTTGACACAGGTACCATTCTCTAACCAGTTTGCTCTCATATTCTTCATCAAGTTCATTAGCCTCACTGACTTATTTGTGTGTAGATGCAGGGACAGAACCCACCTGCTCCAACCAGAGGGATTTCCAAACACAGTACAAGTGCTACAGATGAAGGAGAAGATGGAGACGAACCAGATGATGGGGGCAATGATGTTGTGGATCTTTTGCCAAGGACAGAAATCAGGTTTGTTGCTAATGATTTATTTGATGTATTATGCTTAATTCTTTATTTTCTTTTTTTTTTTTTGCGGTTACACGGGCCTCTCACGGTTGTGGCCTCTCCCGTTGCGGAGCACAGGCTCCGGACGTGCAGGCTCAGCAGCCATGGCTCACGGGCCTAGCCGCTCCGCGGCACGTGGGATCTTCCTGGACCGGGGCACGAACCCGTGTCCCCTGCATCGGCAGGCGGACTCTCAACCACTGCGCCACCAGGGAAGCCCTATGCTTAATTCTTAATGGTGTCTTCTGTTTCTCAGTCAAGGGTACTTCTGTGACATCATTGTTCTTTTAGGCATCTGGAATTAAGGATTCTGTCTTTTTTTTTTTTCAGTGATAAAATCACTTCAGATTTGGTGTCTAAGATTGGTGACAAGAATTGGAAGATCAGGAAAGAAGGCCTAGATGAAGTGGCAGGTATTATCAATGAAGCAAAATTTATCCAGCCAAACATAGGTGAACTTCCAACTGCCTTGAAGGGTCGACTCAACGATTCAAATAAGATCTTGGTACGTAGAATATATGCCTGTTTTTTTCTCTCCCCTCTCTGCCCCTGCAAGGGGATCCTTTTCAGTAACCTTCACCAGCAAAAACAGAAAAGAATTAGTCACTCTATTGCTTTGAACTAGAAATAGCTTCCTTTAATTTCTTAAGTATGCCTCAAGATATGTCGGTAGATGGCAAGTTTTTTAATCAAATTTTCATGAATCTCAGATTTGCTGTTTACAGGGCTCTGATATTAAGTATTTTTATATAAAACTGCTTGTAATGCATATAAACAAGTTAATTTCTAATTTTTAAATTTGGATTTTTAAGTGAGATTTTTCTTAAACTAGGCTTTACCTTACTTTAAAATTATAAAGCATTGTAATCTCTAGTCTAAAATTCTAATATTCCAATTTTATGAACTGATGATAAAAGGAGACGCCATCACCCAAAAATTATTCATAAGCTGATTAGTATCATAATGAGCTGATTTTTTTTAAGTAGGCCAGAAACTTCCTACTGCATTGACTGTATAGCAGCAAACTTGCAAAACTTTGAGCACACCTTGCTACGGTTTGAACATAAGGTGTTGGCTTTTCCCACCCAGGTGCAGCAGACGTTGAATATCCTCCAGCAGTTGGCAGTAGCCATGGGCCCAAACATCAAGCAACACGTGAAGAACTTAGGCATCCCTATCATCACAGTGCTTGGAGACAGCAAGGTAATCCTGACTCTTTTTACCACAGCTCTGTTCTGGAATAGGCCAGCCACATGACTGGGCTAAGAATAATCCTTTTTTTTTTAAATTTATTTATTTGTTTTTATTTTTGGCTGTATTGGGTCGTTGTTGCTGTGCATGGGCTTTCTCTAGTTGTGGCGAGCGGGGGCTACTCTTCGTCATGGTGCACGGGCTTCTCATTGCGGTGGCTTCTCTTGTTGCAGAGCATGGGCTCTAGGTGCGTGGGCTTCAGTAGTTGTGGCTCGCAGGTTCTAGAGTGCAGGCTCAGTAGTTGTGGCGCACGGGCGTAGTTGCTCCGCGGCATGTGGGATCTTCCTGGGCCAGGGCTCGAACCCGTGTCCCTTGCATTGGCAGGCATATTCTTAACTACTGTGCCACCAGGGATAGCCCCAATCCTTTTCTTACATGTAAGAGTGCATGTAAACAGTTTATAAACTTTGTTAGAGAAGAGAATATTAGGAGGAAGATAGTAAAAATTTTTACCTCCCAGGCATTATTAAGGTGATCAGATATCTCACTTACTAGCTTTGTGACCCTTAGATAAGTTGTTTATCTTCTTTGAGGTTCAGTTTTTTATCTATGAAATTTAATTCTTACAGAATTAAATAAGCATCTGTACATAAAGTACCTGTACCTGTCTCATACAGTATGTACTCAAAAAATGGTTGCTATTATGGTTATGATATCATTGTTTAAGGTGTTGGTATAAAGAGTGTGAATAAACATAAATTTTGGATCATATATTTTATTTTCTACCTGTTCCCTCAACTACTAGAGTAGGATCTTCTGGTACTTCAGTAAGATATTTGCAGTTTCACAGTCCTGGAATTTGTCGCATTGAAAGTTGCAAGCTCTTATGTTTATCCTTAAATGAATATTCGAATGTCTCTTTATTTTTGTGTAATTCATTTAATTTGAGGAATTGGACTATTTTAATATTTTTCACATCAGTAAGTCGTTCTCATTTTATGAATGCAAATTAATATAAAAACAAAAATGTTCAGTCAAATTGTTAATTTCAGTCTAACTATTAAGAGTTCTCTAACAGGTAGAATTACATTCTTTAGCAGATAACCAGGGACATAAGAGTCCCCAGAAGTTCAGGAAACAAAACCTAAGAGTTTGTTCCCCTAACATGATATTTTATGCCCAGGTCACTGTTTTCCCTAATTAACTGAGTATAGGATCTTTACAATTTGGAGTTTTATGTTTCTAATTTACTTTGGAGTTTTAGTACAACATGGATCTACATTCTGTTTCAAAGAAGATGAAGTATGTTCCAAGTACGTTCATATGGACTTTAGAGAAACCTCCATTGTTCGTGTTCATAAAGTAACAGGCTTTTCACTCCCTACCTCCAAACCATAGCAGTGTTACCTTTACTGATTCTCTCTTCCATTCAGAACAATGTTCGAGCTGCTGCCCTAGCAACTGTGAATGCTTGGGCAGAACAGACTGGCATGAAGGAATGGCTGGAGGGGGAAGATCTTTCTGAAGAGCTCAAAAAGGAAAATCCTTTCTTGAGGCAAGAGGTTAGTACCACAAATATGATTTGCTTTACTCATGTCTTTTACCTTCACAGAGGTTTGGGCCTACCTAATAAACATACATGAATGGATAGAATGAGTTCCATTATAAAATTGCTAATAAAATGAAACCAAATTCCTGGAGCTTTTTTATTCATGTGCCTCCTTTTCTTTTTTCCTTTCATGTGCTTTTTTAACAATAAAACTTTTTAAAGGATTAGCTTTTTTGTGAAGTTTTCTCTTTTCTTGAACTCTTAAATGGTGAAGTAAGAGGTTTTAATCATGACATAAAAATAGTTCAACATTCAAAAATCTACTATCATTGTCACCCATCATACCAACAGGCTAAAGAAAAGTCATATAATCCTATCAGTTGACACAAAAAAAGGATTTGAGAAAATCCAACAGCTATTCATGTTAAAAGTTGTCAGTAAGTTAGTAATAGAAGAGAATTACTTCAAGTTAAATTAAAAAGCATCTGCAAAAAACCTCTATAAATGATAATATTCTTAGTGGTTAAAGACTGAATGCTTTCCCCCTAAGATCAGGAACAAAGCAAGAATGTCCACTTTCACTGCTGTTACTCAGCATAGAACTGGAAGTTCTAGTCACTGCAATAAGGCAAGAAAAAGAAATGAAAGGCATACAGTTGGAAAAAGAATAAATAAAACTATCCCTAACTGCAGATAACATGACTGTTTACATAGAAAATTCCAGGAAATCTACAAGTAAACTCCTAGAACTAATAAATGAGTTCAGTAAGATTGCAGGATACAAAATAAACAGTCACATTTGACAAAACTCAATCACATTTCTTTATAATACATTGAACATATGGAAACCAAAGTTACAAACACAGTACAGTTTACAATCACTCCAAAGAAAATGAAATCCTTAGCTATACACTTAACAAAACAAATACAAAATATGTCTACTGAAAATTACAAAAACGCTGATGAAGCATTCAAGGAAGACCCAAATAGATGTAGAGACATGCCATGTTTGTGGATTGGAAGATTTAACATAGTAGAAATTAGAAATGTCAGTTCTATACATTTAATGTATACATAATTGATGTATACATTTAATGTAATTCTTACCAAAATTCAATAAAGTTTTTTTATAGACAAAGTCAAGGTTATTTTAAAATTTATATTCTAGCTAAAACAATCTTGACAAAGGAAAAAAAATGGAAAGAACCTCTCTACCATATATTAGGGCTTACTAAATTAAATTGCTAACATAATCAAGACACTGTGGGGAATTCCCTGGCAGTCCAGTGTTTAGGACTCCATGCTTTCACTGCCAAGGGCTCGGGTTCAACCCATGGTTGGGGAACTAAAATCCCCCCAGCCAAGCTGTGTGGCAAAAAAAAAAAAAAAAAAAAAAAATACACTGTGATAGCAAGGGGTAGGAGGAAGAGGATAGACACAGATAGGTGGAGCTGAAGAGGAAACCCAGAAGTAGACCCACACAACTATGAGCAACTAATTTTCGACGGTGTTTCCAAAGTAATTCAGTGGAGGAAGTGTGGCCTTTTCAACAGATGATGCTGGAGCAGTTGACATCCAGAGGCAAAAAAAAATAAACCTTACCTAAACCTCACATCTTACACCAAAATTAACTCAAAATGGATTATGGACTTAAATGTAGAACATAAAACTATAGAACTTTTAAAGATAACATAGGAGAAAACCTTCAGGATACAGAAATTCTTCAGGCAAAGAATTCTTAGACTAGACACCAAAACCACAATTCATCAAAGAAAAAATTGATAAGTTGGACCTCATCAAAATTAAGAACTCTTACTCTGCAAAAGACCATGTGAAGAAGATGAAAAGACAGGCTGGGCAGGCTGGAGTGGGAGAAAAGATTTGCAACCTCTATGTCTGATAACGGACTATCATCGAGAATATATATATATATATATAAAGAACTCTCAAAACTCAACAGTTAAAAATCTAATTACAAAATAGGCAAAAGACATGAACAGACATTTCACTGAAGAGGATATACAGATGGCAAATAAGCCCATGAAGGTGTTCAACATTATTGGCCATCAAGGAAATGTAAATTAAAACTGCAGTGAGATAGCACAGACAACTATCAGAATTAGTAAAATAAAAAATTGTGACAACACCAAATTCTGGCAAGAATGTGGAAAAACTTGAACACTTTCCTGGTGGAAATGTAAAATGGTATAGCCACTCCAGAAAACAGTTTGGCAGTTTCTTATAAGACTATATGTGTAGTTACTATATGACCCAGCAAATCTTGGGCATTTATTCCAGAAAAATGAAAATTTATGTTTACACAAAAGCCTATATACAAATGTTCATAGCAGCTGATTCGTAATAGCCAAAATCTGGAAACAGCCCAGATGTCTTTCAACAGGTGAATGCTTAAACAAACTATTGTATATCCATATGTGTAATACTATTTAGCAGTAAAAGAAACAAATTATTGATACATGCAACAAGTTAGATAAATCGCCGAGGAATTGTGCTGAGTGACAGTTCCAATTCCAAACAGTTACATACTATATGATTCTATTTATATGAGTTTGAAATCTCGTATTTTAGAAATGGATAAACAGATTAGTGGTTACCAGGGATTAGGGAGTAGGAGGAGGGAAGTGAATGCGGTTATAAAAGAGGCAACACATGGGATCCTTGGGATGGAGCTGTTCAAAATCTTGACTGCGGGAATACACTAACACATGATAAAATGGTAGAGAAAGCAATATAGACACATACACAAATGAGACAAAATCAGACTGGGGCAATCAGTATGATCAGTGGATTGTATCAATGTCAATATCCTGGTTGTTTATACTACAGTATAGTTTCATAAAGTGCTACTGTTGGAGGAAACGGAGTAGAGTGCCTGGGATCTCTCTCTATTATTTCTTATAACTGCATGTGAATATACAATCATCTCAATAAATGTCTCAACTAAAAAATAAATGCAGGGCTACCCTCGTGGTGCAGTGGTTAAGAATCCACCTGCCAATGCAGGGGACATGAGTTCGAGCCCTGGCCTGGGAAGATCCCACATGGCGCAGAGCAACTAAGCCCGTGTGCCACAACTACTGAGCCCGTGCTCTAGAACCCATGAGCTGCAACTACTGAAGCCCGCGTGCCACGACTACTGAAGCCCATGCGCCTAGAGCCCACAAGCCACAACTACTGAAACCCTCATGCCACAACTACTGAAGCCCATGCGCCTAGAGCCTGTGCTCTGCAACAAGAGAAGCCACCGCAATGAGAAGCCAGCGCACCACAATGAAGAGTAGCCCCTCCTCACCACAGCTAGAGAAAGCCCATGCGTAGTAATGAAGACGCAATACAGCCAAAAATGAATAAATAAATTTAGTTTTAAAAATTAATTTTAAAAATAAATAAATAAATAAATAAATAAATAAATACAGATTTTCCTGGCGGTCCAGTCATTAGGACTCTGCTTTCACTACTGTGGCTGGGGTTTGATCCCTGGTCGGGGAATAAGATCCCACAAGCCACACGGCATGGCCAAAAAACAAACAAAACAAAAAACGAATATTTTAGAGATATAGAGAAAAACTCTATGTAAGGCAGAAAGCAGAAGTCCTGGTAGAACTTGTCATCTTCTGATCAAATAAATATTTTGCATATTCTCTAGCTGAATAGTTCTTAGAATTAAGAAAAAAGTGTAAGATGCATTAAGAACTATTAAAGCTTTATAACTTAATGCTCAAACATGGTCCAAAAAACTGTGTCCTTATCTTAGCTGATTATCTTCATTGCATGTTTATCATTTCATTGGACAATGGAAATGACTGATTTCACACTGGAAAGTTGTAGTGTGAGAACTAATTCAGTGTTTGGTACTGATAAAATCATTAAGCTGAAGATCATAAATAATGACAGTTTTCTACGAGCCGTGTGTAACTGGTCTTTATTTCTTTTGGCAGCTTCTGGGCTGGCTGGCTGAGAAACTACCGACTCTCCGTTCCACCCCCACAGACCTTATCCTTTGTGTTCCCCACCTCTACTCCTGCCTAGAGGATCGCAACGGAGATGTGCGAAAGAAGGCCCAAGATGCCTTGCCATTCTTCATGATGCATTTAGGATATGAGAAAATGGCCAAGGCTACTGGGAAACTAAAAGTACTACTACTTGTTGCTGCTGTTAAAAGCCATTTAGAAAAATACTGAACATGAATTTATATAGGCAAAAGATCATATTACCTCCTATGAGTTTCAACTTGAAATCCCAGTGAGAGCAGAAATAAAATGTTTAGTAGTGTAGAACTTCTAAAGAATCTGCTGCCTTTGCAGGGATGAAAATTGTGACCTTCTAGAATGGCAGCTAATTTGCTGTGACTTCATAATGTGTTACTTCTCTTGCACTATGTGCTGCCTCCCTTACTTCATTGGTATTTCAAAACTAGGAGCTCAAGGATTTGACAGCATAGTAAGCATAGCATGAGTATATCGTTTATGTGGCCTCTCACCTCTGTTATATTGTCTCCCTAGCCAACTTCTAAAGATCAGGTGTTGGCCATGTTAGAGAAAGCCAAAGCTAACATGCCAGCCAAGCCCGCTGCACCTGCTAAAGCAACTTCCAAACCCGTGGGAGGATCAGCTCCAGCCAAATTCCAGCCTGCCTCAGGTAACTCTTATTTTGAGAAGGTTAAAGGGGAACGAAATAGCCAAGGGAACTCTTAAAAAAATAGAAACCTTCATTTTTTAATCACATTTCCTCATGGCTTAGATCCCAAATCCTCCCTCCATCTCCTTACCCTCCTTTCATAAACATATGTCAAGTTACCTGTTTTATGCCAGGAACTGTGCTGAGGGTTTAAGGATGGTTAATTTGATTTCCAACTCCAAAAAGGAGTTTTGGAGTATCACAATGAAATACTCCAGAAGGCAAGTGCTCAATCTTTTAAGGTTTCCACAACTATTTTCTGCTATTGGATATTACAGTTAGAAGGAGAATTGGGACCATCTAACTTAACCCTCTTTATTAACAGGTAAGGAACACCAAAGGTTAAGTGACTTGCACAAGGCCAAACAGCCAGCCAGTGCCTGAGCCAGCAGAGACCTCTGCTTAACTCATTCATAAATGAGTTCCCCTTTCACTACACTTGGCTGTTTGCTGATCCATTCTAATATTTACTAAACTTCTTCAAGGGAAAATTCTTGATTTCTTCATCCTAATGTTAAAATTTCAAAATGTACAAATAGAACACTAACCTGAAACCACTGCTCTTCTAGACTTATTGCTTAAGCAAAATAATAATATTCTGTTTAATGGGGTAGAAATTATTGATGCTATAAAGTTAGAAATTTTACATGTGTTAAATTTTTGGTATCAAAGTATATATTCATTTATAACATTTATTGGGATCTTGCTATATGGTATATATAGTTTACTGTAGTATCAAAGGTGATACACTCTTCCCTTAAGGAAGTATCAGTCTAACAAAAAGGTTTTTTAACTGCTATTTAGAAAATGGTCTTAAACTGCAGTTTAAATGTTGATAAAGGAGATGTAGATTTTCTGAATTAATTTCATAAGGAAATCGGGGAGAAAAAAGATTAGGAAAAAAATCTAACTGAAAGTGCTTTAAAAATGGATACATTTGTTTAAAAAAAACTTTTCAAAAAAATAAAATAAAAATAAAAATAATTTTTAATAGATATATTTAAAACTACTGGCTTTCTCACCATCATTATATATTTAACCTGCCCAGAATATAGTGATATTAGTTAGAGTTTATATTTACAGTACGTGCTTTTTTTTTCTCAAAGCACCTGTTGAAGATTCTGTTTCTGGCACTGTAGAACCCAAGCCTGATCCAAAAAAGGCCAAAGCTCTAGGAGTTTCCTCTAAAGCAAAGGTATGTTCATTCTGCAACTTAGATGTAGAATTGCTTTTAATTGTTTTATACACTGAGTCATTCTTTTAGCCAAGATCATATTACATATGAAAGATTATTACTACTCTTGATATTATCTAATTATAAAGTATTTATTTATACAAGTTTCTGTGGCTCACTTTTAATGTTACCTCAAAACCAAGACTCCTATTCTCAAGAGCTACTGCCAGGGTTTCTGTCGTCCAGGTTTTGAGGGGGATTTTCAGTAGTAGTCAACTTCCTTTAAATTTGGCAGTTAAGTCATCATATTAGAAGGTGTTCTGATTAGACTAAAAGGAAGTATCTTCTGTCCCCACACCAGTGGGATTTGATGCATCACCAATCCTTTTAGCATCCATGTAGAGTTGGACAATTTAAAGAAATGTTTTCAAATGCTCGACCTTAAATATCCCCTTTGTGTTTTTTCATTTAATTAAGTTTTTGAATCACAGCAGATTGTCGTCAGTTTCTATATCAAGATTCAGAGCTTGTCACTGTATTCAGAGAATTGACTGTTTAATACTTACAAAAGGAAAATTGCAGAACTGTGCAATCAGTAGTAAATCTAATAGTAAATATAAATAGAGAAAACTATTTCATTAACTGCATGTAACTGATGAAAGTATGCAGAGTATGAAATGTTTTATTATCCAGTACATTTATTATTACATCCACATTATAGAAGGGGCACTCTGTGGCCAGTTACTAATTTTCCCTCCCTATGCTTGGGTCCTTCAACTCAGTGAGTTAATTTAAATGAGTAATTATCTTCTGAACTATCCAGTGAAGCTGTTCTTTTCCTGTCCTTCTCCGTCTCCTCATCCCACATTTAACAAGCGCTTATTTCAGTATTTTGATCACAAGTGCTTTGAAGTATTTTTGACTCTGTTCTTTTTTTTTTTTTTTTTTTTTTGCGGTACACGGGCCTCTCACTGTTGTGGCCTCTCCCGTTGCGGAGCACAGGCTCCGGACGCGCAGGCTCAGCGGCCATGGCTCACGGGCCCAGCCGCTCCGCGGCATATGGGATCCTCCCGGACCGGGGCAGGAACCCGTATCCCCTGCATCGGCAGGCGGACTCTCAACCACTACGCCACCAGGGAGGCCCTTGACTCTGTTCTTAATGCCACTCTCTTTTCAGTCTTTTGCAGTTTACGAAGCAGTTTCACATAAATGATCTCACATTTGTTTTGACTGAATGACTTAAGTGTTTGAACTAGAAAGAAATGCTGGCCTACTAAAACTAGCAGACTTTTGCTATATTTATAATATTATAATAATAATTCCAGTAATGAAATTCAAATTTTACCTTAAATATATATGCCATGTGTTCACAGTTTCTTTCCATCTGATACAAAGATTCTAAATCTTGGATTCTTTTTAAAAGCCACTTTAAAAAAAAATCTATCTATCTATCTATTTATTGGCTGCATCGGGTCTTAGTTGAGGCATGCAGGATCTTTCGTTGCAGTGTGCGGGCTTCTCTCCAGTTCTGGTGCACGGGCTCCAGAGCACGTGGGCTCTGTAGTTGTGGCACGCGGGCTTAGTTGCCCGGTAGCATGTGGGATCTGGGTTCTCTGACCAGGGATTGAACCGGTGTCCCCTGCATTGCAAGATGGATTGTTAACCACTGGACCACCAGGGAAGTCCCTAAAAGCCACTTTAGTAACTTAAGTATTTAAAATGTTTCTAGCAAATTTCTTTCTAGAAACAGATTCAAAGGGTCTCCAGTTACAGTAATGTTATAGAGATACATTTTATATACAGAGAAACAGAAAAGTTTTCTCAATTAAGTTATGTGAAATGTGTGTATACCATTCAAAATGTCATTAATATGGAAAGCTGTAAACAGTGTTGAAGATTTCAAGAAAGAAAAGAACTATCCATTATATGTCAGTTATATCAATAATTTTTTTAAAAGAACTATCCAAGAAACAAAAATAGCCTGTAACCCAGACCAATGATATATAATAGCAGCTTTTCCAACCACATCACATGCCAGCCCAAGGACTAACCAACAGTTACTTAAGAGTGCTATTAGAAACATTTTTAGAAAACCTGTACACAAACATATCAAATGCAAGATTCTGTGGTTCATTTTTTTGTTTCATTTGGAATATGATATAGAAAGGTGTCTCTGGTTTATATAGTGCCCTTTTGCTGGGCAGTAACAGCGAATTCCCAAGAAGTAGTCTAGCTAATCAGTATTCCCTGTACCTTGGTTGTAGACTGCACAAGGAAAGAAAGTGCCAAGCAAAACCAGCTTAAAGGAAGATGAAGACAAATCTGGTCCTATTTTTATTGTTGTTCCAAATGGAAAGGAGCAAAGAATGAAAGATGAGAAAGGATTAAAGGTAAGGAAGAAATAAGAATCTTCAGGAGTTTTTTGCTTGTCTGTTTTAGTTTCGTTTTGTAATCAAGAATAATTTTTCTGTCTGATTCATATCATTGTGAAATATCTAATAATTAACTGAATCTTTTGCTTATAAATTATATCTTGTTTCTGTAAGACTATTTTTGGGGGGTTTTTGGGGGGGTTTTTTGTTTGTTTTTAGAATCAAAGACTGGAAAGTAGTCATTGATTTTTTATCAACTACACATATGTAATATGCTACTCCTTTATTCTTTCTTGTACCTGACACCTTAAAGATAGATTTGGTAACTATATATGGCTAGTTTGATCATTTTGCTTTTTTTTTTTTAAACATCTTTATTGGAGTATAATTGCTTTACAATGGTGTGTTAGTTTCTGCTTTATAACAAAGTGAATCAGTTATACATATACATATGTTCCCATATATCTTCCCTCTTGCGTCTCCCTCCCTCCCACCCTCCCTATCCCACCCCTCTAGGTGGTCACAAACCACCTAGCTGATCTCCCTGTGCTATGTGGCTGCTTCCCACTAGCTATCTATTTTACGTTTGGTAGTGTATATATGTCCATGCCACTCTCTCACTTTGTCACAGCTTACCCTTACCCCTCCCCATATCCTCAAGTCCATGCTCTAGTAGGTCTGTGTCTTTATTCCCGTCTTACCCCTAGGTACTTAATGACCTTTTTTTTTTTCTTAGATTCCATATATATGTGTTAACATACGGTATTTGTTTTTCTGTTTCTGACTTACTTCACTCTGTATGACAGACTCTAGATCCATCCACCTCACTACAGATAACTCAATTTCGTTTCTTTTTATGGCTGAGTAATATTCCATTGTATATATGTGCCACATCTTCTTCATCCATTCATCTGTTGATGGACACTTAGGTTGCTTCCATGTCCTGGCTATTGTAAATAGAGCTGCAGTGAACATTTTGTTACATGACTCTTTTTGAATTATGGTTTTCTCAGGGTATATGCCCAGTAGTGGGATTGCTGGGTTGTATGGTAGATCTATTTGTAGTTTTTTAAGGAACCTCCATACTGTTCTCCATAGTGGCTGTAACTATATATGGCTAGTTTGATCATTTCGCTTTTGATGTTGTTTTGGTTTTATTAATCAGTTAAAACTTTTCAAAATATATACATTAGAATTTTTAAAAATTCAAACAATACAAAAAAAGTACAGAAAGTATGAAAAGCATGTCTCCCACTCCAGTCTCCCTACACAGGGAGGATGTTATTACCAGTTATTTTGTGTATTACTCCAGAAATAATAATATTCCATACCTATACATTCATATATATATAAATATATAGCCCTCGTTTTACACAGATGGGAACATGCCATACTCTTTGTTCTGAATCTTACTTTTTTCTTTAAATGGTATTTGAAATATATATCTTAAAGATCATTCCATATCTGCACGCATGTATACATTCATTCTGTTTATTGATGCATCATATGTATGTACCTTTCTTTATCCTCAACCCACTACGTTGAACATTTAGGTTACTTCTAATCTTCCACTCTTATAAACTATATTGCCATAGTCATCTTTGAATATAAGTTTTGTGCACATATGTAAGTATATTTATATTAAACTCCTAGAATAATATGTACATTTAAAATTTTGATAGATATTTCAAATTTGCCCTTTATTAAAATTGTACCAGCAGTATCCACCATGTTATACAATAATAGATCATTGATTTTTCTAGTAAGAATTGCTGAAAATTCTATTCCTAGAAGATTTTCAGAGTTAAGCTTCCAGAAGTATGACAGACAGATTGAGAGTACATTTTGCATTCATACTTAATTATACATTCATCTTGGTGAATTTAAAAATATCCTGTTAAACTGATTCCTGCAGCTGCTTTAAATAGAGTTCTGTACCACATTTCAGTTGAACACCTTACAGCTCCTTTTCACTGTTTTTTTTCAGGTGCTGAAGTGGAATTTTACTACTCCGCGGGATGAATACATTGAGCAACTAAAAACTCAGATGTCTAGCTGTGTGGCTAAATGGTTACAAGATGAGATGTTTCACTCAGACTTTCAGCATCACAACAAAGCCCTTGCTGTCATGGTTGATGTAAGTTTGCAACAAAATAAATATGCATGAGTCTCAGGCATGAAAATACTGAGCCCTGTGAAATAATCGGAAGTTTGCATGAATTGAGAAGGAACTGGAATACACCATGTTCTCTGTTTTTAGAGCTTTCTTATTATCTGGTAGAATAAATGACTATATGTCTGTAATTTGGGGTCTTAAATGGAGGCTTAAAAATCTATCATTTTCTTTTTGCACTGCCATAAAATTTGAGAGTTACTTGCCTAATAGAACTTAAATTTTTATACAGTCTAATTTGTGAGGGTTTTGTATTGTTCTCTTTCAAGCACTTGGAGAGTGAAAAAGAGGGTGTCATTGGTTGCCTGGATCTGATCTTAAAGTGGCTTACCCTGCGGTTTTTTGACACCAATACAAGCGTCCTAATGAAAGCCCTAGAATATTTAAAATTGCTCTTCACCCTGCTGAGTGAGGAGGAGTATCATCTTACTGAGAATGAAGCATCTTCCTTCATCCCCTATCTCATCCTCAAGGTAATGTGTTGTTCTCACTTTGGAAGATTACTCAAGTTCCCAGCTACTTCAGTTCCTGTACTTTTATTCCCTCTCCCCTCTTCATTTATTGTATGATGATGATACCTTCCACCGCTCATTCTATTCTTTCAAGATGTAGTGACACACAAGGGGGTACCTTTGCTACCCAGAAAATGCCTCACTTAATCATTATTTTCCTTGTTGACTAGGTTGGAGAACCAAAGGATGTCATTCGTAAAGATGTCCGTGCCATCCTGAACCGGATGTGCCTTGTCTACCCAGCCAGCAAGATGTTCCCCTTCATCATGGAAGGAACCAAATCCAAAAACTCTAAGCAGAGAGCAGGTAAAGCAACAATTTAAATTGAGCCCTATGTCTGCAACAGTGACCTCTAGAAGAAATAACTTATAGATGAACCAGGAAATTTCTTGATTCTAACCTTCTGATGTGGACTGTGAGAGTGATGAGTTGCACACTGGTGGAGCCACAGTATCAGGTGATACAGGCACTGCTCAGTACCACCCTGGTGACAAAATCAAGTGCACAGGGGCCATCTGACTCACAGGCATCTCTTTCTTCTAGGAGCCCTTGCTATAACTCCATTGTTTCATTGTGTATTTTATAGAAGGCAGTAAACGAGGAAGAATTCAGGGCAGAGCCAGAATAAGATTTTAGACCTTCACGTATGCCAGGGAAAATGTATCTAGTAAAGATAGGTCTCTGTGCCAAATCTCTGTTGAGTCTCCTTAATCTGGCCTTTCTCTCCCCAGAGTGCCTAGAAGAACTAGGGTGTCTGGTCGAGTCCTATGGCATGAACGTTTGCCAACCAACCCCAGGAAAAGCCTTAAAGGAGATAGCGATTCACATAGGAGACCGCGACAACGCTGTGCGCAATGCTGCCCTCAACACCATCGTCACAGTGTACAACGTACATGGGGATCAGGTGTTCAAACTGATTGGGACGGTGAGTGACTCTTCTCTGAACGTTTTCAGCCTGTTGTGAATTGCCAGATCACTTAGGTGTCAAGTTTCATACCGTCTCAACTCTAAGTTTTTACCACTCTTTGTTAAAACTCAACCTATCGATATGTCCTAGAATCCATATAAACCTTTGAGGTGTCTCTGATTACTGTAGGACATTTAGGCTGTGTTTTACTGGAAATTAGGTTTTCTTTTCTGAGCATTCCCCTCATAACAAATTGCTTTAGATGAAAACTATTTTTGAATCAAGAAATCTGAGCTAGTCTGGGATTTAAATTCTGCCTGGTAATCTCCTCAGTAATTTTTAGTGCATTTATTTTCTAGTGAACAAGTACTCACTTGTGTATAATGTGGATTCTGGTACCTGTCAGATCAAAAGGGTCTTGAGCTGCAGCTATGAGCCAGACTCTCCAAGCATAGAAGGTTCTGCTTTTGACTCCTTACTTCCTCTGAGCCAGTCACTGCTGTGGCTGGACCTGTTCTTCACTCCAGTTACCTCTTAGTACCACGTGTATTTACCCTGTGCTTATATATTTTTACTTGTATTAATCTCATTAAATACTCACTACAAGGCCAGTGAAGGAACTAAAGCAGATGGGAATTTTACAGATGACCAAAAGTGAAGCTTCTTGCCCATAGCCACACAGCTAGTTAGTGGTGACACCAAAAAATGAGGAAGCTCCCTTTAATTCTTGACCTTTTTATTTGTAGTTATTCATAGCCTTTCCTTTTCTGTCCTTTCCTTCTTTCATATGTTCTCTTATATAGCAAGTCAGGTTTTAGCAATAGTCGATTTTAAAATGATGTAGTGTTTTGAAAGGAAACTTACCCTAACGTACGAGGTTCTGTTTGCTTCGACATGAAAATGGATATTAATTCTTGGCTCTTCCAATTAGGTTTTTAATTCTCTTCATATTCTAGTAGAGGGGTGTGCTAATAAATTAAATTTGGTCTCTTTTGACAGCTTTCTGAAAAGGATATGAGCATGCTTGAGGAGAGGATTAAGCGGTCAGCAAAGAGGCCTTCTGCTGCACCAGTAAAACAGGTGGAAGAGAAACCTCAGCGCACACAGAGCATAAGCTCCAATACCAACATGCTACGCAAGGGACCAGCTGAGGACATGTCCTCCAGACTCAAGTATGTGGATGGAGATAGTTGTCCGAGGGCATCTCTGTGGACTTTGCCTTGTGTGCTCAGAGCTTAGCCTGTAACATAATCTTGAGTTCTCGTAGCCATTATCATGCATGACACAGTGTCTGGGTAAATGTCTTGTAACCAAATGTTAAATCCTTCAGTCTTCATTGTCTTTGTCTCAAAACCACTTCTAAATAGTCTTGTGCCTTCTTTCACTGCTTTTCCGTGGACAGAGTTATGTATCGCACTTATAGGATGTAAGTACTGCCTGCTAATTTCTCATTAGCAGGGCTCTTATATCTTTCTAACTTCTGACTTGGATTCATCCCCTCTGGAGGGCTATTGGTGTAGACTTTATAACCAGGTAGAGGGTGTCCAAGTATCCCATGAATCAAGCCTTCCCTGAAAGTCCACTGGCTAGCAGAAGTGTCAGCTCAATGTCATGTGGCTAAAATATGGGCTCACCTTCTTCCTTGTGTTATGTTTGGTCGTGCACAGGTTCCTATTCGTCAGATAAGGCTGAGTAAAATGCATGCAACCCAGAATTGGCTTAGGGACTCAAAAAACTGCCTTCTAATAAGCAAGATAGCTCTATTTTAGATCATATCATGAGTATAATTTTAACCAATTTGAATTTGGAGACTGTGAATATCTATTGCTTGGATGTAATGCTGGCCCTGACCTGAGTGAATATTCCTAAAAAGAGGTGATTGACTGTCTCTCAAGTATAAAATTTACTGAACACTGCATGGGATAATGCTTATAATTAGAAAAACGTAAACACTGGTTAAATTGGTAGAAAAGAACCAGGCAGTCTAGATATTTCTTAAATTTTTGCCCAGAAGTAGTGAGCTTTGAGTCAATATAAATATTCTTTATTATTTACTGCCCCAATTGGAATAGCATACAAGGTTTGTTGGCTTTAATGAACTAGAGAGAATACTTACAACTTGGCAGTACTGTAAGTACAAGTCAGTCTTCTCTCTTAGGATATTCATGAACCAGTGTTGTTGCCCATTGAAGGCACTTGCTTAGACTCAAGGACTTAAATCATTCAGGGGGGCTGAAACCAGAAGTTGAACATCTGTCTTGCAGCTTTGGGGCAGCTGGCAGTGCTACTCTTGCCCTTTGGTTAAGAAGTCTCTTTTAGTTGAGGAGCCTCCTTTTGCTTCCCTTAGCCAAGCCCGAAGCATGAGTGGGCATCCTGAGGCAGCCCAGATGGTTCGCCGAGAATTCCAGCTGGATCTAGATGAGATTGAGAATGACAATGGTACAGTCCGATGTGAAATGCCAGAACTTGTTCAGCACAAACTGGATGACATTTTTGAACCAGTCCTTATTCCTGAACCCAAGTAAGTTAACCCATTTCATTTAAGTATAAGCAGTTCATGATCATCAGAGTGTATATGTTGAAAAGAGCTCTCTGTGCAGTTAGAACTTTTTAGAACAGATTACTCTCTGACTAATAGCGGTTCTTTACCAAAACCTGGATCTAGTGGGGAACTGCATAATTCCAACTCATTGGGATACCTTATAATAAAGATTGAATATTTTCCTTTGCTCCACTCTCTAGGATCCGGGCTGTTTCTCCACACTTTGATGATATGCACAGTAATACAGCATCCACAATCAATTTCATTATCTCCCAAGTAGCCAGTGGTGACATCAACACAAGCATCCAAGCTCTGACACAGGTAATGGGGGTATTACCCATGACAGTAATTCCCCTGGTGGCTGTCGAGGCTGTAATAGTGACGGTTGCACACTGGTTACAGTATTAAGGGAGGCAGGCAGTGTTCAGTACCTCCCTGATGAAAAAAGTGCACAGGGACCACTGCCAGACATCACTTGCCTCACAGGATAGAGCTGTGATAGAGCCTTGCTTTTTACAGTTGCATTCTTTCACCAGAGGCTGAAAAACAGCAATTGGTAGGAACCAGCTCTGATGGAACTTTCTTAGATTTTGGTGGGCAGAGACAAACAAATAAAATATCAGATAATAGTAACTACTGTGTAAATATAACTCAAATGGGGTGATGGGAGAGAGGGAACTAAGTACTAGTTACTTAGATTGGTGGTCGGGGTTCAAGCAGAGAACAGCTAGTACAAAAACTCTAGGGTAGGAATGACTTTGGTGTGGTCCAGGAAACAGTACAGGCCCATGTGCCTGGAACGTAGTGGGGAAGAGAGAGAATGGTACAGAATGAGATTTGAGAGGTGGATAGAGACCAGATCATGTGGGGTTTTAAAAGCCCTGAGGGAGGTTTTGGATTTTAAATGTGATGGGAAGCCATTAGAGAATTTTGAGGAAAAAGAAGCTACATGTTTTTAAAAAAACCTTTCTCTTCTTCCTCTGCTTCCCTTCCGTAACAGTCTAGTCATAAAGCCAGGAGGAGGGTAAAACAAGGTAGGCACCTACCTTGTGGCAAGGGGGTGGGAGTAGAGAGCCACAGTGGCCCAATGTGAGGGTCTTCAAGCCCAAACATTGTGAGGAGGCTGTCATTCAGGAGGGGTGACACACAGCCGGGAATCAGAGCCAAAGCAGGAAGAGGAAGATGTCCGTGGGGGGAGCCAGTGTGGCATGGTAGAAGGACCCCAGGCAGGGTGAGGAGGACATCCATGTGTGTTGGAGAGGAGCAGGGCGGCATGCGGCTGGCTCAGAATAGGGAGTCAGAGCCAAAGCAGAAGATGTGGGCCTGGGGAACAGCTGGTGGCAGAGGTGGGAGGTTGGTTACAAACAAAGGGATTGGTCAAATAAATACAATAAGGAAAATGGGAGCCAAGTTTCTTACTGTCAGAGAAGGGTGATACAAATATGGAAGGACAAGAAAATAGAAACTCTGGTGTTGGACCGGAATTAGATGTGTCAGTATGAACTCATGGTTTTCAATACACAGATATAGAAATAAATATCAATGTAAATGTATGTGCGTATGTATATATGCGGTATATAAATGTATGTTACAGATGATATGCATATGTTCCCTGGCTCTTTCCACTGAGAGGACCTGAGAACAGCAACACCCCAACAGCAATGAGCACCCCCAGATCTTGTCTCCTAAATACCACTTTCCTCTAAAAGGAATAACAGCTCCTTAAGAAGTGGCAGATTCCAGAGCTGAATCAGGGAAAGTACTGGATGATTCTGGAGTATCTTGTTGTGCTAGACAGCAAGGATAGGCTCAGAGAATTGTAGGGACATGTCAGAAGGACATGCAGGCCAACTAGAACAGACTCCCTATTGGAAGAGAGCACAGTTTGAACATCAAAATAAATAATAATAGTAATGAGTTATAACCCCATAAACAATACAATTTGTAAATTTACTGAATTTAATAAAATAGGAAACCACAAGTCCATGCACATATAAGCTAGTTAAAAATTTGAAGAGAAATGGAATATTTACATAGTTTCATAGTACCTCTCCACAAAATACAAAGGACTAATATATTAAAAGTACCCTCAAAATACAAAATACCAAGAATAATTTGACAATAGAGAAGCCTAGCAGATACCACCTTGAGTGATCGAAGTAAACATCATCAATCATATGACAAAATGAAATCATGTACCACCTGATAGGATCCAGTGGGAATTCTGCATTACTTTGCTGAGATTCCTGATGTTGTCTATTCATGAGAAAACATCAGACAAGTGCAAATTGAGGGACATTTTCAAAATCTCAAGGTGAAGAAAGTCAAGGAAAGACTGAGGGAACTGGTCTAGAGTGTATGATTCTAGACGGGCCTTTTGGCTATAAAGAACATAATCGGGGCAACTGGAGAAAATGGGATAGAGCCTGAGGATTAGGTGGTAGTAACATCAGTATTCCTGACTTTGATCCTTGTATCATGATTATGAAAGAGCATGTCTTGTTAAGAAATATATGATGGGACTTCCCTGGTGGTCCAGCGGGTAAGACTCCACGCTCCCAATGCAGGGGGCCCAGATTCGATCCCTGATCTGGGAACTAGATCCTGCATGCATGCCACAGCTAAGTTCGCATGCTGCAACTAAGAAGCCCGCATGCCGCAGCTAAGAAGTGCACATGCTGCAACTAAAGATCCCACATGACGCAACTAAGACCCGGTGCAGCCAAAATAAATAAATGAATAAATATTAAAAATAAAAAAAGAAATACATGCTGAAGTATCAAGAGGGTCATGGAGCATCAGACTGACTACTTGCAAATGATTCAGGATTTTAAAAAGTTCTTTTACTATACTTCCAACGTTTCTATAATGTTTGAACTTATTTTAATTGGGGAAAAAGTCACTTCTGGCCACTCCATAGAGACCAGATTATAGGCAGGGCAAGAGTGGATTCTGGGAGGCCTGTTAGACTGTTAGGAAGCTATTGTCGAAATTCATATGAAAGATATGTGCACTAGGACGATCATTGTGGAGAGGAAGAAAAGTGAATGGTTTCAGGGTATCTTTCAGAGGTAGAGTCCACAGGACTTGGTGATAGAATGGATATGAAATGTAAGGGAGGAGAGGAATCAATAGTAGCTCCTTGCTGTTTGGCTTGAGCAACTGGGTGGATGGTGGTGCTGTGTACGGAGATGGGGAAGGATGGAGGAAGAGCAGGCTTGAGAGATTGGAAATCAAGAGATACGTCTTTGCTATGTTAGGTCTGAGCAGAAGGGCAGAACCGGAATCCCAGCACGAGGTTTTTTGTTTTTTTTTTTTTTTTTTTTTCTTTTTGCGGTATGCGGGCCTCTCACTGTTGTGGCCTCTCCCGTTGCGGAGCACAGGCTCCGGATGCGCAGGCCCAGCGGCCATGGCTCACGGGCCCAGCCGCTCCGCGGCATATGGGATCCTCCCAGACCGGGGCACGAACCCGTATCCCCTGCATCGGCAGGCGGACTCTCAACCACTGTGCCACCAGGGAGGCCCCCAGCACGAGGTTTTTGATGTTGCTTGACAAATAGCCTCCTGTTAACACTTTTGCTGTTGGAAGAAAACAAATGGCGGGGAGTCTGGAAAACAGCGACTTGAATGCATGCATCCCTGTTGCCTTTCTCTATCAACTTCAATCCAAACCCATTTGCCTTTTCTGAGCAGAGGAGCTGGCGGGTCTGGTGGGTAGTATCTGAAGTGTCTAAGCAAATCTCAAGCTCTGTCTGGTACAAGTACAAGACTTTTTCCCATATGGGCCTAAGGAAAACCTGAGGTTCAATAGTGCAGAGCACAGAGAAGAGGATCAAAACACCAGAAATCCTGGAGACAGATCTCTCTTATCTGTGGAGATCGGTAGGTGCCCTAAAGGAGGGGCAGTGGTGGCTTATGTGAGTGTTAATAGGAGTACCTGGTGTCCTCCCTTGCCCCTAAGGAACTACAGGGAGCTGAACAGAAGGGCTGAATTTACTCTCTGAGGCTGGCAAGTCTCTGACTTTTGTACCTTTAGAGACCAAACAGCAGAAATGCCTGCTCTTGGTACTTTGCCAAATGACTGACAGCTTGCCATTTGGTATACCACAAGCCTACAAGGGCAGAAATGCTCTATCTCCCATTTATTGCCATTGTTGAGGGTTTCCAAAAGGTAGACCCAAGACTGAATCTTGAATATGTAAAGAGTAATAACATGCCTTAAGGCACCCAGTAACTGGGAAGAAGAATAAAACAAAATAACCAGAACAGCAATGTCCTGGCAAAATGAAATTGCTAAAGGAGACAAGATGACCACAATGGGGAAGGGCATGGGGTGCAGAAAGATTCTTCCAAGCAAAAAAAATATGGTTTTAGAGTTTTAAAAAATTGAATAGATGGACTGAAGGAGATAATGATCACTACAGAAACGGGATTAGTGACCTGAATGACAAGAGTGACAAGATCATTCAGTGCGAAAAGGACCGTCCTTTAAACAAATGATGGTGGGAAAAATGTTTATCCACATGCAAAAGAATGAAGATGGACTCTCATACCATATGCAAAAATTAACTCAAAATGGATCAAAGACATAAATATAAGAGCTAAAGCTATAAAACTCTTAGAAGAAGACATAGGGGAAGACCTTCATGTAGTGATTTTGGCAGTGATTTCTTGGATATGACACCAGGCAACTAAAGAAAAAATAATTAAATTGAATTTCATCAAAGTTAAAACATTGTATGCATCAAAGGACACTATCACAAGAATGAAAAGGCAACGTATAGAATGAGAGAAAATATTTGCCAATCATATATCTGATGAAGGATTAATATCCAGAATATATAAGAACTCCTATAACTCAATGACAGAAAAACAAAACTGAGTTCAGAAATTGACAAAGGACATGAATAGACATTTCTCTAGAGAAGATACACAAATATCCAATAAGCAAGTAAAAAGATGCTCACCATCATTAGGCATTAGGGAAATATAGATCAAAACCACAATGAGATACCACTTCACACCCATTAGGATTTTTTTTTTTTTAATGGGAAATAGCAAGTGTTTGCCAGGATGTGGAGAAACTGTAATCTGTGTGTATTGCCGGTGGGAACTAAAGTAGTGTAACCATTGTGGAAAATAGTTTAGCGGTTTCTCAAAAAGTTAAACATAGGGGCCTCCCTGGTGGCGCAGTGGTTGAGAGTCCGCCTGCCGATGCAGGGGATGCGGGTTCGTGCCCCGGTCTGGGAGGATCCCATATGCCGCGGAGCGGCTGGGCCCATGAGCCATGGCCGCTGGGCCTGCGCGTCCGGAGCCTGTGCTCCGCAACGGGAGAGGCCACAACAGTGAGAGGCCCGCATACCGCAAAAAGAAAAAAAAAAAAAAAAAAAAAAAGTTAAACATAGAATTACAATAAGATCCCCAGATGCCCTCCTAGAAAGCAGGGATTTAAGCAAATACTTGTGCACCAGGATTCACAGCAGCATTATTCACAATAGCCGAAAGGTGGAAACAATCCAAATGTCCATCAACAGATGAACAGATAAACAAAATGTGATGTGTATATATATTTATATATACATATATATACACAATGGAATATTATTCAGTCAAAGAAGAATGAAATTCTGACACATGCTACAACATGGATGAACCTTGAAAGCATTATGCTAAATAAAATTAATCAGGCATAAAGGGGCAAACATTATATGATTCCACTTATTTGAGGTACCTAGAATAGCCAAATACAGAAACTAGAATAGAGTTTACCAAGGGCAGGAGGGTTGATAGAGAGTTATTATTTAATGGGTACAGATTCTGTTTGGGATAATGACAAAGTTCTGGAAATAGGGATGATGGTTATACAACATTGTGAATATACTTAATGTCATTGGATTGTATACTTAAAAGTGGTTAAAATGGTAAATCTTAGTTATATGTATTTTACCATAATAAAAAAAATAAAACCCTGAGCAACAAAAAATTAAAGTACCTAGGAGTGATCAAGCAGTGTATAATATGTAAGACCTTGACAGAGAAAATTTTTAAGTTTTGTTGAATGACATTATTTTGTTGCATTTCCAAATAAATAGAAATATACTATGTTCTCAAGATTCAGGATTATAAAAATGCCAGCTTCTCCTTAAATAATATCTGTAAATTCAATGCCATTCCAATCAAAATCTTAAGTTTTTTTTCTGCAGTTGAGAAGCTGATTCTAAAATTTATATGGGAAATCAAAGGGCCTAAGAATAGCAAAGACAGTTTTATTTTAAGACAGTTTTTTAAAATAAAAACACAGTGGAGAGGATTTACATCACTGGGTATCAACAGTGATTATAGAGCCACTGTAATTAATTAAGTGGAGTACTGGCCCAGGGAAAAGCAGACAGAGCATTGGGATGGAACAAAGAGCCCAGAAATAGACTCACATCTAAAGGAAGCTTGGAGCGGAGGAGTCATTAAAAATCTCTTAACAGACGCAAAAAGTAAAAGATACACTGACCAAATTCTTTGCTGATAACCCGACAAAATGTTTAGTAAATGATATTAATATCACAAAAATATTGGCTACTTGGAAAGTATGAAGCACCCTCCTAACTCTTTCATCAAAAAAAAAAATCAAAACTCTTAGCAGTGAAGGAAAGCATTTCACTCTACAACTCTACTCCGAAGCTACTGAACTCAGAAAAATATATTGCATGAAATGCATTTATTATTGAAGAAAGGCTAAAATAAAGGAACTTATACTTAGAAATTCAAACAATAAAAAATAAATCAAAAGAAATTTGAGAGTAGGTAATAATAAAGCTAAAATTCATGAAATAGATTTTAAAGATAATAAATCTAAAAGCAGGTTCTTGTTAAAAAAAATTAAAATTAAAAATCCTAGCCTGATTAGAGAGCAAAAATTGTAAATATCAGGGATGAAGAAGGAACCAACCATAGATGTGGAAGAGATTTTTTTTTTTTTTTAGATAAGATAACAACACATGTAACCCTGTAGAAACTTGAAACAACTGATCCCTCTCCCAAATTTTTTGAAATAACCAAGGAATTTGGGGAGACCATTAAAAAATAAGGAAGGAAACCCAGAACCTAAAAAGAAAAGACAAATTTGATCATTTAAAATTTTTAAGATTTTAATGTGGAGAAATTTACCATATACTGTCAATAAACGAGTGTTATATTGTAGAATATATTTGCATATGACCATATGACTGATAAAGGATTAATAGCGACAGTAAACAGAACTCTTATTAACTCTTGAGAAAAAGAGAACCTAACAGAAAAAAAACTAACTCAAGGATATGAATAGGCAAATCACAGAAGATATCCAACTGGCCAGTAAACACATGAAAAGATGTTCAGCACCTCCCCCGCCACAGAAACGCAAATTAAAGTAACAATAGATGATCACTTATTTTATTTATTTGTTTGTTTATTATTATTTTTTGGCCGCACTGTGCAGCATGCGGGATCTTAGTTCCCCAAACAGGGATCAAACCCTCGCCTCTTGCATTGGGAGCATGGAGTCTTAACCACTGGACCACCAGGGAATTCCCAAGATAATCACTTTTAAACCATCAGAGTGACAGAAAGTAAAATTGAGTAGTAAAACATACAGCTGATAGAGACGCTGAAAAAACAGTACTCTCATACATTAAACGTAGAAATGTGAATTACATGTTAGTGCCTTTTTAAAGAAAGCAATATAGTAATATCTATTATACCGTAATTTTAAATGTTTCAGCCTTAAAAGTTAAGCTCTTGGTGCATTTTTTTTTTAATTTATTTGACGGTGCCAGGTCTTAGTTGCAGCACGCGGGGATCTTCGTTGCCATGTGCAGAATCTTTGTTGCAGCTCGCGGGATCTTTAGTTGCGGCACGCGGGCTCTTTTAGTTGCCGCATGTGGGAATCTAGTTCCCTGACCAGGGGCCGAACCCAGACCCCCTGCATTGGGAGCGTGGAGTCTTAACCACTGGACCACCAGGAAAGTCCCATGGCGCGCTTTTTTTTTTAGAAATTAAAACACAAGTACCTTGGGATATATATACACAAAGATGTTTATTGTAACATTATTTATAGTGGACAAAATATCCAAACTGGAAACAGGTTGAAAGAGTCAGGGAATGATTAAGTTTTGGTATGTGCACATGTGGACTATTATGCAGCCTTTAAAAATAGAACCGTTTCGGGCCTCCCTGGTGGCGCAGTGGTTGAGAGTCCGCCTGCCGATGCAGGGGATACGGGTTCGTGCCCCGGTCTGGGAGGATCCCATATGCCGCGGAGCGGCTGGGCCCGTGAGCCATGGCCGCTGGGCCTGCGCGTCCGGAGCCTGTGCTCCGCAACGGGGGAGGCCACAGCAGTGAGAGGCCCGCGTACCGCAAAAAAAAAAAAAAAAAAAAAAAAAAAGAACCGTTTCTGTTGACTTTAGGGATTTTCATAATTTTCTGTTAGGAAGGCTAGATGCAGAGAAGTGTATGTACTATAAATATTCTTATGGAATAAACAGTGCCCTAAACCTTGACCCTATCTATGTGTGCATGTGTGGTTATAAATGATTCTGTGAACATGAAAGAATATATATCAGGTGGTTGTTGTTAATTACCTTGGAAAAAGAGTAAGCCCCCCTCCAAAAAATATATATATTTGTTTTTATTTTGTCCATGTTGAAACAGAATTGTTAAACAGTTCCAGTTATATAAAATTGTATGTGCTTATGGGTATACGTGCATAAAGAAATGTAAGTAGGACCACTGGCTTCCTCAACACCAGAGGGCACTATTCACATTGCAGTCTGTATAAATGGTGACCCCTGGAGTTGTGCAGTATAGCAGCCCTGCATGAAAGGATGGTCATGAAGATTATTGGCACGATTGTCTCAGGGTGTAATTTATGTAATCATAAAAATAAAGGTCTTTTTACAGTAGTGAATAGGAAATACATGTTTTTCCCATAGTAACATTTTACCATTAGTGACAACCAGTCTACTGAAGCAAAAAGAACCTGGATCCAGTTGTGGGGAACCTGAGTTTTGAGTTTGAACTAAGTAGCCTGATCTTACTGGCCTCACTTTTCTCATATGGTAAATGAAGATCTTACTCTCAGCCCTGTCTACTTCTTAGAGCTGTTGAAATGATCAAATGAGATAACAGGTATAAAAACACTCTCTTTAATAAATTAGCGTTTAAACATAAGGATTATTATTCCTTAAACTAGATGGTGAGCCTCTTAGAATAGGAGCTGCAGTTAATTCACCTAATAGTCTTGCTCTGTAAATATCTGTTGAATGATTGAGTCCCTAAGGACTAGTTATTTATATGTAAAAAGGTGACTGGGTTTTTTCAAGCTAAGATACTAGAAGTGCTTTGCTAATAAATATTACAGAGACTTACAGTGTATTCCTGCTACTTAGAAATATGAAGCTTGGAAAATACATCTTGAATTTTTGTTATCAGATCGATGAGGTCCTGAGACAGGAAGACAAAGCAGAAGCCATGTCTGGCCATATTGATCAGTTTCTGATAGCCACGTTCATGCAGCTGAGACTCATCTACAACACACATATGGCAGATGAGAAACTGGAGAAGGATGAAATCATCAAGTTGTATAGCTGTATCATCGGCAACATGATTTCGGTAGGGACACTTCTGCAGATCATGAGCTTCCCTTCAGTCTCTCATCCCACCCAGGTTCTCAGGCCTGAGTTGGTTCAGATGTTCCAGTGAAACATGTGAAACATATGTCATTTTTGGAATTTTACATGTAAGCCATTGGCTACTTCCACTGGATGTTGGGCAACACTCCAGCTTACCTTATTGTTAGGATACTTACAGACTACCTGAAATTCTGCTTCCTGCCAGTTTCTTCATCAGTCATGGTTGGGCCTTAGCTGGCTTTTCACAGATGACTACTCACGTTAAAAATACTTTTATAACAGGAAGGAAGCACACCAATTAATTTTGGCTATTCTTGGCGGTTTGGGAGAGTGTAGTGATTTTTATTTTTTTCCTAATACTCTGAATTTTTATAAATACAATATAATCATTTATTAGAATATGCCACCCATGTTTATCTTCCTTGATCTGTATATTGAGTTTCATGGCTCTCTAATGCAATTATGATTGGATAGCTGTTTCAGATAGAAAGCCTCGCCCGAGAGGCCTCCACTGGAGTTCTGAAAGACCTGATGCATGGCCTCATCACCTTAATGCTGGATTCTCGAATTGAAGATCTGGAGGAAGGGCAACAGGTGATCCGCTCTGTGAACCTCTTGGTGGTGAAAGTTCTGGAGAAGTCAGACCAGACCAACATCCTGAGGTATATCTGTACTCTGAGCATTAGAGCCTGGAACAGCCTCTCTTTTGTCTACGCATAGAAACCAGGAGGCACTTAGATCAGTTGTAAGCTTAGGTTTGCCTGATAAGTTGATTTATTACTCTTCTCTTCCTCAAGAGAAGGTATTCCAACCTGAGACAGCAGTTAAAGCTAGTTAACAACTCAGTAAACCAGCCAGTATTAGGAGTTTTCTAGAATAGGACTGTGGAGTTCGTCAGTTACCTTCTCTTCTGTGTACATTTCATGTACATTTCTTTCTGTCTCGCTACCAGTGACAATGAAAAATAGTGACAAGCTTTACCATTTACCAAGTGGTAACTTACAAAGCTTAAATGATGTTTATTTTCTTAATAACTATGAGTGTCAAGTAATCAAAGACAGTTCCTGATCCATGAGCTCTCAGTTTCTCAGATGGATAAAGAATTTTTACACGTGGCTTTTTTTTAAAATTTTATTGTATTTATTTTTTATACAGCAAGTTCTTATTAGTTATCTATTTTATACATATTAGTGTATAGATGTCATTCCCAATCTCCCAATTCATCCCACCACCACCACCACCCTCCCACCACTTTCCCCCCTTGGTGTCCATACGTTTGTTCTCTACATCTGTGTCTCAATTTCTGCCCTGTAAACCGGTTCATCTGTACCATCTTTCTAGATTCCACATATATGTGTTAATATACGATAATTCTTTTTCTCTTTCTGACTTACTTCACTCTGTATGACAGTCTCTGGGTCCATCCACATCTCTACAAATGACCCAATTTCGTTCCTTTTTAATGGCTGAGTAATATTCCATTGTATATATGTACCACATCTTCTTTATCCATTTGTCTGTCGATGGGCATTTAAGTTGCTTCCATGATCTGGCTATTGTAAATTACACTTGGCTTTCAATTACTGATTTTAATTGGAAAGCAGGTTTGAAACTTATTAATGCTGTTGTGTTGGGTTTGTTTTCTAGTGCCCTACTTGTTTTGCTCCAAGACAGCCTGCTAGCAACAGCCAGTTCTCCCAAATTCTCAGAGCTTGTTATGAAGGTGAAGTTGAAATAATTTGATCTCTTTCTTTCAAAGTGTGGGGAAAGAGGAGTTGGAACTAACTCAAATCAGTCAAGGCACACCTGAAAAATATAGTTGCTCTCCATTTTTCCCTTCCTCCAATTTATACCCCTAGCTCAGGCCTAAAAAATTCCTGGCCTCAAACAGTGAAAAGGAAGAGCTATTTTGTAAATATCTCACCAGTTTGCCTAGAATCAAAAGGCAAGAAGTTTGATGAAACAAATTTCATTTCTTTTGGGGGAAAAGATATGTATAGATTTATAATATTTTGGTCTATTTTTGGAAGACTGCAAATGAATGTATCTGTAACATCATAATACTGTTATTATACTGTAATAGTGTAAAGTATTTTGTCTCCTCGGGTTAGATTTGATTAGGTAATATGAACTACTCTACTCTCGGGTACCAAACAAACCCAAGACAGAATTTCCACATTTTCTCATCGTTTAGGGCCCCATCTCTAGGGAGTGGGAAGGAGGAATGGAGATGGTCAGGTAGATGGCTTGTCACACGTTAGCCAGTGACATGGTTGAAGTAAATAAAACGGTTCGTGCTTAGCAGCTGAACTTGAAAGATGAGGTGCCCCATTCATATCCCTGACCATCTTTTAGAAATGAATGATCCCAGAGCTTAGGGGAAATGAATGGTGACAGAGATTATCCTCATTCTTCAGTGACTCCTTCTAACTTTTGTTTCTTTTTTCAATAGTGTCTCTGGAGAATGGTTCGACTACTGCCTGATACCATCAACAGCATTAATCTGGACAGAATTCTTCTGGATATACACATTTTCATGAAGGTCTTCCCCAAAGAGAAACTAAAGCAATGCAAAAGTGAATTTCCCATAAGGACCCTAAAAACGCTGCTGCACACTTTATGCAAATTAAAAGGGCCCAAGGTGAGTGAGAACAGCAACCATTCCCAAGAGAGCTTGAGAGAACGTCACGGATATGGCATCGCTGCCATTGAATGTGCACGTTTCTTCCTCAGATCCTAGACCACCTAACAATGATTGACAACAAGAATGAGTCAGAGTTGGAGGCCCACCTCTGCCGGATGATGAAGCACAGTATGGACCAGACCGGGAGCAAGTCTGATAAGGAAACAGAAAAGGGAGCATCTCGAATCGTGAGTGTCTGACTTGAAAGATTAAGGGATGTGATCTTGTCAAAGGGATAAGCCACCGGAGCCTTTCTTTCTCAGGGCCTAAGATGAAGGCTCAGGGATTGGTCCAATCACCTTGACGTTTTCAAATATAAACTATAACCTTGGGCTTTTTGTTCCTAAGAAAGGTTTCTGTGTCTGTGCCTAAGGCACTGGTCCCTAGATAAATCACTGTGAGCTCTAATTGGGGAGGGGCTTTCCTTATCAAGTTTCATTGAAAACCTGAGATTGTTAATGTTTCTGCTGCAGCCCCCGCAGCACTGATGCTTCTGTTATTTGCAGGAACATACCTGGAAGGTCTGGATTTTGAGATATTTTCAGTTTTTATCCAACCACTGGTTCCTAATTAATAACTCAGGTCTAACCAGTCATTCCTTCTTGTGTCTTTAGGATGAAAAATCATCAAAGGCCAAAGTGAATGATTTCTTAGCTGAGATTTTTAAGAAGATTGGCTCTAAAGAGAACACTAAAGAGGTGAGAGGGAAAGGGTTGAGAGGGAAAGGGATCTGCTTTATGGAAAAGAGTCACTAACAGCCATCCCCACCTCTTCCTTTTTCTTGTTAACCAGGGCCTAGCAGAGTTATATGAATATAAGAAGAAATATTCAGATGCTGACATTGAACCATTTCTGAAAAATTCCTCACAGTTCTTCCAGAGCTATGTTGAGAGAGGCCTTCGGGTGATTGAGATGGAGAGGGAGGGCAAAGGCCGTATTCCCATTTCAACAGGTATGGTTTCCTCTGGTAGCTCCAGGAATAAGCTCAAAATAGCTCCCAGCGTCAGCCACTGGAGGGTTTTGATGGGTTTACATTTATATCCGTGCACCTCAGTACTTAATGGTCACCAGTGATGCAGAGAGTAGTCAACCCTCAGTCACCTGCCTCGACCCATCGTGTTTGGCAACAGCAACGTCCTCTCCCCTTCAGACAGTGTCTCCCCTGGGCTCCCGGTCCTCCGTGCTCTCTTGCTTTCCTCCTTCCTCGCTGCTATTCCCCCTTGGCCTCTCTGACAGATCCTTCCTCTCCCTGAACTCTTAATGTTGACGTCCCCCTGGATTCCGTCCATGATTATCTCTTCTTTCTTACTCTCATCCCCTTAACTAATCCATCTACTCTCATCACTTTAAATACCATTTCTATGCCAGCAAAGCCCAATTTTGTCCGATGTCCAGCCCAGACCTCCTTCCTGATCTCTGCTGATAGATCGTGCAAGACATCTCACTGGGTTTCTGGTACAGTAGACATCATAAACTCAGCGTGTCAAAGACCGAGCTCCTGATAACCCCCCAAAACCTGCTCCATTTGCATTCTCCTCCACCTCACTGGTTGGCAACCGTGTCGTTCTAGTTTGCTCAGACCCCCAACCTTTGAGTATTCTCTTTTTCTCTGTCAGGAAATTCTTTTGGCTCTACCTACAAAACATACACAGAATCCACCCACACTTCTCATCTCCTTCACTGCCACTGCCCTGGTCTGAACAACATCTTCTCTTACGTGGACTGCAGCGCTCTCCTGCACCGTCTCCCCGCTGCCACTCTCGCCTCCCTGTAGTCATTTCCACACATAGCATCGAAACAGTGCTCCTCAAACATTTTCCAAAGGCTCTCCCTTTCACTCAGCAGAGCAAAAAGCCTTACAAGAAAGGCCTGTGAGGTCTGACATGATGTGGTCCCCTGATACCTCTAGAACTGCCTCTCTCCTACACTCTCTGACTTCTGTTCCACTTCAGCCTCACCAGCCCCTTTGCTGTTCCTGGAACGCACCAGGCGTACACCTTCTTAGGGCCTTTGCACTGGCGGTTTCTTGCATGTAGATTGCTCTTCTCCAGGACAATCTTTGTTTCCTCCACATCTTTGTCACTGCCTCAGTGAGGCTTCATTTAAAATTTGCGACCTACCCCTCACCCCCCCATAGTACGTAACCTCCTCTAACACACCATGTAACATAATGTTTATTAGATTAATTGTGTGATGTCCGTCTCTGCTAGAATTTAAAATCCACAAGGGCGGGAATTCCCTGGCGGTCCAGTGGTTAGGACTCTGTGTTCTCACTGCTGAGGGCCTGGGTTCAATCCCTGGTCGGGGAACTAAGATCCTACAAGCTGTGTGGAAAATCAATCAGTCAATCCACAAGGGTAAAGATTTTTGTCGGTTTTGTTGCCTGGCATGTGGTGGGCACACAGCAGGTATTTTGTTTAATATATGAGTGAATGCTTATCCTGATGTTAAGCTGAAATATTACTGTCCCCCCAGTGAAAACGCCTATACTGGAGAGTTACTGCTCAAGGACCTAGGGACAAAAGGGAGATTTAGGAGGTATCAGTTACAAAAAATAGCTGTCAAGAGCCTTAAACCAAAAAAAAGGCCCAACTGCTAAAGTTCCCTTATCATGCAGAGTACAGCTCTCACATTGGTCCTGCATTTAGTTCTTTCTGACTTCGGTGAAGCTCACCTACTCTTACATTCTAAAATCTGTTTGCCTGTGAAACTGTTCCTTTGTGGTTTTCAGATTCCAGTCATGTTCTCTCTCACCATGTATCTTTCTAAGCTGCAGCGTCAATTGTATTCTCTTAAATTGTTTCTTTTTGTTGTTCTTGTTTTTTCTTTGTTTTTTAATATTTTTCTAACATTTATTTATTTATTTGGCTGTGCCGGGTCTTAATTGCGGCACGCAGGATCTTTGATGCCGTGTGCAGGATCTTCGTTGCAGCGTGTGAAATCTTTAGTTTCGGCATGCATGTGGGATCTAGTTCCCTGACCAGGGATCAAACCCAGACCCCCTGCATTTGGAGCATGGAGTCTTAGCCACTGGACCACCAGGGAAGTCCCTTTGTTGTTTGTTTGTTTTTCCAATAGTTGTTCTTATTTTTAACACCTTAAATTACCCCTCTCCGAGACCTGGAGTTTCTTTCTTTTTTTTTTTTTTTTTGGAGTCTCCTTCTTGAAGAACAGCGAGCAGTGTCCAGTAGCCATGTATGGACATCCCATGGTTGAGCTGATCAGGGTAGAGCCTCTGTTTCTCATTTCCAGAGTCCTTTCTTGTGATGTTCAACATTTGCAACACAAGCATGTAACCCCACTGGTAACTGAATGCCTTAAAGTGTTCAGTCTTCTCTTACTGCCTTTTTGCATTAGTCTTCATTTTTCACCCTCTCAGAGTGTTCTCATCTGTACATTAAAAGATTCCTTTTTCCCTAGAGTAACCTCTTTTACTTTTCAGTTTACTGTTTTTCTTCCCAGTACTTTATCTTTTGACTAATATAATGCCTTTTCATTGATATCAAACTGGATATTTTAAATGCCTGCACTTTGTGATTGTTCCTTCTCAGAAATTTAGAACTGTGATGGATTTTGGTTTGGTTTGGTTTTGGTTTTCCCCTCTACTGCCAGAATATTGATCTCGGATGCTCCAGTTCCTACCCCTCCTTGTTGGACACCGCAGTTTACCCCTCTTCCTTAAGAACAGACAGTAGCCTTGAGCTCCTTGTTGTCCTCCCCAGTTTGAATAAGAGCTTTGCCCTGTGTATCACCTGGTCCAAACCTAGTCTAATTCTTGCAAACATTTAAAGCCCTTAGGGGGACTTCCCTGGTGGCGCAGTGGTTCAGAATCTGCCTGCCAGTGCAGGGGACATGGGTTTGAGCCCTGGTCTGGGAAGATCCCACATGCCACGGAGCAACTAAGCCCATGCGCCACAACTACTGAGCCTGTGCTCTACAGCCCGCGAGCCACAACTGCTGACGCCTGTGCACCGCAACTACTGAGCCCACATGCTGCAACTACTGAAGCCTGCATGCCTAGAGCCTGTGCTCTGCAACAAGTGAAGCTACTGCAATGAGAAGCGCGGGCGCCGCAATGAAGAGCAGCCCCCGTTCGCCGTAACTAGAGAAAGGCTGCGCGCAGCAACGAAAACCCAACACAGCCCAAAAAAATAAAGATGAAATAGCAATAATTCTTCAAAAAAAAAGTAAAATAAAATAAAGTCCTTAGGTTCTTCACTTGGGCACTTACCATATACTCAGGAGTAGCTTAGGCTCTTTGGATTGCCCAGGTCAGCCGTGGGATTATAAGAATACAACCCCTGCATAGCTCAGGATGTAGATGGATGGTCCAACTTAACATTCAGTGCCCTTCTCTATCAGTTCTGGAAGTTCTCATTAAGCGTATCTTGTATATTTCAGAGCACCCTTTATCACCAACTCCAGGTAGATTCTTGTGGATTTTTTTAGTCTTCAAGTACAGTGGTGATATTCAAGGCCCAAATTGTTCCCTTTGGTGGGAGGTTAACGAGGGCAGTCGGGGTGGGGGGGGGTGTATATCTGAATATTCCTTCTACATTTCCTACTTAGGCATCTCCCCCCAGATGGAAGTCACATGTGTGCCCACTCCCACAAGCACAGGGTCCTCCATAGGTAACACAAATGGAGAAGAAGTGGGACCATCTGTCTACCTGGAAAGGCTAAAAATCCTGCGACAGCGATGTGGTCTGGACAATACAAAGGTACTGCTCCTCTCCTGTGTGGGGCAGGGAGGGCGATGACCAGCAGGTCAGGGACAGGCTGGCCAGAGCAGCAGTGTCCCAGCCTCAGGGTATGTTGCTCCAGAGCCACATCCTGACCTGATTGGACAATGTTTCTTCTTCTCTCAACAGCAAGATGACCGACCTCCGTTGACCTCTCTGCTTTCCAAACCAGCAGTTCCTACCGTTGCCTCTTCCACAGACATGCTGCACAGCAAACTCTCTCAGCTCCGGGAGTCACGGGAGCAGCACCAGCATTCAGATCTGGATTCCAACCAGACTCACTCTTCAGGAAACATGACTACATCCTCCTCCTCCACAGCTAACATTGATGACTTGAAAAAAAGACTGGAGAGAATAAAGAGCAGTCGCAAATGAAGTCACCCCACTCCCCTGGCGCCCTGCAGCTTTAGTTTACTAAACTAGGAGTCTCATAGTTAAAGTGGCCTTGGCAGGCCTAGTGTACACAAACTGGTTGTATGTATCATACCATGGACCTGGGGGAGGAGTCGTTGTGGCACAAGTCTTTGCACATCCTCCGCTTCTCCCCGCCAGCATCCTGCCTCTCTAGAAGCCTGTCTGTGTCTTAGTTCAGTGTACAGACCTGTAAACAGGTGCCCTTCTCTCAGCTCAGACTAGTTTCCATAGCCTTTTTCTTTTATTTTTAATTGCTCATTTGTAAAGTTGTCCTAATCTTTCCTAGCTTTTAACTGTTAGAAACGCTTTACTAGTTTTCCTTTGAGTTTGTGAGCTCTTCTCCTTGTAGCCCTGAAGGGTCACTGTATTCTCTATGAATGCATGGCATGATACAACTAATTTAAGAGTCTTTTATAAATAAAGTTTGCATTAACTATAACTGTGTCCCAAGATGCTCCGTCTCTGGGAGTGTTGGGCAGCTCTCCATCACCTGTTCTTGGGACCAGCTGGGTATTCGGCCAGTTAAGAGAAAGGTTCGTAATTGCTGCTTAAGGAGCTCTGCCTTTTCTTGGCTCACAGACTTGGTCCTTTCACTCCTTTGGAATAAGAGGCACTCACCTCTCCTGCTTTCTGCATGCAACTCCTAGGGGAGCAGAGAAATCTCATTCCTCCCTGTTTTGAGATTTTGGTCACGACTTCCATCCCCTCATCAATCACCATTGGTTCCAATGAGCTCTTAGGCTCCCTACTACTTTTACTGCCCAAGTACATATGACATTGTGCCCAGGGATTAGCTGGGCTACAGTGGCTGTCACACCACATCTAGATTTGGGGTCATCTGACTAAAGGAGTACCAAGAGCATAGGGGCTTCCTGCCTGGTTAGCAGAGTCTCTGAATCTAGACTAACAGTTCCTTCACACTCAGTCTCAGTAAAGGCCAGAAATAAACAGGATTCACATCTGCAATAACATTCCACAAGACCTCCTTCCACAGTCAGAAAACATTAAGTCCAAAGGAACTTTTCTACACCAACTTTTACTGAACTGGTGTTAAAGAAATGAAAGGTTGATGGAAAATGAGTGCTGTATTGATTCTAGTCATGATTTTCAGATGGCTCCTGTGCTGCCTGAAGTAAGAAATTAAACTTGGCTCTCTCCCTTACAATGCACACAGGAAGTAGGCCTTCACTGAAGGGACGACAGAGGAGTTCGTTGCTGTAGAGAAGGAACACATTTAGAAAGAATGGCTGTGCTTGGGTCTGGAATTGGCACAGCTAATTTGAAAAACCAAAGTCCAGCAGTCTTGTGAGAATGTGCACCCTTGTTTAAAAACCAGATTTTGGGGTATTACAACTAACTTTTAATCCCTTCCCCCTGCTCTGGCTATAGCTCAGGGCTGTCAAGATCCTGCAAGCTCACTGAGTTCCCAGTTTTACCCTGCTTTCTGGTCAACTAGAACCGAAGAATGAGGACAGGGAACTCAGTCCTAATTCTCTCTTCCCTGATGTATTAAAAAATGGGAATGGAAAAAAAGGGGAGGGGAGGGGGGGGTGAAGGTTACCTACCTTAAGTCCCTTCCCGCTTTAAGCCATGATATCTAAAGATCTTAGATCCTAGGCCGAGAAGGTGACCACAAGGCACCCGTGCTCCACCCCACTCCAAGCCCAGGGGTGAGACTTCTCAACAGTCCTGCAGACGGTCACCAAGTGATCAGCACCTTACACCAGTGGCAACTCGCTGTCACACGTTATCGTAGGCTGTAGTGCCTGCTTCCCCGAGTCATAAATGCACCCAACAGGAAGAGCAATACACCAATGTCAGCCAGAAACTCTGGAGCTACGTGGAAGGGCAACGATGTGTCAGAGCCGTGCTCCATCCCAGACAGTAACCTCTGCCATCAGTAACCTTCAGTAACCTTGAAGAATGTGCTGTGAAAAGGCATCTTGAAAGTTCTGTAACTCCTAAGATTTTGCCCAAACCCTGTAAGAATCCACTTCTACATCTTCTTGTTCCCATTTCTCAGAAAAACAAATTACTCAAGTCTGATAACTGCTGTGAGAGCAGAAACTCCAGGAAGCAGCAACTCCAACACTATGCTATTTCAGAGACCAGAGAGGGAAGTGGGAAGTGGCAGAGAAACTTTCACCATGCCAGGCACTAGTGAGAATAAAAGCAGCAGCGACTTAACGGAGAGCTGACCAGGTACCAGGCATTTTGCTAACTACACATGCAAATGGCCTCACTTAATCCTCAAAACCTTATTAGGGGGCCTCCCTGGTGGCGCAGTGGTTGAGAGTCCGCCTGCCGATGCAGGGGATACGGGTTCGTGCCCCGGTCTGGGAGGATCCCATATGCCGCGGAGCGGCTGGGCCCGTGAGCCATGGCCGCTGGGCCTGCGCGTCCGGAGCCTGTGCTCCGCAACGGGAGAGGCCACAACAGTGAGAGGCCCGCATACCGCAAAAAAAAAAAAAAAAACCTTATTAGGTAAGTAATGTCATTATAGACATCTTATACGTAAGGGAACTGAGGCTCAGGGAGGTCAAGTGACTTAACCATGGTTATCCCCCCCCTTTTCTTTCCCCACTTTGGTCATGCTGCGTGGCTTGTGGAATCCTACTTCCCTGACCAGGGATGGAACCTGGGCCCCGGCATTAGAAGCGCAGAGTCCTAGCCACTGGACAACCAGGGAGTTCCTGTGATTAGCCCTTTTAAGGCTGGAGCCAGAATATGAACCCAGGCAGTCTGGTGCTAGGGCCCCTACTCAGAACTGCTATCCCACAACCCTCGCGAGTGAAGACACTTAAAATACTGAGCCTTTGGGCGGCACAGATCTGATTTTTTTTTTTTTTTTTTTTTTGCGGTATGCGGGCCTCTCACTGTTGTGGCCTCTCCCGTTGCGGAGCACAGGCTCCGGACGCACAGGCCCAGTGGCCATGGCTCACGGGCCCAGCCGCTCCGCGGCATGTGGGATCTTCCCGGACCGGGGCACGAACCCGTGTCCTCTGCATCGGCAGGTGGACTCTCAACCACTGCGCCACCAGGGAAGCCCTGATACTTTAATAACATAAGAAAGATGTAACTACTCCCCGCCTCACTAGCCTACCCTCCTCCAGCCTCTTCTCTGGTCCCAGAACAGCTCTTCACAGCCTAGAGTGGCTAAAAGCACAGGCTTCAGTATCTCCTATATTTCAAGTCAGACTTTGACCCTTCTTAGCCATGTGACCTTGGACAAGGAACTTCTCCAAGTCTCAGTTTACTACCTTTTGTGAGGATTAAATGAAATAATCTATTAAAGCCCCAAGTCTGGAACATTTTAAATGCTCATAAATTCAGGCTGCCATCTCCCCTCTCACTGGACCCTGTTCTAGAGGTGGTGGATTCTTTAAGTCCTGCTTGTCCAGCAGTAGGATTGGCTCTTCCTGAGCTACCCATGAACAGCACTGTGAGCACTGAGGCTCATTGATAGAGTCACTTTTATTGAGAAATATAGTTTTAGGAACAAGCCACAAAAATAATTCTTTCACTGGATTGGCTTCTGTGATTTTGCAGTGAGCAGTGTAGAATGTGGGTGGCCCCCTAACTTCCAAACCGTTCAGTGACCTTCTGTATCCACTTCTTCAGGCGGAACACATGTGTGTAGAAGCCATATTTTCCATCCCTGTCACAGCCTTCACCCCATGAGACGATGCCCATTTGATACCAGCGGTTGTTAAAGGGGCTCTGAGGAAGAAACATGGGATTTCCAAGAGTCAAGTCCAAGGTAGTGTCAGTATTACCCTGTCAAGCAATTGTTTCTGAAAACTTGGGTCCCTCCTCATCCACCCCAGAAGGATCTACCCACCAGCTCCTGGCCTTCTGGGAACTCAGCTTACCTTCATGACAAAGGGTCCCCCACTGTCGCCTTCACAAGCATCCCCTCGTTTCCCTTCACCGGGCTTGTAACCTTGAGAGAGAACAGCAGCACTCAGGGAGGGGAATAGCTCACACTCCAGCCACTCTCCCCTTCAAGAGAGACTGCTGGTGAGTGTCCACTGACTCCTTCTAGGCATCCTTGACTCCGCTCATTTCCTCACCCCACACATCCAATTCTTAGGCAAACCTTGCCAGCTCGATCTTCAACGTACATCCCCAATCCAACCACTCCTCACCACTTCTACACCTGGTCCCATCACATACACTCCCCTGAACCACTAGTTTCCCTAGTTCTACTTTTGCTGCCTACAATCCATTCTCCACCCAGTAAGTAGAATGACTTAAAAAAAAAAAACACGTTAAACTGACAGGTGAGAGAATAATGAGAATTATGGCAGTTACCTTTATCCAAATATCTCCACAAACAACATGAAGAACAACAAAGCTACACAAAAACCACACCTTCAACATAACTCGAATACAGAGAACACCCAAACTTCAAACCACTTTATCTAACTGTACATCTAATAACAAAACTTGTGTGGTCCTAATAAGACCTGGTTCCACATCTCAAAAAAAAATAAAATAAAATAAAACTTGTTTGGAGATGAGGAGGGAAATATATCCACGAGATCAAAGAAGTGGATGCAATGAATTAGGAATCTTGTAAATAACCCCAAATCTACAAAGTGAATAGATGAAAAGTAAGTACATCTATACCAAGGTACTATAGGAAAACAATAAGAACCAAAATACCTCAGCTAACAAAAATTCTTTCCCAAACACAACCATGAAACAAGAAAACTAACTGAATTAAATATCCTCAAGCAAATTTTTGGTATGTGAAAAAGAATGAATCAGAAATTCAAAAATGAGGGACTTCCCTGGTGTCACAGTGGTTAAGAATCTGCCTGCCAATGCAGGGGACATGGGTTCGAGCCCTGGTCTGGGAAGATCCCACATAACGTGGAACAACTAAGCCTGTGCACCACAACTGTGGAACCTGTGTCTAGAGCCCGCAAGCCACGGCTGCTGGGCCTGCATGCCACAGCTGCTGAGGCCTACCCGCCTAGAGCCCGTGCTCCACAACGGGAGAGGCCACTGCAATGAGAAGTTTGCGCACCGCAACGAAGAGTAGCCCCTGCTCGCCGCAGCTAGAGAAAGCCCACACGCACCAACAAAGACCCAACGCAGCCAAAAATAAAATAAATTTAAAAATTTTTTAAATTCAAAAATTAATAAATGGACAGGGACTTACCTCCCTGGTGGTCCAGTGGTAAAGAATCCTTCCTGCAATGCAGGGGACGCAGGTTTGATCCCTGGTCAGGGAACTAAGATTCCACATGCTGCGGGGCAACGAAGCCCGCATGCCACAACTACTGAGCCCGCATGCCTCAACTAGAGAGCCCACATACCGCAACGAAGATCCTGTGTGCTGCAACTAAGACCTGATGCAGCCAAAAATAAAATAAAATAAATAAATGGACAGGGCTTCCCTGGTGGCGCAGTGGTTGAGAGTCCTCCTGCCGATGCAGGGGACACGGGTTCATGCCCCGGTCTGGGAAGATCCCACGTGCCACGGAGCGGCTGGGCCCATGAGCCATGGCCGCTGAGCCTGCGCTCCGCAACGGGAGAGGCCACAACAGTGAGAGACCCGTGTACCGCAAAAAAAATAAATAAATAAATAAATAAAATGGACAAAACAATGGGAAGTAATTAAAAGCAGAAAGTGGTCGAAATGGAACTCAGACTAAAGAAATGAGTCCCTCAAGAAGAAAAAGAAAGCAATGGAACAGAATTAATATGTATAATATAGTCCAAGAAAACTTCACAGAAATAAAAGATTGGATGTGCATATTGAAAGGATCCACTGGGAACCTGGCAAAGCTGATCTGAAACACTGAACTCTGAGACGTATCCTAAAAAAACTGAGACTTCAAAGATGAAGAAAAAACCTTCAACGCCTCCAAGCAAAAAACTCAACTCCCTTATAAGAGCAAAAGAATTACACTGGCATCAGATTTCAAAAACAACATACAAAGCAAGCAACGATAAAGCTATATTTTCAAAAAATTCAAGGAAGGAAAATGTGAACCATGGATTTTATATTCAATCATGCTGAGCTTCAGGTGTCAAGGCTACAGAAAACCAGTTATAAACACATAAAAACTCAGGAAATTCTATACCCATAACTCTTCTTGAAAAATCGACTAGTGGACAAGCTTCATCCAACCAGGAGATGAATGCTTCAGCAAAAGGACTTATTAACTGTCTGACAAGTAGAAATAATACAACTAAAAGTATGAGAGGAGAAGAGAAAGAGGAAAGTAAACTCACTGATTGTAACAACTAAAAGAATATAAGAAACTAAGGGCATTTCAAAAAGGTGTAAGACCAAAGATAATGAGTAGAACAAAAATGCAAACCTTACTAAATATATGAAATTATTTGAAAAGTAAAGAAAAGATCACACAGGGAAAAAACACAGTAAATGAAACATAATAGACATAAAAATAACAAAATCATATGAGATACTAATTCTATTAATCATATCAATAAATATGAATGGGCTTAACTCACTTTTTAAAAAACAAAAAGATTTTTAATTTGACTCACAAAGCAAGACTCAACGATGCTATATATGAGACAAACCAAAGTGATTCATAGAGGCTAAAGTTAAAGGGATGGACAAAAGTGTATCAGGAGAATGGAAACAAAAAGAGAGCAGGGATAGTGAAGCTGAAGTTGAAAATAAAGAAGGACACTTCTAATGCTAAAAGCCACAATCCACAATGAATAATTTAACAGTTATAAATATCTGCACCGAATAACACAGCAACTGCCTTCATAAAGTAAAAGACTATAAGTGAGGCAAGTAGACAGAAATACATTAATAATAGAATTCAACACACCAAACTCAGTACAAGACATATCAAGTGAACTGAAAATGAACAAGGATATAAATGACCTAAATAACAACTGATAAGGTACATTTATGGAGATATATATATATATTGAACTTTACACATGGATAAAGGAGAACACATCTACACACCCCAAGCACACATGTACATTCACAGAATTTGATCAAACGGTTCTCAGAAAAATCAGTTCCATAAAGTAGAAATATTACAAACTATATTCCTGGATTATAATGCAGCAAAACTGAATATCAAAATACTAAAGGGCCCTCCCATCTGGAATTTTTTTTTTTGGTTTTTTTTGTGGTACGCGGGCCTCTCACTGCTGTGGCCTCTCCCGTTGCGAAGCACAGGCTCCGGACGCGCAGGCTCAGCGGCCATGGCTCACGGGCCCAGCCGCTCCGCGGCATGTGGGATCCTCCCGGACCAGGGCACGAACCCGCATCCCCTGCATAGGCAGGCGGACTCTCAACCACTGCGCCACCAGGGAAGCCCCCATCTGGAAATTTTAAAACCACCTATTAACTCTTGAGTGAAAGGAGAATACAAACTGAAATTAGAGAGTTTCTAAAAAAAAAATCATTCAAACATAATTCAATAATTCAAACAAACATAGTGTTTTCCATGAATGGTGTTTTCCATTCATAGCCCTACTCAGTAAAAATTGAAGATCAAAAATAAATTAACCAGGGACTTCCCTGGTGGTGCAGCGGATAAGACTCCGAGTTCCCAATGCAAGGGGCCTGGGTTCAATCCCTAGTCAGGGAACTAGATCCCACATGCATGCCACAACTAAGACTTCACATGCCACAACTAAGGAGATGGTGTGTCACAACTAAGGAGCCGGCGAGCCTCAACTAAGACCCCACGCAACCAAATAAATAAATAATTTTAAAAATAAAATAAAATAAAAAAGAAATTAACCAAATTGGCAGCTCAAAAAGCTTTTAGAAAAAGAACAGCAAAGTGAACCAAAAGGAAGCATAAGGGAAAAAAATTAAGATCAAAGCAGAAATTAATGGGGTACAAAATAGAAAAATAATAAGCCTAATTAATAAGTCAAATTCTTAGGTATTTTGTTTTTTTCCAATCACTAGCTAATTTACTCAAGAAAAATAAGGAAGAAAACACAAATATATAAAATAAGGCGCCAAGGAGGAAAAAAACCATAAGAGAAAACACTGTAGCACAAGATACAATATAGACTTGAACAAATTGAAAGACATTTCTGGTCCTTGGATAGAATGGCTCAACATCAAAAGGAGGTCAGTTCTCCCTCATTTAATTTATGACTTTAATGTAATCCCAATAAAAATACCCACAAGTTTTTTATAGAGCTAGATAAGTTGACACTAAAATTCATGCGGAAAAACAAACATGCAAGAGTTGCCAGGAAAACACTGGAAAAGAAAAACTACAAGAGAAGACAAGCTCTACCAGATATTAAAACATACTCTAAGGCCTCTATAATGAAAACAAGACAACATTTTAACAGAATAGACAACAGACCAGAAGAACCAAACAGAATGTCCAGAAACAGACTTAGGCACACATAGAAACCTAGTATGTGATAAAGGCAACATCTCAAATTACTGGGGCAAAGACAGAATTTTTTTTTCTTTAGTATATTTTTAAATTTATTTATTTATTTATGGCTGCATTGGGTCTTCGTTGCTGTGTGTGGGCTTTCTCTAGTTCCGGTGAGCGGGGGCTACTCTGTTGCGGTGCGCGGGCTTCTCATTGCGGTGGCTCCTCTTGTTGCAAGCATGGGCTCTTGGCGCACAGGCTTCAGCAGCTGTGGCTCGCGGGCTCAGTAGTTGTGGCTCACGGGCTCTAGAGCACAGGCTCAGTAGTTGTGGCACACGGGCTTAGTTGCTCTGCGGCATGTGGGATCTTCCCAGACCAGGGTTCGAACCCGTGTCCCCTGCATTGGCAGGTGGATTCTTAACCACTGCACCACCAGGGAAGTCCCCAAAGACAGAGTTTTTAATAAACGGTACAGAGACAGCTTATTAGCCATTTAGAAAAAGATAAATTAGATCCATACCTTACATCGTATGCAAGAATAAACTCCAAATGACTTTGATCTGAGTGTAGAAAAATGAAACCAAGTACTAGAAGAAAATATGAGTGAATTTCTCTATGACCTGGGTATAAGGAAGGTTCTTTTAACTCTGACTCAAAATCCAGGTGCAGTAAAATGAAAGATTAATAAATTTGACTACATAAAAAATTTAATTGGATGGCCAAAAAATAATAAAGGAAAAAGAAAAAGAAACTGGAAGAAAATATTTGCAAAGTATATCACAAATAGAGGCCTAATATCACTAACATATGAAGACCCCTTTAAAAATGATGGGAGGGACTTCCCTGGTGGCACAGTGGTTAAGAATCTGCCTGCCAATGCAGGGGACATGGTTCGATCCCTGGTCTGGGAAGATCCCACATGCCGTGGAGCAACTAAGCCCGTGTGCCACAACTACTGAGCCTGCGCTCTAGAGCCTGTGAGCCACAACTACTGAGCCCCACGTGCCCAGAGCCGGTGCTCCGTAACAAGAGAAGCCACCACAGTGAGAAGCCTGTGCACTTCAATGAAGAGTAGCCCCCGCTCGCCACAACTAGGGAAAGCCCGCACGCAGCAACGGAGACCCAACGCAGCCAAAAACAAATAAATAAATAAATAAATTTATTTTTTAAAAAAATGATGGGAGAGGGACAAAAAAATGGACCGTAAAAACATGGACAATTCACAAAAAAAGATATAAAAATGGTCAGTAAGGATATAAAAAGATGTTCAATTACAAAATATTGGAAATCTAAATACCCATACACAGGAAATGGTTGAAGACACTATAATACATCCTCCTAATGTGACTATAAAATTTTCTTTTTTATTGAAATACAGTTGATTTACAATGCTGTGTTAGTTTCTGGTGTACAGCTGTGATTCAGTTATACATATATTTTTTTCATATTCTTTTCCATTATAGTTTATAACAAGATATTGAATATAGTTCCCTGTTTTATACAGTAGGACCTTGTTATTTATCTATTTTATATATAGTTGTTTGTATATGCTAATCCCAAATTCCTAATTTATCCCTCCCCTCTCCTTTCCCCTTTGGTAACCATTGGGAAGTTTGTGTGGTAAGTTTGTTTTCTATGAATGGATAAACATGATATAAGATGTGCATGTGTGTGTATATATATATGTGTATACATATATATATATATATACACACACACGAACACACACACACACACAATGGAATATTACTCAGCCACAAAAAGTAATGAAATAATGCCATTTGTAGCAACATGGATGGACCTAGAGATTATCATACTAAATGAAGTCAGTCAGACCAAGACAAACATCATGATATCACTTACATGTGGAATCTTAAGAAATGATATAAATGAACTTATTTACAAAACAGAAAGAGACTCACAGACATATAAAAATATAAAAAAATTTTGTAATAAGGAAAAGCTCTATAACCAAAATGGAATGAATTTCCAGGATACATTAGGTGAAAAAAGCAAAGTACAAAAGAATATCTATACTGTGCTACTCTGTGAAAAGGGAAAAATAAGAAAATATACATGTGTCTGCTCATTTGTGCAAAAAGAAACAGAAGAAGAATAAACCTCAAACTACTGAGATTGGTTAACTGCAGGGCCTGGATGGAAATGCGGTGGAAAGGAAGGAGGTGGGAACAGGACAGGAGGAAAAGGGGAATATCATTCTCTGAGTGTACCTGTATAAAGAATCTGATTTTTAGACCATGTTAATACAGGCACACCTTGGAGATACTGTAGGTTCAGTTATAGACCACCACAATAAAGCAAATCATATGAATTTTTTGGTTTCTTGGTGCATATAAACGTTATGTCTACAGTATACTATAGTCTATTAAGAGTGCAACAGCATTATGTCAAAAAATATATACAGGACTTCCCTGGTGGTGCAATGGTTAAGAATCTGCCTACCAATGCAGAGGCCACGGGTTCGATCCCTGGTCCGGGAAGATCCCACATGCTGCGGAGCAACTAAGTCCGTGCGCCACAACTACTGACCCTGCGCTCTAGAACCCGCGAGCCACAACTACTGAAGCCCACAAGCCTAGAGCCCGTGCTCTGCAACAAGAGAAGCCACCGCAATGAGAAGCCCGCACACCACAACGAAGAGTAGCCCCCACTCACCACAACTAGAGAAAGCCCGCATGAAACAACGAAGACCCAACGCAGCCAAAAATAACTGAATAAAATAAAAAATATATATACACATACTTGAGTTTAAAAATATTTTGCTGCATACAAACTACTATGTATAAAATAAATAATCTACAAGGATATACTGTACAAACAGGGAATACAGTCAATATTTTATAACTATAAATGGAATATAACCTCTAAAATTGTGAATCATTATGTTGTATACCTAAAACTTATTGTACATCAACTACACCTTAATAAAAAGAATATTTTGTAGCTAAAAAATGCTAACCATCATTTGAACCTGCAGCAAATTGTAATCTTTTTGCTGGTGGAGGGTTTTGCCTCCACGTGGATGGCTGCTGACTGATCAGGGTAGTGGTGCTGAAGGTGGGGTGGCCATGGCGACATCTTAAAATAAGACAACAATGACGTTTGCCCCACCGATGGACTCTTCCTTTCAAGAACCATTTCTCTGCAGCACGTGGTGCTATTTGATAGCATTTTACCCACAGAAGAACATCCTTCAAACTAGGAGTCAATCCTCTCAAACCCTACCACTGCTCTTTATCAACTAAGTTTATGTTATGTTCTGAATCCCTTGTTGTCATTTCAACAATCTTCACAGCATTCTTACCAGCAGTAGAGTCCATCTCAAGAAACCACTGTCTCCTTATCCGTTAAAATTTTATCGTAAGATGGCAGCAATTCAGTCGCATCTTCAGGCTCCACTTCTAATTCTAGTTCTCTTGCTATTTTTGCCACATCTGCAGTTATTTCCTCCACTGATGTCTTGAACCCCTCAAAGTCATCCATGAGGGTTGGAACAACTTCTTCTAAACTCCTGTTCATGTTGATATTTTGACCTCTTTCCATGAAATCACAAATGGTTTTTTTTGAATATTTGAATTTTATTTTTTATACAGCAGGTTCTTATTAGTTATCTATTTTATACATATTAGTGTATATATGTCAATCCCAATCTCCCAATTCATCACACCATCACCACCACCTCCGCCAATTTCCCCCGTTGGTATCCATACATTTGTTCGCTACATCTGTGTCTCTATTTCTGCCCTGCAAACCAGTTCATCTGTACCATTTTTCTAGGTTCCACATATATGCGTTAATATACGATAATTGTTTTTCTCTTTCTTACTTCACTCTGTATGACAGTCTCTAGATTCATCCATGGCTCTACAAAGGACCCAATTTCGTTTCTTTTTATGGCTGAGTAACATTCCATTGTCTATATGTACATCTTCTTTATCCATTCGTCTGTCAATGGGCATTTAGGTTGCTTCCAGGACCTGGCTACTGTAAACAGTCCTGCAATGAACATTGGGGTGCATGTGTCTTTTTGAATTATGGTTTTCTCTGGCTATATGCCCAGTAGTGGGATTGCTGGGTCATATGGTAATTCTATTTTTAGTTTTTTAAGGAACCTCCACTCCACACTGTTCTCCATAGTGGCTGTATCAATTTACATTCCCACCAACAGTGCAAGAGGGTTCCCTTTTCTCCACACCCTCTCCAGCAGTTGTTGTTTGTAGATTTTCTGATGATGCCCATTCTAATTGGTGTGAGGTGATACCTCATTGTAGTTTTGATTTGCATTTCTCTAATAATTAGTGATGTTGAGCCGCTTTTCATGTGCTTCTTGACCATCTGTATGTCTTCTTTGGAGAAATGTCTATTTAGGTATTTCTGCCCATTTTTGGATTGGGTTGTTTGCTTTTTTTAATATTGAGCTGCATGAGCTGTTTATATATTTTTGAGATTAATCCTTTGTCTGTTGATTCGTTTGCAAATATTTTCTCCCATTCTGAGGGTTGTCCTTTCATCTTGACTGTAGTTTCCTTTGCTTTGCAAAAGCTTTGAAGTTTCATTAGGTCCCATTTGTTTATTTTTGTTTTTATTTCCATTACTCTAGGAGATGGATCAAAAAAGATCTTGCTGGGCCTCCCTGGTGGCGCAGTGGTTGAGAGTCCGCCTGCCGATGCAGGGGATACGGGTTCGTGCCCCGGTCTGGGAGGATCCCATATGCCGCGGAGCGGCTGGGCCCGTGAGCCATGGCCGCTGGGCCTGCGCATCCGGAGCCTGTGCTCCGCAACGGGAGAGGCCACAACAGTGAGAGGCCCGCGTACCGCAAAAAGAAAAAAAAAAAAAAAGATCTTGCTGTGATTTATGTTAAAGAGTGTTCTTCCTATGTTTTCCTCTAAGAGTTTTATAGTGTCCGGTCTTACATTTAGGTCTCTAATCCATTTTGAGTTTATTTTTGTGTACAGTGTTAGGGAGTGTTCTAATTTCATTCTTTTACATGTAGCTGTCCAGTTTTCCCAGCATCACTTACTGAAGAGACTGTCTTTTCTCCATTGTATATCCTTGCCTCCTTCATCATAGATTACTTGACCATAGGTGCGTGGGTTTATCTCTGGGCTTTCTATCCTGTTCCATTGAAATCACAAATGTTTTAATGGCATCTAGAATGGTGAATCCTTTCCAGAAGGTTTTCCATTTCCTTTGCCCAGATCCATCAGGGGAATCACTATCTATGGCAGCTTTAGCCTTATGAAATGTATTCATTAAGATAGTAAGACTTGAAAGAAAAAATTACTCCTTAATCCATGGGCTACAGAATGGATGTTGTGTTAGCAGGCATGAAAACAACGTTAATCTTGTGGTATGCCTTCATCACAGCTCTTGGGTAACCAGGTGCATTGTCAATGAGAATGAATATTTTGAAAGGAATCTTTTTTTTCTGAGCAGTAGGTCTCAACAGTGGGCTTAAAATATTCAGTAATCTTGTTGTAAACAGATGTGCTGTCATCAGGCTTTGTTGTTCCATTTAGAGAGCCGGGGAGAGTAGAGTTAGCATAATTCTTTTTTTTTTTTTTTTTTTTTTTTTTTTTTTTTTTGCGGTACGCAGGCTTCTCACTGTTGTGGCCTCTCCCGTTGCGGACCACAGGCTCCGGACGTGCAGGCTCAGCGGCCATGGCTCACGGGCCCAGCCGCTCCGTGGCATGTGGGATCTTCCCAGACCAGGGCACGAACCCGTGTCCCCTGCAGCGGCAGGCGGACTCTCAACCACTACGCCACCAGGGAAGCCCTAGCATAATTCTTAAGGGCCCTAGGATTTTCAGAATAGTAAATGAACATTGGCTTCAACTTTTAAGTCGCCAGCTGTTTCAGCTCCTAACAAAAGAGCCAGCCTGTCCTCTAAAGCTTTGAAGCCAGGCAGTGACTTCTCCTCTCCAACTATGAAAGCCCTAGATGGCATCTCCTTCCAATATAAGGCTGTTTTGTCTACATTGAAAATCAGTTGTTTAGTATAGTCATTTTCATGAATCATCTTAGCTAAATCTTCTGGATAACTTGCTGCTTTACCTTGTAGTTTTATATTATGAAGACAGCTTCTTTCCCTAAACCTCATGAATCAATCTCTGCTACCTTCAAAGTTTTGGCTTAAGGGAATGTTATGGCTGACTTGATCTTCTATCCAGACCACTAAAACTTTCTTCATATCAGCAATAAGACTGTTTTGCTTTCTTATTTATGTATTCACTAGAATAGCACTTTTAATTTCCTTCAAGAAATTAATTTAAAAAAATTTTTTTAATAAATTAAAATCTCTAATGAAGAAAAATTAAAAAAAAAATTTCATTCAAGAACTTGTCCTTTGCATTTACAGAGTGGCTAAGTGTTTGACACAAGAGGCCTAGCTTTTGGCCTGTCTTGACTTTAGACATGCCTTCCTCACTAAGCTTAATCACTTCTAGCTTTTTATTTAAAATGAGAGACATGCAACTCTTCCTTTCACTTGAACACTTAGGAGCCATTGTAAGGTTACTGATTGGCCTAATTTCACTATTGTTGTGTCTCAGGGAATAGGGAGGCCTCAGGAAAGAGACAGATATGGGGGAATGGATGGTTGGTGGAGCAGTCAGAACACACAGTTTGCTGTCTTGGCACAGATCATGATGCCCCAAAACAATTGCAATAGTAACATCAAAGATCACTGATCACAGTTCTCCATAACAAATATAATAATAATGCAAAAATCTGACACATTGTAATAATTACTAAAATGTGACACATGAAGTGAGCAAATGCTGTTGGAAAAATGGCGCTGATAGACTTCCTTGACGCTGGATTACCACAAACCTTCAATTTGTAAAAAAACAATATCTGGGAAGGGCAACAACACAAAGCACAAACCTAAGTGTCTATCAACAGATGAATGGATAAAGAAGATGTGGTATATATATATATATATATAAAATAAATATTACTCAGCCATAAAAAAGAATGAAATTCTGCCATTTGCAACAACATGGATGGACCTAGAGGGTACTATGCTTAGTGAAATAAGTCAGACTGAGAAAAACAAATACTGTGTTATCACTTACATGTGGAATCTAAAAAATAAAACAAATGAATAAATATAGCAAAACAGAAACAGACTCATAGAGAGAACAAACTAGGAATTACCAGTGGGGAAAGGGAAGCGGGGAGGGGTAAGATAGGGTTAGGGAATTAAGAGATACAAACTACTATGTATAAAATAAATAAGTCACAAGGATATATTGAACAGGAAATACAGCCATTATTTTGTAATAACTTTAAATGGAGTATAATCTATAAAAACATTAAATCAGTATGCTGTACACCTGAAACTAATATAATACTGTAAATCAACTATATTTAAATAAAATAAAAAATACGTAAATAAAGCAAAGCATAATAAAACAAAGTATGCCTATAGTCCAAAAATAAACAAATAAAGACAACAAAGATAGGAGGGAGGACCCAAAATTGAATACAATCATAAAAAAATGAGCCTAACTGTATTTTAAATAAATAAGACAGGGAAGGAGGTAATAATTACCCAAGTTACTTTTAGACACAGTACTGTGAAAATATATATATATCTTCAGGCTAAAAACAGAAACAACCATGAAGAAATGCTAAACTCTAGCTTGTAGGATTATTTTTCACAGTCATGGATGAATGATTCTCAAACTGTGCATTCTTGTATTAACCAAATAAGTAAATACATTACAGATAATAGGAATCAGATTTCTCATTATCAACAGAGACTGTTAAAAATGTGGAAAGGGAGAAGCTAAAATTAATCCTATTGCATTGCAAGAGGGAGGAACACTCCCCAACTCATTCTACGAGGCCACCATCACCCTGATACCAAAACCAGCCAAAGATGTCACAAAGAAAGACAACTACAGGCCATTATCACTGAAGAACATACATGCAAAAATCCTCAACAAAATACTAGCAAACAGAATCTAACAGCACATTAAAAGGATCGTACACCATGATCAAGTGGGGTTTATCCCAGGAATGCAAGGATTCTTCAATATATGCAAATCAATCAATGTGATACAACATATTAACAAACTGAAGGAGAAAAACCATATGATATCTCAATAGATGCAGAAAAAGCTTTCGACAAAATTCAACACCCATTTATGATAAAAACCCTCCAGAAAGTAGGCATAGAGGGAACTTTCCTCAACATAATAAAGGTCATATATGACAAACCCACAGCCAACATCATTCTCAACAGTGAACAACTGAAACCATTTTCACTAAGATCAGGAACAAGACAAGGTTACCCACTCTCACCACTATTATTCAACATAGTTTTGGAAGTTTTAGCCACAGCAATCAGAGAAGAAAAAGAAATAAAAGGAATCCAAATCAGAAAAGAAGAAGTAAAGCTGTCACTGTTTGCAGAAGACATGATACTATACATAGAGACTCCTAAAGACTCTACCAGAAAACTACTAGAGCCAATCAATGAATATGGTAAAGTAGCAGGATACAAAATTACTGCACAGAAATCTCTTGCACTCCTATACACTAATGATGAAAACCCTGAAAGAGAAATTAAGGAAACATTCCTATTTACCACTGCAACAAAAAGAATAAAATACCTAGGAATAAACCTACCTAAGGAGACAAAAGACCTGTATGCAGAAAACTGTAAGGCACAGATGAAAGAGATTAAAGATGATACAAACAGATGGAGAGATATACCATGTTCTTGGATTGGAATAATCAACATTGTGAAAATGACTATACTACCCAAAGCAATCTAGAGACTCAATGCAACCCCTATCAAACTACCAATGGCATTTTTCACAGAACTAGAACAAAAAATTTCACAATTGGTATGGAAACACAAAAGACCCGAAATAGCCAAAGCAATCTTGAGAAAGAAAAACAGAGCTGGAGGAATCAGGCTCCCTGACTTCAGACAAAGCAACAAAAATCAAGACAGTATGGGGCTTCCCTGGTGGCGCAGTGGTTGAGAATCTGCCTGCCAATGCAGGGGACTCAGGTTCGAGCACTGGTCTGGGAGGATCCCACATGCCGTGCAGCAACTAAGCCCGTGCGCCACAGCTACTGAGCCTGCGTATCTGGAGCCTGTGCTCCGCAACAAGAGAAGGCCGCAACAGTGAGAGGCCCACGCACCGCGATGAAGAGTGGCTCCCGCTCGCCGCAACTAGAGAAAGCCCTCGCACAGAAATGAAGACCCAACACGGCCAAATATAAATTAAAAAAAAAAAAAAAGACAGTATGGTACTGGCACAAAAACAGAAATATAGATCAATGGAACAGGATAGAGAGCCCAGAGATAAACCCACACACATATGGTTGCCTTATCTTTGATAAAGGAGGCAAGAATATACAGTGGAGAAAAGACAGCCAAATAAACTCAAAATGGATTAAAGACTTAAATGTAAGGCCAGACACTATCAAACTCTTAGAGGAAAACATAGGCAGAACACTCTATGACATAAATCACAGCAAGATCCTTTTGACCCACCTCCCAGAGAAACGGAAATAAAAACAAAAATAAACAAATGGGACCTAATGAAATGGAAAAGCTTTTGCACAGCAAAGGAAACCATAAACAAGATGAAAAGACAACACTCAGAATGGGAGAAAATATTTGCAAATGAAGCAACTGACAAAGGACCAAACTCCAAAATTTACAAGCAGCTCATGCAGCTCAATATCAAAAAAACAAACAACCCCATCCAAAAATGGGCAGAAGACCTAAATAGACATTTCTCCAAAGAAGATATACAGATGGCCAACAAACACATGAAAGAATGCTCAATATCACTAATCATTAGATAAAGGCAAATCAAAACTACAATGAGGTATCACCTCACACCAGTCAGAATGGCCACCATCAAAAAATCTACAAACGATAAATGCTGGAGAGGGTGTGGAGAAAAGGGAACCCTCTTGCACTGTTGGTGGGAAAGTAAATTGGTACAGCCACTATGGAGAACCATATGGAGGTGCCTTAGAAAACTAAAAATAGAACTACCATATGACCCAGCAATCCCACTACTGGGCGTATGAAAACCATAGTTCAAAGAGTCATGGGCTTCCCTGGTGGTGCAGTGGTTGAGAGTCCACCTGCTGATGCAAGGGACACGGGTTTGTGCCCCAGTCTGGGAAGATCCCACATGCCGCGGAGCGGCTGGGCCTGTGAGCCATGGCCGCTGAGCCTGCGTGTCCAGAGCCTGTGCTCTGCAACGGGAGAGGCCACAACAGTGAGAGACCCGCGTACCACCAAAAAAAAAAAAAAAAAAAAAGAGTCATGTACCACAATGTTAATTGCAGCTCTGTTTACAACAGCCAGGACATGGAAGCAACCTAAGTGTCCATCGACAGATGAATGGATAAAGAAGATGGGGCACATATATACAATGGAATATTACTCAGTCTTAAAAAGAAATGAAACTGAGTTATTTGTAGTGAGGTGGATGGACCTAGAGTCTGTCATACAGAGTGAAGTAAGTCAGAAAGAGAAAAACAAATACCATATGCTAACACATATATATGGAATCTAAAGGTGAAAAAAATGGTTACGAAGAACCTAGGGGCAGGACAGGAATAAGGACGCAGATGTAGACAATGGACTTGAGGACATGGGGAGGGGGAAGGGTAAGATGGGACGAAGTGAGAGAGTGACATGGACATATATACCCTACCAAATGTAAAATAGATAGCTAGTGGGAAGCAGCCGCATAGCACAGGGAGATCAGCTCAGTGCTTTGTGACCACCTAGAGGGGTGGGATAGGGAGGGTGGGAGGGAGATGCACGAGGGAGGAGATATGGGGATATATGTATATGTATAGCTGATTCACTTTGTTATAAAGCAGAAACTAACACACCATTGTAAAGCAATTATACTCCAATAAAGATGTTTTAAAAATCCTATTGCATTGCAATGGGAGGTTTCAGTGTCATCTCATGGTTTTAGACAGATAAATAGATAGAAAGAACATAGATATATATTTAGGGATATGCATAATACATGTATTTTCTAGTTCTGTCTGCTAAGAGGGCCTAGGAGCAATGACACCCCAGTAACAATGTGCACACCTGGCACCCAGATCTTGGTTTCTAAATACCATTCTCCACTAGAAGGCAAGTAGGATGAACCTAGAACATCTTGCTGTGCTGAAAGTACTCAGAGATGGACAGGACATCTCCAAAAGTCACAGAAGCCAGGTTTTTGGGGGGTTTTTTTTGACTCCCACTGGCCAAACCTGGGATAATTTGAACATTATAATAATGATAGTAACAAATTATAGCCCTTAGAATAAAGAAAGGACCCATGAGTCCACAGTGACAGAGTGAAAGAAAATTCTTCCTTACAATAAGATGATAACTAATAAATGTAGAAGGAATGACAGAATTTAAAAATCACCATTTGGCAGCTACCAGAGTTAGGAGAACAAGTTGATGAGAGACAGGACAGACAGTATTCAACTTTCTCCCCACAAGATATTAAGTCCTAAAAAGGAAAACAGAACTTTACAGTGAGAAACATGGCAGATGCAGATACCACCTTAACCAAGAGGTCAGAGTTAATCTCACCAGTTATGGGACAGAGACATCATATGCCTGAAAAGGACACAACATCACTTAGCTTGAATCTGATCATTAGGAAACCTTAGAGAGAGCTAAACTGAGGCCAATCTACAGAATAACTGGCCTATACATGTCAAATATGTCTAAATCATGAAAGACAAAGACTGACAACTGAGTACAATGTGTGATCCTGGACTGGATCCTGGATGGGAAAAACGTTTTTTTTTTTCTTTTGCTAAAAAAGACATCAGTAAGTAGGACAACTGGAAAACATTTAAATGAAGTCTAAACATTAGACCAAGGTATTATATCATTATTAATTTCTTTTTTCATTATTAATTTCTTGATTTAATAAATGTACTGTGGTTATGGCAGAGAACAACTCTGTTTTTTTGGAAATACTTAAGTGTATGGGTAAAAAAGGCAACATATGTACAATTTAGTCTCAAATAGTGTGTATATGTGTGTGTATAAATACACACACACACACAGAACACACACACACAAAGGAGGTGGCAGAATCTGGATGACAGTATAAAGGAATTCTTTGTATTATTTTTGCAACTTTTCTGTGAGCCTGAAATCACCTAAAATTTTTAAAAATTTAAAAATTAAGTTAGATCGTTTACTCACCTGCCCCAAAGTCTCCAATAATGTCCTATCTCAATAAAAGCCAAAGTCCTTCAAGGCCCTGAAGGAAGCACCCATCCCCTGCCTGCCCACCTCTCTCCCCTCTTCCAATGCTGCCCTTCCTGTGTTTACTGCCCTCCAGCCACACAGGCCTCCCTGCTGCTCCTAAGACACGCCAAGCATGCTCCCACCTCAGGGCCTTTGTACCTGCTGTCCCCGCAAGTCTGGAGTGCACTTCGTCTAGACCGGCTCACTCTTTCATGTCTTCTAGTCTCTGCTTAAACATCACTTCTCAGAGAGGCCTTCTCCAACCACACTGTGTCGATCGCCCCGTCCCCATCTCTCACTCCCTTACTCACCTTCATTTTTCTCCTATCAGGATTGCTATTCTAGATCTGCTTATTGACACACTCTCATTCTAGGAAGGAAGCTCTCTGAAGACACAGGAGACCCTATGTGTTAGGATCCTTGTTGGACACCCTGGAATACTGCCTGGACCACAGTAAGCACTCAGTAAATATTTGCTGAACGACTGAATGAATGAATGGCTTTTCCTCCACCCGTGGCCTCTGGTTGGTGTCTGGCTCACATATACTGACAACTTGACCAGTGACTTAGCCCCACGCCTAACACCTTAAATACACTATCTCGCTCAACCCTCACACAGCCTAATGGAATAGAGCCAGGACTTGAACCCAGGCCTGTGCTACTCACGTGTCTCAGTCCTCCCAACCCGAGGCCCTGCTGTTCCCGCCTGCCCAGCCATGCCCAGGGGACTTTACCAGCACAGAACATGTTGTCGGTGATGCGGATCCGGGTGGAGGCCTTGCAGACCGGCCGCTCCACGATGGGCAGGTTCACCACCTGCAGCGTGCTGGGCTGCACCTCAGCAACATTGGTTGTCCACGTCTCCCTCAGGTTGCCCCAGCCCGTCACTCGCCCTTTGTATCCAGCGTGGAGCAACCTTTGGGGAAAGGAGAAGGACTGAGTGAGAACAGACCAGTCTAGGAACCTCCTGGCCCCAACACCATCCCTTAGAGACCTGAATCTAAAACACCAATGCAGGAAGACACTGAGGCCTGGAAAAGGGAAGGAACTTCGGCAAGGCAATAGGGTGTCAGAGTCAGGCCCAGAACCCAGCCCAGGCCCTCAGCTACCAGGCCCCTGGCTGCCCCCCAACTACCTGACCCCTGGCCAACCCCCACAGCTACCCGCCGAGCCACCCCCCGGCTGCGCTTCTGGCTGCCCCACTTGATTGCTGTCTCCCTGTCAGGCAGGCACACGGGGTGGACATAGTCGGTGAAGCTGATGGGCTTCTTGAGCTTTAGCAGGGCGATGTCCCGGTCCAGGTTCTCCCTCCAGTTGTATCTGGGGTGGATGTGGATCTTTTCCAGCATGGAGATCTTTTCAATCTTTCGCTCATAGCTGTGCAGACCCCAGCAGAGAAAAGGAGAAGCTGTAGGCCACCCAATGAGGGGCAGCTGGTTCCCTGCCTGCCCTCAGGGTCTGGGAGTCAGGGTAACCAGCAGGCCACCAGTGAGGGGGAGAGGGCTGGCTCCTGTCCTGGCAGCTTCTTCCTGGCCTGAAGTTGCCCAGAGCTTTGGGATCAAATAGCCCAGGCAGGTAGGGGGAGGGACGCAGCCTGTAGGCCCTGATCCAAACAGCCTCTACTCAGAGGTCACACCTGGGCCGTGTCCTGGTGCCTGGAAGGGTGCTAAGGGCAGGCCAGGATTCTGCTCTCTGCAAAGGCTTAGTTTTTCTGTCCCCAGGTCCAAACTTCAGTCAGGACGTGGCCATATAGACTGTACAGCAGAGCCTACCGGGTTTTCTACTGTGGGAGATGTACAGACATATCCCTCGTGGCCCAGATTCACCAGAGCCCCTCACAGTCACTCAGGAGGACGCGGACCCCTGCCAGACACGCATGGGCCCCCACTTCTGTACCTGGTGCGGGAGTGCTTGCCAATGCGCACCAGAAGGTCCTTCTCAGTGAAGTTCTTGTCCCAAGGCGGGTACAGAAGACAGTGGGCAGCGGTGAGGATCCAGCGGTCACTGATGAGGCTGGCCCCGCACAGCAGCTCCTGGGGACTCTTCCGGAAAAGCATCACCTGCCTGGGAGAAGAAGTGGGAAGCATTAGGAGGTGGGAGGGCTGCCCCTCCACCAGCCCTACAAGCGCAAAGTCCCAGGTTTAAGAACTAACTGGACAGAGCTCCCTACTGGGCCCAGACACCAGCTTGACCTTCCCGTCCTTGGGGACTGGGGCATATATGTGACACCCCGGGGCTGCCACCTGCTTTTTGCACACACACACCCCCCCCAATCAAGCTTCTTCCAGGCCAGAGCTGGCACAGCTTAGCACAGCTCTGGGGTCAGAAGAACAGGAACCTAGTCCTGCTGCGTAACCCATTCACTAGCAGCACCACTTAGGCGAGTCCCTTCAGCGCTCTGACCCTCAGCTTCACCACCTGCTTTGGAGAAGTAGCAAACCCAATCTCAAAAGGTGGCTGTGAGGGTTCGATGAGATGTTGGTGCTGGGCTACGTTGTCTGTGGAGCCTAGACCTGTGAGGGCGGAGGAGTCTCCCAGGGTGCGGGACGCGGGCGCGCAAGGGGTCGGTGGGGTCAGGGAGCACGCACCAGGGCGCCAGGCCAATCTCCGCCTCCCGGCCCTCCACGATGCGCCCCTCGATGTAGGAATCGAACAGCTCCTGTTCCGTTTGGTCCTGCACCAACTTATTCTCGAACAGAGGCCGCAGGCCACAGTCTGCCGAGCCAGCGGGACCGTGAGGGGTCGAGCGCCGCAACACCCGCCCCCGCCCCACGCCGCGGCCCCGCGCCCCTCCGGCCGCCGCCTGACCTGCCTCCCCGGCGCCGAAGGTCCTCTCGTTGAAGAAGGGCTGAAAGTTGTCCGCAGCGGTGCGTCCCGCTATGGCCGCATCCGGTTCCTCGCCCAGCCCATATCCCACCTCCTCATCCACCGGCTCCTCTGCAGGGACCCAGACACCAGCTGCGGTTGCGCCAGGCCATTCCTCACCCACCCTCTGACCTCCCCAAGCCCCCAGGTAGCCGCGAAGGTCGGCTGGTGTAGAGGTTAAGAGCGCAAGCGCACCTGCGTTACTAGGAAACCAAATCTCGTGGGCCTCAGTTTCCTCAGCTGTAAGGTGGAACTAGGATTACGCCCACCTGATTAATGTCAGGTGTCATGCATGCACTCACTGGTGAGTGGTAAGCCTTAGATCAGGGGAGGCACTGTTCTTGTTATTCCCTCCAGCCTGTGTCCTCTCTCTGTCTCATGTCCCCTGCCCTGCCCTCTCACCACAATAGTCCAGGTCGCAGTATTCAAAGTCGCCAGGCTCCCCGGCCAAGTAGCACCACGCGCCCTCCTCATCCCTGTCTGGGTTGCGGCAGAAGTTCTCCACCAGTGGGACAGCCGGGTTGAAGTCCTGGTCCTTGCTCAGGGCCTTGGCCTGCTCGCTGGCCCAGGCAAGGCAGGGAGACCCATGGGCAGTCACCGCCAGGCGCCCCTGGTACTGCTGGCCGCGATCAGGGATGCACATTTCCGATTGAGGTGACAGATTCACTGGGAAGTCTCTGGAGTTTGGGGTCGGCTCCACAGTGACTCGCTCCTGGCCTGGTGGGTGAGGAAACGGAGGAGCGGAGTGGGCGGGACCCCACGTGGAGCCCGACGGGATGTGAATCCCTGCCTTTCGGCCTTTCTCCTATAGACCTCAAGTCACTTATCCTCTCTGAGCCGCAGTCTGCTTGCCTGTGAAAGGGATTACTAATGCGTTTTTGCAGGGTTATTGAGAGATTTAAACAAAATATATGGCATAAGTGTCTGGTGCATAATAAGCCAGAGATAGTAACCAGGTTTCATCTCCTGCACTATCTGTAATCTATTGGTAGTGACTGCCTGGAGTTTAAGGATTCTGTGCCTTCACAAGGGCACAGTAGGAAAGATAGCTGGGATCCACTGAGGATGTCTACACAGGCAGTAGGTCAGCTTCAGCATGCCTGCAACATGTTTATCATAGGTGTTCAGGGTGGGGGCTTGGTAAACTGTAGCTGTTTTCGTTACTATGATTGGCAACTCGCTGTAAGACTGGCCCCAGCATCCCGCATTGGGTCCTACAGGGATGCTTGAAGGACAAAGAAGAGCAACCCATGTTTGGTAGATTGAGTTACTGGCACTAATTCTTTACTCCTACCTGGATCCACCTGGATCCACATCCTCTGCCCTGTTATTTTACAAGCAAAGGTGTAAAGGTCCACCTCTTGACCTTGGACTTGCTTTGGCCAGTGGCGTGTGGGCAGAGCTGACTCTGCCAGTTCTGAGCCTAGGCTTAAAGATGTGTGTCTGCTCACTGCTTGGTATTTCTGCCGCCCCCATGGAAGAAGCTGCTGCCTTTCAGCCTCCCCCCACGATGAGTACACATGGAGCAGACATGGACCCACCCACACAAGGAGCCAAGCTCAGCTGGACCCATTGTTTGACGTAGGGCCACCAGTCGAGCCCAGCCTACACCTGGACCCCACAGACGCGTGAGCGAGTGCAGATGAGATCAGCAGAGCCACCCCAGCTGAACCTCAGACACATAAGAAATAAATGCGGGACTTCCCCGGAGGTCCAGTGGTTAAGATCTCCCCTTCCAATACAGGGAGTGTGGGTTCAATCCCTGGTCGGGGAGCTAAGATCCCACATGCCTCGTGGCCAAAAAACCAAAACAGAAGCAATATTGTAACAAATTCACTAAAGACTTTAAAAATGGTCCACATCGGCTTCCCTGGTGGCTCAGTGGTTGAGAGTCCACCTGCCGATGCAGGGGACATGGGTTTGTGCCCCGGTCCGGGAACATCCCACATGCCGCGGAGCGGCTGGGCCCGTGAGCCATGGCTGCTGGGCCTGCACGTCCGGAGCCTGTGCTCTGCAACGGGAGAGGCCACAACAGCGAGACGCCCGCGTACCGCAAAAAAAATAAAATAAAAAAGAGCTCAGTAATCCTTTACATTTTGGGCTTCCCTGGTGGCGCAGTGGTTGAGAGTCCGCCTGCCGATGCAGGGGACACGGGTTCATGCCCTGGTTCGGGAAGACCCCACATGCCGCGGAGCGGCTGGGCCCGTGAGCCATGGCTGCTGAGCCTGCGCGTTCGGAGCCTGTGCTCCGCAACGGGAGAGGCCACAACAGTGAGAGGCCTGCGTACAGCAAAAAAAAAAAAAAAAAAAATGGTCCACATCAAAAAAAAAATCTTAAAAAAAAAAAAAAATGCTTATCGGTGTATGCCCCCCAGCTTTTGTGGCTGTTGGTGATTTTGCGGGGTTTGTGGGGTTTGCAGCGTTATTATGGCTATAGCTAGCTGACACATCATGGGAAATAATGATGACAGAATCATGCAGGGCTGGACTGTACGAGGCTTGCTCTGTGATGCTCGGCAAAGGGTACATGGACTGAAATGGTTAGGAAGGGCTTCCTGGAGGGAAGAGTGCCTCAAGCATGAAGTAAAGCATATTTAGAATGGGCCACATCCTGGATCATAAGGAAGCAAAGGCTGTGGAGGGAGGGGAGGAGGCTGGAAGCTAACTCTCTCTGGTCTCCTGACTTCACTAACCAACAAGCTCAAATATGCTGTCAATAACTAACGCCAGCCAGGGTCTTGATTCCCGTCCTGTGCTGCCAGGCCCATTAGGACGCACGGGCCTTGGCCGTGCCCGCCTGACCTCCCCCAGCTCACCGCAGACAGGGATGCTGCACTCCTCCCTCTGCACAGTGGGGAGCGTAGTGTAGCACCAGGGCCCAGTGGTGCTGCCATCTGGGTTGCGGCAAAAATTCTCCTGCAGGTCAGCCCCAGGGTGGGTGGTAGAGTTGATTCTGGAACAGGAAATTGCTCAGCAGGAGGCGTCTCCCCCACCCCCAGTGTCTCCTCACCCCCTATTCTCAGCCCCCTGGCAGGCAGGCCTGCCCATCACTCACTCCGGCTTATGTGGGTAGCGACTCCTCCACAGCTGGCATTCGATGCCTGACCGGGTGAAGCTCACGTTCCCTCGGTAGTTCATACCCAGACCTTCGGCACAGTCACCTGCAGAGACCCCCAGCCCAGGTCTCCTATACTGAGGATTTGTCCCCGCTTCTCTCCTAGTAAAGCTCTATCGGTCCATCCCCTCCAAGCTACCTCTGGTCCATGACCCTTAACCTGCATTTACTCAGCACTTCCTCTGTACCCAGCAGTTCTACAGTCCATTTAACTGTAGTCACCAAATATTCACTGAGTGCCCACCGTGTGACAACCATGTGACAGGCACTATGCCAGGTACTAAGGACACAGCAATGAATAAGACAGTCATAGTCAAGGAGGTCCCTGCCCTCATAGAGCTATTCAGTGGCTCCTTATAGCCAGCAGAATGAAAAAGTGAACAAGGTTCTCCGAATCTGGCCCTGGTCTAGGTGTCCTGTTCTCTTAGCTCCTCGTGCCTAAGGGCCTTTGCACGTGCTCTTTCCTTTGCCTTGGAATGCTTTCCTATTTATTCATCAGTGCATCCCACAAATCCAAGTAAAACTCTACTTCTTCTGGGGAGCAGTCCTTGATTCTGCCAGCAAACGAAATGCTCCCTCTCCTGGAATTCTCTTGGCACCTGGAACAGAACTTTTCCATCAATTACTTTGATGTTTTGTATTTTTGTTTTCTGATGAAACTGTGAACTCCCTGATTCTTTTAAAATCCCCAGCGCTCAACCATAGAGCTTGACACACAGCAGGGGCTGAGTGAACTATTGATTAAATTACTTAACAAATGAAAGCACGGCCAGTGTGATTAAAGAGGTCCATGTTGTGGGGTCTACTGTCCTACTAAAGGTGTATTCAGAATGCTGTGGAGGAGGGAGGATGCACCTTGGAGGCTCTGCAAGGTGGTGGCATTTGAACTAATTCTTGAAGGATAGGGGGGTTTTCAGTACGCACTGACAGCTGCTCCAGGGGGAGACGATAATGTCAGCAGGGGCCAGGATCTAGAAACATCTTGCCCTGTTGAGAGAAGTGCTTGCTGTCAGCAAGCTGGGGGGCTGGATTCAGGGTTGGTGCAATGGTAGATAAGGCTTGAAGGGAAGGTTAAGATCAGAACCTGCAAAATTCACTAGGCTAAGAAGCCTGTGCTTTATTCTCGGGGCAATGTGGAGCCACTCAAGGTTTTGGAGAAAGAATGTGACATCATCGAAGCACTGCCTTGGGGACATGGGGAAGACTGATTGGCATGGGAAGGGGCTCTGATGAGAATGAGGCCTTAAACATTATTTCATTACCCGTGCATTCATTTGTTCCTCCAATATTAATCATCTTACTGACTGCCAGGCACAGAGCCAGGTGCAAAGACACATCCTTGACCGCAGGAACAGAAAGGCAATGTCAGCTGCTAGAGGTCACCACCCCTGGGCCACAACTCCTACCCCACCCCTACTCTGCTCTTCTCCCAGGCTGTCCCCTCCTATCCTGTCCCCACACTCTCATGTCAGTTCCTCACCTTCCAGACATTCAATGAGCTTTTCTCGAGGTTTCCTCACCGACTCACAAGCTGGAAAAGACCCAGAAACACCATTGAGATTGAGGTAGGGATAGGACAGGTTCAAGTGAAGGGTGGGATGATATTCAGAAATGGAGAGAAAGGGATGCATAAGGAAGAAAGGAAGGAAAGAGGCCTGGGTGGAGGAATGGATGATTGGATGGATCAGAAAATTCTCTGGAGTGGCGCACCCTCTAACTTGGGTCCCCAGGACTCCCTTCCCGGAGCAAACCCTTCCCAGTGCTCACCTGTGTACTTGGCCCAGAACACATCCTGAAAAACAAGGCTGAGTGTGAGGCTGTGGTAGGATCCTGCTTTGTTTTGTTCTTTTTGTAAACATCCTGTCTTCTCCTTATACTTTCCCCTTTCCCTTACCCTGGTCATGCTCTGGGGAGGTGTGTGGCCGAGTTTTCTACTTTTGCTGCTAAAAGCCCAAGCCCGCGGAGGAGAACAGTATCTGAGGAGAGGGGAGCTCCCCGCCTCCCCCACCCCGCCCCCGCCCCCGCCCCCGCCCCCAGCCGGACAAGCTTGAAAGGGATTCCCCTGGGTGGGGTAGACTGGAGGAGCGGGGCCCAGGCAGAGCCCCAGGAAAGGGGAAGCTGCAAAAGGCTCCTGGAACACTGAGGCCTAGGCCCAGGCCTGACCAGAGACCCACCTCCCAAGGGTGGCACAGAAGTAGCAGCAAAGCTAAAGCTGAGAGGTCATGCGGCCGGGGCCAGGGTCTCCAGAGACCCCAACATAGACAGATGTCTAAAGACTGAGGAGGCCTCCCTGCCCCGCAACGTCCTGGAGCCTCACCGTACCCTGGGGCCTTGGCATAGCCCAGGCACTGGGGCCTCCTAGAAAGGCTGAGCCGCTCATCAGGGCAGCCCAGGGAAACGGGGCCAGAAATGAAGTTATCAACAAAGAACTGTGATGCTCCCCGCTCCCCTCCTTGGTGCCCCTGCAGGGACCAAGGGCCCCCTTGGAGGGACCCCCGGCCCCCCTCCCTGGGGCCTCACCGTGGCACTGGGAGACTCCAGGGCCTCAAAGGCCTCCTCACGGCTGCACTGCTCCTCCACACACTCTCGCTCCAGGTTGCCCTTGCGCCACTCCTCCAGGAAGCCGCTGTTGGCGCGTCGGACCCGCTGGAGCAGCGACAGTGCTTGCTGAGGGGCCAGGAACACTGCAGGAGAAGGGGCGTGGGACAGTGGCCTCAGGGGCCCAGGCTGTCTTAGCCACCATGGCGGCAGGAAGAAAGCCGGGCCTGCCTGCTGGCTTCCAAAAAGGGGGTGTCTAGGATGGTGGCAGGATCTGAAAGGCTGCTAATGGCAGCCACTAGCCCCCCTCCTTTCATGGGTCACCCCCAGCCCACCCCCCCATATTGCAAGAGAGAAGCAGTCACTGTCTGTCCAGCCCTGAGCACCTGGCTCCTTCCCTAAGCTGGACACAGTGAGCCGAGAGCCACCTGGGGGCCGGCCCTGTGCTCTCTGTCGAGCCAGGGGACCGCAGCCCACAGGCCTACATCCCAGTCTGCCAGCCTGTCCCAGCTTCCAGGCCCCCCTTACCATGCTGGCTGTGCGCAAGGCTAAACAAGGCAGCCAGGGCCAGGCAGCCAGGTAGCCACAGGCCTCGGACGTGCGCCATAGTGTGTCCGCTCCCAGGACTCTGAGGACTTGTCCTGACCCCTCTGGGTTAATGTTGAACCAACATGAAGAAATCAGCCAGGAGGCAGAGGTCAGCAGGTCAGGGCCGTGGGGACAGGTGGATAGATAGTCCGCCCCCGCCATCTGGGAGGACAGGTACTCCTGGGACCAGGGATGGGTGGTCTGGGAGGAAGTCCCAGAGCAAAGACCAGCGTAGCCACCATCCAGCACCTCCCTCTCAGAGACACAGGCGAACTTGGGCCAGTGGGGTCACAAGATCTTCCTGAGGCTCCTTCCAGTCCTAACACACGGGAATGGTTGTTTTGATCTCTGTGTGTCTGTTTCCTCATCTGTACAGTGGGAAGAGTATCCTGCTGTGAGGACTAAAGGAGATTATCAATATACAGTAAGAACTTAATAATGAGTAGCTATATGGATGCAAACCAGTGGGGAGGGTTTTGTAATCACCACATGCACGTAAGAAAATGGAGGCGAGGGTGTGGCCAGATGAGAGCGGCCACCTTATCCCAGGACATACTGGGGCAGGGCCGGCCAACATTTGCCCTGGCCTCTCAGCCACTGATGGAGGGTCCCATTTCCCCTCTTCCTTGTCAGGGAGCCAGGGAGCTGTGTTTGTGTGTGGTGGTTGCCTGGGAGCGGGAGCCAGGCCCTCTGGTCTATTTTCTCTCCCAGGTCTCCCAGGTTGCGGCCTGGCCCGGAACAGGGGCAGCTCAAATCCCTGGTCTCCACAGCAGGGCCCTCCCTCTCTCCCTGCCTATCTGCCCCGTGCCAGGCCTAGAGTGGCTGCTGGTCCCACACTATCCCTGCCCAGCCCTCCCCCACTTCCAGTTTGCAGTATGAAAGGTAAATATTAGTCCTGGGTCTCATTAGGACAGAGGGCCAAAGAGCAGGAACCCAGGGAGCACAGGTTCTCGCCTCGCTGTCCTTCGGGCCTGGCCGTTCAGGGTCTGGACTGCGGACATGTACAGTCTGGGAAGATCACAGGGAGCGGCCCGGTGCAGAGCAGGGGAGGCAGGGTTGGCAGAGAACTGAGGACCAGGACTCGACTCCCACGAATCAGCTTAATGCCTGGGTGGCCCAGTTCCTACATATATATTTATATATTTATATATATATTTACATTATACATATATATTCATTCCTATTTTTCTACATATTTTAAAAATTGAGGTTTAGCTTACATACGGTAATGTTGAAACCACTCCTAAGCGTTTTTTTTTTGTTTTTTTTTTTAATTTATGGCTGTGTTGGGTCTTCGTTGCTGCACGTGGGCTTTCTCTCTAGTTGCGGTGAGCAGGGGCTACTCTTTTCATTTCGGTGCACGGGCTTCTCACTGCGGTGGCTTCTCTTGTTGCGGAGCACGGGCTCTAGGCATACGGGCTTCAGTAGTTGTGGCACACAGACTCTGGAGCGCAGGCTCAGTAGTTGTAGCGCACGGGCTTAGTTGCTCCACGGCATGTGGGATCTTCCCGGACCAGGGCTCGAACCCATGTCCCCTGCACCGGCAGACAGATTCTTAACCACTGAGCCACCAGGGTAGTCCCCCTAAGTGTTTAACTCAAATTTGTATGCATACACCCACCAGATCAAGAGAGAGAACCTTTCCAGACCCGAACATACTCCTTTGAGCCATCCCTGAGATAACCACTATTCTAACCACCATCACCATAAATCAGTTTTCCAACTTTCGAACGTCATGTAAATGGAAGCCAGCAGCATATACCTGTTTCTGTCTGACTTCTCTTGCTCAGCATGTTTCTGGGGTTCATCCCTGTTATGTGTATCAACATATCAGCAGTCTGTTCCTTTTAAAACTGTGTAGTATTTCACTACATGAATATTGTAATTTCATTTATCCGTTCACCTGCTGATGGGCATTTGGATTAGTCTCCAGTTTGGGCTATAATGAATAGTGTGGCTGTGAATATTCGTATGCAGGTTTCTGGTGTAGATAAGCACTAATTTCTATTGGGTACATGCCCGGGGATGGATTTTCTGGGTCACAAGGCAGGCATATATTTTAATAAGCAACTCTGACAAATAGTTGTCCTGAGTGGTTGTATTGGTTTACACTCCCACCAGAAATGTCTGAAGACTTCTGGACACTCATATCTCACCAACCTCTATCTCATCCATCCATTCCACATCAACCATTCTGATAGATATGTAGGTGTCTCACCGTGGTTTTAATTTGTATTCCCTGTTGACCAATGATGTGGAGCCTACACTTCTTTTTTTTCTTGGAGTGGAATGGTGAGAAGACCTCACCTCACTAATTTCTTTAAAAATTCCATGAGTAAGAGAAGGGGGCAGAGCTCTTGAGAAGTGGAGAGAAGAGAGGTGCGGTTTCGTCCTTCCTGCTTCAAGGTAGGTGATCCTCCTTTTTCTGAGGACAGGCTTGGGCCAGTGCTGAGTCAACCTGAGAGGGAGAAAAGAAGGGGGTGTTGCTGGCAGGGAGAAGGACAAAGCACATAACACATGGCACCTCTTCTACTGAGGGTTCGGGCGGCGCTAGGGGCCTGCTGACTTCCCCCTCGTTCCCTTGCTGTCAGAACCCACCACTCCCTACAGACAAGCACCACAGCATGAATGAGAGCACTGATTTGGGAGGCTGGTCCTGGGTTTCACTATCTGTAAAATCAGAATTATAGGGCTTCCCTGGTGGCACAGTGGTTGAGAGTCCGCCTGCCAATGCAGGGGACACGGGTTCGTGCCCCGGTACGGGAAGATCCCACATGCCACGGAGCGGCTGGGCCCGTGAGCCATGGCCGCTGAGCCTGCGCGTTCGGAGCCTGTGCCCCGCAACGGGAGAGGCCACAACAGTGAGAGGCCCACGTACCGCAAAAAAAAAAAAAAAAAAAATCAGAATTATAACAATATTCGCTTCACAAGGCTGTTGTCAAAAAACTTAAATAAGATCATACTGGTCGCTTTTGGCTCTCGGAGCAGCACCATGGCGGTCGGAAAAAACAGGCGCCTTACGAAAGGAGGTAAAAAGGGAGCCAAGAAGAAAGTGGTTGACCCATTTTCTAAGAAAGATTGGTATGATGTGAAAGCACCAGCTATGTTCAATATAAGAAATATTGGGAAAACACTAGTCACGAGAACTCAAGGAACCAAAATCGCATCTGATGGCCTCAAGGGTCGTGTGTTTGAAGTGAGCCTTGCTGATCTGCAGAATGATGAAGTTGCATTTAGAAAATTCAAGCTTATTACTGAGGACGTTCAGGGCAAAAACTGCCTGACTAATTTCCATGGCATGGATCTTACCCGTGACAAAATGTGCTCCATGGTCAAAAAATGGCAGACCATGATTGAAGCTCACGTTGATGTCAAGACTACCGATGGTTATTTGCTTCGTCTCTTCTGTGTGGGTTTTACTAAAAAACGCAACAACCAGATTCGGAAGACCTCTTATGCCCGGCACCAGCAGGTCCGCCAGATCCGTAAGAAGATGATGGAAGTCATGACCCGAGAGGTGCAGACAAATGACTTGAAAGAGGTGGTCAATAAATTGATTCCAGACAGCATTGGAAAAGACATAGAAAAGGCCTGCCAGTCTATTTATCCACTCCACGATGTCTTTGTTAGAAAAGTAAAAATGCTGAAGAAGCCCAAATTTGAATTGGGAAAACTCATGGAGTTACATGGTGAAGGTAGTAGTTCTGGAAAAGCTACTGGGGACGAGGCAGGTGCTAAAGTTGAACGAGCTGATGGATATGAGCCACCAGACCAGGAATCTGTTTAAAAATCAGACTTTTAATGGTGACAAATAAAAGAACTCATTTGTGATTAAAAAAAAAAATCATACTGGTCACTCTGCAGACTCTGCTTCGGAGCTGCAGCCCCGCTGAGTCCATGGCACACTCACGCGCAGACATGGCCATTAAGGGGCAAGTCTTGGGCCGTGACTTCCTCAAGCTGTTTACAGACGATGTTCCAAAGGAGAAAACTTTGGTTCTCTAAGCACTGGGAAGATGAGATCTGGTTATAAGGGTTCCTGCTTTCCCAGGCTTATTCCTGGATTTATGTATCAGGATGATGAATTTACATGCCATAATAGTACACACAGTAAGTCCATTTAGGGGGAGAACTTTTCTGATGAGAAATTCATTTTGAATATGTCCAGACATCTGGTCCTTGGCAAATGCTGGACCCGACCCAAATGGCTCTGTGGGTTGTCTGCACAGCTAAGACTGATGGGTTAGATGGCAAGCATGGGTTCTTTAGCCAGGAGAGAGAGATAGTAACGGATATTGTGGAGGCCATGAGCATTTTGAGTCCAGGAATGGCAAGACCAGCAAGAAGACTCTAGGCCATTGTGAGAAATTTGATTTTGTGTTTTATCTTATCCCACCATTCCTTTTGATCCTGTGGAGAGCACCTCCCAGCTCTCAAATCCTGTTATCTTTGTGCTCTGACTTGCTGTAATTCTTTGGATTCCATATACCCCTTGTCTCCTTCCAGGTTTAGCTGGATTCAGAGTTTAGGCGTTATGAAGTAAAAACTAAATTACTCCCCCAAAGCACATTATGTTTGTAAAGTATCACAAGTCCTGCCACACAGTCAGCACTCAATAAACAGCACTATTACATGATATGATGCAACAGGAAATCCACAATGCTGCCTATGAAGTGTTCTTCCTAAAAAAGTGAACCTAGGCTGGATCAAACCTCTAGCTTTACTTACTAGTTTACAGGAAATACAGACGACAGAGGAATAAGTTAGACACAACCACGAGGAATGAGGGACATTTGACAGGGCAAGTGACCCCGGTTTCTCTAACAAATTCATGATGTGGCAATGCAAGGGGTGGGTGGGAGAGGCTGTTCAGAATAATAGAAACCTAAGAGAGACCTAACAACCAAATGCATGAAGGGAATAAAATGACCATGGCTGATTTAAACCTTTGAACACATCAACTGTAAAAAGACTATTTTCGAACAAATAAGAAAATCTAAACATAGATTAGATATGCAATGATATGGAAGAATTATTGTTAATTTGCTAAGTGTTATATGACACATTGTTATATTTTTTTTTAATTCCTCATGAGTTACAGATTACACTGAAGGATTTACAGCAAAGATGAAACAAGCAGGGCAAAATGTTAGTGATAATTAAATCTAGGTGGTAAGAAGATTGTTACATTATTCTTTTAAATGTTCTGTGGTTGACAACGTTCACAGTGAAAAGTGGACTTAATTCCTTAATAAATGGAGGCTAGTATTATCAAGTGGGTTCTAGTTGTACAGCCTCCCTGTTTTCCTGGGTGAACACAAGACTGTACCTACCCTCTATTTTGCAGAGAGGACCAAGGGAGAGCACCCCTCTGTCAGTGTGGCTCTGGGGGGATCCAAGCACTTCCATGGATGCAGGGTCCCAATAGACTGAGCACACCCTCAGGCTCCAGGGCCCCCTGCAAGCCTCCCAGCCAGGAACCTTCTCTCTGGAACTCTCTCTGGGCCCAGTGGGTACTTGCAGCCAAGCGTGTCATTCCTGCTTTCCACACAAACACATACCTGCACCCTTAAAACAGATCCTACTTCCCTCCGAGAACAAGGCCATAATGAGGGGTTGCATTTCTGCCCAACAAGTTGGCATCAAACAAAATCACGGGTGAAGCCAGCATTATACTGTAAAGCGAAGCTCTATAATCACTGAAAACAGTTGAATTATGTTCCAGGACATAGAGTTACAGAATTTCAGAGCTGGAAAGGAGATCAGATATTATTAAATCCAGACATTCTGGGGTTTTTTTTGTTTTCGCTTTTTTTTTTTTTTTTTGGCCACGCCACGCAGCATGCAGGATCTTAGTTCCCCGACCAAGGATTGAACCTGTGCCCCTTGCAGTGGAAGCGTGGAGTCGTAACCAATGGACTGCCAGGGAAGTCCCAATCCAGATGTTCTGAAGTCTAGGGCTCTGTGCATGTACTACAGGGTGGCCTTGTCCTTTTGCAAAGTAAAAAAAACAGAACTCAAAAATTGTAAATTTATCTTAAGACAAAAATAATTTTTTCCCTTTTGGCTGAAATTATGTCTTTTTAGATGGTTAATTACCTTATTTCTTCCTCAATCTGATCAGCAGTTTTCTAATTTGATTCAAAAATATGAGTTTCGGGGCTTCCTTGGTGGCGCAGTCGTTGAGAGTCCGCCTGCCGATGCAGGGGACATGGGTTCGTGCCCCGGTCTGGGAAGATCCCACATGCCGCGGAGCGGCTGGGCCCGTGAGCCATGGCCGCTGAGCCTGCGCGTCCCGAGCCTGTGCTCCGCAACGGGAGAGGCCACAACAGTGAGAGGCCCGCGTACCGCAAAAAAAAAAAAAAAAAAAAAAATGAGTTTCTATTTAATAAAAATTTTTTTTTAAATACAGGACCCACAGAAGAAAAAAAAAGTTACCAAAAGGGCTTCATGGTGGAGCCGAGATTGGGATCCACTGATCTGGTCCAATTTCCCCATGTCACTGTGAGGAAATGGAGCCTCTGAGCTGGGAAGCTAATTGGTCAAGGTCATACAGAGAGTTGGGCAAGGACCAGGACTCGACTCCTGCCTCCCAGGCCATCGCTGCAAGGGGGGACTACTGTATACCCAGAGGACATGCACCCAAAGTACAAAACTATTGTGAGTTATGCTGACCGGCCCAAACAAGCACTACCTATAGGCAACATGTACCTCAATCTTGCTTGTCTTCCAAGTTAAGAGGGCTGACTCCAATACTATTAATAACCAGCTACAACTCATTAATTGCTCACCATGTGCCAGGTATGTAGCACTGATGAGGTACGTACTACAGCTATCCCCATTTTATGGATGAGGAAACTGAGGCATGGAGAAGTAACTTGCCTGAGTTTATGCAGCTAGTTAAGGGCAGAGCCATGATCCATACCTGAACTTGTCTAGTCCATGATGCTCTGCATTGTTTAAAGGTCCCTAAACATGAATTAAATTTTATTCTATTGTAAGATTTTTTTTCACACTATTAAAGCTGCAAATCAGGATAAAAGATTCTTTATCTCCTGCACTTTCTGATGTTTGGCTCAGCAGCTACACACACTGCATGGTTTTGTTTGTTTGTTTTTGGCCTCACCATGCAGCATGCAGGATCTTAGTTCCCCAAACAGGGATTGAATCCGTGCCCCCTGCAATACAAGCATGGCGTCTTAACCACTGGACCGCCAGGGAAGTCCCCTCACCCTGTGAATTTAAATTTGCATCTGTGTGAAGTAAGTCAGAAAGAGAAAAACAAATATCGTATATTAATGCATATATGTGGAATCTAGAAAAGTGGTACAGATGAACCTATTTGCAGGGCAGGAATAGAAAGGCAAACATAGAGAACGGACATGTGGACACAGTGGGGGAAAGGGAGGGTGGGATGAACTGGGAGATTAGGTTTGACATAAATACACTACCATGTGCAAAATAGATAGTTAATGGGAACCTGCTGTACAGCACATGGAGCTCAGCTCGGTGCTCTGTGATGGCCTGGTTGGGTGGGATGGGGTGGGGGACGGAGGTCCAAGAGGGACGGGATGTGTGTACGCGTATGGCTGATTCACTTCGCTGTGCAGCAGAAACTAACACAACATTGTAAAGCAATTATACTCCAATTAAAAAAAAATTTGCATCCGTGAAAAGGTGTCCAGCAACACTTTCACTGCAACTTTGCTCTATAGCAAGGAGCGGCATTCAAATTCAGTGCGATATACACCAAACAGTTCAAAGTGACTTTATCAGGGGATGGAGAAAAGGAGAAGTAGGGAATAAAGGGACTTTCAACATTATAATGATGCAAGAATTATTTTGATTGGGGGGGGGATATTTTCTCAATGAAAAAAATATTCCAGTGATCAGTCTTTCCAAGAACTGTCATTGCATTTTATTTTCATTGGAAGGGCACTAAAGTGGGTTTCAGAAGACCTGGGCCCTCTCCCGGTTCTTCTACTCACTGGTCTCATGCCTTAGTAGGTAACTTCTCTCTCGGCCTCCATTTTCCCATCTGTAACATGAGGAAGTTGGACGATGCTCTCCGAGGCCCATTCCCACTTCAGCCATGAGCGCTGGCTGAGCAGACGTGCTCAAACCAGGTGGCTTTGAATTTGTTGGCTTTGATCTGACACTTCTCTGCATCACCAGGGACAGTCTCAGTGGAGAGGAAAGTCCCCCATCTGTGTGGGGATGTGACAAAGGGGGGTAAACATCCCAGGTTTTGGCCTGAGGACAGTTGTGGGGTATCAGCAGGCCTCCCCAGCAACCCAAAGCATCCCCACTTCCCTGCACTGTTCAGTATCAAGCGATGGGTATGTCCCCAAGTTAGATAACAACACTGGGCAGACACAGCTGAGGTTACCTGAGTTGGAATGACCCGCCTGAAGCTGGAGCTGGAAGAGAGTAGGACCTACCAGACTGAGTCAGGAGGTTGGCTGACTCAAAACTAGTATTAGCAGCTGTTTTTCAGGCTTTGGATGGTGTGGCCTTTCTCTCCACAGATTGTCACCATCTCTTGCTGTCCTCCCTCTCCTTGGACAGTTTCAGAATGACACTTTCCCAAGAAGTTATTCACATTGGGTGGGTGGATGGGTTAAAGTCAGTGCAAAGCAGGAGACATGGGGCTGCTTATGACACGGAGATTGAGTGCTGGGAAGCCAGAGGACACAACAGGTCACAATCCTGGCTCTGTTGTTTACTGATTGTGCGGTCTCGGCAGTTACCAACCCGCTCTGAACCTGTTTCCCCATCTGTGAAACACGTGGCACAACACCCAATTTGCAGGACAGGAGGAGGATGGAACAAGAATGTAAGCTCCCCTGTCTCTCTTGCCTCCCCCTCCTCAAAGCAATGCAGTCTGGCTCCCAACTGCCCTCACTCAGCTCACCAGCGACGCAAATTTCAACCTTCCCAACAGCAAAGGACATCGTTGCCCTCTTCCTCCTTGTTGAGATGCTCTTCCATCAGCTTCTGCGACTTACACGTTGCAGGTTCTCCTGTTTCATCGGACGTTGACTTAGTCTCTCCTGAGGAGCCTCCCCTCTCCCCGCAGGTTGTGCCCATTTCCCACTGCCTTCGTGAGATCTCCCCCACAGGCAGCTCGACTCAACCCATCCCCAGCCAAAATCACAGTTGTCCCTCTCCCACCCCACGGCTACCTAACTTGCTAACTCAGAAAGCAGGGGTCAGATCTTCCTCTCTCCCTCAGTCTTTGACTTTGGTCACTTCTACCTCCCAGAGAACATGTCCACCCAAAGCCCTCCTCCCAGCCTGCAGCCCCTGCCCTCACCTCCTGCCACGCTCCGCCCTGGCCGCTCTGTTCCTTGCCCTTGCTTGAACTCGCTGGGCTCTGCTGGTACTGTTTCCTCTGACTGGAACCCAGCTCCTTCTGCAGACACCAGCCTGGCTCACTCCTCTCCGTAGTTTGGGTCTCTGTCACGTCACTGGAGGCCTTCCCTGACGCCCTCTGTAACATCACACTCCCAATGTTCAACCTCTCCACTGCATTACTTTTCTTCACTGCATTTACCACCATCTGACATGTATCTGTCTACTGGCTCCTGCCACACCAGAACGTAACTACACGAGAGCAGCCAGCATGCGGGAAGTGCTCAGTATTTGTTGGGTGAATGACTGCACTTCCACTACCACCCATTCCCAGCCACCTAACTGATTTCCCCACAACTGCACCTTGCCCGCTAGCCCTCTCCAGTGGTCTCTTCAATCATGAATCTGATCGTATCATTCCCCTGCTCAAAACCCTTCAAAGAGCCCCTCAATGTCCTGAGAATAAAGTCCAAGCTCTTGAAGCAAGGCCTGTGTGACCTGACCCTGCCCCCCTCCCCTCATTCTCTGCTCCAGCCACGCTGGTCTCAGGGCTCACACCCAGGCTCTCACCATGGGGCTTTTTCACACGCAGCCCCTCACATCCCCACCTTCCCCCACACCTCCTCATCCAACAAGTCACAGCTGAAATGCGGGACGCTAGAGTGTGCAGGTTAAGAGCCTTACTCCAGGGCTAAACTACGTGGATTTGAATCTCAGCTCTGCCACCTAGTAGCTGTCACCTTGGCAGGAAACTTAAAGCTCTTTGTTCCTGACTGTCCTCCTAACTATCTCACAGGATTGCTACAGGATTCTAGAAATAAACTCACATAAAGGACTGGCCCACAACAAAGGCTGTTTATTATCATTATAATTTCTTGGGGACACCTTCCCTGATGCCCACAGGTCAACCCATCCCGTTAAACACATCCACAGCACCGGGGAGTGCTCCTCTTTAAACTCTTACTGTTGCCCTTTGCCCCCTGTAGACCTGAGCTCTGTAAAGGGCGCTGCCTCTGTCTTGTCCACAGCTGCGTCCCCAGCACCTCGGGCAGGCCAGGCCCGCAGCTGATGAAACATGAAACACATGTTCATTCCTCGCTCTTTCCCTCAGCAGGGCTGCCTTTGGCCAGATACACAGAAGGGTGCAGACCTGCCCTAGCTACCTCCAATGAGTCTGGTGTCCTTCAGCACAGAACAAAAACCAACCTCACAGGCCTTCAGTGGTGAGAAAAGCTGCCAGAATAATCTAATGCCTGACTCAGAGACTTGTCAGCTGAGTGTCTCTGGCCTTTTAACCTTCACAAGTCATTCCGTTTGGTTCCAAATAGAAATGCTTGTCCCTCAGGGAGCTGGATGGGAGTGACTATTCCAGCACTAAGCACCCCAGCAGGGCAACAGTGCTGCCTGCGACCCAGCTACCTCACTGGGCAGGGTCACTTCTGCAACATTTAAAGAACAAGCACCTTGAGGAGTTCCCAGGGAGGGTGGCAGGACAAGCTCTACTGGAAGCTGATAAAGAACTTACATCTAGAAGTGGTTTACCTTATTAAGAGTCTTGGGAAACAAAGTGGTTGTCCATAAGCAGGAAGGGAAGTCCTTGACCTGCTTCTCATAGACTAGTCTCTATCAGGGAACCCAAAGAGAAAGATCCAGACCCCCAAGCTCATAAACACCAGTCTTTATACAGAGCTCTGCTGAGGGAAGGTGAGGGTGGTCAGGTGCCCGTCTCCACCTCTACCACTTCTGCCCAGGTGCTAAAGCCCATGTCCTTATGGATGAGCACCAGGCTGGGAGCAGGACCTGGCCCCTCGGGCACCACAAAGCACTTATCCTGGCTCTCGGAAAGGGTGACCTCGAAGACGTCCGGGGCTGGGGACCCGCCCTGTTCACTGCATGTGTCCAGTAGTTCTGGCTCAGTCTGCAGGAGCACCACGGTGGGCTCAGAAGCGGCAGGCGGCACACAGGGTGGGCGGGAGGGTGGCCCGGGCTGATGACTGAGCTGGTGCCGCTTGAGGCTTTGGAGGAGAGTGTAGCCCATGCCACAGGTGGGGCAGCGGTAGGGCTTGTCGGCCAGGTGGGATTTGAGGTGGCGCCTCAGCTTGGTCGCCAGCGTGTAAGCACGGCCACACTGAGGGCACGGGAAGGGCCTCTCACCTGAGTGCAAGCGCTCGTGCGCGCGCAGCGTGTGGGGATCCCGGAGGGCCTTCCCACACACGGGGCACAGGTGGGCCTCCCCGGTGTGGGAGATGAGGTGGCGCCGCAGTTCAGGCAGCTGGGGGAAGGCGTCAGCGCAGTGTGGGCAGTGGTAAGGGCGCTCCCCCGTGTGCAGCCGCAGGTGCCCGCGCAGGCTGCCCCGCTGGCGGAACGCCCGGCCGCAGTGTGGGCACAGGAAGGGCTTCTCCCCCGTGTGGAGCCGCATGTGGTTCCGCAGGGAGCCCTGGTTGGCCAGGGGCCGCCCGCACACAGGGCACGGGCACGGGGCAGGGGCCGCTGGCACCTGGTGTGTCTTGCGATGTAGCCGCAGGGAGGGCCGGCGGGCGAAGGCCTTGCCACACTGGTCGCAAGTAAAGGGCCGGGCACCTGAGTGTACAACCTGGTGCTCTCTGAGGTCTCGCCGGGTGCCGTAGGCCTTGGTGCACTGAGGGCAGGGGAATGGCCGCACCCCACGGTGGCCCAGCATGTGGGCTTTGAAGCTCTCCTCTGAGCTGTAGCTCTTGCCACACTCGGTGCAAAGGAAGGGCTTGTGGCCCGTGTGCACGAATGCATGCTTCTTCAGGTGGCACAGCTGCAGGAAGGCCTTGCCACACTCGGCACAGCGGTACCGTCGCCCCCGCTTCGGGGAGCCTCCCACCGGGCCAGGGGCGCTCCGCAAGCATGTGGGGAAGCCAGGGTGCTGCTGCTCTCCACTCTGCTGGGCCCCGGGCTCTGAGGTCTTCGCTCTGGGTGGCCATTGATCACTGGGGCTACGCAACTTCCTGACTAGGTAAGCACGCAGCTGGGGACCCCTGGCAGAAGATGAGGAACTGGCCTCACTGCTCTCAGGGCCCTGCTGGGGAGTGGAGCTGCTCTGAGGTTCGGGTGGCATCTGGGTCTGGGGTGGGTCCTCCTCATCTACACGGCCATCCTGAGGCAATGGGCCGAGTGGCTGGCTCTCCTTGGAAACTTGGTCCTGGATTCGGGGCTTAAGTCCAGGGCTCACCGCCTGGATGCGGGGGGGTGACTGGTGACCAGGATCTGCAAGGCAAGAGTGGGGTGCTAGGCTTAGTAGACACTGTAGCAGGGCGTCACGGTGGTCTCACCAGGAAATTATAGGAATACGTGTCTTCTCCTCCTCAGCCCCTGAACTGCAATGGGAGCAATGACACCAATCTCTTCCCTGGAACATGAGTCACACACTCTGTTTATCTTTCTGTCCAGTCTCAGGTGCCTTCTGGGGAGGCTCTCCTGGGAACCATAGTGTCTAGACATCTGGATAATTTCTAGAGAAAGGCCATCCCAGAGTGCCCTTGTTCTCCCTCTGGAGACATGCACTTAGGATGAGTTGAGACCACCACCTCCTCGCTTTAGGTCACGTGAAAATAAAGGAATCCCCAGCCCCAGCCCAGACAGAAAAAACATAAGAAAACTGGAAACCTTATACACAACTTGCTGTCTTTGTCAGTGTGACCCTACTATTCCAGAAAACTTAACTCAGGAAGATAAAACTTGCAAGTATCTATACAGTTGACCCTTGAAAAACACAGGTTTGAACTGCAAGGACCCACTTATACGAGGATTTTTTTCAACAGTAAATACCACAGCACTACATGGTTGACCCCACAGATGCAAAACCACAGATGTGAAACCTTGGATATGGAGGGTCAACCATAAGTTATACTCAGATTTTCAACTGCCCGGAGGGTCAGTGCCCCTTAACCCCCGTGTTGTTCAAGAGTCAACTATATTGTTCATTCCAAGGAAAAGACCTGTCACTCTTTAATAAAAAGCATCAAATGACAGTTTACATCCCCAAACTCTGTGAACCTCTACCTGAAAATTCTAGCCTTGCTGTCTGCACAAATCCTAAACTACTGTGTCATGATCCTTACCCAACACTGATCGAGCCCCGACCCCATCCCACACTGAAAAATCCACCTTATACCAGACTTCAAAATTTCGATAAATATCCAGGTTTTGCCCTTCCCTCTCAGAAATGCTACTGTTCTCCCCTACTGTCTTACGCCATAAGCTTTGCTTTGTCTTATCAACAGGTTATTTTGGTGATAACTGGGGAAGCCAGCATTTATTTGACACATACCTGTGCAAGGTTCTGCTGCATCCTCCCCGGGGGAGGCCACTTCCTGTTGTACAGCAGACTCCACTTCTGTCACCACAGCCAAGGATGCCTCTTCCTCTAGCCTGGGCTGGGTGGGGCTCAGGCCCTCTGAGGGAGGCTGAGGCCACATCAGCAGCTCAAAACCTGGCAGCACAACCCGGTACACCTGCAGGTGGAGCCTCTCGCTGATCCGCACCGGGGCCACGTTTCCCTCACCCTCCAGCCTGCCCCGCTGCACCAAACTGCAAAGCAGAGCAAGAGTTAGCTCAGGAGATCCCCTTCAAGTGGCCCTCCCTGAAAGCCCCAGCTCCTGGGCAGTCTGAGTTCTAAAGGATCCCATGCCTTTGGAACACTCACTGCAAAGATCCCTGGGTGGGAACCAGAAGTCAGCTTCCGGTTCCATCCCATGCCACAACAGAAAGCCTCAAAGGAGCATCTTCACTACATACTCTCCTGTAACTTACCTAGTCCAGCCTGAACTCTGCTCACAAGCACACACATCTCCCCATGGGCCTAGTGACACGTCCTGAAATAAACCAATAAAAGTCTTTCTCCCATGTGTTTGAGGGGACCAGGGTGAAACAAACAACATAAAAAACCCCTGATGTAACCTCTCCTGAGACAGATCTAAGATGAAGCCCCTAGAAGGTTAGTGGTCTCTGGTGTGCCTCTATAAGACTATGCCGTTCGAGTTTTCATTCAGTAAAGGCCAAAAAAACTGTCCCCTCACCTCCCTCCCAAAGTGTGGTGAATTACTGAATTGAACAAATTATTGCCTTTCAGTGAATACCAAAAAGAAGAAGTAGTAAGAGGTACCTCAACTGTAAATTTGTTTTTCAGGACTTATGCAATGAAATCCTTTACCTGTGCTTTTTCATCTTTTGTTCCAAATAATCCTGGAGAATTAAAATAAAGGAAACAGCCATTCCTTTATTTTACATGAGTTAAACGAGGCCTGCCATCTAACTAGCTATGTGACAAAGCTGGGATTTGATCCCATGGCTTTTTTTTAAAATAAATTTATTTATTTTATTTATTTATGTTTGGCTGCATTGGGTCTTCCTTGCTGCGCACTGACTTTAGTTGCTGTGAGCAGGGGCTACTCTTCGTTACGGTGCGTGGGCTTCTCATTGAAGTGGCTTCTCTTGCTGTGGAGCACGGGCTCTAAGCGTGTGGGCTCAGTAGTTGTGGCTCGCCAGCTCTAGAGCGCAGGCTGAGTAGTTGTGGCGCACGGGCTTAGCTGCTCCACGGCATGTGTGATCTTCCCAGGCCAGGGATCGAACCCGTGTCCCCAGCATTGGCAGGTGGATTCTTAACCACTGTGCCACCAGGGAAGTCCCCCCATGGCTTTTTAATTCCAAAAACCTTTGCTCTTGACTTTTGTCATCATTGCTGACACTCTACTAATTCACCTTGTTTTTTTTTTTACATTTTGGCTGCGCTGTGTGGCCTGTGGGGGATCTTAGTTCCCCGACCAGGGATGGAACCCGCGCCCCCTGCGGTGGAAGCGCTGGAGTCTTAACCACTGGACCCAGGGAAGTTCCATCTACTAATCCACCTTTTAATAATTTTTTGCACCTCCTCAGCTACCAAAAGTGAAGGGATGAGACAGTTCCTGAGAGAGAGGGCATAAACCATCTCCCATCTCTTGAAACACCCTGCATCTAAAACTGGAGAGTTATCGAGAAACGTCTGATCAAAATTCTCAGTCACGGAGAGGTAAAGCCCTATCCCTCAATACCTCCTTCTGCTTTGTTTTCACTCCATGGCCCTTCTGCTCGGAGACAGACTCCTCTTCCAGTGGCCCCCAGAGCAGTCCTGGCTGCAAGGGTTCCCCAACACACCAGACCCCCAAGCGCTGCTCCTTGATGAGTGAGGGGCCAAGGGCCAAGCCCCGCGGGAGGCTCTTTAGAGCGAGGATGGCTCGGGTAGGTCCGGGCGAGAGGTCTTTGAGTCCCTGTGCACAGCCTTCTCTGGAAGGGCTCCATCCTGAGTCCGGGCCCAGGCGTGGATCGGGGGCTGCAGGGACAGAGAAAGACAGTGAAGAAGCGGCCCAAGAGGTCGTGGGGTGGGGAAAGGTGAGGGAGAAAACCCGAGGTCCAGCTAGGCCTCAGGAGTCTGAGGGATATGTAAGGGCTCCAAGGGGGTCCCGGAAAGGTTTGAGGCGGTTCGAGGGCTCTTAAGAAGCTCCCAGAGGTTCTGAGGGCACTGGAGGAGGATGCCAGGCTCGGGAGGAAAAGGGTCGGGGTGGGGAGAGAGTTGACCAGAGAACGTCAGGAGTATATAGGCCAGGGCCGAGGGTCGGAGACACCGCAGGTCACTCACCGAACTGCAGTCTCTCCCACTCCAAGGGCAGCTCCTCCGCCTCCTCCATCCCGGGTCAGAAAGCCTCCCTTCGCCGGAAGTGAGACTCACCTTCTCAGCTCCCCCCGGAAACAGTCATTGACTACCAAATTTCCTCTCGGGAAAGAATCGTAAGAGTCAGACCTCATTGGTGCGCAGGACTGGGAGCTTGGCAGTAGTGGTGAGGCAAATCTCTGTCCGAGAACAATACGAGTTTAGAATTCCGGAGGTCCACTAGAGATTTGAGTATCCGGTAGAGAGGAACTAATTGTTTCAAAGGCTTCCTTTTGGGAGGGACGAGTCGGACGGTTATACTGTCCCTCCGCCAGGCGTGTACGTAAGCGCGCACGTAAGGAAGTGGGCGGGGCTCCTGGAAGGCCATGTTTGGACCGGGCAGTGGGTCGGAAGTGGGTCGGAGGCGTGGCGGAAGTGGCTGGGGAGTGAAGCGACAGGGAGGGGGTGGTTCCCATTCGACCGCGGAGCCGGATGTTTGCCTGTCTTTGACAGGCGTGGCAGAGGGAGCGGTGACCCGCCACGGTGAGCTGCGGGGCGCGGGGTCTCCCTGGGAGGTGGGGGGGTGGGGGGAGGAAAGGGACTGGCCTGGTCTTCTGAAGGGATGGGATCCGGATGGGGAGGATCCGGGCGGAACCGGGGAAGGGAGCAAGGGTGGAATGGGGCCTGGGAACCTGGCCTTCCTGCTGCGGGGATTCGGCCCCCCTCGAGGGTCTGAAGTGAGAGGACTTTGCTTCCTTGCTGCCTTCTTCCTGGCCTCCTCGCTCGCTGTCATTGAGCAAGCTCGTGGGAAGGGGAAGTCTCCCTGGTCCGATCTGGGGAAGAACTAAGACCAAGAAATTTGGGGGAAGTATTCCACCCTTGCCACTTATTAGGCCACACTTTCATATCTATTTCTTAATCTGTGAAATGAGATAATTACACCCAATCCGGGTTTTGTAAACCATGAGGCTCTATGCAAATGTGATTGTAGTTAAAAGTTTTGCTGTTGTATTGTGGGATTTGCATTTTCACAATTTTGGAGCCCCAACTAGGAGGGCGATCCCCAGGCCAGAGAATACGATTTTAAGTTGTTATTTCAGTTGTCCACGGAGGAGATTAGGAGAGAAGCTTTACTTTGCCCTTTTGTAGAACTTTGAGAATCGCTTGAATGACAGTCCATTAGAGAAGTACTGAGAGATTGACCTGCACAAAGCAACCACCTTAAGGGAGACATGGATTAAAATCTTGACCTTGCTGTATGACCCTAAGCAACTTGCTTACTTTTTCTGGTCCTCGGTTTCTCAAACTGTAAAATGGGTTTAGTAATACATACCTCACTGGTGCTGTTGTGAAAAGATAATTTGTATCCAGTTCATGGTGGTTGGTTCCCTTTTCCTCTTAGGATACAAATTGATTTGTTCAGTCATTCAGCAAATGACTGAGCATCAACTCTGTGCCAGATGTAATTTTGAGTAGGCAGGGTTTCTTAAACGGGAAAGAGGGTCTGTGAACCCCTTAAAATTTCATGCAAGATTTCATGCATGTGCTGACTTTTCTTAGGGAAAAAGTCCATAAATTTCTCCAGAATTTCAGAGAGCTCTAGGACTTCCCAAAGGTTAACACTCCTGCCTAAAGTGATTCTTGAAGATTATTGTAAAGGTAGCGAATTTACCAACTGAGAAGGGAGAAACTAATCTGACAATAAGGATTATTTTGCAGAGTGGAGCAGGACTTGTAAGTGACAGGAGTCTTAGGCAGCCAGGATGCTTCATTTCTACTACTTTATGTTAGAATTGCCCTGCACTAGCTTCCCTCCCCCTCCCACTGAATGGGAGCTGAGCTTCTGGGCTCACAGAGGGCAACAGCTGTGGGTTGGAGGGTAGTGAGGGAGGCTAGGCTGGCTGGGAGGTGGAAACAACTCTGATTAGTTGGGCTGGAAAAGGAGCTTATGGGGCGGGGGAGGGGTCAGTTCTGGAGGAACTGACAAAATAGAAGAGTTACTGGAAGAGGTGGAGTTCAAGATCGTCTCCCTTTTAGAGAGTGTCCCTCTCCCTCCCTCACACATACTTCAACTCCCAGCTGTTCCTTCTAATCCCGTTGTTCACTTCAGCACAAGTAATTTAGAATGCTGGAGAATTATATTTCTGGGAGGAGCCTTCACTTCTGTAGATGAGGAAATTTAGGCCTAGATAGGAAAAGGACTTGCTCAGCATCTTTGCGACTCAGTCAGGACTATAATCCAGTTCTACATGTATCTCATCCCATGTTTTTTTCACTGCATCAAGCACCCACTGTGTGCAGAAAAACTTCTCTGGAACTGCTGTGGGCAAGGCTGAAGGAGCTCTTGGTGCCTGGGCAGTAACCAAACAGAAGGGATGGAGAGAAGGCTCAGGCCTGGGGAGGGTTACTGTGAGCTAAATTCTGTCCCTGTTACCTGGCCAGGGGCCCCTTTGGGGGAGCCCTCACAGCTTCCTGGTTGAATATGGGGAGGAGCTTATAGCTGTATCAGGTGTGGATTTCTCAAGACTGAGGGTTGTTTGGAATGGGGAGCTGGGGTGAGGGGTACAGCAGCACTCTCTGGTAGATATGCATTCCCAAACAATAGAGAACTTCTTTCTCTGTGTTTGTGGTAAGGGACTTGTATTTTGGCAGTGAGCAGTGAATAAGGGTAGCAGATAAGGCCAGAGGAGAGGAAGAGGAAGAAAAATACGTAGTTTTTTTTTTCTGGCTGTTTGGCGGCTCAGTTTTGGCTCAGGAGCTTCAAACAGCTTTTGCCACTGAATCAGTGTGGTTGCCCTGGTAACAGGGTAGTTGTTGCTAGGTTGTTGCTAAGTAAGTAAGTAGGGAGCTGCTGGTTTGCCATCCGGATGGAGTCTTTGCTGTGATGTGCGCAGGCGGTTGTCACATCGCTCAGAGGTGTTCAGGATCTGGAGCTGGGCCCACAGTTCTCCTCTCTTCTCCCTACCCACGCCTGGGTCTTGTCTGTGCTCCTTATCTGCCCTGCTGATTCTGTGACCATATATGTCATTTTTTGAGGCTCCAGGAATGCACTGGACTTAGAGCAGCCTCGTTGGGGTTGGAAGAGTGGGTTGAATCGAAACTCCCGCCCTCACACATATGGTGAGCTTGTGAAGGGAGAGGGATTGGCTTCAGGTTAGGGCTGAGGGCAGAACGTGCCTCCTCCAGGCTGCACTCAGCCACATCCATGAGGCCACACCCCAGACCTGGGCAAACCCAGTTGCAGAGTTGGCTCCTCTCCCTCCCCGCATGCAACAGCTGTTGTTCTGTTTTCCACCTCCTGGCTCTCTGGACTCTGGGTGTCATGGGCTTCCTCCTTACCCACCTGTACCCCCCAGTCCTTAAGGTGGTCTGTTGATCTTTCCCACCTTGAAACTAGTGTCAGGAGCTCCCCCCAGAGTAGATTGGGCTTGGGAGCCTCCAGGAGCCTGCAGATTGTCACAGTGACTGGCAGGAAGGCTCCCTTTCCTGCTCCTCATTCCTGTCCTGGGGCAAACCCAGCTGGGCCCCTTGGCCATCGCCTTTTTTTTTTTTTTCCCCGGTACGCGGGCCTCTCACTGTTGTGGCCTCTCCCGTTGCGGAGCACAGGCTCCGGACGCTCAGGCTCAGCAGCCATGGCTCACGGGCCCAGCCGCTCCGCGGCATGTGGGATCTTCCCGGACCGGGGCACGAACCCGTGTCCCCTGCATCGGCAGGCGGACTCTCAACCACTGCGCCACCAGGGAAGCCCCATGGCCTTTATTTTTAGGTCTTATGGTCTCTGGCCACCTCCTCTTCCCTGGGCCAGGAGTGACGGATGGAGTAGCCAGGGCCACAGCTGACCTTTTTCAGGCAGGGGTTTGGAGCAGCCCTGTGCTCCTTAGATTCTTGCAATATCTCTTCCCCATCACTGCTGGGGCCTGGGAAGCTTCTGTGCTCTATGACCCTGGAGGAGAGGGGCATGGCCCTTGAACCTCTGCAGTTGGGACTGCTCGACTGAACCAGCTGGGTGGTGGGCAGTGCGGGGCCTGGCACAGCTCTTCCTCATCCAGCTGGAGGGCCTGAAGGCAGGCACTGAGGTGTGCCATCCTATGCCCCAGCTGCCTTTTCTGGCAACATGCCAGAAAACTGTGGAGCCAGGAAAGCCAGGAGGAGCTACATGGAGCTCTTGGCAAGGATGAGGAATGTTGAGGAACAGGGACAAGGGAGCTTGGAGGAGGAAAGTGGGGAGCAGGAGGGCTTGCTATAGAAGTTATGGGTGAAAAGAGTGTGTCACTGACCTCCCAACTCCCTCCTGTCCCCCAGGGTTCTCTTCAGGTTCTGCAGCGTGAAGCTGTGGGGCAGAGGCTTGGCCATGGACCCACTCTCAGAGCTGCAGGACGACCTGACTTTGGATGACACCAGCCAGTCTCTGAACCAGCTGAAGCTCGCCTCCATTGATGAGAAGAACTGGCCCTCAGACGAAATGCCTGACTTTCCCAAGTCAGGTGGGTACTGCTGGATCTCAGCAGCCATAAGCGCCTTAGAAGGGGAGACCCCCTTCCTGTGGAAGGAAGACCCCAGGAGGACAGGATGCGGGCAAACAGACCAGCCCCAGGGTGGGGCTGGGAGCACAAGCCTTACTGGGAGGAGGGCCAAAGAGCACGAATCTCAGGAAGAAAATTGTGCCAGACCCCCAGATGATCCCCTGACTTTGCTGTGTTCCTCAGATGACTCCAAAAGCAGCTCCCCGGAACCTGTCACACACCTGAAGTGGGATGACCCTTACTACGACATTGCCCGGCACCAGATTGTGGAGGTGGCAGGTGAGCACACCCAGCCTTGCACTTTTTCCCTCACAGTCTGCATCCCTGGCTTAAGGAAGCCAGGCCCTCCTGCCTTAGGGGAAGGGGCTGCAGGGGAGGGGCCGGTCTGACCCCTGACCCTGGGGCTATTGAGGCTCCATGTATCATTCATTAAAAATACAGACTTGATTGTGATGGCCACTTGGTCTGTTCACCTGCAACCACATCCTGACCTGTGACCTCATCATCTCCACTGGCAGATGGCGTGTGGGAGGCACTGTGAAAGCCCTGGGTTTGATTTCCAGCTCTGCAGTGTGAGCTCATTTCTTCCTCACAGGGTTGCTGAGAGGATGACAATCGTGAACGTATATCAGGGTCTAGCCCACAGCCAGAACATAGTTGGCCCTCAGTAAGCATTCATTCATCTCCCTTCCCTTTGCCCTCAGGTCAGCTTTTCTTCCCCATCAGTTATTGGGGAGCAGGGAGGTGCCAGTCCCTCCGGGGAAACCCTACCTCCAAGGAAGTCTGGAATGGCAGACCCTCCTTCCAGAAGTTAGGAGCCACATGACTCCTGGAGCATCAGGTTCCCCACAGATGTGCTACCCTGCTAAGAATGAGCGTGGAGCCCCCCTGGGTCTTGGCCTCAGTGAGCTCCCGCCCTCCTGTTCATAATGCAGGACCCAGAAGCCTCCAGGAGCAAGGGAGGTAGCAGAGATGTTGATGACCTGGTTTCTGCCTATAGGGTCCTAGTGCTAGAAGAAGAAATTGGAATTGTAGGATCCTTTGTCTTTTCTTCAGCTGTAAGCAAGGATGGCAGCACGGCCCTGCCCTGAGGCATTGGGGTGGGCAAGGGGAGCCAGGTAGCTTGTGGCCCCTGGAGCCCTGAGTGGTGCTGGCTGAGGGGGCCCTGGAGGCATCCGGCCATAGGGAAGCAGCAGGGAGCTCCGTCTCTCCTGAATGCTGGGCTCAGGGAGGGATGGGGCAGTTGAGAGGATTGTTCCTAATGTGAAGGTGTTTCCTTGGCATCTGTGTTCCTGATGCCTGCCCTGGTCTGGATTGGAGGACTTGGCTATGGCCTCTGTCACCCCTACAAAAGCAAGGCTGAGAGCTCTTTTTTGGCCTGGTCCTGCCCTGAGTACAGGAGAGTCACCTGAAGGCTCAGAACTTTCCTCACTCCTAGAGACGGACCTGACTGGGGCATGGGGATGTCTGATGTGAAGGAGTCTCTCAGCTGACATCCTCCTGGCTATGTGGCCAAGTCACAAGGCAGAGCAGGGCAGACTGCCCCCATCCCCACCAGGTGACCCCTGCAAGCAGAGCTGCAACATGTTTCTGTCTCTCCAGGGTGCGATGAGCCTGAGGGGGCCCAGCCAGGTAGGTGTGTTCCTGGCTGTCTGTGCTTGGCCTCTCTGGGCTGTGGATCAAGAAGGGCTCTTGGTGGAGGCCAGGTGGAGCCAGCTTAATTGCAGCCCCACTCCGGGGAGCTGGGAGCTGGGAGCTGGCAGTACTTGGGAGCTGGAAATAGCAGGGGATTTATGGGAGATTTGACAGGGTGGGGACTGTGTGGGGAGCCCACACATCCAGAGCCCAAAGGGAAAGGAGCTCCAGGGAAGGGGGGCCCTTGTCCATGGGGGTCGTGGGGCTGGCTGTAAGCAATGGCCGGGCCCGAGTGCTGGCTCAGGGCCCCTCTGGTAGGGTGTCCCCCATGTGTGTGCCTCTCTGACTGCTGAGAAGAGTTTGGAATCGCACTGCCAGAGCAAGAGTTGTTTAATGAGGCTATGGTGACTTCCTGGGAGGCCAGTTTCCTGGCCTTGGAAACCAGAGAAAGAGCCCACGTTGGAAGGGAGGGTGCGTTATGTCCCCAGCTCCTCTGTAGCCTCTGTTCTCCTTGCTGGCAGTAGCTGTCATGCCCCACGGTCAAACCTGACTGGTCCACGTGGGTTCTTTCCAGTGGTGTGCTGGTAAAGGTTTAATAGTTGGCCCTCCAGAAAGAAAAAAAAGAAAAGGCTATTATTTGTAACATGTGCCATTTCTAACTACAAATAGCAGATTTCTAGCCACCAACGATGATGTCAGCTGGCTTGCAGTATTCCTGACAATTTCACATTTTAACCAATGTGCCCCAGCCCCCACCTCCCATCTCCTTGGTTGGCCTGCTCTCAGGTCGCGGGAGTGTGCTGGTCTGGCGGGTCCCAGAACGCCTGCTGGAGGAGCTGCTCTGTTGCTGATTAATACCCAGGTTCCCCTGGGAAGTTCCTGATGCGTATCTTGGGAACGCAGAGGCTTCATTCTCTGGCGGCTGGTCTTTTCCCGGTGCTTTCCACAAACGCCGTGCCTCCTTTTGGAGCCCTCTCCCTCAGTGCTCTGGAGCCGCCAGTGCTCCTTCTTTCCTTTCAGTTTCCAGGGTAAATCTATTTGAATCTTCGGAGACGAGGAGGGGACTCCCAGGCCTTTTTACACATGCTTCTTGTAGGAGCCGTTACCCTGCCTGCTGGCAAATGCCCGAGCCACTCAAGGACTTGGGCAATGGGACTCCACTCCAGGGAGGAGAGGACGGGCTAAGCCCTGGGGTTGCCCATGTCTCGTTCTTTGCTGGTCTGGGAGTCTTGCCATCCAGTCCCTCTCTGAGCCCCCTCCTTTGTCCCCCATCCCCATCCTGACTTTACTTGGCATGCATTTATAAAACACCTACTTTGGGAACAAGTCCAGTACTCAGCACTGAGGATTTTTTTTTTCATATTTATTTATGCCTGCGTCAGGTCTTATTTGAAGCACGTGGGATCTTTCATTGAGGCGCGTGGGCCTCTCTCTAGTTGTGGCGCATGGGCTCCAGAGCACGTGGGCTGTGTAGTTTGTGGCATGCAGGCTCTCTAGTTGAGGTGCACGAGCTCAGTAGTTGTGGCGTGTGGGCTTAGTTGCCCAGTGGCATGTGGGATCTTAGTTCCCCAACCAGGGATCGAACCCGATCCCCTCCATTGGAAGGTGGATTCTTAACCACTGGACCACCAGGGAAGTCCCCAGCATTGAGGATTCATTGAGGAAAAATGCACATTCCCTCCTTCAAGGAGCGTACAGTCCAGGGAAGCGGTTCTTGAAACTGGTCAAGAGTCCTCCTTGAAAATATGAAAGGTGTGGACCTCTTCCCCAGAAAACACGTGCATGTGCTTGTAATATTTTTTATATAACATCATGACATTGGCGGATGCCCATTGATGGAAACCTGGTTGAGAACCCAATTTCCCATTTACAAGTTGCTGGGGCAGCTGAGCGGTGGAACTACAGGCCTCTGGCCTCTCACCTCAATTGCCTGCTTAACCAGTTACCAGCTCTTTAAATACCAGAGCCTTGGGCCTCCCTGGTGGCGCAGTGGTTGAGAGTCCGCCTGCCGATGCAGGGGATACGGGTTCGTGCCCCGGTCTGGGAGGATCCCATATGCCGCGGAGCGGCTGGGCCCGTGAGCCATGGCCGCTGGGCCTGCGCATCCGGAGCCTGTGCTCCGCAACGGGAGAGGCCACAACAGTGAGAGGCCCGCATACCGCAAAAAGAGAAAAAAAAAAAAAAACCAGAGCCTTGTGAGCTCAGACTTTCTGCTCTGCCTAAGTCCTCAAATCTGCCGGCCAGTGAGGGCTGCCTTACTGTTGGAGGGCAGGGCAGTGATGAAGAGAATCTTTTAGAATCCTCCATGCTCCTCCCAGCATTTTCTGCTATACCCTGGCGTTTCCTCTGCTTAGAGGGGAGTAGACAGATGATGTCCCCCCACCCCACAGGCTCATAATAGAAGGTCCAGGGGTTTCTGAAGCTCCAGATTGTCCACGAGGGTGGCCTGGGCAGTCTAACCCTTCATCCCTACCCACTGCCAGTCTGCTCTTTCTTCTGTCAAAGCCTATGGGAAGTGAATCAGAGCAGGCCGCAGAGCCACCCCCAACTGGCCTGGAAGGAACCCAGCGCCTCAGGATCTGGTCCAGGGTGTGGAGGGGAACAGGTGACACCTGGTCTTTCAAAATAGACCTGCTGCTGGACGGAGCTGCACCAACTCCTCCTCAGACATGCCTGCAGAGGGTTCTCTGCTTGTTAAGTCTGGAGAAATTCTGCCCCAGGCTTTGGGAAACTGTCCAAAGCAGTTTCATATCCCAGATAACATTGTGAGCAAACTCAGAAATAGAACCGTGCATACCGTGTAATGCCGACCTGTGACAGGCTACCAGCGTTTATTGAATACCTGCCACATTGCTGGGCTCTGGACCATCTGGACATTTAAAGATGGACAAGACAGTCCCTGTCTTTGAGCTGCTCACAGCCACTAGAGGAGACAGACACATAAATAGTTATACAGGAGAGTCAAAGTGTTGTGACAGAGACGGGTGATGGTTCATGCTGGGAGCTATGAAAAGGGACAGCTAACCTGCCTGCAGGGAGGAGGAGGGGACACAGGCTTCTGGGAGATTATGCCTGGGATGAGTCTTAAGGATTCAGAGGAGTTAGCCTAGAGGAAGGGAGCAGAATTGCCTAGAGGAAGTCTGTCTGGCATGAGAGACAGAGGCTAAAGCCACCTGCTGCGGACTGGGCTGAAGGTGTGCATGGTGTGAGCCTTCAGAGGCGGTTGATGGGGCCAAGCCTCAAAGTGAGCCTTTCTACGGGGCTTTTATACAGCTTGGGGTGGGGTTCAGGAAGAAAAGAGTCAAGGCAGGAGAGTCAAGGGCAGGTAGATGTTTCTAATTCTCCAAGGCTAGAAGCTGGGGCAGTTTAGAAAGGAGAATGGAGCCTCTCTCTGGGCTTGGTGGGCCAGGCCTCAGACCCTGACCCAGGAAATTCTTGGAGGGTCCTGGCTAGGACGTTTGGCTAGGGCCAGCAGAGACTAGGCAGTGTTCTGGGTGGAGATGGGATCATTGGAGGGGTTGATCCGGAGGCTGGATGCAGTGGGAGACTGCTGGGAGTCAGGCAATAGCTCAGGCCAGAGCACCAGCAGGGACTGGGGCCGTGCTGCCCACATTCCAGAAGCATTCCTCAGCCCCTCCACTGAGTCTTGCCCAGCCCTTGAGAAAAGGGTCAGAGCCTTGGCAACCACTTTGGAAAAGCACTGAGTCCTGGGTTAAGTCACTCACTGACCAAGAAGGATCATCAAGATCATGGTTTATTTAACATGGAGAAGACACTCAGCAAGTTGTTGGGGGATCCCTGAATCCTCAGAGGTAGGAGGACAGACTGTGTGGGCTGTGTAAGGGGTCTTTTTATTTGCCTCTGAAGCAGTGGGGATTAGGCAAGAATGACTCTGGAGAGGTGTGAGGGTAAAGATAAAGGGAAGGGCCCTGGGACACAGGGGAGTGGGGACCAGGCCTTGCCCCCATCGAGCCGTGCTTAGAGTTCCTGGTTCACACTGACCCTGGAAGAGCATCTCACCTTGGGAGGCTGTGGCGTATGTCTCAGGAGCTCCCCAGCTTCATGACAAAGCCAGATGGTCAGACCATGAAATAGTGACTAGTTTTGGACAGACATCGCTCAGTGATTACACTCAAATGAGCACCTTCCCAAAGTGTTACAAACTCCTCTCTACTCCATGTGTTTTAGAATATCCTTAATGAGAAAGGAATGATCTTTAGAAATGTCCAGAGGTCAGTCAACTGTGGCAAATAATTCTGGCAGTAAAATCAGAAAGTGTTGTTAGTAGTCAAGAACAAGACGTGACTATTAAGTAATCAGACTGATTTCCTCATTGGCCTCAGGCTTTCTGAGAAGGCAGCTTCAAGAAGTTTTTCAAATACAGGCTGCTCAGAGGAGACGCTTCTGGAATAGGTGTGGAGTTTTAAGATGATGTACGGCAAGATAACAGTTGCTTTGGTTGGTGTGACTTTTTTTGTTTTCTTAGTTATGGTGAAATTTATATAACATAAAATTAACCATTTTAGAGGCTTCCCTGGTGGTGCAGTGGTTAAGAATCCGCCAGCCAATGCAGGCGACACGGGTTCGAGCCCTGGCCCGGGAAGATCCCACATGCCGCGGAGCAACTAAGCCCGTGCGCCACAACTACTGAGCCTGTGCTCTAGAGCCCGCGAGCCACAACTACTGAGCCCGTGTGCCGCAACTACTGAAGCCCGCGCGCCTAGAGCCCATGCTCTGCAACAAGAGAAGCCACCTCCATGAGAAGCCCGTGCACCGCAACGAAGAGTAGCCCCCGCTCACCGCAACCAGAGAAAGCCCGTGCACAGCAACAAAGACCCAACGCAGCCAAAAAAAAAAAAAAAAATTAACCATTTTAAAGTGTATACTTTGGTGGTATTTAGTACATTCACAATGTTGAACCACCACCACCTCTATCTAGTTCCATCATTTCATCCATTTCATCCATAGTTTCACCCATACTAACCCCCATAACCATAAGCATCAATCCCTATTCTCCCTTCCTCCCAGCACCTATAACCACTAATTTGCTTTCTGTTGTTACAGATTTACCTATATAGCTCATATAAATGGAAGCAAACAATATGTAGCCTTTTATGTCCAGCTTCTTTGACTTAGCATCATGTTTTCAAGGTTCATTCACAATGAAGTGTGTATCAGTACTCCATTCCTTCTTATAGCCAATAGTCCATTGCATGGATACACCACATTTTCTTCATCTACCCATCCATTGATGGACATTTGGGTTGTTTCCACCAGGCATGACTTTTTAAGAAGTCATGTTATTTTTTTTGTGCCCCAGCTCTGTAGCCCTGAGACCACCTGTCCCTCTTTCTTCAGTGACACACCCTTGAGTGCAGGCACCTGCCCAGAGGTCTGTCCGCATGGGCCACTCTGGCCCCAACGCTAAATGGTACAGTCTCCAGGCCTGGCCCCTTTCAGATCCTCACCTGACTTCTCTTGGCTTATTGTTCACCCACTGTGCTCCACCTTTCTCCACACCTAGGAGATGACAAGTATGGGCGGAAGATCATTGTGTTTAGTGCCTGCCGAATGCCCCCGAGCCACCAGCTGGACCATAGCAAGCTCCTGGGGTGAGTACCCATGGGGAAGTGATGGAACCCGTGCTCAGATCCCCACCACGGCCTGGAGCCATTTTCCTTACTGTCCCTTCCTGCCCCGGGGGTACCAAGCCACCTCCCTCAAGGCCTCCCCTGTTCTCCTGAGGGATATTGGGAGCACTGGGCTAGGTGTCAGATCTGGTTTCTAGTCCTGGAAACCATCTGTGTGACCTTGGAAAGTGTGTTCATCTCTTTAAGCCTCTTTTTCTTCACTCTTCTTGGGGAATAATAATACAGCCCTTGTTCCTCGTAGGAGTGAGATACTGCATTTGAAAATGCTTTGAAAAGTAAAATACCGTCCAAATGTGAGGACTGATTATGATAACGATATGGTGCGCTTCTGAGGCAGTTGCAGTTGTTCATCATTTACATGAATAATTAGTGTTGTTTTGTGCCAAATCTGGTGCCAACAACTTGTGTACCTATCCAGGTTCTAATAGCTAAATACAGGTAATAGCTCTGTTTGGTCTAGAGATCTCCTGATGCAAGTCCGAAGGCTGATTGAAAGCAGGAGTTTGACAGACTGTGTTCTGATAAGTGTTCATCGTTGAGCCGCCACTGGGCCAGTGCTGGGCCCACAGCAGGTGCGGGATCCCTGGAGGCAGAGCCATAACTGACTTCCTCCTGAGGTCCTCAGTGTGTGTACAGTTTCCATCTTGTACTCCTTTCTTTCCTGACCCTTTAAAGCACTCCCTGCAATTGCAAATGTCTGCCCCACCCTTACCGGCTTCTTTGGGATCCTGAATGATTGTGTGTGTGGAGGGGCTGGTGTGGGATTGGGGACAGTCCGGGGCTACAGCAACAGAAGGGGAGGGCCTGACTGCAGAGGCTCTGCAGTCCTGTGAGCCAGGGCCAGGCCCGAGTCTCTCCAGCTTTGTGTGAATGCTTTCTCTCTGGTCTCCTGAGCCCTCCTCCCACTGCTCCTCCGCCGTGCAGGTAGGCAGAGCCTTCTTCAGGCCCGTCACATGGCCCAGCCAGGAACAGGCCAAGAAGCCCAGCCTGAGGGTGGCTGAGTCACCTATCCTCCTTTCTGGGTTTATTGTCACAGCATCTGACAAGGCAGGTGACAGACTCCTGGCCAGATTATGGGCTGAGTGGGAGGAAGTCAGAGGAGGTGGATGGGAAAGCACCCAGCTTTCAGGAGAGAGCGTGCTGAGCGAGGCTGCCCCCACTCTGGGGCTTTGTCTGCCTTCGGGAAGCCCTCTGTCACCCATCCTGTCCATCCTCCACTCCTTCCCAGCGGGATCTCCCCGCCACCACCTGGCCGGGCAGGGAGGCGCTTTCATCATGCATCAGTCCTGTCATCTTGTTTTCAGTCAGATTATCTCAGACTTGGCTTTTCCCAGCTGTCCAGCCAGATCTGGGGGGTTGAAATGGAAAGTGCCTGAAGCTTGGATGCAGAAGACCAGTTAAACTTCAACTCTGCCTCTTACTAGCTGTGTGCTTGGGGTCAGGTCTCTCCTGAGCCCTGTGAAATGTCATTGTATTCATTTGTAAAGTATCACAGATTTCAAGAATGTAGAAAAATGTAGATAGCTATTAAGAAAAAATACAGACAGCAATAAACAAAGTCTCCCATAAACCCACCACCCAGAGAGAAAACCACTGTTAACATTTCAGTGTATTCACTTCCCATTTTTTTCTATAACATATACAGAACTCTATAGTCAGTTTTGTATCTTACATAATGTTTTTATCTTCTGAGCATTAAACATTCTTCAAGGATATCCTTTCAAAAAATTTTATTGACATATGTGTATCCAGAAAAGTGAACACATTATGTATACTACTTGATGAATTTTCAAAAACGAAATACACCCATGTCATCCACACCTACAAACTTCCCTTTGCTCTTCCAGGCAGTACCCCAAAGGGTAACCACTGTTCTCACATCCGACTTCACAGATTGGTTCTGTCTGCAGAAACATCCTGTGAAGTATTCTATTTATAGATCTCCTGTGATTTATTTAACCAATATTCTGTTCTTGGACACTTCCTTTGCTGCTCATTTTTCCCCCCATTATAAAACAGGCTATAATGAGCAGCCTTTTACAAAAACATTTCTGTTCATCTCTGATTAGTTCCTTGGGATAAATTCCTGGACATATTTTTATCAGGTCAGAGTATGAACATTTTATAGCTTCTGATAAACATCACTTTATTGACCTCCAAAAGGTCATAACATTCATCAAAGGATGAGTGTATTTTCACTACAACTTTTGCTATTTTATTTATTTTGATTTTTATTTATTTTTTGCATGGCATGCGGTATCTTATTTCCCCAACCAGGGATCGAACCCATACCCCCTGCAGTGGAAGCACAGAGTCTTAACTGCTAGACCACCAGGGAAGTCCCTAACTTTTGCTATTTTATAGTTGCAAAATGCCATCTTTTTATGTGACAGCTGTTTTCAAACTGCAAAGTGCTCAATGTGTGTAAGGGGTAAATTACTGTATAGTGATAATGATGGGAATCAAGATAATAAATCCAGCATAAGACACCTCACATGTCCGCCAGTGCTGGCACCCATGGACCAATGTTTAGGTTAGCCTCTCTGGGATAGGTCGGGTTGTGTCTGGGCACTTAGTCACATCCTTGGGCACTTCCCAAGGCTCCTTCCTGGGCTTCCCTGGTGGCTCAGTGGTTAAGAATCCGCCTGCCAGTGCAGGGGGCACGGGTTGGAGCCCTGGTCCAGGAAGATCTCACATGCCACGGGGCAACTTAGCCTGTGCGCCACAACTACTGAGTCTGCACTTTAGAGCCCGTGAGCCACAACTACTGAGCCCACGTGCCACAACTACTAAAGCGCACGAGCCACAACTACTGAGCCCGTGAGCCACAACTACTGAAACCTGCGTGCCTAGAGCCCGTGCTCCGCAAGAGAAGCCACCGCAATGAGAAGCCCGCGCACCGCAACGAAGAGCAGCCCCCACTCACTGCAACTAGAGAAAGCCAGCGCGCAAAAATGAAGACCCAACGCAGCCAAAAATAAATTAACTAATAAAATTTAAAAACCATCAGATTTCTAATTAATAACTGTAAGCTTTCCAAATCATTAAAAAAATAAAAAGGCTCCTTCCCTCCTTTCCCTCCTCCCCTCCTTTCCCTCCTCCCCTCCTTTCCCTCCTCCCCTCCTTTCCCTCCTCCCCTCCTTACCCTCCTCCCCTTGGAAGCCCTTAGCATTCCTGCTTGCCCAGCCTCCCAGCCTGGAGTGGTGTTCCTGCTGGGGCCTGGGAGCTGTTGGCCAACAGAGAGAGGGTTTTCCACTGGGCTCCTCTCCCTTTCTGGAATCCACGTTCACTCAATTCATACTTCTCCACCTCAGGTGGGCCCAACACCCGTGTGTGTGTTTGTGTTGGATGGTAGGTATTGTGTTGTGAGCCTAGGGAACTTGAGGTGTGGGTCTTTGGTCCACAGACCATCCAGTGACTGGAGCAGGGGAGGGGACCCTCTGACCACCCTGATCCCCTTTGGTGGGCACAGTGTTCTACAGACAGCACTGGGAGTGTAAAAGGCAGAGCTGTCCCATGATCAACAAGGTGAAACTTGGAGAGTTAGTTCACCTCCAGTCTCCACCACAAGCTGTGTGACCTCAGAGAAGCACTCGACCTCTCTGAGCCTCACTGCCCTCGCTCGTAAGAAGGGGATTGTATTGGCCTCCATTATAATGAGGAAGGCACGAGATACTGCATACAAAGTGCTTGGTAGACACTAAGAGCTGAATACTGGTAAATATGGTGACTGTTGTCATTTCTGTTGGCTCGGGGCAATCCTGTGAGTGAAATGTTATTCCCATTTTTACTGCAGGTATGTGAGATGGCTCCAGTTAGAGTCCTGGTCTCCTGACTCCTAGTCAGCGCTCAGACCTGAGAGCTGCTGTTGTTCTTATTATTCCTCCACCCAGCCCAGCCACTACCTCGTTCCTCCTCCACCCCAACATGGTGACTGATTATACAGCCAGGACAGACAGGGCAGGAGAGGGGCTGGCGAAGGCAGGAGGAGGGGATTCCTGGGGCACTGGTTCTGTCTTAGTGGGGCCCCACTTGCATACAGGGCAGGCCTGAGTGGGGCTCGTCTCTTACAGATACCTGAAGCACACCCTGGACCAGTATGTGGAGAGCGACTACACGCTGCTCTACCTGCACCATGGCCTGACCAGCGACAACAAGCCCTCCCTCAGCTGGCTCCGGGACGCCTACCGGGAGTTTGACCGCAAGTGGGTTAGGGCCTCGGAGGAGCTCCAGGGCCCGGGGGCCAGCAGCTCTGCCGGGTTCTGGGCTGCCCTGTCTGGGCAGGAACGTATTCCATGCCGGGGGAGGCGGGTCCCCCCTACCTGGGTAAACTAAACACAAAGAGTCTCAAGTTGGAATGGCCTGGGCTTAAATCCCAGTTTCTCTACTTACTCGCTTTCCTAATCTATAAAATAGGGCAACAATGGCACTTACCTCGCAGGTTTACTATGAGTCATCAAATCAGTAACTGTACATTAAGAGCTTAGCTCTGTGCCTCTCCTACCATGCCCAGTCCTGAGTTCCCCGTTCTGCCTCTGCAGGTACAAGAAGAATATCAAGGCTCTGTACATCGTGCACCCCACCATGTTCATCAAGACCCTGCTCATCCTCTTCAAGCCCATCATTAGGTGAGTGGGCCCAGGGCGGGGCACTCATCTCTTGTGCTTCCCCTTGAACTGTGAAGCAGATACCTGAGGAAGCCAAGCATCCTGGGGACCGACCACTTTGGGGCTAGGCCTCTGTCTGATCTGGGTGGGCTGCTGAGGAGAAAGTGGAGGCCTGCTGAAGCGGGCCTACCCTGGACCTATACCCTTTCTTCCATCGGCAGCTTCAAGTTTGGTCAGAAGATCTTCTATGTGAACTACCTGAGTGAGCTGAGCGAGCATGTGAAGCTGGAGCAACTGGGGATCCCTCGCCAAGTGCTCAAGTGAGACTGGGCTGGGGGCTGTGTGTGCCCACCGGGCACACTGTCCACATATATCATGTTTGTGGGGGTAGGATGTGCTGGCCAAGGGGAGAAGCAGCCTTGACAGCGCCAGGATACACAAGGGAAGCAGATGTGATGAGTAAGGGGCAGCACATGGGGTCAGAGAGAGCAAGTCCAGATCCCGTATCTGGGTTGGTGGGGGGACTGAATGAGGTAATCCATGTAAGATAGCACAGAAAGTGCCTGACAAACAAGAGTTGCCATAGTGACTGCAGAGCCAGGTAGGGGCCCTGACCCTCCCCGCTGCTTCCCCAGGTATGATGACTTCCTCAAATCCACCCAGAAGAGCCCTGCGACAGCCCCCAAGCCCATGCCACCACGGCCCCCTCTGCCCAACCAGCAGTTCGGGGTCTCCTTGCAGCAGTGAGTATGCAAAAGGTGGGTGGGGCTGGCACCTGGGGACCAGGAGGGCTGCAGACCCGTCACTGCGTTGTGCCCACAGCCTCCGGGAGAAGAACCCAGAGCAGGAGCCCATTCCGCTCGTGCTGCGGGAGACCGTTGCCTACCTACAGGCCCACGGTGAGTGCTGGGGAGCCCTCTCCCCTCGGGAAGCTGCTGGGCAGGGCTGGGCGAGGTCCCAACGTGCACCAGCACCCACACTGACCCTGACTGGGACCCCAAGACACAGAATGGGTGGGGAGTCCGCACGTTGCTCCAGACCTCTGAGACTCACCAGGCCCCACTGTTTCCCAGCTCTCACCACTGAGGGGATTTTCCGGAGGTCGGCCAACACCCAAGTTGTACGGGAAGTGCAACAGAAGTACAACATGGGTGAGTGGCCCCGGGGACATGTCAAAGCCCAGAGGGCCAGTACAGATCGCGCGCGTGCACACGTGTGTATGTGTGTGCGTGTGTGAGGTTTCTGTGGCATTTGGTATAATTACATGGGTCTCACTCCTGCCTGGTTGTCCCAGGCCTACTTTCTCATAGGTCAGGCTTCTGGAGCCTGGGTTCAGGGTCATTCGGAGGCGAGGAATAACTGGTGTGTGTGCTCGGGGGCCCCACTCCCCAGATGGCCTGACCCTGTGCCCCCTGTCCCAGTGGGAGGAGGAGGAGGCTTGTGGCCAAGGGTGAAGTCAGGCTGTGGGGCCTGCTTGGCCTCTGGATTGGCTGCTGGTCTCCAGGCTCAGCCCAGCTCCTCCCCTCCCCACCCCCAGGGCTGCCTGTGGACTTCAACCAGTACAATGAGTTGCACCTGCCAGCGGTCATTCTCAAGACCTTCCTCCGGGAGCTTCCTGAGCCCCTGCTCACCTTTGACCTCTACTCCCACGTTGTGGGCTTCCTCAGTGAGTGCCCCTCTCCCCCTTCTCCAGCTTCTGCAGGGTGGGGTTGCAGCTGGACTCAAAGCAGGCGGGTTTGGCCTGTCCTTCAAGGAAAGTCTGGTTGGGTCTTCCCCCTAGCCTCATGACAGGGCTTCCCGAACCAGTCCGGCCATGGGCCCCTGTGACCTGGGCCCCCCTTCCTCATAGACATTGATGAGAGCCAGAGAGTGGAGGCGACGCTGCAGGCCTTCCAGATGCTGCCCGAGGAGAACTACCTGGTGCTGCGTTTCCTCACTGCCTTCCTGGTGCAGGTGAGACCTCGGCCTGGGCCTCTACCGCTTACCTGGAGGAGAGAGGGAGGAGGAGTTGCCATGGCTGCTGCTCCTGGGCGTGGTTGCCAGGCGTGGGAGGCGGTGTCTGTGGCTTCCTGCTGCAGCCCCCTGATTCCTTCCACAGATTTCTGCCTTCTGTGAGCAGAACAAGATGACCAACACTAACCTGGCTGTTGTCTTCGGCCCTAACCTGCTGTGGGCCAAGGATGCTGCCATCACCCTCAAGGCCATTAATCCCATCAATACCTTCACCAAGTTCCTCCTGGATCATCAAGGGGAGCTGTTTCAGCCCTGACTCCAAGGGGCTCTGAGCCCATCCCCTGCCCCACCCGCCCCCTTCTCTGATAGCCCCGGTTTGGACTCTTCCTCTTGGCTTCAGCCTTACGGGAGCCCAGGGCTCCTGCCCAGAAAGGGGCTGTGAGCCCCCTGGAGACAGAAGCTGGAGCCAGCCAACTGGACAGCTCCTCCTCCCCTCCTGTCCAGCCCACCTCACCGGCCCTGGAGGCCTCGCTGTAACCACAAGACGTTTTTCTTCGCCTTATACTTCTCACTGCCTCTTTGGATCCCTGGCTCCTGCCGGGCTCTGCAGAGCTGGCCTTGGCTCTTCAGGCAGGAGGACTGGCCCCAGCAACCGCTTGCTTACCTGCTTTCTCCTGCCTCTTCCCCTGGCAACTGGAGATGCCAAAATCACTGCCGGCTGGGCTGGTAGCTGGGGCTGGTCCTCCCCTTCCTGACTGCTGGGGAATGAAAGGCTGAGCTGGTCTGGGCTGGCCCTGCTGAGACTCCTCCCTGTCTGGGTGAAGGAAGGCCTGGTTGCAAGCACCCTGTTCCTGTCCTCCCCTCTGGTGGCTCAGCTTCTGGCACTTACACAGTTAACGAATGACAGCCTGGAGTCCTCTGTCTGCCTTCTCTTCCACACATCCTGGGTCAGGCTTTCCCAAGTGGTACTGCCCCCAGGGTGTCTTAGCCCCCTGGTTCTGCCAGGACTGGCAGCTTGGATGACAGGGCTGAGTCCCAGCATCCATTCAAAATAGACACCCCACTCTCACCCCTGAGAGCCTCCTAGTGTCTGGTCAGACCACTGACAAGCAGTCCCCGCCCACTCCACCCCCCATGCCTTGCCTCCCCTCCCTTCCTACTTGGACAGATCCTTGGTCACGTCTGATGTGGAGTCACACTGGTCCCTGCTCTGGCCAGGGGTGACTCAGTGCCTCAGGGTCTGGGGTGGCTCCTTCCTCCAGTTGTGGACTCCTGGAGGGGCTGGGTAGAGACTTTGCTAATTAGATTGGCCCCTGCCAGGTAAGTTCTAGCAACCTCCCCCTGGACCCTGATGCTGATGGATATCCCTCTTTCCAGCTGTCCCTTCCTGGTGAACCACCTTCCTGCAGCCTTGGCCAGAGCCTGTACTGTGGCAGTCCTCACTGACCAGTCCTGCCCCATCTGCGAGCCGGGTGTGGCCTGGGCCTGACTTCACTGGGCTCTTTTCCCAGGACACTAGCATGTCAGGAGTCCCAAGGCCTGGTGTGGCTGCTGTCAGTCCCTGTGTCTCTAGGCCAGGCCCAGGCTTCTGCTTTCTGCCTTCCTTCCTTTGTATCAGGTGTTGCTCAGAGCCCCATTTACTGGGGAGCCTCGTGGATCTATTTGGTCTCTCCCCTGTCGACCCCCGACTGGTCTTTACCTGGGGGCGGGGGGACTTGTACTGTGAATCAAGTATTCACATTCACAGTGACTTCCTTGGCACCAATCATGTATTTCACCTTTGCACTTTTTATATTTCAATAAAAATGGAAAACTGCCCACCTGGCTGATAAGCAAGTGGGCATGGAGGCTCATAACTGGGTGGGAGATGTGGTATGGCTGCGGAAGAAGAGCAGATAGGGCTTCAGGAAGTCCCCTCCCCAGTCAGTCTGACCCCTTCCTCATGCTGCTCACTTGTGAGCCGGTATGAAGCCAGCTTTCTGACCATATTCCAGGCTTAGAAGTGTGAACAGTCACCTTCCTTTTTGCACCTGTAGCATTCCAACTGGCCACCAAGTGCTAGATCCTAAAACCAGGACCTCTTTCCCCCAAACAGAGCAGACTGGTGGACCACAGCGCAAGCTTTAGAGTGAGACCAGGGTTTGAATCCTAGTTCCATCACTCACAACCAGCTCCAACTGGTAATTGTCACGTACCTGGTCCCATGTCCGAGACTGTTGCTTCATTTCTCTGAAGACCAGACACACAGTCGTCCCTATGTGTGGGGGACTGGTTCCAGCCACCTGACCCCATGACACCAAAATCCAAGGATGCTCAAGTCCCTTCTAACAAGTGGTGTAGTATTTGCGATATAACCTACACACATCCTCTCTCTACATCATTTCTAGATTACTTATAACACCTAATACAATGTAAATGCCATGTAAATAGTTGCCAGCATGCAGCAAATTCAAGTTTTGCTTTTTGGAACTTCCTGGAATTTTTTTTTTCCAAATATTTTTCTATCCAAGGTTGGGGGAACTCTCGGGTGTGGAACCCACGGATGCGAGGGCCGACCGTAACGTATACACTACATACAGAATGAGTGCCCAGTGGGAACCCGAATGATGGTCATTTCACAGAGGAGTGAAGTGATAGTCCCAACCTTGTACAGCAGCCAGGGTTGGAACCCTCATCTTCCAGCCATTCCGGTCCTCCCCACCCACCCCTCAGCCTGAGAGCCTTGGCTGTTTCCACCTGCCACCTAGTCACGTGGAGGCTATGAAAGATCCAGCTTTCCTCTTTCGAGCAGTTTTGCTTTGCTTTAAAGGTTAAGATGGTAAAATTTATGTTACATTATTTTACTACAATTGAAAAACTAAAATGGTTTGTCACAGGGAGGGCAGGCCAGAATTCCACTTGGCACTGGTCAAGTTCCAGCTGTCTGCTGCTTGCCTGCTGACTGCAATCAGGGGGCTATGATGGCCTCAGTCAGGCCTGTTCTTTTTTTCTCCTCATTGCTTGTTTGGGCTGGGGAAGCCGGGCCAAAGCTGAAGGATCAAGACAATGGTTACAAACACAGGCACTGAGTTCCAGGAAGCCAGTCCACCTGCACAACTGTGACCTTCGTCCAGGTAGCTCAAACAGAAGGCACTGGCGGCCTGTCCCCCCCGGCTCTGCTCAGCTCTAAGCTGGGTGACTATTTAGAATAGAAGGGCAGTGACCCAAGGAAATGACAAGACAGGGGAGCAGGAGACGGAGAGCTGTTTACTTGGGTTGGGCTCCTGGCAGGGCCTCTGCCAAGTGACTCAAAAGCCAGTTTACCCCTGCCTTGGCAACAGTGGGTCTCTGGGGGCAGAGTGTAGTGACATGGCTTAAAGGGGTAGGACACCATCAGACAAGGGGCAATTGAACACTTTGCTTTTGGGGGACCCCTAACTGAAGGTGAGGACTCCAAGGACAGTCTTTCCACCATTTCTGACCCAGGAGTTGGATGCGTGGTCAGGTATCATGGTCAGCGTCACATGCAGTTCACTCACAAGCAAGGGCTCCCAGGGCCCAAAGCAGCAGCAGTGGGCGGGCCCATTCTTTTCAGCCCCAGGTTTGAGTTGAATTTAGAATTTTCTAACTAGTCCTCTTCTGCCCTGGGGCCTGGCTTCTGGCCTGAAGGGCGTGGGAGGCAACCAAGACAGCACTTACCTGGGTTTGTCAGTCCCCGGTCTCCGGCCTCCAGAACCACCTCTTCCTCTGGGACACCAGCTCTACCTCCCACTCCCTCCCGCCACTGCAGGCGAAATAGGAGGAAGGAGCTGGCTTTGCCAGGGCTGACACCTGCCATGGAAGCCCCCAGGGGGCCAGGCAGGAATAATCCCCACAGGGCTCTTCTACTTTTCCAGTGCCCTGGCTCCAGCTGTTTGTCAGATCAGGGCAGCTAAACAAACATGCATGGGACCTGGACTTCTGCTTACTTCACTCAGTCCCTTCCCTGTCTGGTTTGCTCAGCCACAACCCCTCACACCACATCAGCAAATATCCCAGCAGTCTGGGGAGTCCCCCGCCCCCTGCTTGGCCTCTGCTGGAAACATGGCAGGGACCTGTCAGTTGTCTTTCCCTCTGAGCCAAAGTCTGTTGCCCAGGGTGAGTGGTGAGCTGTGCTGGGTAGGAAGGATAGTGAGCTGAAGATAACGGCCTACCCATTCTGAGGATTTTACTATGGGCGTACCTCATGCATGTCTACTTCATACACGTCATCTCACTGAATACTCTCACACAACCCTTGAAATGGAAACATTACAGCCAAGGAAAATGAGGCTCTAAGAGGTTTCCTGGGACTTCCCTGGTGGTCCAGTGGTTAAGACTCCGTGCTCCCAATGCAGGGGGCCTGGGTTTGATCCCTGGTCAGTGAACTAAGATCCCACGTGCTGCGCAGTGCGGCCAAGAAAAAAAAAAAAAATTCTGACCAGCCCAAGGCCCCAGGACTCCGAACAGCCTGAATGGCTCTGAGACCTTGCTGTGCCTCACATGGCACCACTCTTCCCTCCACGGAGCTTGTCGGTGACCCGGGGCTGCCCAGAAGTGGGAGGAAGTGGGCTAGGTTTTTCGACAGCTTGCAGGACAGGAAGCTATAAAGTACAGAAAAAGTTTATTGGAGATCTCCTGAATACATTTTAAAGTATAGCTCAGTATTTCCAAATAAAGTAGGCTGGAGGAGCGGGAGGGGCTCTCCCACCTGGAGACACGACTGGTCCCAGCCCTGTCCCGGGGGTGCTGTGCGGCTCCGTCGAGGGCGCGTACCTTTCACTGTACAGGGCTGAGGGACAAGGGCCGGCCTCGACAGCTGCTCTGCTCCTCCCAGGCTCAGCTCAGAGTCAGGGCTCAGCCTCCCTGGCCTCTCCCTGATGGGGTCCTGAAGAAAGGCTGCTGCCTGCAGAGGCCAACAATTAGGAGTCAAAGAGGCAAATGGCTAACAGGCCTTCCCATGCTTGGCCTTGGAAGAGGGCGGCGGCTGAGAGATTAGGACGAGGTGGGGGAGTGGGGGAGTGGGAGGCAATCAGTAACTTACCAGGGCCTTCGCCCATCTCAGTGCTGGGGCCTGGGGGGTAAGCCTGGATTGGTTTAGCAGGCCACAGGTGTGCTCTGGGCCAGTGACAGGATGGCCAGCTGGACGCCACTACTGGAAACACTTTTTTTTTAAATTTAATTTATTTTTATTTATTTTTGGCTGTGTTGGGTCTTTGTTGCTGAGCACAGGGCTTTCTCTAGTTGTGGTGAGCAGGGGCTACTCTTCGTTGTGGTGCGCGGGCTTCTCATTGCGGTGGCTTCTCTTGTTGCAGAGCACGGGCCCTAGGTGCACGGGCTTCAGTAGTTGTGGCTAGCGGGCCCTTGAGCACAGGCTCAGTAGTTGTGGCACACAGGCTTAGCTGCTCTGCAGCATGTGGGATCTTCCCGGACCAGGGCTCGAACCCGTGTCCCCTGCATTGGCAGGAGGATTCTTAACCGCTGCGCCACCAGGGAAGCCCTGGAAACACTTTTTTAGGCAGGAGGATGTGTGCACAGGGGCAGGGCTCAGCCCAACTGAGGCAGCATCAGAGCTGAGCCCAGCCCGCAGGGATCAGCCTCGCAGGTGAAAACAATGTCACGTAAGTGAAAACAATGTCACGTGCACTTGCTAACAAACAATTGAGGGCCACCTGCTCTGCTGCAGCACAGCTGCCGCCAATGAACACCCCAGGTGGGCCAGAGGAGCGGGGTTGGGCCTATCAGTTAGGCAGGGAGGAACAGATGGTCAGTGGGTGAGGCTGGGCCCTTGACTTAACTCAAGTAACAACACCTGAATGCCCAGCTTTGGTTTCTCAACAAGGAACCAATCCAACTAATAAACCTCAGGGCAGACCCTGGGGTTAAAGAAAGGTGGTGGCTAGGCCTAGGTGGAAGAAGGAAAAGGCCCGTAACCCAGCCCTGAGAATCAGGAACAAATGCCCCAGGAGGAGGGGCCTGTCTGGCCTTCCCCGGGGCCACAGCGCCCCTTGGGCACTACACGTGCCACAACTCTGGGGAGTCATCACATGTCACACCCAGGACTTCCTGGGCTGCCAGAACAGAGTCAGTCTCTCTGGAGAAGCTGGGAGATTCAGCGTTCTCACCAGGAATATGTACATGTCCAAGGCAGAGCGTGATGTCAGTTCAAATGCAGCAATTCTGGGAGGTTCTGCTGCCCTCAGCCAGCCCTATTTTTGGATCCCACCTTATACACATGGGAAGGGAAATCCTCAGGGCAGCAACCTGAATCCAAGGAACCTCTAAGGAGGAGGCGCTGCCCCAGGAAGAGGCCCTCCAACCTTCCCCAAGTGAAAATGTCTAACTTCAAACATGTTTTCTCTACAAAATATCTGATTTCTCTGAAAGTAATAAATATTTACTGGGTTCTATAACCAAGGAGCAATGACAGGGGAAGGGAGAGGAAAAAAAAGAACCTTTGTGGTGACTCCAATGACAGAATCCTAGAGAGGGAGGCTTCTGTTTCCATGTAGCTGAGCACAGGCAGCCGCCAGGGCTGCTCGGATGGGCTGGCACAGCCTTCAAGGGTGGGAATGGCTGACTTTAGGGTTCTTATCACCTTGGGCAGGAAGCCTGCCATACTGCCAAAAATACAGGCACGGGGCAGAGAGAGGGAGAGAGAGAGGGGAAGAAGATACCAGAACTAAAGGAGAAAGACCCTGAAGGAGAGCTTCCTTCCTTCCTCCTCCTAGCACTGTCTCCTTCCTCTTTCTGCCTCCACACCAGTCTCTGGGCCACCAGCTGGAATGTCGAATGGTGGATGGCAACGGCAGGCAGGCAAGGGGCCAGCTGCTGGGCAAACCCGGGGCAGGGGGCCGGCAGGAGGAGCGGGATGACAGCCTTTGTGAAGCAGCTGCCGAGGGCGGTATAAGCAGAGGGCCCTGCAGAGGGAGGTCAGAGGGTGAGTCCTCTCAAATGCTATCACTGGCCTTCACTGCTGCCGTGAGTCTCCAGGAGTGCAAGAGCAGGGACTTCCGGGTCCCCATGGGGGAACCAGCCTCCCCTCCACCTGGCTTGAAGCGGACAAGGGATGGGAGCAGCTGACGAGTGGGAGGCTCTCTGTCTCCTGGGACCACAAAAAGGGATGCTGCTGGTACTCGAGCACACCAACTTTTACTGCAGGGTTTCTACAAAGGCATCAAATTCTCGGACATTCTTCTCGTGCACAGCCAGCTTCTCTGGTAGTGAGTCCTGTACCGGGAGGGGAGAGAAAAGCTGCTTATTCAGGTAGGGCCTTGAAGCCAGCTGTCACCCTGGGCTGAAGGGAGCACGGCAGAGTCCGGTTCAGCAGTGCTGGGTTGGAGAGCAAAGTGCCGAGCAACTGAGCAAGCATTGGCCAGTGGGCCTTTGCCCAGCAGGGGTTAGTGGGGGCTGGGGAGGTGGACAGAACAGCCTAGGGAATCTAAGCCAGCCACACACATAATGAGATGGAAAAGGACCATGCCAACAATAGGATGACACAGAGAAATTCAACGTGAAGTATCTTTGGCACAGATGAGACTGACATTAGAATAACACAGTAGGTTTAGAGCCCTACAAATTCAGAACGTGTACAAATGATTTCTTCACAGCCTGTGGTGGGCAGGCATCAGAATCCCCTGGGGGCACATGAACAAGGCAGTCCCAGCCATACTCCCAAGAGATTCTGACCCGGCAGGTCTACGGTGAGGCCTAGGAATCTGCATCTTTACATCAGCTGAGAAAGGGATGGGTTAGAGGGGGTTGAGAGAGAACAATGAAAACAAAAAAAACAGAACCATGAGGAATTAAGTTTAACTGCCCTCAGGTATCAACCATTAATTAAAATGTGGTCCTCATCAGGTGGTCTGTCTCCACTGATGAATTTGCATTTGAAGAGTTCAGCCATCACAGAAGACTTCCTGACAGGCACGAGATACTTGGTACCACAGGACTTACAAAGCAGCCCAGACAGGCCCGATGCCCGGGCAGGTTTGGGAGGTTGGGGCAACCAGCCAGCACTGGCTGCAGCCTCACGTTGAGCCTTTGGACTCCGGTTCCGTCCAAGCAAACTTCAAATGAGAGGCCAGGGAGCCAATGGTTAAAAGCCTAAAATCAGAAGCCAGACTCTTAGGGGTCAAAGCTTGTTTTGCCAGCTCAGTGTAACCACCAGCAAGTTATTTGCTCCCAGTGTCGTTTTTCTCATCTGTAAACTGGGATAATAAGAAAACCTACCTCTTAGGGTCATTGAAGATTCATGTAAAGCACTTAAAAAATGCTTGGCACCTAGAAAGCTTCAATAAATGTTAATAATAATGACATTATTGCTGTATTATTATTACTGAGCATGCTTTTCTGATTAAATCAAATCAAGGGCAGCTAAACCTAGATTCCTATTCCTACAGCCATTCCTCTGATTTCGACACAGGAGGTGATATTCCTACCTCAGGCAGAGGGACCCTGACATCTTGTGGCATGGGGCACCCTGAGTTTGCGGCTGTGCAGGGCACTCCTCTGCCCTTCAGAGACAGGAAATAGGAAACACCCTAAGCGGAGATGTGGTCATTACAGTCAGTATCAGGACATCTGGCTGAACACGAGAACCAGGGAACGAGCTCTCCGAGGAAAGGGCAAGAACACCAATGCTGGGGACCTTCTGCCCTGTACCACTGTCATCTGTCTGGCAAGCTTAACAGCTGATGGCAAGAGCTGTTGGAGCAGCCTGGCTTAGTGGCATCAGCAAGCAGAAGACATCAGGCACCAACAACAGGAGTGTGTGAGAAATGCTGTGACAAGAGTGCTGAGAAAAGGAGGAAATGAGCGCAAGCAAATTTGAGATAATGACCGCCAGGCACAATGCAAATCTCAAGTGTGATTCCAGGAAGGTAATGGTCTAAAAATCTCCATCCTGTTACAGGGAAGATGGGAGGTGTGGGCGTGGAGGAGTAACAGGAAGAAATTTCCAGGCCTGTGGAGCAGGAACGACCATCGAAGGAGGAAAGGAGGCCAGAGGATGAAGTGGGGTGGGGGAAGGGGTTTCCATACCAAGTCCTCAGCCATGGACTGTGCCCCGATATCTATGGAGAGGCTGCTCAGCTGAGGGGGGTTCTGAAATTCACGATAGAAGGTCCCCAAGTCCATCGGAAGAATGTCGTCTTTAGAAAAAGCTGGTTTCTTAAAAAACAAGACAGACTCAAGTTTAGCTTGCCTTGGACCACAGAGGAAGATCAGAGGGGGGGTAAGCTATCAACAACCCTCTTTCCTTCCAGTAATTAGCAAAGAAAAGGCTCCTCCAGGCTTATCTTAGAGAAATCTTTACACCTTCCTCTTCTAGGCAGCTGAGTTAAGCCTGGTGATGACATCCCTCTCCCCTGGTTAGGTTTTTGTCCCCTTCCTTCACACTCCTCTCCTTGGAAAAGGACTATCCAGGGACTTCCCTGGTGGTCCAGTGGTTAAGAATCTGCCTTCCAACATAGGGGATGCGGGTTTGATCTCCGGTTGGGGAACTAAGATCCCACATGCCACGGGGCAGCTAAGCCCATGTGCCACAACTAGAGAGAAGCCCGCGTGCTGCAACGAAAGATCCCGCATGCCACAACTAAGACCCGATGCAGCCAAAAATTAAAACATTAAAAAAAAAGGGCGGGCTTCCCTGGTGGCGCAGTGGTTGAGAGTCCGCCTGCCGATGCAGGGGACACGGGTTCATGCCCCGGTCCGGGAAGATCCCACGTCGCGGAGCGGCTGGGCCCGTGAGCCATGGCCGCTGAGCCTGCGCGTCCAGAGCCTGTGCTCCGCAACGGGAGAGGCCACAACAGTGAGAGGCCCGCGTACCGCAAAAGAAAAAAGGGTGGGGGGCTACCCATTCATGAATAGGACCTACGCAGTTACCACTGGAAAATCCCATTTCAAGTTGAATTTCAATCAAAGACATGGCACAAAATGCCTTACTGTTGATGGGCCTCCAAATGCCTCCCCAAGCAGGGTGTAAGGGCAGGTTCCCCACATAAGATGCACAGCCAGCACCCATTCCCTCTGCCTACACCGACCCATCTGATCCCCAAAGTCCTATTCAAGTGCAACGGATGCTTCCAGGTTTATTGCCCCCGAAGCAGCAAAGGTCAAGGAAGATGACGGCAACTTACGAAGTCGATCATGACAAAGTCGTCCTGGGTATTGCCACTGCTGCCCCCACTGGAGCCATCAGAGTGCAGGCTGCCCTGAAGAGGAGATGTAGTCTCTGGGGAATCTGGAGGATTCACCTGTTTCAGAATAAGGCAGAGGTAGGGGCTGGTTCTGGGCACTGGCTGTAAACCAAAAGCCAAGGAGCATGGCTAATGGTCTGTGGAGGAATAGTGAATGACTCGCCCAGGAAGGACAACGACTACGGCACCATCTCACTGCAAACTTCAGTCAATGGTGGACTCACCATGGGATCCACATCCTCCAGCTCCAAATTCTTGGGAGCAAACATGGCAAAGGGTATGTCCAAACTGGTCAGGGTCACCTGAAGAGACATGGGAGAAAGTATTAGTGTCCCCCTTCCCCCAGTTTGCCTGCTTCCTTAGAGCCCACCAGAAGCCTGGGGGTCCAGCACGTTTGCACACCTCAGCTGACCATGCCACCCCTCAGGTTCCTGTCTTGTTGGAGACCTCTCCAACCCCCCGTGCCTCCCGCTGCATGCCCACGGCATCAACAGGGGTGAGGGCTCCCCAGGACCCTGAGAATTCAGCTTTGGAAGCTGGACCCACAGTAATTCAGTAACAACTGCTTTTCACTGGCAGAGCTGAGGAGGAACGTCCTATTTCAGGTTAGGCTGAGGCAATGACACTTCGGTGTAACGTGTCTGTACCTAATGGCGTGGTCTCCTCTCCTATATGATCGCAGAGCAATAGTTAACTTTTCTGGAGGGAGGTCACAGGTTATTAACCCTCTTCACAAAAAATTCACACACACACACAACTTCACATGCGATTTCAGTGGTTCCACAGATCCCAGGTAAGGCCTCACTCTGAGGGCTCACACATTCTCACAGTTGCAGGGGCAGAAAAATCACCTGGTTGATGGGTTTGTTGACAAAAGCGCCCACTTTCCGGACAAAGATGGTCTCCAAGACATCATGGGGGGAGGCCCGTCCCTCACTGCTGTTTGACACAGTTTCAGTATCCTCACTGGAGCAGAAAGGTAATGTTGGTTCTCATTCTCAAACCATAGCAGAGCCTACTTGGTTCCCCATAAATCCACCATCTTGTGAGACTGCAGCCTAGGGCAGGAGTTACCCCCCACCAGCTCACATATGTGGGAAATGGCAATATGTGGTCTGGCGGCTGCCACTGTCACCCTCCCTTTTGAGTTGAGAGCAGAGGACTGCATTTCCTGGAGAAGCTAAAAATTATGCATATGTTAATGAAACTTGGTGTTACAATTGTATAGAGCTTACATAAAATTTAATCTGTAATACCAATGCTAAGCATCAATCATCGTGCATCTAGCAATCATACATATAGGCAAGCGGCTCTCATAAGCAGCTAATTTTAATATTAATCTAATTACAAAGCCAGCCTCAAGATTTTAGATTTTTCCTGCCTTCTTTTGTTTTGTTATCTGAAGCTCCGCACCATGTTTCCTCCCTTCTCTCTGCCCCCAGTCATCCCTCTGTTCAGCAAGATGTTCCAATGACACATTCAATTTGGCTGCTCCCACTCCCTCCCTCTAGACTGAGGCTGAGTCCTGGAAGATGGGGGACTCCAGGCAGCAGAAACAGGGGCCCATACTGTCGCTACCAGACTAGCAGTCATAGCCCTACAAGCAGCGGGGGATGGGAAAGCCTCAAAGCAGGGGCTCAAGATGGGAAACACTATGCAGTCCACGTGGCCTCTAGACTCCAGCCAGCAGGGAGGACCAGCATTTAAGAACCCCCTACACGGTGTCCTCTGTCTTAAGTTACTCCCAGTCATACCCCAGGAATCAAGGCTCAGAAAATGAGAGTGTAAAATGACCAAGAGGATCCTCCTTTGATTCTCTGACAGGAGGAGGGATAAGAGGATGGAAGCTTGGGGAGCCAGGAATGAAAGTAATTACTTTTCCTGATGGATGGCACAGAAAGATCTTCCCAAACAATCTCCCCCTCCTCCATCTCCACTGTGGGAATGGAAAAAAAAAAAACCCAGGAATTTCTATGATCTGAAAGTTCGTTTAAGATGTGGTGGGGCAATCAACGTCATTAGCTCTGGGGCCTTCCAGTTAAGGGAGGGAAGGGCAGATCAAGACAGGCCCAGCTTCCCACAGAACTCCGAGTGTAATGGAAAGAGCGAGCCCAGGCCTTGCAATCCAAGGAGCTAGGCCTGTGTCTGGCCATCTTGTGAGCTCAGTGCTCTCTTAGGCAAATTGCTTTACCCTTCTGAGATCCTCTCGTCTTTTAAAAGGAGGTAACCGTGGTGATTTTTGCAGGGTGGGATTATGAGGACTTTTATTTCCACCTAATCAATGTCTTCAAATTTTGAATTTCACAGACTATCACTTCTGCAATCAGAAAAGACAAAGATTTTTTTTTCTTTTTCAATTTTAGTGAGGGAAAATAGTTGTTTCTAAAGGATCTCCATGAGGCACTAACATAGTAGAAAAAGAAAATCAATCCTAACTACCACCACAGACACACTGTGACTCCCGACGTCAGGGTTATGGTTAACAACGCCCTGTTGTGGTCTCAGAAAACACTGAGGATGCCAAGGGAGTCGATCCTGGGGTAAGAGAGGAACATCTGAAAAACACCTTCACTGGATGAGGGTGAGAAGCACTAAGCCCGACGCTTGCTGTTAGCAGCAGTGCCCAGGGAGAGCTTCCTCACGTATCAGCTGCAATGTACAATTCTTATTGAGAATTTTAAGGATTCCACATTTTTCCCTCAAAGGCCAAGCCTGAGCCAATGCTGAAAGCTACTCTTTACGGATACCAAATAAGCGCATGTGCTGGGGAGGACAGGTCCCTGGCTGGTCCAAAGAGCAGCAGAGCCAAGACGTGAACTCACCTGCTGGAAGGTGTGGCAGCACAGTGGGCCCCATCAGAAGGGGTGTAGGTTGCCAGTCTCTCCTGGTCACCAGCCTGGGCACCGTGGGCAGGCTGGTTGGGAGCGAGGGGTACCCCACCTTCCTTCCCGGGAACCATTAGCTTTGGGGAAAAATGGAAAAATACAGCGAATCATGGCCGTGTCAGGTAGAAGGGGAAACTCATGGCCTAGCATGATGGTATCTGCTTTTCAGCTTTTCCATCACCAATGCTGCCACCAAGTGGGCAGGAAACCTTGGAAATCTTTATCCTCTCTGGGGCTCAGTTAATGGAAGACATGCATGGAAATGACTACAGAGGGAAAGACAGGGAGAAAACACTTGGGAAACTCTTCTTCCCTTTTTGAAGTCTAAAAGGGCCCCGCTCAGAATCATCTTAGTCCTCCAAAGCTACAGAAGAGCTTTGAACACTGGTGTCTCAAGAGGCCCTTCAAATGTGTCAGGGCAGGGGAGGCAGCGTAGGAACCCCTAGTGTCCTCCCCATCTTTAAAGATATACCTGGTAAGGGTGTGTGGTGTTTAAGCCGGCAGCAAACACTGCTGGACAAGCCAGGTCAGCTGATCCAACGCCCAGGGCAGCAGGCTGACAGGAAAGGCGAGAGCTTGAGAGCTAAGCAAGAGAAAAACAAAGAAGGGCAGAGGAAAGGAAGAGGAAAAAATAGGCAATCCTAGAGTATGACTAATGATCAAGATCGGCAGAGAGGTAAGGAATGGATCCCAGCCCACATCCTCACGGTGCGGGGGGCCTGAGGTAAGGGTTAAAGACAAACCAGGCCATTACTCTGTAAATAAGAAAGCAGACTTGTTTGCAGTGGGATTGAGATTCCCAGCTCTGTGCCTTCCAAAAGCCTCAAATGAGTTCCTTGCGCCCCCTTTTCCCAGGGGCTCAGCTAACTGTTTCAGTTTCCACCCCGGTAGATCTGTGGAGCACAAGCCTGGGCAGAACTCGGAGCCAAAGTCATCAGTTTTTCCCAGGTCATTCTATTTTCTCCTTTGACCTTGAGGTCTCTTTGAAACAGAAGCAGTCTTCTCTAATCACACCCTCCATCACCACTGGGTTTGGGAGGGTTCCTATTTATATTGAAAAAGAAAGAAAACCATTCTTGGATGGTTTATTTGGAAAAAAAGATATAAACAACTCCATGTATTTTTCACATCAATGGTAGGAGGGAGGGCAAATGACAAATCCTATTTTGGGCTGCTGTGCTATGGCTGTATACTGTTAAAAATCAATTACCATGCCTCAAAATAACCCACAGAAAACTTGGGGATATTTAAATAGCTATACCCTGTACTTTATTTACAGTTTTTAAATAAAAAGATACCGCCTGATTATATATACCCCCTTCTTCCCAGTATGGACTCACTTGATGGGAAAAGGCCAGTCCTGCCATGGGGACCCTCAGAGTGTCCGTCACCACAGGAGTAGGGGTCTGAAAATGTGCCTTTGTGACAGTAAACACACACTGTGCACAGATACACACAGAGACAGGAGAAACAAGAGAAGAAAAAAGAAAAGGGACTTGAGAAAGAAGTGAAAAAACTCTGGAAAGGGCAGTTGCAATAGAGGCTGAAATGTACAATGAAGTCAGGAGGGAAGCAGGGAGAGAGCTGCATGACTGCCTTTGGAAAAGGACCGCCTGGAAGGATGTGAAGAAGAGATGTTTATCCCTGGTGCTCTCCCTGATGAGCAGGTGGAAAACAAAGCTGAGTTGAGCTGCTATGACTTGGCGAAACCTGAACCAAGCATTAGTCTGTCTTTAGTCAAAAGAGAGTGGAAGTTAGAGAGCAGCTTCCAATAGGAAGGTCCTGAGAACAGACACAGGTTGTGCTAAGCAGGAATGAGGACACTAAGGTTAAGATGTTAGACTGAAAGCCTTTTTCTGGGGACTCAGGATCTGCAGGCTCAGGTTTAAACAGTTGACGTTTGTTGGCTGGAACTTTAAAATGCTCAGATACCCAGCTGCAAACTTTCCTACGTCATCTCAGGGAAGATGAGTGGGGGTGTGCAGGTGTAGGCATCAGGGTGTGTGTGTGCACGCTCTTACAGTCCCTGACGGTGTAGGAGAACTTCATGGAGTAAAAGCTGGGGCATTTTCAAAACTCATGATTTCAAAGCTAATTATGGGTATGATGATTGTTTTGGGTCTTGCTGTTCCATCTTTAAGTCTCACCAATTAGCTAATTAACGCCTAGAAATGGAGGTAGGACCTTAAGTCACAGTAGCAGGTTCAGGGTCACAACTATTTCTTGACTCAACTCTGTGCCCAAATGACATAATGAGCCTTATTTTGTTGGGGGGGGGGGCGGGAAATCCAGCTCATTAACATGTATTTACTGGATTCTAGCAAAAGCTCAAATAGAAGTTGTTGAACGATTATGCAATTCCCTAGGTTAAACCAAGGAAGAAACTATTTCAATATTTACAGGAACAAGGAGACCAGATGGCATATGATTCTTCTCTCTCTGTTCTACCATCAAGGTTCTAAATGAGTATTTCTGCACCAAACTGTATCAGTCTTGATTACAGGTACTCAGGGAGAAGTGACAAGGCTCACCCATGGGTGCTCAGTATTGATGAGATCTTGACGTGATCTACTTTTAAACTGTAAGAAGACACAACTGAGACCATGAAAAATACAGACTCTCCTTACACAGGTTAACAAACTTTTTTGCAAACATCAGGTACAGAAACTACTTAACTTCCCTTTATTTTGGGGTCAGGTCGAATTTCCACTGTATCAGAGAAAAAGACAAACTGATTTGTTAAGGCCCAGACTCACCATCTTTCAGATCTCCCAAGTTTATATACTATTTATGAATTTATCACATGTAAAACAAAACTGTTTAATGAACATTAAATGACATATTCACATTCTGATGATCTTAAAAAACAATCTACTCACTAATGTGCACTAGTAAGAAAGTGGGCTCTCCCCGCCTTTTTTGGTCAGGATTGTTCCATGTCAGCAAGTGTACCAGAAGCTACCCCCTCCCAGAGCAATGGTGACATCCATGCCTACATATACTAATAGGTGGAGGGAAAAAACAATTTCCACACCCCCAAACCAAACTGTCTAGGTAACTTTACAACAAGAATCTCTTTAACTCTAAACTGGGACAACAGAAATAATAGTGATCCATGGATTTTGTAAAGTGCTTCACACACCAGTTAGCTTTTGTGCTTAACTTCTGCTTTTAAAACAAATTAGAACTATAATTTTAATCCAGTACCTAACAACCCAGGATATAATAAATTAAATTTTTTTCTTAATTAAGAAAACATAGAAAATAAAAATGTATGCATAGCTAATTAATTTGTTGGGTCCCCCAAGTCAGATGGTGAAAAGGGATAATCTGGGGCTAGTTTCAAGGAAAGTAGAACTGACTGATGTCTAGAACCATCTAATATGAAAGCAAAGAGGAGGGAAATAATAGAGATGATGGGCAGGCAATGGGTAGAAGATGAAGACTTGGGGTGGAAGGGAAGAAATGTGCCCCTGAAATTCAGTCAGCTGGCAAAAATGATTCCTTATCTGAAGCAGTCTCAGTACCACATACATCATACAACACTTCTTTGTGAGAAGAAGTTCTCACGTTGTTTGGAGACTGTGTTTTATTGAAACTGGATTTGACACTGAAGATGGACTCGAGTGGAAAAGTTAATGGTTAAAAATGTTCAGAGAGGGAATGCAGATAGGCAGATATCTGTGTAACTATGAAGAAAAACTGCACGGTTGGTGTCTTACTGGCATTTTATGCTAAATTATCATTGGCTCCTTTTGTGCTCCTTCCATTATGAGGAACCAGATTTACCACTTCAAAGAAGAAGTAGCTACCAAATTAACAAGTGTAGGTTAGAGTACCTCTCTGGTACCAGAACACATTTCTGATTTTCTGTGACTGATTTTCTAGGGAATTTTCAGATGTCCCAGGAAGGTAAAGGTTACAGGTAATCTTGCAGGTTAAGAATGATTACAGACTAGAAACACTGCAGTATTACCAGCTGGATAAGAAGGCTCTCCCTCACCCCTCAAAATAACCTCCTTGAAATGATCACCATCACCACCGAAAGAGATTGTATCTAAATTCTGACACCATTTCATAAGGCCCATATATGTACCAAATAACTACTGCCGCCCCGGATCCTGTTTCCCCCTACCTGGGATGGAGGGGAGGTGGAAAAAGAGGTGGTACACACTTCTTGAGAATCTTCCACAGAAGGATATGTTACTCCAGTGTCCTCACCAGCGGTTCTATGGTGAGTGGAAAAGAAATCATGAACTGACTGACGGCAGTAATTTCAGAAAAGATACAAAGAGAGGTTAGATACGGATGCAAGTTGTGACATGAACTGTTTCAGGCAGAGTTCCTAATGGCAAGAGAGGTATGTTGAATCCTTGATAATTTCAAACATTTCCAGAAAGCAGCATCTAGAAGTTGACAGTGGCTTTTTTTTTTTAATCCAAACATTTTACCTGACATATCATTTGAGAGGATTTTCTGAAGCCTGGCCAGTGTTGTGACCAAGAATTATCAGCAATAGAGAATGCAGTGAAACAAAAGTCTAGACTCCAAAGACAAAACCTATCCAACTTCATGAGTCCTTTACAGAAAGGCAGCATCTCTCCTGATACAAATCTATTCCAATCTCTAGAAAATTCTGTTATCTGGGATCTAGGTCTGGAGATATTTGATTCTGATGTATAAAACTGCCTTGTGGGGCCTCCCTGGTGGCGCAGTGGTTGAGAGTCCGCCTGCCGATGCAGGGGATACGGGTTCGTGCCCCGGTCTGGGAGGATCCCATATGCCGCGGAGCGGCTGGGCCCGTGAGCCATGGCCGCTGGGCCTGCGCGTCCGGAGCCTGTGCTCCGCAACGGGAGAGGCCACAACAGTGAGAGGCCCGCGTACAGCAAAAAAAAAAAAAAAAAAAAAAAAAAAACAAAAAAAAACTGCCTTGTGCCAGTCAGTGGTGACCTGAAAACCATTTAATTTGCAAAGGACATTCTACAAATTACTGTCACTCTCACAGTCCCGAAGTAAAATCAAATCAAAAGTCAAATCACTACTGTCAAGATCCAAAATATCCAAGAATTTTCTGAGACTTGGTACACCCTAAGTCTTGGTATACCCTATAGACAGCAGCAAGAATGAAAGCTGGCCACTCCACTTCCCTCCACATGGCGTCTCCATCAGTGCCCCCTGCCTATCAGTGAGTGCTGATAAAGGTGCTCTATGGACCTGTGCAAGATGGATGCTTCTGCCTAGCTGCAGTTTGGGGAAGTGTTTTTCACAGTCCTCACCTGTAATTGCAGGGATGCATGGGCGAGGAGCTGGGATAGGGACGGTCCACAAAGTGATCAATAATAATCCCCATGATAGGTGGGGTCCTCTCAAAGTGCCTGTAATGCAGTAAGCAGATTGCCGTATTTGTTAGAATGCCTTGTCAAGTCCCCCTGAAGTCCTCAGAGAGCCCCTCGCCTCTTATCTATCGGCAGGAACCACAGAGCCTTAACTACTACATCCCTAAATATAAACCACCCATTCTACATTGGCTCTGGGACCCTCAGATTCTCCAATCTGGAAGAAGGGTTCTCTCAGTTCAGCAATGGAGAAGCTGAATTGTAGGCTTAGCCACAAGGTTTGGAGGAAAAGAACTTTAATATCTTTAGAAGAGTTCTATTGGATTCCAAGGCTCTTTCCTCACCTGGTGGACATGAATGCCAAGTTAATTCTGTAAGCACAAGAAAGAGTGATGGTGCCCACAGGGGTACCCACTGTCCCAACACGAACTGTCTGGAAACCTAGGAAAAGAGATACATAATTAGGTTTTTCCAGAGAATACTTACAGTACCCGCAGTCTGTCTTTCCCTGAACCACTTAGCCTGTTGTGCAATCTCTGGCGTTACCCACTTAGCACCCTGAGTGCAGCAGCCTCAATTTCATACATACGTGCATGTGTGTGTATGTATATATATATTTTTTCAATTTATTCTATATTGACCTAATATTGCCAGGGGAAACAGCATTCTATTTCCAGATAAAACTACCTTCAAAGGGGTAAAATGATGATTAGTCCTAAAGCTTAAACAAGTCCTAACCAACCCTGTCCAGATGTGCTACTAAGACAGCAAAGGGGCACAGGGAGTTTCTCACACAAACACCTCAATTTATGAAGTAAATGCACTCCCACCCAAGTTGCCACCCCAGAACTAAATACAGAAAAGAGTCAGAGTGTTACAACAAAGCTTTCCTGGTTTTCTTGGTTTCATTTCCAATTTTTCAAAATTGTTGATGCTCATCAGAGACATTTAACATGCTCATTGTAGAAAATTAGGAAAACAGACAGTCGTATAAAGCAGGGGTCGCGAACCCCTGGGAGGCCAGGCCACAGAGCAGGAGGTGAGTGGCGGGCAAGCGACTGAAGCTTCATCTGCCACTCCCCATCACTAGTATCACCTCCCACTTCCGTGGAAAAATTGTCTTCCACAAAACCGGTCCCTGGTGCCAAAAGGTTGGGGACTGCTGGTATAAAGAGTAAGAAAGAATACTGAGTTACTGGAACTTTTGGGAAAATTATTCAGTCATTCCCTGGTGGCTCTTTGGACCACCTACCTGTCTTTTCCTTACTTGTATCACTCATACTAAAATCACAAGCTATGTATTATTACAGGCAGCATCCAAGCATATCTCTGAAGTCAGGAGAGCTCTTAACAATACTACAAATGTTTTTCAACCTTGATACATACCTTCTCCTAAGCCATTCAGCTGAACTTCCCCAAAATATATTCTGTAGGGAAGGAAGAAAGAAAATGTTACCTGGTTCTTTATTCTAAGGGACTACATACCAAACACCGAGAAACAAAATAAACAAAACCAACCCTTCTTATCTGCATGAACATCTCTCCTAATGGTGCAATATTGCTACCACTTGATTAAGCTGTAGGCATGGGCATGTAGATGGAGAGGACTGGTTAAGAAATTAGGAGAATAGGGACTCCCCTAGTGGCGCAGTGGTTAAGAATCCACCTGCCAATGCAAGGGACACGGGTTTGAGCCCTGGTCGGGAAGATCCCACATGCCGCGGAGCAATTAAGCCCGCGCACCACAACGAAGAATAGCCCCCTGCTCACCACAACTAGAGAAAGCTGGCGCACAGCAACGAAGACCCAATGCAGGCAAAAATAAATTAATTAGTTAATTAAAAGAAAAAAAAGGATCAGTTAGTAAATATTTTATGCTTGTGGGCCACATAGTCTGTAGCAACTACTCAGCTTTGCTGTTATACTGCAAAAGTAACCACTGATAATACGTAAACGAATGGAGTGGCTATGTTGTAAGATAATCTTATTTATAAAAACAAGGGACTTCCCTGGTGGTCCAGTGATAAAGAATCTGCCTTCCAATGCAGGGGATGCGGGTTCGATACCTGGTTGGGGAACTAAGATCCCACATGCCGCGGGGCAACTAAGCCCGTGCGCCACAACTTCTAAGCTCACGTGCCTCAACTAGACAGCCTGCGTGCCCCAAACTACAGAGCCCACGCGCTCTGGAGCCTGTGCACCACAACTAGAGAGAGAAAACCTGCATGCCACAACTAGAGAGAAGCCCATGCGCCGCAACAAAGAGCCCGCGCGTCGCAATGAAAGATCCCGCATGCCTCAACGAAGATCCCACGTGCCATAACTAAGACCCGATGCAGCCAAAAAAGAAAAATAAATACATAAATTTTAAAAATATATTAAAAAATAAAAATAAAAACAAGCAAATGGTCTGCTGACCATAGTTTGCTGACTCCTGCCATAAAGTAATACATGAATAATGTTAATAAACTGTCACCAAAGGAGATTTTGCTAGGCACCCTCTGACAAAAAGCTGACCATCAGCTCACTACTCATCTGAATACTGGTACAGTGCTTTAAATAATCTGATTATGTTCCACTTTTTCTTGGCTATATTCTTTCTTTCTTTCTTTATTATTTTTTTTGCGGTACGCGGGCCTCTCACTGCTGTGGCCTCTCCCGTTGTGGAGCACAGGCTCTGGACGCACAGGCCCAGCAGCCACGGCTCATGGGCCCAGCCGCTCTGCGGCATGTGGGATCTTCCTGGACTGGGGCACGAACCTGTGTCCCCTGCATCGGCAGGCGGACTCTCAAGCACTGTGCCACCAGGGAAGCCCCTTGTAAATACTGTATTACTCCAGAGATACAATGAAGACTTGAAACACAGGTATGAGAAGGACTAGGAGTCCTAGTTAACTAAGCTGATGACTAGTAGTGTAACATGGCTACTTACAGAAGAACCAAAGTGAAGGAAACTTAGCATAGGTAAATGGGAAATAAAAGAAAGGAATCTATTATATCTAAATAAAAGTCTAATAATTTTCAAATGGAATACACATCCTGAAACCTGGGAAGACAACAAAAATGTATTAAAGACTTGGAAAAATAAATATAGGTAGGGTTGCTGGATTATTTCAACAGAACTAGTTAAGTCTCTCATCCTTGGTCCTTCCAGCCTGCTATACTAATTCTTCTAAAGTTCAGCTCTAGGGACTTCCCTGGTGGCACAGTGGTTAAGAATCCGCCTGCCAATGCAGGGGACACGGGTTCAAGCCCTGGTCCAGGAAGATGCCACATGCCACAGAGCAACTAAGCCCATATGCCACAACTACTGAGCCTGCACTCTAGAGCCCGCGAACCACAACTACTGAGCCTGTGTGCCACAACTACTGAAGCCCGTGCATCTAGAGTCCGTGCTCTACAACTAGAGAAGCCACCACAATGAGAAGCCCGTGCACCACAACAAAGGGTAGCCCCTGCTCGCTGCAACTAGAGAAAGCCCGTGCGCAGCAACAAAGACCCAAGGCAGGTGAAAATAAATAAATAAATAAATAATTTAATTAAAATAAATAAAATAAAGATCAGCTCTATACATGTAAGCCAAAGGCTAAAACCCATGGCTCATCACTAATATGAAACAGAGTCTTGGATGATTTAGGAACCCTTGACTTTCCATGCTCTGCTCTCACACTCTGCTACACATCCTCCTCACCACCGCTCTGGTCCTTTCGACAATCTGAGTACAGCTCATTTCTGCCTCCCATTTCTGTTCCTTGCAATCTGCTGTACACCTCACCTGGAATGATCAGGCTCCCTTACTTCCAACAGATGAAATTTTCTCTGCCCCAAGGTCTAGCTGGAATGCTACTTCCTCCATGAAGCCTGTCTTGATTCTCCCACCCAGAATAAACTCTTTCTTCCTGTGTTTTCACAGCACTTTTTTCCTGACACTGCTATGCAAATCCTGCTTTTTACTGTGACTATGCATGTACCAAACCATTTCCCCCATTAGATTAGAAACACCAGTATGGCTGGGCCTCTGTATAGTTCTTCCTTGGGCCTACCACAATGCTTGCCTCAAAAGAGCACTCAAATATATGTTGATGTGAAATACTACAAGGAAAATACTCAAAGAACTGTTACCAAGTTCTTTATATCCACAGACAACTAATTAAAAACACACTGAATTAGCAGTTTGTTACACAAAAAGTTTTAATCTAACTCTGGAATACAGAACATTGTGGAGTCTTCCCAGGATAGCCTGTTTTTCAAAGTCTTAACTTCCTTTTCCAGAAATGGGATATATATCAGTAGGACTTCAAAATCCATTCTACAGGAGTCATGACTGTGTACAAACAAAAGAATAACGAACTTGGTTGCTTTGCAAAAAGCTGAGGTTCAGAAGGGAGAATAGACAGACAATCATAGTAAAGCTACAGCATCAACTATCCAAACGTCTGTCTAAAAACTAATCATGGAATACCTGAATGCTGGTCAGACAATGTGCAAAATGATGAGGCCCATGAGTGAATCATGAAGGTGACTGCTTACCTATACAATATGACATATTCATGCCCTTGTTTCCTGGACAGTCTGTAAGCTGGTGTCACCCTAGTTATAGCAAGGAGAGACTTCAGTAGCAACGACAGTCTGTTGTATACGGCATAGGAAACTTTGATTTCTTTATCACACCTGAGGAGCAAAGACACTATCAGCATTCTCCTACTCCACTAATGAAAAACAAAGAACAGAAATGCAATGAATAGAGATGTTAGTTATGTTCTATCTAGCTACTGAGATTAATTTGTTAGCATTAGAATATATATATATATATAATTGAATCACTTTGCTGTACACTAGGAACTAATACAACATTGAATATCAACTATACTTCAATTTTAAAAATCTAAAAAAAAATCTGTTAGCATTATTCATAAATTCTGATAGAATATAATCTGATTTGCAGTCTAAATAACCTTTCACAGAGTATTACAGTCAACAGAGATAGTCACAAATTAAGTGCTGGAACTGTGTAAGATTAAATTTATTATTAAAACATGTTCTGAACTAACATTGTAGTTAGAGTTCTTTGTCAGCTTATCAACAGATTGTTGAAGTTAGCCAAAGTTTCACTTTCTCATGCACTAGACAAAGGCAGGTGGGCACCAAAAGGTATCCAATATGTTTTTTTTCTAGCTTTGAAGCAGTTATCTTTCTAAGAAATAAAGCAACACCCTTAAAAACAGTAATTCAATATTGCAATTGTATTACTAAAGGTGCAAACAATTTCAATGTACTATCTCACAAGCAGTTTACCTCTATACATCTAACAGGGAATCTGGAGAAGTGTCTGGTACTAAAATTTTGGACTCTAACCTGGCAGTTGCTTTCTATTTAAGAAAGAAAAATAATGACCATACCACTCATACTTATTAATAAGATTTTTCTTCTGATGTGTTGCTATTTCCTCAATTTTCCTATATATTCTTCTTGAAAACTAAAGCTTTGGGCAGGAAGTAAGCTAACCTGCCCTGAAAGAAGAAAATGGAGGGGGAAAATAACATGCATTTCCAATCCGTGACCAACACAGCATGTCTAAAGGAGTAGTGAGGGGAAATCTTATTGGATGTCTGCCACACAGAAAACAGACAAAACAGAGTAGTCATGTTGCAAGGGCTCAAGGGATTTAATCAGAGAACTATTTGTACTCTGGGAAAACAACAAATCCTTTTTCAGCTTTCTCTCTGCTCCTCTCCCAGTGGTGTCTGAATCTCTCTCGACTGACACTCCCTCTGAAGGTCATCTCTGTGCCTGGGCTGGAAGCCAAGCATGAAGCAAACTGTAGCAAAGACCTATTGGCTCTGTCAAGTGGTCAGAACCCTCTCCATGACTGGTACAAAGCCCTGCTTTTCACATGATGTCACGCACTTTATCCTCAGCAACCACAACGAAGGACCCTGAGACAGACCACTTACTTTTCATTCATTTCCAGACACCAGATTTCTAGCTCCATGGAATCTCCCTGTAGATGGAACAATTGAAAGATATTTCAGGGTTTTTTTAATCTTCTTTTTCCTTATTATAAAGCACTATACAGTCACTATAAAAATATTAGAAAGTATAAATAAGCAAAAAGAAGAGACATCAATTTATAATCCAATCAGTGATTTTTCTAAATAAAAGTGAGATCATACTATATATACTATTTTTATCACTTTAAAAAAAATTTATTCATTTATTTATTTTTTGGCTGCATTGGGTCTTTGTTGCTGCACACGGTCTAAGCCCCTATCACTTTTTATCAATAAATACAACATGGAATTTTCCTTATAATTAAAAATTCTAGGGGACTTCCTGGTGGTGCAGTGGTTAAGAATCCACCTGCCTGGGCTTCCCTGGTGGCGCAGTGGTTGAGAGTCTGCCTGCCAATGCAGGGGACACGGGTTCGAGCCCTAGTCCGGGAAGCTCCCACATGCCGCGGAGCAACTAAGCCCGTGAGCCACAACTACTGCGCCTGCGCTCTAGAGTCTGAGAGCCACAACTACTGAAGCCCACACACCTAGAGCCCAGGCTCCACAACAAGAGAAGCCACCGCAGTGAGAAGCCTGCACGCCGCAACGAAGAGTAGCACCCACTTGCCACAGCTAGAGAAAGCCCACACAAAGCAATGAAGACCCAACACAGCCAAAAATTAAATAAATAAATAAAATTTAAAAGTCTACATTATTTTTAATGGCTGCGTAGTATTCCAACATATGACAATTATTTTATCCAATCAGTACCCCCATACTTGGACATACAGCTTGTTTCTAAATTTTCACTACTACAAACAACACTGTGATAAACAGACTTGAGACTAAAATTCTGTATGCATCCTGACTTAGTTCCTTAAGGTAAATTTCTAGAATTAGAATTGTTGGATCAAAGAATATTCATGCTTCTAAGACTTTTGCTATGTACGTCCAAATTGCTCTTCAGAAAGGCCAACACTTCAAACGATGGAGAGAGCCTTTCCCTCCAATTCTATAGAGGATATTTTTAGGTGATACTCACAGTTAAATATCTTAACAAGCTCCTTACTTAAAAGTCTTTTTAGCTATTTGATGTCTTTAGCCAAACTGTTCAGTCTCTCTACGTGTTACTCTGAACAGACTTAGTCTAGTGGGTGGGAAAGAAAAAGAAAAGACCAAAGCCAGAATCCCTTAACCCTGTAACGCTCTTGTGTGTCATTTAGTGAGATGGATAGTCACATACTTTTGAACACAAGTAATCTTTTTACGAATCAGCTGTAAGAGGGCCATTCTTTTAGGTTTGGGAATAAACTCAGGTTAGTTTGCGGAGTAGAGAATTTTTACTTGTTCTAGATCAAATTTAAATATGTATTCTTAATATATATCCTTTTCATCACAGTGCCATCTTTAAATGATATGATGAATTTTGAATCCACCCCCCCAAAAAAAATCAAGGGATGACTGGACACTAGGAAGTATCCAAGATAAATTGGTGTGGTTTCTCTAGGATAATCACAACAGTTTAGAATAGGATTACACAGATGCCTGAGAGAGGAAAGAGTTATTCCAGGGACTCCTTTTGGACTCCCCATGGATCGCTAAGAAAAATAATCCACAGTATAAATTGGTAATTCAATAAAGAAAAATACGAAGTTTTGTTTTATTTGGTGCTTAAGGTTGCCATGGAATAAGTACTGACATCATTCGTTCAACAAAATTGAGAGCCTACTGTGTGCCATCCCAGGCACTGTGCCACGCAGAGATGATTATTTATTTATATCCTGCTTCATTTCAAAAAGAATTTTTTTTTAAATTTTATTTATTTTTGGCTGCGTTGGGTCTTCATTGCTGTGCGTGGACTTTCTCTAGTTGTGGCGAGCAGGGACTACCCTTCGTTGCAGCATGCAGGCTTCTCATTGCGGTGGCTTCTCTTGTTGCAGAGCACAGGCTCTAGTTACGCAGGCTTCAGTAGTTGCAGCATGCGGGCCTGGTAGTTGCAGCGTGTGGGCTCAGTGGTTGCAGCACACGGACTCTAAGGTACACGGGCTTCAGTAGTTGTGGCTCGCGGGCTCTAGAGTGCAGGCTCAGTAGTTGTGGTGCACAGGCTTAGTTGCTCCGTGGCATGTGGGATCTTCCTGGACCAGGGCTCGAACCCGTGTCCCCTGCATTGGCAGGCAGATTCTTAACCACTGCGCCACCAGGGAAGTCCCTCAAAAAGAACTGAAGAACTACACAGATAAATAAGATGTGGCAAAGCTGCTGACCTCAAGAATAAAAGTGCAGGGACTTCCCTGATGGTCCAGTGGTTAAGAATCTGCCTTCTTATGCAGCGGACGTGGGTTCGATCCCTGGTCAGGGAACTAAGATCCCACATGCTTCAGAATAACTAGGCCCGTGTGCCTCAACTAGAGAGAAGCCCGTGCACTGCAACAAAAGATCCCACATGCCACAACGAAGATCCCAAGTGCTGCAACTAAGACCCGACGCAGCCAAAAAAAAAAAAAAAAAAAAAAAAAAAAAAGGATAGTATGAACATGAATATGTAATGATCACCTACCATATGTTATGTTAGGTAATTTACAAGTAAGAATGAAATGAGGAAGTATTATAGCTCTGCAAGACTGTGAAGTGTCATGTTACTTTGGTGGTGTTAGTGGAGGTGGGGTTAAGTAATTCGGACAAAGTTGCTCAGCTAGGATCTGAATTTGGGTCTGTATAGCTCCAAACTCATTTGCCTTTTATTATACCATGCACCCTCACAATCCTGTAGTGGATATTGATTAATAAACATGAAAGAAAGAATATTTGCCTCAATCCTAGCACGGAATAAGGTGAACAAAAACACATTAAAAAAACCCCACAATACAGCAAGTTATACTCCGGAAACAAACGTAAAGAAAACACACAGGAAATCTAAAGAGGGTTTAGAAAGGGAGATCCTCTAGAGCAGCGGTCCCCAACCTTTTTGACACCAGGGACCGGTTTCATGGAAGACAATTTTTCCATGGGGGGAGGGTGGTGTGGATGATGATGGTTCAGGAGGTAATGCACGTGATGGGGGGGATAGTTCAAGGCAGTGTATGCGAGCAATGGTTCACACATTAATGACAGCGATGGGGAGCGGCAGATGAAGCTTCACTCGCTCACCCACTGCTCACCTCCTGCTGTGCGGCCCAGAGGTTGGGGACGCCTGCTCTAGGGCATATAAGTCTTGAAGGATGAATAGAAACATACCACATATAGATGATATATATGAAGATGAGGGTGAAGAGTCTATTCCAAGTTGTTGGAAAAATAAGTACAAAAACTACAACCTCGGGCTTCCCTGGTGGCGCAGTGGTTGAGAGTCCCGCCTGCTGATGCAGGGGACACAGGTTCGTGCCCAGGTCCAGGAAGATCCCACATGCTGCAGAGTGGCTGGGCCCGTGAGCCATGGCCACTGAGCCTGCACGTCCGGAGCCTGTGCTCCGCAATGGGAGAGGCCACAGCAGTGAGAGGCCCAAGTACCGCAAAAAAAAAAACAAAAACAAAAAAACCACAACCTCCTCAGAGAATGATGAGGTGATAAGAGAGGGAAGGAGCAGGAATAAGGCTGAGTTGGGGGACTTCCCTCATGGTCCAGTGGCTAAGACTCTGCACTCCCAATGCAGCGGGCCCAGGTTCGATCCCTGGTCAGAGAACTAGATCCCACATGCCACAACTAAAAAATGATCCCGCATGCCACAACTAAGACCCAACACAACCAAATAAATAAGTATTTAAAAAAAAAAAAGGCTGAGTTGGAACCAGAGTGTGAAGAGCTTTGAGTGCCTAGTTAAGACACCGTCCTGGTGGAGAGAAGGGAACCCTCCTACACTGTTGGTGGGAATGTAAATTGGTATAGCCACTATGGAGAACAGTATGGATTGTCCTTAAAAAACTAAAAACAGAGCTACCATATGACCCTGCAATCTCACTCCTGGGCATATATCCAGAGAAAAACATGGTCCGAAAGGATACATGCACCCGAATGTTCTTTGCAGCACTGTTTACAGTAGCCAAGACATGGAAGCAACCTAAATGTCCAACGACAGAGGAGTGGATAAAGAAGATGTGGTATGTATATACAAAGGAATTTACTCAGCAATTAAAAAGAATGAAATAATGTCATTTGCAGCAACATGGATGGACCTAGAGACTGTCATACTGAGTGAAGTAAGTCAGAAAGAGAAAGAGAAATATCCTGTGATATCCCTTATATGCAGAATCTAAAAAGAAATATACAAATGAACTTATTTACAAAACAGAAACAGACTCACAGACTTAGAGAATGAACTTACCATTACCGGGGGAGGATGGGGGGAAGGGATAGTTAGGGAGTTTGGGATCGACATGTACACACTGCTATATTTAAAATGGACAACCAACAAGGACCTACTGTATAGCACAAGGAACTCTGCTCAATGTTATGTGGCAGCCTGGATGGGAGGGGAGTTTGTGGGAGAATGGATACATGTATATGTATGGCTGAGTCCCTTTGCTGTGCACCTGAAACTATCACAACACTGTTAATCAGCTATACTCCAATATAAAATAAAAAGTTAAAAAAAAATAAAAGACAGCCTTCTGGCCATAACCTTACCTCAGAAGTCTTGAGTGAGATCTCCACACACATAGACCTCCCGACGGCAGGCAGCTGCCCTGCCAGCGCCTTCTTCGCTTCATGTGTAACCTCTGGGATGTCTTTGATTGCTAAATTGAACTAGAAAACAAAAGGAACTTTGTGTTAAACACTCACAAGGAACATTATGGAAAGATTGTAAGTAGTAAGATTGGATGCTGAGTAAAGCAGGCATTGCTCTTGACTGATTAAGGACATTCATCTACTTCTCCCTTACCCATAAGATATCTTGCATCAAAGCCCCAAAACTCAGGTTGAAAAAGCTTTTCACCTATCACAGCGGAAAGCCAAAAAACAAATACATCAGACTAACATTGATGAAGAACGTACTTTCCAAATGAATGGATCAAATGGAATTAGGTTTTTTTTTTTTCAGTACGCGGGCCTCTCACTGCTGTGGCCTCTCCCGTTGCGGAGCACAGGCTCCGGACGCGCAGGCTCAGCGGCCACGGCTCATGGGCCCAGCCACTCCGCGGTATGCGGGATCTTCCCGGACTGGGACACGAACCCGTGTCCCCTGCATTGGCAGGCGGACTCTCAACCACTGCGCCACCAGGGAAGCCCGGAATTAGGTATTTTAATGTTATGATTTAGTAATACTAGAAATAGCATTATTTATTACTACATCGTGATTCCTTGTGACAAACACCATAGTATATCCCTTAACAAAGAATTGGAATTTTACCCAGTCTGAACCCGTTGGGGAAGAAGATGAACGAGTACAAATCTTCTCGCCCAGTCGAGCCTGGACAATCACTTGGACAGTCTAAAAAAGGCAAACAAACAAAAAATCAAAGATGAAAAGTTATAACAAATTGATTTGGCTCCTAATCAGGGTTAAAACCCTCCCAATGCAGGATTAAAAAGATGCTAGTGATCATAACTATACTTCAGGAAAGGGTAGGATTTAAAATCTTCAAGAACAGGTAGGAAAAAAACACGGCACAAAAATAATACTGTAAATATTCCTGAGGGCACAGTGTCAACCAATTGGAGAAATTACAGTTTGAGGCTTGTAATCTATAATATTCTCACATGGCAGAAGGGAAGTTGCACATGGTGGCTCTGACTTTCATAGAAAAACAAGTCCAACCATAGGTTTAAATATTCACTGCCATACACTTATGTAATCATAGTTGATTTAAACCAAGGATTCCACAATTATTCATAGGACTTGGCCCATATGGCAAAAGTCTTCCAACTAATTTTACAACCAGAATCTACTGCCTGGATTATTCTTACATAGCAATGGTTGAGAGGAAGGAGTGAGAGAGGTGGAAATGATTTTTAGATTTAGGAAAATATGCCTTCTAAAGCATTCAAAATTCAGTTTTAATTCTTCATTTACCCAGAAGGGAACAATAAGTGAAAGTGAGACATTTCAAAGGTAGTTGATGCTTACGGAAAGATGCCCAAACTTCTGTCCATTCCAGTCCGCAGTCTTTGTTCCCACCCCAAGGGAACATACTGTGCCAATAACCTGGCATAATAAGTTTGACATTTCTGCAAACAGGCTTGCAAAAAAAAATTTTTTTTGAACAAGTAGCTGAGGAAAATTGGAAGCTACTTTTTAGTTACACCCCCAGTACCGCCCCCAAATTTCACAGTTTGGTTTACAACAGACAGAAGTATCCCTTAAAATGGGCAAGCTGCAAGCTGTTATGCTATATTTCCAAAAAGGGAGAAGCACGGAAGTTATTTCTAACAGTTCTAGGCTCAAGAGAATGGATATAGTACCTTGAGGGCAAAAAACTTAATGAACTTGTCCAGGTCCTTTCTGTCCTGGGAATTGAGATCAGTTTCCATTGCCTATAGGAATCTAAAACAGGAAGAAAAAAAAAAAAGTGTTGAAAAATGTGACTAATATCTTTTAAAAGGGATTGCTACAACAAAGCATACAGAGATGGTATTGTCTACTAGCTGTATGAATAGTCACGTAGGAGGTAAAAAAAATTTCCCCCCTGACTAAAGACACCAAAGTGAAAAATACATACTATCTTTTGAGCAAAATAAATTCCACACAAAGAGCTAAATCTGTAGACCTTAAAAATAGATGAGACAAGCCGTTTTACCTGAATCTGAAACTTTGAGCTTTTAAATATAACTTATATATTTTAAAAGTTGTATTACTTACCTATTAAAAAAGTTTTATTACCCAGCATATTGAAGACTAGGTGTTAATGAGACAAAAACTTTATTAAAACATAAAGTGAGTTAACATTCCTTCAAAGGGCCAGTAAATCAATTTAACTTTGGGCGGGAGTGGGGTAGGATTGGGGGTAGGTTTTGGACCCTTTCTGAGAATCCAATGACATGACAAGCCCTTTCTCCAAAAAAATGCACAAATACAGAAACTTTGGGTATATTCAGGGAGTTCATGAGTTTCACGAAGTACATCATAAACCCCCAGGCTAAAATGTTTTGAGAAGGGGCTGGTATGAGGAAGAAAGCATTTACGGAGAGAAGACCATGAACAAAGGCGTATAAGCCACAGAGAGCAAAATGGGTTTGGAACTATTAAGTATGCCAATTTTCCAGCGGTTGTGTATGGCTGGCTGGGGCCAGATCATGAGAGTCTTAAATACAGTGCTAGAGACTGACTTGCGTCTAATATGCCAGAAATGGGAGCACCCTCAAGGCTTTTGAGGAGAGGAAGCAACACAATCCAAATGCTGCTTTAGATGACAGCTTTGCTGGCATATTGTAGAATAGTTTTGAGTATGGAAAGCAGGGAAACCAATTAGGTTCTTGGCAAGAATTCAGGCTTGTGGTCAAGGCTAAAACTCGAATACAGATACAGACATGATTTGGAAATAGTATGGATGGGAGGTATTTTAAAGGAAGAGCTAACAGGATTTAAAGACTGAGTGCAAAAAGTTTAATGGGCTTTCAGTTAACAAAAAAACAAGAAAGCCAGAGGGACAGCTAGTTTTAAGGAAAGGTATAAACAAAAGGATAGAGTTGAAGCAGGAAATAATGAATACAAGTTAAAAAAACAACAACATTGTTCTCTATTGAGGTATAACTTACACGTAGTGAAATGCACAAATCTTAGGTGTACAGCTCAATAAACATTTTGTATGTAAACACTCATACAATGACAACCCAGATCGAGTTATAGTACATTTCCAATAATCCAGAAGATGCCTTTGTGTTCCCTTGGTCAATAAAACCACCAAAAAGTAACCATGATTCTGACCTCTATCACCATAGATTAGTTTTGTTTGTTTTGAACTTCTTATAAATGGAATCAAATAGTATTAACTCTTCTGTTGTGTACCTTCCTTTATTCAACATTATGTCTGCAAGATTCATTTATAATGCTGCATGTAGCAAGTTTATTCTTTTTCATTGTTATGTAGCACTCCATTTTATGAATATGCCACAATTTATAAATTAAACTGTTGATAAACATTTGGGTTGTTTCCTGCTTTTAGCTGTTATATTCTTTTTTTTTTTTTTTTTGGCTACATTGGGTCTTCGATGCTGCGCACGGGCTTTCTGTAGTTGCGGCGAGCAGGGGCTACTCTTCCTTGTGGTGCATGTGCTTCTCATTGCGTTGGCTTCTCTTGTTGCGGAGTCCAGGCTCTAGGGCATGTGGGCTTCAGTAGTTGTGGCTCACGGGCTCTAGAGTGCAGGCTCAGTAGTTGTGGTGCACGGGCTTAGTTGCTCCACGGCATGTGGGATCTTCCCGGACCAGGGCTCGAACCCGTGTCCCCTGAATTGGCAAGTGGATTCTTAACCACTGCACCACCAGGGAAATCGGTTATTATATTCTCACATGAGAGTTTTCGTGAATATAAATACTCACTGCTATCAGATGTAGAGCCAGGAGTGTCGTTGTTGGGTCACAGAGTATGCATATGCAGGCATACCTTGTTTTATTGCACCCTGCTTCACAGATATTGCCCCCTCCTTTTTTTAAAAAACAAATTGAAGGGGCTTCCCTGGTGGCGCAGTGGTTAAGAATCCGACTGCCAATGCAGGGGACACGGGTTCCAGCCCTGGTCTGGGATCATCCCACATGCCGTGGAGCAACTAAGCCCATGCGCCACAACTACTGAGCCTGCCCTCTAGAGCCCACGAGCCATAACTACTGAGCCCACGTGCTACAACTACTGAAGTCCACGTGCCTGAAGTCCACGTGCCTACAGCCCGTGCTCTGCAACAAGAGAAGCCACCGCAATGAGAAGCCCACGCACTGCAAAGAGAGTAACCCCTGCTCGCTGCAACTAGAGAAAGCCCGCGCACAGCAACGAAGACCCAATGCAGCCAAAAATAAATAAATAAAATAAATAAATTTATTAAATAAAAAATTTGAAGGTTTGTGTCAACCCTGTGTTGAGCAAGTCTATCAGCGCCATTTTTCCCATGGCATTTGCTCACTTTGTGTCACAGTGTCATATTTTGGTAATTCTCAAAATATTTCAAACCCTCCACCAGCAAAAAGATTACAACTCACTGAAGGCTCAGATGATGGCTAGCATTTTTTAGTAATAAAGTATTTTTAAATTAAGGTATGTACATTGTTTTTTTTAAGACATAATGCTATTGCACTCTTAATAGTCTATAGTTTAGTTTAAACACACCTCTATATGCACAGGGAAACAAAAAAATTCATGTGATTCACTTTATTACAGTGATCTGGAACCGACCCACGATATATCCAAGGTATGCCTGTGTTTAGCTTTGATAGATACTGCCAAACAGTTTTCTAGGACCTGTACCAATTTGCATCACCACCAACAGTACGTTAGAGCTCCCAGTGTTCCACGTCTACACTACCACTTCGTATTGTTGATTCCTTAGCCATCTTGGTAGGAGTGTGGTGTTATTTCATTTAATCTGCATTGAATGACTGATGATTAAATTAGAGATGAAATGATGACTGCCTTTCCCCCACTGACACCTTTTCATATGTTTATTAGACATTTGGATATCCTCTTTCATAAAGTGCTAGTTCAAGCCTTTTGCCCACTTAAAAAATTAGGTTGTCTTTTTCTTACTGAATTGTGGGAGTTTTAAAAAATATATAGTGGATTCAGTACATTGTTGGATATGTACTGCAAATACCTTCTCCCAGTTTGTGGCTTGCCTTTCTTGTGGAATTTGTGTCTTATCATGAGAGTCACGACATACTAATGGACAATGGCCAGACTATGTATATAAAGATAGGGCTCTGACCCACAATCTGCAAAAATCTAGCCCAGGAAGCCAACCTACTATCTACACTTACCAGTCAAGGAAGTCAGACTATCTCTAGCAACCAGTCCAGGAAGTCAAACGATAACCCCTGTAAAAACTGGCCCCAAACAGCCAGGACTTGATTAACTGACAGCTTCCCTAATTTTTATCCCTGCTTCCAACTTAGGACCAACCAGAGAAAGCCAAATATGTACCCCAACCAAACATATAGAATACCCCCACTTGTAGTCAGGCTGCCTACAGCTTCCTTGTGCCAATAGCCCCAAATTAGGACATTCCTGAAGGCTTCCCTGCCTTTTTTCCATTATAAAGCTTCCCCAGTGGTCTACCTGCCTTTGCATCTCTGTCAAAGGCAATTGCTGGAGCTGACTCCTCTGCTACTGCAAGCTCTGAATAAATGGCCTTCACCTGTTCTCATCTGGGTGGTTTTTATGTCCACATTAAATACAGATGTATTGAGGTATAACTGACAATATCAGAAGTATAAGATAAGTTTTGACAGGTTTATAACTGTAAAATTATCACCACAAAATAGTGAACATAACAATTACTCCCCAAAAGTTTCCTCATGTTCCTTCGTAATCCCTCCCTCCAGCTGCACCCCCATAATCCCCCATACCTAAACAACCTCTGGTATGCTTTCTATCACTAAAGATCCCTATCTGCATTTTCCAGAGTTTTATATAAATTAAATCATACAGTATGTACTCTTTGGCTTCCTTCACTCAACACAATTATTTTGAGATTCACCCATGTTATATTTTTTTTCACCCATGTTATATTCTATGTCGATAGTTCATTTCTTTTTTTTTAAGTTTTTTTTTGATGTGGACTATTTTTTAAAGTCTTTATTGAATTTGTTACAATATTGCTTCTGTTCCATGTTTTGGTCACAAGGCCATGTGGGATCCTAGCTCCCCACAGGGATCGAACCCGCATCCCCCGCATTGGAAGGTGAAGTCTCAACCACTGGACTGCCAGGGAAGTCCCGATGGTTTATTTCTTTTTATTGCTGAGTATCATCCTCTTATGGAGTTTCCTGATGATCAGAGGTTCTTTATTTTAGTAAGTTCAATTTATCAATCTTTTCTTGATAGTTAGCACTGTTCTGTGTGCTGTTAAAAATTTTTTTGCTGATTTCAAAGTCATGAAAATATTCTCCTACATTTTCTTCTAGAAACATTACTGTTTACCTTTCACATTTAGATTCGTGATCCATCGAAAATTAGTTTGTATATGTGGTGTACGTTAGGGATCAAGGTTCACTATTTTTTGCCAATCAGTTCAGTTTATTTAATAGGTTGAGTTAGAAACACCTGAAGATCTGCCTGAAAATGCTAAATCTGTAGCTAATGGAAAAGGTTAAGACTGAGATTAAAGTTGGAGATAAATCTCAAAAAAGAAGGAATAATTAAAACTATAGCAACAGATGAAATCACCAAGGGAGGTAACAGGAAAAAAACAAAACAACGACCTTGGAATGCATTTGCATAAAAGAACCACAAAAAGAAATTCAAGAACTAATCAGAGAAATAGGAGATAAAATGATTTCTGAGAAGTTTTCATTGAAACTGAAGGAAAATTAAAGTTTCAAGATTGAAGGGATGGTCAAACAGTGTAAGTTCTTGTGGAGGAGGCAAAACTTTACCTCTACCCATCTTAAACTTTGAGCTGGGACTCCTTCAACAAAAAGACAGATTAACAAGAGAAAAACAGTTTACTGACTAATGCAGCACCTACCACAGAGGAGAAACCTCAACAAAAAATAACTCAAAGCAGTCGCTTAGAACTATGGCTCATATGGGGTCTTCAACAAAGAATAATAACTTCATAGAGAAATGACAGGACAAAGGAAAGCAGTTTTAGGCATTCAAGAGTGCAGGCTGAGGGAGGAAACTAAGTAAGGGAGCAAGGTTTGTTTGCAGATTTCTCTGGTGTCTTCTCAGGTCTGATAAGAATCTGTCTCCAGTAAAAAAAGGGGAATTTATATCCCGCCTTTAGGCAGAAAACAGGAGGGCAGAGAAAGGTTCTCCTGCATGTGCTGCTTCTTAACTGCCTTCAGCTCAAAATAATTATGTCAAAGAGGCATATTTTGGGATGACATATTCTGGATTCCTTCATTCTCAAGAGGAAAAGGCCACTGGACTTGGCATTACGTTGTTAATGACCTTTGAGAGGAGAGTTTCTTAGGGTGGTAGTGAGGAATGGATTCAGCTACTTCTGAGATGTTAGACAGGAAAAGAGCTCAAGCTTTTCTGTTAAAAGGATTTTCCCTGTAGGATAGGAATATCTGAGCAAATTTATGGGGGTGGGGAAGAAACCAATGAAGGAGAAATAAAACCTTTGAGAAGAAATAATTGATGAGATGCCACAGGAGAATCTACTGATCAAATTACAAAGGACTCATCTTTGGGGGCCTATCAAATAATATGCTTGACATGTACACCCACCTTCAGGCCTTCCTAATTTTGGTTGAAAAGAACACTAACAAATATTAAAGTAAAAATAAAAAGACCTTTTAAAGGGTTAAACAGCTGAAGGCCCTGAAGCAACATAGCAACAGATCTGAGATAAGAACAGTGCTGGAGGATTGGGCTGCCCCTATCTTACACTGAAGTGGGGAAGTGCTCCCACTACCAGAGCATCTACCAAAGCACAAACATTACAATGGCACAATGACTCTTGTGACTTTTTGTACCACTGGACGCACTCAAAGGATTATGTAACTAGAGTTAGTTATTGAGCCAAAAAGGGTGGTCTCCACAGAAAAAAAGTTCTCTCAAAGGGATCAGAGCTTATTGTCCCCTTAGGTCTAGGTTATCTATCAAGGATGTTAGTTCATCCTTTACAACAGAAATGTAATAGAAAGTTTACTTTTGCTTTGCACTTTGCAAAATTCCTTCTTTGAGTGCTCCAAGGAATATAAAGGGAAATTTGGTACAAACATTAAAAACACTGATTTTTTTCTTTTTTTCTGCCCTTTACTACACTAGCCAATTACTGAATCCTTCAAACTTATGCTTATACAAAATTCTTTATATTAGCGGCATTTTCATTTCCATAGATAACCACCTTAATCCAAGTCTCATTTCTTATCCAGAAGAGACTCTCTTGGTTCCTTACTTTACCTTTGAAGAGGATAGGCTATGCCATCCTAAAATATGCCACTCTGGCATAAAGATTATTTTTAGCTGAAGACATTTGAGATTCAACAGATGTAGAAAAGAAATCTTCCCAGAGCTTCCCTTATCTGACTAAAAGCGGAAACTTCTAAGAAATGAGGACTGCCATAAATTCCCATTTCAGGTTGGCTTCTACTCCCAGGAGAGAGACCTAATATAAACCTAATATAAATCCCTTATCTGGGGGAGTTTCATAGTCATGAAGAAGATGGAAAGACCATTTGCACCCACACAAGATAAAGTTTGTTATCACAAACTTTCTTATTTCCCATTTTTCTCCTAAACACCCATTCTTCTTTCCTAAAGAAACTAATTTTTCTTCCCATAAAACCTTTTTCCCCTCTCTTTCTCCCACTGAGTTAGGCATATAAGTCCCAAATTTTTACCACCTCCTTGAGCTATTCATCACTGAGCACTCCTGTGGTATACACTTTGCAGGCATTAATAAACTCTGTCTTTTCTCTTGCTAATATATCTTTTGTTGGTTTAATTTGCACACCCCCATCTGCTGAATCCAAAAGCTTATAGGAAAAGTTTCTTCCCCAACACCTCCTTCTAGATTATACTGTAAACCTCAAGTAAACCACTGAAAGGCTAGTCTAATAAAGCATTATGTCATCATATTGCTCCTATGTGCCAGAACTTTGGGCAGACTCCTCAGTCTGACCTTCAAGAGCCCACAAAGTCAGCGGGGAAAATAGGTAAAGTGATTTTGCAAAGGTAATCAGAGGCTTGCTGGTACTTTCAGGAAAGATCTTGGTCATTGAAACTAGCAAATAAATGGTGATCCTGGACAAGGATCTAGTCCTTGGATGTACATGCTCAGGAAACTAATTTTATTAGTTCAGTCAAGATTTGGGGGACTTCAGTTACAATAGACAGTATACATACCATAAATCCAATTTATTAATTGAGAAATAAAACTGCCAAGTCGATAAAAAGAAGCATCAAGTGATCAACATGTTGCCTTTCCTACAGGGAGACCATTTTGGGAAACTAAAATCGTATCAACCCACTATTAGCTTCATATATCCTTCTCTACCTCAGGAACAAGCACATTGGACTTCTGCCACCAAGAGTCTAGAGAGGGCCTTCTTGGCTGACAATGAATGTATGTGACTTTCTTTCCTCTAGACTTTACAGACCACTGCCCATATCAGTCATTGTCACCAACATGTTCTAACTGCCAAAGACCCTTGATGAACAGGTTTTAAGAAAACTGGCTGCTAGAAGACTAAGCCAAAGTAGGGCTTTTAGGTTACCACTTAGTTTAAGTCAAGGCCACTTTACCTCTTAGCATTCTAGTCTCTCAATTACATAGCAAACTCTTCTGCAAGTGAAACAGGAGGGAAGGAGGCAGGGCACAACCTTTGAAAGAATGACATAGCCTGAGGACATGACGTAAACTCAGTAGAACCAAATGGGTCCAAGATGGCAGACAAGTCGACTTCCACTAGACCTTGAGCCTTAGTACACACTCACATCAGCAAGCTAAATGACATACCCACAGGCGCCATGACAGTTTCAAGACAGACCACAAGGATCAAAAAGTGGGCAGTGGCCCAATTCCTGGAAATCCCCACCCCTTCCTAAAATAGCTGGAATACTCCTCCCACTCATTAGCCTATGAAATTACCCACTCCTATAAAAACTGACAACCCCAGGGCCTCCCTGGTGGCGCAGTGGTTGAGAGTCCGCCTGCCGATGCAGGGGATATGGGTTCGTGCCCCGGTCTGGGAGGATCCCATATGCCGCGGAGCGGCTGGGCCCGTGAGCCATGGCCGCTGGGCCTGCGCATCCGGAGCCTGTGCTCCGCAACGGGAGAGGCCACAACAGTGAGAGGCCCGCATATCGCAAAAAAAAAAAAAAAAAAACTGACAACCCCATACCCTGGTGCCTTTCTCACCTTCTGAGATGGCCCACCCTTTGTCTGTGGAGTGTTTCCCCCAAGGCTGCTCTCACCTTCTGAGATGGCCCACACTCTGTCTGTGGAGTGTGTTTCTCTGTAAATGAATCCACTTCTTACCTATCACTTTGTCTCTCACTGAATTCTTTCTGCTATGAGACAACAAGAACCTGAGCTTCATTAAGTCCTGAAACCATGTGTGTGATCTCAGTTGGAAGACCATGGGTTTTGTCTGGGTTCGAGTCCCGGCACATGGGTTCAAGTGCCAATCTGAGGTGCAAGGTTTCACAAGCATTCAAATTTCATGTCCCTTTCCTGTTAATATGTTGAATAAGCAAGCTCATCAGTGCTACTTATTACCTTATTAAATTTTTTTGCCTTAGGGACATAAACCAATTACTATGTATGATTTTGGATATTTACAAAAAGTTCTATGTGGTTCCCACCCACATATACTTGATTAAATTTACCAGGGGTCACCTCTAAAATGGCTTAATTAGGCCGAAAGTATATTTATGAATCATAATGCTCCTAATATTGCTGTCCCTTCAACTTTCACCAGCATCTATTTCCCCAGACTTGCCACTTGTAGCTTTTCTTGTCTGAGAAATACCTCACTTAATTAAGGCCTTTCTTCAAGGCTTAAGACATTTAACAAATAACAAAAACTATTTACTGGACCTTGACTAGCAATTTCAATTTAGCAACATTCTCTACACATCATTTTCATTAACAGAAGTTCATAACAACAAATAATTCTGTCAGGTTCCCACAGTGTTTAGAACATGTGCAGACTTGTGCCATACTAAAATGTTTTTAAACAGTTATCTGAAAATAGAATGGATAAGCAAAATGTGGTATATACATGCAATGAAATATTATTCCACCTTAAAAAGGAAGGAAATTCTGACACAGGCTACAACATGGATGAACTTTGAGGACATTATGCTAAAGTGAAAAGAACTAGTCACAAAAAGACAAATACTGTATGATTCCACTTATATGAGGTACTTAGAGTAGTCAAAATCGTAGAGACAGAAAGTATAACGGTGGTTGCCAGGAGCTGGGGGGAAGAGAGAATGGGGAGTTGCTGTTTAATAGGTAGAGTTTCAGTTTTACAAGGTGAAAAGTTATGGGGACGGATGATAGTGAAGGCTGCACAGCAATGTGAATGTATTTAATGCTGCTGAACTGCACACTCAAAAATGGTTAAGATGGTAAATTCTGTTGCTTGTATTTTAACACATACACAAAAAGAAAAAAAAGATGCCATTACTAAATAAATAAAGTTTCCCATTATTATGTAATGGATGTAGATAATCACCAACTCCCAAATACTAGACAGAAGATTTTACAACACTGCTCAAGTGCAAATGATACAATCAGGTAAGGGAAAAGTACAGTTATCTGGATAGACAGGTTTTTTAGATCTTTTACTTACTTTCATACTGAAATACTAATTTTAAATTTTAAAAATACGAGTTCTTCTTAGGCAGACAAAACCCATTTATCTCAACTAATTTCCCAATCCTCAATTAAAAGCACAGAAATATAAAAGCTATAAATAAACCCAGAAGAAGAAATAACAATGAAAGATGTCAACAAAATATTGGGGGAAAAAAGTGAACAGACTGGTTAAGGATAAAGGTTCAACGTTTATTTCTGCTCACTCCTAAAAAAAGGGTGGGGGACTTAAAAAGCATACGCACAGACAAAAGATAACAACATCAAAGTTCTGGAAGGTAGAAAGTAGAAGGAATAGATAACTGACTAAGCAGAGCACAGCTGATATTCAAGCCAGCAGCGGGAGATACCCTAAACAAAGAAAGCTCTTCTGAACCAAAGAACCTAAGAAAGTCTAAGGAATTAGTCACCAAGTAGCTACTAAAGTAGGGTGGCAGATGGGGCTGAAAACAGGAGGATTATTTCAAAGTCCACGGAAGAAGCAGTTAGACCCACTCTAAGCCCTACACCCACACCATGACCCCACTCAGACCAGAACTGCCCTTCCTTCCTAACGTTAGAAGGCTGGACATTGGGAGGTCCCCAGATGGTGGAGTAGGAAGACCCTGATCTCACCTCCTCTCACAAAACTTACAATTATGTACAGAACAACTATTGAGGAAAAAGACCCTGACCCTAACTAACCCTAACCTACCAGAAAAGATCTTCTACAACTAAAGATATAAAGAAGGAACCACAACAAGATGGGTGAGAGTGGGGAGTCCCAGTACAGTCACGACCCATGCCCCTGGTTGAGGAACCCACAAACATAAGAATAATTACCATTGCAGAGATTCTCCCCAAGGAGCAAGGGGTCTGAGTCCCACATTGGACTAACCAGCCTGGGGATCCTATGCCAGGAAGACAAGCCCCCAGAATGTTTGGCTTTGAAGGCCTGTGGGGCTTACATCTGGGAGCACCAGAGGGCTGTGGGAAATAGAATGGAGTCTCTTAAAGGGCACACAAGCTCTCACATGTGCTGGGACCTTTAAGGCAGAAGTAGTAATTTCAAAGGAGCCTGGGTCAGAACTACCTGCTGATCTTGAAGAGTCTCCTGGAGAGGCAGAAGGCAACTGGAGTTCACGCTGGGGACATAGATACTTGTGGCAGCCATTTTGGGGAGCTTGTTCTACCACATGGACACTGGTGCAATCACCATTTTGGAATCCCCCTTCTACCACTAGTATGGTGTGTGTGTGTGTGTGTGTGTGTGTATACACACACACACACACACACACAATGGGAGCTTGTTCTACCACATGGACACTGGTGCAATCACCATTTTGGAATCCCCCTTCTACCACTAGTATGGTGTGTGTGTGTGTGTGTGTGTGTACACACACACACACACACACACACACAATGGAATACTACTCAGGCACAAAAGAGAATGAAAATTTGCCATTTGCAACAACATGATGGACCTGGAGGGTATTACACTTCGTGAAATAAATCAGAGAAAGTCATATACTGTATATTATCACTTATATGTGGAATCTAAAAAAAACAACAAATGAATGAATATAACAAAACAGAAACAGACTCATAGATAGAGAGAAAAAATTAGTGGTTACCAGTGGGGAGAGGGAAGGGGGGAAGGGCAAGATAGAGGTAGGGGATTAAAAGATATAAACTACTATAAAATCAATACATAAAATAAATAAGCTACTAAAGGTTGCTGACTAACAATCAATCAACCAATCAATCACCTACAAGGATATGTAGCCAATATTTTACATTTATTTAATTTATTTTTTTGGCTGTGCCATGCGGCATGTGGGATCTTTAGTCCCCAACCAGGGACTGAACCCATGCCCCCTGCATTGGGAGCATGGAGTCTTTTTTTTTTTCTTTTTAACATCTTTATTGGAGTATAATTGCTTTACAGTGTTGTGTTAGTTTCTGCTGTATAACAAAGTGAATAAGCTATATACATACATATATCCCCATATCCCCTCCCTCTTGCGCCTGCCTCCCACCCTCCCTATCCCACCCCTCTAGTTGGACACAAAGCACCAAGCTGATCTCCCTGTGCTATGCAGCTGCTTCTCACTAGCTAACTGTTTTACATTTGGTAGTGTATATATGTCTATGCCACTTTCTCACTTCATCCCAGCTTACCCTTCCCCCTCCCCAGCAACTTTATTTTTATTTATTTATTTATTTATTTTGATATTCTTAATGGAGCATGGAGTCTTAACCACTGGACTGCCAGGGAAGCCCAGTAGCCAATATTTTAGGATAAATATAAATGAAGTATAATCTATAAAAAATTTGAATCCTACCTGAAACTAATATAATATTGTAAATTATACCTCAATTTAAAAAAGTAAAATAAATAAGAAAAATAAAAAGGACTGGACATTAACTTTTTAGAAACAGTGAATCAAAAACATGGTGAACTTTGGTTATCAAAGCCTTTATGAGACACTCCCTCTCCCACCTCTTGAGCCTCCTTCCTCACTAAGCTTGAAAAATACTGGCAGCTACAATGGACGCTTTCATCAAGTGACTGGTGATCCTTGGCTGTCCCATTCACATCTGAGCATTAGGCACCAAAAAGCCAGAAACTCAGGGTATATGAGTGAGGCTGGTAAACTGGTAGGGCTCAAAGAGGGTCATCAGAAACAAGCTGGGCGCAGCCTCACCCTTTTTTCTATGTAAAGAAACCTCAAAAGAGGAAAGAAAGTGTCAATATATAGAGGTTTTTCCCTCCAAAGACACTTAATTTCTCCAGAGAAGCCTCCAATCTCCTGCTGAAGACAAGTTTTCAACTCCTTTGGGTGAGTTACAGGAGTGCAACTGCTGGATCATACGGTAAGAGTATGTTTATTTTATAAGAAACCATCAAACTGTCTTCCAAAGTGGCTGAACCATTTTGCATTCCCACCAGCAATGAGGGAGAATTCCCAATGCTCCATGATCTCTCCAGCATTTGGTGCTGTCAGTGTTTTTGGATTTTGGCCATTCTAATAGGTGTGAGATAGCAACTCATTATCTTAAAAGATACCCCTTTGGGGACTTCCCTGGTGGTCCAGTGGCTAAGACTAGGCACTCCCAATGCAGGAAGTCTGGATTTGATCCCTGGTCAGGGAACTAGATCCCACATGCCACAGCTAAAGATCCCGCACACTGCAATGAAGATCACGCATGCCCCAACTAAGACCAAATAAATAAATAAATAAATATTTTTAAAAGATATTATCTTTTGCAAATATTTTCTCCCAGTCTGTAGCTTGTCTTCTAGTTCTCTTAGACAACCTTAGTTTTTTTGAAAAGCAAATTTATACATGGAACTAATCTAATATTGAAGAGTTTAAGTTTCCTTGATTTATCTTAAGGATGAATGTTATTAAGCAAATTCAGTTGTTTTGAGTAACAGCTCCTGGCATATTAACAATATTGCTTTCATATTTGTTTGATGCCTACTTCTATTCACACATACTCTACAAAACAGTAACCTCAAAACTATTACAGAGATAACAGGACATTTTGCCTTCAATTAAAAAAACGGGGCCTCCCTGGTGGCGCAGTGGTTGAGAGTCCGCCTGCCGATGCAGGGGATACGGGTTCGTGCCCCGGTCTGGCAGGATCCCATATGCCGCGGAGCGGCTGGGCCCGTGAGCCATGGCCGCTGGGCCTGCGCATCCGGAGCCTGTGCTCCGCAACGGGAGAGGCCACAACAGTGAGAGGCCCGCATACCGCAAAAAGAAAAAAAAAAAAAAAAAAACAAACTTGCTGACAAATGCTCAGCACAACATTACTTTCAAGACTGATAAGTGTTTAAATAACACTTTACACCCATAAAGTGTTTTTAAACTCATGTTTGTCATGCAATATGTAAAAGTTTGGGGAACACTGAAATTAAAACGGACACTTTTACATTTGCTTCTTCAACTAACAGTGGAAGAGCAGAGATAATCTTTTCTTGCCGTAGTCATTATTCTACAGCAAGAATTTTCACATTTTCTCCAACACTGGTTTCAAAGGCAGTTGTACAATAAGTGGGGGGGGAAAGAATGCTTCTTCACAGTAAATTGCCACTTAGTAAATGTATAATAAATAAAGATTTAGGAAAGTCACCATTTTGGGAGTTCCCTGGCGGTCCAGTGGTTAGGACTTGGAGCTTTCACTGCTGTGGCCTGGATTCAATCCCTGGTCAGGGAACTAAGATCTCACAAGCCGTGTGGCGCAGCCAAACAAACAAATCACAATTTTTCAATCATCACAGGAATAACTGGTTCAAGCAAATCACCAGTGGATGATAAAACCACTGTAAATATACCTTTTGCAAACAAATTTTCACAGTCTTCCTGCTTATTGACTTATTAATTACAAAGAGAAGTCAGATGAACACAATCTTAACAAAGTAATCAAAGAAACATACCAACTGAAAAACTGACATTACATTCTCTTGATGTGATGTAGGGAGAAGGACATGTCACTTATGTAGCTTTTACATTAAAACTGTATAGGGGCTTCCCTGGTGGTGCAGTGGTTAAGAATCCACCTGCCAATGCAGGGGACATGGGTTTGAACCTTGGTCCGGTAAGATTCCACATGCCACAGAGCAACAAAGCCCCTGCGCCACAACTACTGAGCCTGCGCTCTAGAACCCGCAAGCCATAACTACTGAGCCTGTGTGCCCCAACTACTGAAGTCCACGCATCTAGAGCCCGTGCTCCGCAACAAGAGAAGCCACCGCAATAAGAAGCCCGCGCACCGCAATGAAGAGTAGCTTCCGCTCACCGCAACTAGAGAAAGCCCACGCGCAGCAACGAAGACCCAACGCAGCCAAAAAAAACCCAACAACTGTATAACCCAAATCTAACCATGAGGAAGCAATCAGATGAGCTTATATTGAAAGACAGGGCATTTTACATAATAATGGGCTTGTACTCTTCGAAAAAGTCAATCTTATGAGAGAAAAAGTCTGAAGAACTGTTTTAGAGTAAAGGCAATAGGAGTATGACAACTAAATACAATGCTTAACCGAGGACTTTTTTTTTTTTTTAAGTTGCTATAAAGGAGGGTATTGAAACAATTTGGCAACATTTGAATACTGACTGTATACTACATAACCAGTATTGCATCAATATTAAATCTCCTGAATTTGATACAATTACACTTTGTTCAATGTTCTTGTCTTAAGAGATACAAGTAACTTTTCTCAAGAGTCCAGGGGAAAAGAAAAAAGTAAGAAATCGTGTGTTGTTCTATTATAAAGTATGTGATACATACAGAGAGAAGTAAAGCAATGTGGCCAAGAGAGAACAATGTATGCAATGTAGGTGAAGAGTATATGAAAGTTCACTTTAATAGTCTTACAATTTTTCTGTATATCTTAATTTTTCCAAAAAAATCGAGTAACAAACAAAATCCATTCTTATCAAATGGTCTATAGCAGGGTAAAGATCTTAACTAACTTTCACCCAGCATAAAAGTTTTCTATCTCCTTGTAGACCTATTTCAAATACAATTTTTCCAACATCTGAATGACTGCTCTAGCTATACTTCCAAGATCCCATCACAGGATATCCTTGCCTTGAGAGTGAAGGAGACAAGGAGTTCAATGCACTGCGCCATGTCAGATACAAGTTTCAAAACTTGGAGGACATCCAACAACAATGTGGACTGAACTAAAGTTATCAGTCACACCCCACATACCGAGTTTCAAAACTCGGAGGACATCCAACAACAATGTGGACTGAACTAATGTTATCAGTCACACCCCACCCCTGCCCACTACAGGTACATAAAAATGCAAATAAGATATGACAATAAAAAGGTTTTGATACACAGCTAAACCAGAAAGATTGAAAAATCCCAGGTTCCAGAAAAAAAGGTAAGTTAAAGCCATAGATATAAGGGAAAATTGATGCCAGGGAGCTGAGGTTTATGGAGAGCAAGGTCAGATTCTTATAATGAACACATGAGAACAAGAGTGGGGTGTGAGGGAATCATGCCTCAAGCTTATGGGCAGGTAGAAACCTCCCCTGCAGAAAACCCCAGAGCCAAGTGCTCCTTGATCAGAGGCCAGAAGAATCCTAGAAAAGCAGTGAAGAGCTTTGCCATCTATCATGGCAAGGTTGTGAGGTGGGGAAGTTACTCTCAAACCTTCAAAAGCATACATCAGTAAGGTACACAGATATAAGATCCAAAATTACACTACCTACATAGATGGTAAGGAAACAAAAAGCCAAGAAATTAACCTAAAAACTTGTCCAAAACCACTGAAACTCCTAGAAACAGGCAGAAGGAAGCCTGAAGGAGAGAAGCTTTCACAGACTTGGATCATCAACAGCCTACTGCCAGGCCATTCATAACCCTTCCTTCCAACTTTTAGCTAGATGAACTCAGAATTTAAAAATCTGCAGACTGCACGTGGAAATAAAACACCAAGAACTCAAAAGAACAAGACAATGTGAGAGACTACACATCTGAGATAGGAGACTGGGCAAGCTAAGAAGAAATACGCTTATTTATGAACTTGTTAAACACGTTGACTTACAATGTTAAGGCAGTAGGTTAAAATTTTTTAAAGAATCACTTTATATAGTTTTTCTTAACAGAGTTATAATTCACATACCATAAAATTTACCATTTTAAGGTGTACAATTCAGTGCTTTTTAGTATATTCACAAGGATGTGCAACCATCACCACATTTTTATCACACTGAAAAGAAATCCCACATCTGTTATCCATCACTCCCCTTCCCCTTCTCCCTGTCTTTGGCAACTACTAGTATGCTTTACTGCTATGGACTTGCTTATTCTGGAAGTTTCACATAAAGGAAATCCTATGTCACCTTTTTGTGAACTGCTTCCTTCACTTAGCATGTTTTCAAGGTTCACTCTGTATTTTAGCAAGTGTCAGTACGTCATTCCTTTTTATGGCTGAATAATATTCCACTGAATTGGCAGACTACATTTTGTTAATTGACTCATCAAGTGATGGACATCTAAGTTGTCTCCACTTTTTGGCTACTGTGAATAATATTCCTGAGAACACTCATGGGTAAGTTCTGGTGTTAACATATGATTCTCTTGGGTATACACCTACAAATGAAATTGCTGGATCATATGGTGATTCAACATTTAATGTTTTTGAGGAACTGCCAAACTGTTTTCCAAGGCAGCCATGCCATTTTACATTTGGTAATGGCTTAATTTTAAGATTAGGGTATATAATGAGTACAGAGATGACAGACATTATGAATGGGTCTTTCTTTTTTCTTTTTTCTCCAAGTATTTCCTTGTTACTCCTTTCCCTTTTAATCCATAATATACAACCCAGATAAATAGGCTACTGCTGTATTCTTTAAGGTTTTTTTTTATTTACAAAAACAATGGATAGTTCTTCTCTCAGAAAACAAATGTAGTTGTAATTTGTATGACTTCAAGCTAATTTTAAAAAGTTTTTATTATGAAAAATTCTACACATCACTCAGCTTCAACAGTGTAGAATAAGGTCTGCCCTTAGCCTCTGCCAGAAACACAGGTAATTTCTCCCTGGAAGAAAATAATGTTGTCCTAACCCATAAATTATCTCTATAATTATTCATATACAATTTCTGGCACATGTTAAAGTAAACCAGGCACTCAGGGAGACAAACACAAATTATCAAAATCCAAAAGATATTAGAAACACATTAACAGTTATCAGACACAGACCTTAAAATTACTATGCTTAATATGTTCAATTAAATGAAGCACAAAATTGAGAATTCGGACAGAGAACAAAAATGTATAAAAAGTAGGTAAGTATGATCCAGCCAGATTAGTAGGGAAACATAAAAGTGAGCAAAAGAGACTAACAGTAGATTACAGTAGGGAGTCAATGCAGATTCTTCTATAGGTAAAAATTTAGGGACATTAATCTGAATATAGAGAGGGGGAGATGAAATAAAGGGACTAGAGGCAGGAAGACCAGCTAGGAAGCCATTTCAGTAATCCAGATGAGAGTTGGTGATAGCACTGGATTAAGGTGAGGCAGTCAATAAAGGAAGGAAAGAGCAAATAATTTCAAAGAAACAACTGAATAATTTGGCAAGAGATTATACAAAAATGACCCCAGATAATATCTCCAGCCCCTAAAACTGGGGAAAGTTGATTAACATCAATTACTGAAAAAATAATTATGCTTTCCAATATTTAACAGTTTTTAAATGTTCTGGATTCAGGCTTAAAAGCTCAGTATGGCAAATCAGGAACAGTTAATAAGAAAAAAGTTAAGGGAGTTCCCGGCGGTCCAATGGTTAGGACTCTGCGATTCCGCTGCACGGGGCACGGGTTCAATCCCTAATCAGGAACTGAGATCCCGAAAGTTGGGTGGTGCAGCCATAAAACAACCCCCCCCAAAAAAAACCCAGTTAGGTACAAGTTCAAGGGTAAAGAGAACAAAACTGTAATTTCCCCACTTTCTAGGCATCAGAATTAGTAAATCATAAAGATCTTTTTTTTCCATTTAGAAAGTTCTTTGTAGACAAATGAGAAACAGAATGGAAAAGTTTAAACAACTGAAATAGTCTTCTACCAAAAGAGTTACAAAGAAAGTCTGAAAATAAAGAAGGAAGCAGAGATACACTCACTTGGGAGGGGGGCGGAAAGACGAAGAGAAAAGAAAGAAAAGAAAAATAAAGCAGGGCCTTCCCTGGTGGCGCAGTGGTTAAGAATCCGCCTGCGGGCCTCCCTGGTGGCGCAGTTGTTGAGAGTCCGCCTGCCGATGCAAGGGATACGGGTTCGTGCCCCGGTCTGGGAGGATCCCATATGCCGCGGAGCGGCTGGGCCCGTGAGCCATGGCCGCTGAGCCTGTGCGTCCGGAGCCTGTGCTCCGCAACGGGAGAGGCCACAACAGTGAGAGGCCGGCGTACAGCAAAAAAAAAAAAAAAAAAAAAAAAAAAAAAGAATCCGCCTGCCAATACAGGGGACACGGGGTCGAGCCCTGGTCCGGGAAGATCCCGCATGCCGCGGAGCAGCTAAGCCCGTGCACCACAACTGCTGAGCCTGCTCTCTCAAGCCCGCGAGCCACAAATACTGAAGCCCACGTGCCACAACTGCTGAAGCCTGTGCACATAGCGCCTGTGCTCCGCAACAAGAGAAGCCACCGCAATGAGAAGCCCGCTCACTGCAATGAAGAGTAGCCCCCGCTCGCAGCAACTAAAGAAAGCCCATGTGCAATGAAGACCCAACGCAGCCAAAAATAAAATAAGTAAAATAAATACATTAAAAAAAAAGAAAAAGAAAGCAGAAGTGTCAATATTTATGACAATTCCAGACCAGAAGTGATGAAATGAGATTAAAAGGGACATTCAGTAATGATAATCTCTGAAAATATGATAGCCATAAACCTTTACATATAAGCAATATAGCAATAAAATACATAAAGCAAAAATTCCTAGAGATACTAGGAGAGCTTGATAAAACCAAAACTATACCTGAAGATTCAACATACCTCTTTGATACATCAAGTAGATATAAAAAAATTTTGAGGATCTGAATAATAAAAACAAGTCATTCATATATATATATATACACAGAGAGAGAGAGAGAGAGATATGGTGGCATATAGTGCGAGTCACTCAATCTTTCTGTAGTTCAGATTCCTTTCTCATAGGGTTGTGGTGAGGATTAAATGAGATAGTTCCTGTAAAGAGTACTTGCCACATATGAGATCCTCAATAAAGCTCTTGGTTATCTAACTCTACCTTTCACATTATTCTCTTAGGTTCAAGGGACACCACAAACTGATCATGTTCTTGACCATTAAAAAATTTTTTTTCCAAGATGTTATTGCCCATAATCCAATAAACTAGAAACATATAATAAAGTTAACCGTGTATACACTAGGAAGCTTTATAATCAACATTGAAATAAAAACGAGTTACAAATGATCTAGAAATTAACAAAATGAAGAATATTTGACAACAAATGAGACACAGCAAAAGAAGAATTCAGAGGAAAATTTATAGTCTTTATAATTAAAAAAAATCTCAAGTAAGTATTCAATTTAAGAAACCAGAAAGTAAAGTAAACCAAAAGAAAATGGGAAGTGGGAATAAAGATAAAAGACAAAAAGCTGTGTTTGATTAACTAAGGAACAATTTAAAAACCAGTCTAAAGAATACATAATGCCAATATCTGATTTCTTGAAAATTCCAACAGAAATAGATTAAAGCATAAAAACACCCTTAAGCTTATATTTAAAACAGGGCATTTAAACCTCTACAAGTATTTCTCTACATAATCTCTCCTAATGACATAATAGCTCTGGGCAATACAGGAGGAATGTGAGGGTGGCGACAAACCACCCTGGAAATCCTTGAAAGAATAATATGATTTTTAACTCTATTTCGTTCATATTTGTATGAATCAAAAGTCAAGAGTGAAAACAGTATTTTCCAAAATAAGAATACTGGGTTATCACTTCTATACATTCTTTATTTACCTTTATTTTTACTAAGATACTATTGACAGACTGGGCATGTTAATTGAGCTGTTTTTCTATGTAGTGGTGATTCACTATCTTCTCCCTTCTCTTGTAACCAAGGGCATATGGGGGACACCACCAGGGCAAAAACAAATTTCTTGTGCCACCTATACTGGTATTTAGAGGCCTTCTCTAACAAACTGGCTCACATTTACTCTACAGTTAAAACAATTATTTAAAATTAATTTTACATCCTCTTAAGGGATTTAAAATCTTTTTAAAGATTCAAAACTAATTTTACATCCCTTTAAGGATTTTAAATCGTTTTAAGATTTAAAACCCAAACTTCAAGTTGTTGTTTTTTTGTTTTTTTGGGGGGGTGGCGTGCACCACTCGGCATGCGGGATCATAGTTCCCTGACCAGGGATCAAACCCGTGACCCTCTGCGGTGGAAGCGTGGAGTCTTAACCACTGGACTTTGAGGAATTTCCAAGAAAAGTTTCTTTTTCCCCTTGGTCATAGAGGTTTCTAGTTAGCCTCCTCTGCATTCTCCCTTTGCATACACTGCCTATATCCTGTCAGGGACTACCTGCAGTTTTTACTGCTCTCCACAATTTGACAAAGAGGAGGCAAGGACGAGTAACCCCGTGCACCCTCTCTTCTATTAAATCCATGCATGAAAAAATGAGGCCCTATGGAAATTTATTTTACTCAACTCAACACCCCAAGTTGGAAATTACTTCTAAATTATCCACACATAAAGTTTAGGCAAGCTTTTTCCAAGAATAAACTTTTAGTAAAGTATACATATTTTAAGACTCTAAAGTCAACATACAAGCCAAAAAAATCTTAAGCAATATAGTAGTTCAAATATTAGCTGAATAGCCTGCATTTCTTACTCAGTGAGTTTCTATACTTTTCTTCCATTAAAAAATAAAACCAGGGACTTCCCTGGTGGTCCACTGGTTAAGACTCCTCGCTCCCAATGCAGGGGGCCTGGGTTCGATCCCTGGTCAGGGAACTAGATCGTGAATGCTGCAACTAAGAGCCTGCATGCCACAACTAAAGATCCGGGGTGCTGCAAAGAAGACCCTGCACGCGACAGTGAAGATCCTGCGTGCTGCAGCTAATACTCAGCGCAGCCAAATAAATAAATTTTTTTTTAATTTTTAAAATTTATTTTTGGCTGTGTTGGGTCTTCGTTGCTACGCGTGGTCTATCTCTTGTTGTGGTGAGCAGGAGCTACTCTTCATTGCGGTGCACAGGCTTCTCACTGCAGCGGCTTCTCTTGTTGCGGAGCACAGGCTCTAGGCATGAGGGCTTCAGTAGTCGCAGCATGCAGGCTCAGTAGTTGTGGCTCATGGGCTCTAGAGCACAGGCTCACTAGTTGTGACGCATGGGCTTAGTTGCTCCGCGGCATGTGGTATCTTCCCGGACCACAGATCAAACCCATGTCCCCTGCATTGGCAGGCGAATTCTTAACCACTGCGTCACCAGGGAAGTCCCATAAATAAATATTTTTTTAAATAAATAAAAACAACAAAAAAACTTAAGTTGAATAATAAAGGGTCATAGAGTGAGGAATGCAGTGCTCCAACCATAGTGTTATGAATGTCATTTTCATCTCTTCTATAATAATGTAAAAAGTGTTTAAAAAGTAAAAGTTTTATGGATTTCCAAGCATTACTAAGATTAAATAAGTTCCCTCCAGATAAAAATTCCAAAATAAATAACTTCCACTCCCAATGGAACAAAATGTAATTGCAGAGCTTTGGTAATGAACCTTATCAAGTGACAGCAATAAGTTCTATAGTGGTTGCCCTTTCTGATTAGTCAAAATTATCTTTGAAAACTCACTCATGTAGTAGGTCTCATGTCTTTGGAAGCTCAATGTTAATGTCTTAGGCTTCTTTTTGCATTTAGGCTATGGACACCCTGCTCTGAGTCATGGAGGTCATAAGCTGATGCAGCTGAGTGGATGCAAGCAGGAAAGACAATGGAAAAAAAGAGATTTCTTGCCCCCACCTCCATACAGTACAATTCCAGTACGTGTATAGGGTAGGACTGAATTGTGTCCAGCTGATTTTTAGTCCTTAAATAAAACAATATAATTTGGAGTATTTAGTAGCTGAAGATCTGCAGTTTTTGATCTGCAGTTTACACTTGAGGGGAAAAAAAATACAAATTATAAGAACTGTTAGGTGTAAGTAAAGAAATAGCAATTTTTATGAAATGTAAATCTCGAAAGTTGCCATAGCCGTCTTAACTTCCGACCCAAAGGGGTACAATTTGAAAACAGTGGGAGAATTAACTACATGCATTTTACTATACAGATCAATACATATGACATTTGCGTCATCACTTATTCATCATCCCCTGGGTATGAAAAATATTAACTCAGGATTCCCTTCCACAAGCACTTACAAGACTTCTGCTCGGCTGAAAAATGGAGTTGAAAGAAACAAACAAAAACATATAATTTAATTGGAGTCACAATATCGACACATGAAAGGACTAACACATAAAACAACACACAATAACCTGGAGTTAATTTAGTGTAAAGAAAGGATCTGTTGTTTCTTATTATTGCACATCTCCCATTGAAGGTGTTCAATAAATTCTACCACCTTAGGAGATGACTTTTAAAGTAAGTGTAATGAAAAAATAGGCACTTTCGTTCTTTAAATATTCGTTCATTCACATCCATTCCCCCGCCCTCCACCCCTCTCTCTCTGGCTGTGGGATGGCCAGAGAGGAAGGAATACTAAAAGTGAAACGCTACACTGAACTGACCAGAAAAACTTGGTAAATAACTGAGAAAGTGAAAACTGAGATGAGTTAGTGATGAATCCAAGAAGGTGCTTAGCCACTTACCCAGAGATTTACTTAATGAGAATGGATCGCAGGTTTCCACAGGTCATTCCACTGCCAGTAAGAGAGTCGTGAACCTTGGGTCCCTTTTTGCACTAGTCAAGTCACCCTCACCTACACGCGGAGTACATAGTTGGCACTCAACAAATCTTCATTGAATGAAAACCTATCTCATTCATACTGGTACCCAACCACAGAGTTATGGGCCCACAAATTCCTTCCAAAAAGCCTTACGACTTAACCCAAAGAGCTGAGAAAGCAGAGTCGAAAGCTCTGGGCATCTCTGTAAGGACTGGGAATGATCAAGGGCCAATGAAGCCTACAGTAAGTAACCTGACTTCCCAAAGAAAGCTTAGGGGACTGACCTACAGCTAGTAGGCTTCGGCTTCGCCAGGACGTACCCGACAGGCCGCAGGCCGCAGGTCCACAGCCTCCCACCCGGGGGCGCTGAGAGATCCGGGGGTATCCCCTCTAAAGTTAGTACCTGTGAAGCTGCGACACAGAGAGTGGCTCGGGGCTCTCATTACGGAGGCCGGGGCCTGGGGCCGGCCAGCTGCGCCTCTTGGCTGAGAGCTCCGCGCTCCGGAGCTGCACTGACAGCACGGGTCGCAGATAATACCTCACGCCTCAGGAGCCTCGTGGCTCGCAGACCCCGGGAGTTTCGTTCCCAAGACTGCGCGAGTTGTCGCACTCACGTCTACAGGCGCTCTTCAGGGCTTCCCTCACAGCTCAAGTGATCACTCCTGCCTTCAGCCCAGCAGCCGGTCGCTTCCCGGCGCCGCCATCGTTACTGTTTGTTTTCATCCGCTTCGGTGACGGCGGTGGGAGGAAGAGGGCTATGGGGGAAATACAGCTATGTAACCTCAGCCGCCCTTTCGGCACAGTGTGGATGACCTACTTAATCTCTTCCCTCTTTGACGTTCCCATAAAAACTGGTTTCCTTACCATGTAAGTCTGATTCACCAATCTCTTCAAGCGTCTCAGAAAACAAAGGCGTAAAGAGGCGGTCTTTGAAAGAGCGTGAACCTTTGGGCCGTGTGTGGAATGTGCGCCGGCGAATCGCAGGTCGCGGCGGCAGCTGCAGTGAGGACGCGACTTGGGGCGGGCGGTGACGCGGGAGGGCGGTGCCTACACAGAGCGCCGTGGCGGCTTGTGCTCGGCCGCCGGTTCCGGAGGAGGGCCGGACCCGGCTGGGTGGGTGGGAAGTGCGGCTGGTAATCTGGCAGCCGCCGAGAGGTGGGTGAGCGGCCTCGGCTGACTTTGAGTGGCCGGGGCAGTCACACTTTCGTATCCATTTCTAAGACATCTTTTTAAAAGCCTTGGAGGTGGAGTGTCTTCTCAGCCCTAGCTCTCCCAGCCTCTTCTTTTGCGCCTTCCTTCCAACCTGTCTGGTCTTCCCTGCTTGCTTGCCCTCAGCCTCATGATTTGGATTTCTTGGGGTGAGGGGAAAGGCTTTTGTTACAACACAGAATCTCCGTCTACCAGCCTGGGTCGTGGGCGGTTTTTTGCCCCTTCATCCCTTGTTAGACTAGTTTGAACAACGACACTCCTCCCTCCCCGCCCCCGTCTCTTACCCCTTACTTATCAGGTGGAGCCAGAGGGCTTTGGGTAATGAATCCTGCCGTGACTAATCCCTGTCCTGGGTAGCTATGACTTACGTCAGCTGCTTCGTGGCCTGTATAGTTAGGAGCAGATCTCTTTTACTTTGTGGATAGTTATGCCATCACTTCCATTAATCTTTTGTTCTTCCCAGTGCAAATGCCAGGCATTAAATGAGCCACCAAAAGTCAGCCCCCATTCTCCTTCAAACCAAAGCAAGCCTGTTGTATTTTGCCATGAGTTAGTGGAACAAAACCGAATTACAGTTACAGCACCTTTTGAACAAAACGGAAATTTGAGAAAAGGATCTGTTGTAGCCTTTGAATCGCTTTTTTTTTTTGATGTGGATGATTTTTAAGGTCTTTATTGAATTTGTTATAATACTGCTTCTGGGTGTTGTTGTTTTTTTTAATATTTTTGGTTTTTTGGCCGCAAGGCATGTTGGATCTTAGCTCCTCCACCAGGGATCAAACCCGCACCCCCTGCCTTGGAAGGAGAAGTCTTAGCCACTGGACCGCCAGGGAAGCCCCTGAATCACTTTAAAATCTTTGGTACGTTTCTAACGTTTTTTGTTTTTTTCTTTAACCTTTACAGAGAGAAGATTATAAATGCCAGAGCCATTTAAATGATGGCTAGCTGTTGAATTCTGACACTTCCTTAAATACCTTCTTGCACCAACATCTTCAGAGGGAAGAGTTCAGGCAAAGTAGCAGAGGGAAGGAGAGACAACAGTTACATGTACCATGGCTATACCAATAACAGTACTTGACTGTGATCTCTTGCTATATGGCCGAGGTCACCGCACATTGGACCGCTTTAAGCTGGATGATGTGACAGATGAATACTTGATGTCCATGTATGGGTTTCCTCGACAGTTCATTTACTACTTGGTGGAACTCTTGGGGGCGAGTCTTTCTAGACCTACCCAGAGATCCAGGGCTATTAGCCCAGAGACACAGATCCTTGCAGCACTGGGCTTCTATACCTCAGGTTCCTTCCAGACTCGGATGGGAGATGCTATTGGAATCAGTCAGGCATCTATGAGTCGATGTGTTGCCAATGTCACCGAAGCGCTTGTGGAAAGAGCTTCGCAGTTCATCCGCTTTCCAGCTGATGAAGCCTCCGTGCAGGCTCTGAAGGATGAATTCTATGGGTTGGCAGGGATGCCAGGGGTCATAGGGGTGGTTGACTGTATCCATGTGGCAATCAAGGCGCCAAATGCTGAAGACCTTTCCTATGTGAACCGCAAAGGTCTTCATTCTTTAAACTGCCTCATGGTGTGTGACATCAGAGGGGCACTGATGACTGTGGAGACAAACTGGCCGGGGAGCCTCCAGGACTGTGCTGTGCTACAGCAGTCTTCTGTCAGCAGTCAGTTTGAAGCTGGGATGCACAAAGAGAGCTGGCTGCTTGGTAAGTCTGCAGGTGTAAATGCTTCATTTTTGTAACTATAGAAAAAAGTTTGGGCAGAGTACAATGAAATATAGGGGTCTATAGACCTGAGACTCAGTCCTGTTCTGTTTTAAACACGACCTCAGATGAGAACTCTCTGAGCCTTAATTTTTTTTTTAATTTTTTTATTTAATTTTTTTATTTTTTTATTTTTTTATATATATTTTTTTTATTAGTTTCTGCTTTATAACAAAGTGAATCAGTCATACATATACATCTGTTCCCACGTCCCTTCCCTCATGCATCTCCCTCCCTCCCACCCTCCCCATCCCACCCCTCCAGGCGGTCACAAAGCACCGAGCTGATCTCCCTGTGCTCTGCGGCTGCTTCCCACTATCTATCTACCTTACGTTTGGTAGTGTATATACGTCCATGCCTCTCTTTCGCTTTGTCACAGCTTACCCTTCCCCCCTCCCCATATCCTCAAGTCCATTCTCAAGTAGGTCTGTGTCTTTATTCCCGTTTTACCCCTAGGTTCTTCATGACATTTTTTTTTAATTCCATATATATGTGTTAGCATACGGTATTTGTCTTTCTCTTTCTGACTTACTTCACTCTGTATGACAGACTCTAGGTCTATCCACCTCATTACAAATAGCTCAGTTTCGTTTCTTTTTATGGCTGAGTAATATTCCATTGTATATATGTGCCACATCTTCTTTATCCATTCATCCGATGATGGACACTTAGGTTGTTTCCAGCTCCGGGCTATTGTGAATAGAGCTGCAATGAACATTTTGGTACATGTCTCTTTTTGAATTATGGTTTTCTCAGGGTATATGCCTAGTAGTGGGATTGCTGGGTCATATGGTAGTTCTATTTTTAGTTTTTTAAGGAACCTCCATACTGTTCTCCATAGTGGCTGTACCAATTCACATTCCCACCAGCAGTGCAAGAGTGTTCCCTTTTCTCCACACCCTCTCCAGCATTTATTGTTTCTAGATTTTTTGATGATGGCCATTCTGACTGGTGTGAGATGATATCTCATTGTAGTTTTGATTTGCATTTCTCTAATGATTAATGATGTTGAGCATTCTTTCATGTGTTTGTTGGCAGTCTGTATATCTTCTTTGGAGAAATGCCTATTTAAGTCTTCTGCCCATTTTTGGATTGGGTTTTTTGTTTTTTTGCTATTGAGCTGCATGAGCTGTTTATAAATTTTGGAGATTAATCCTTTGTCAGTTGCTTCATTTGCAAATATTTTCTCCCATTCTGAGGGTTGTCTTTTGGTCTTGTTTATGGTTTCCTTTGCTGTGCAAAAGCTTTGAAGTTTCATTAGGTCCCATTTGTTTATCTTTGTTTTTATTTCCATTTCTCTAGGAGGTGGGTCCAAAAGGATCTTGCTGTGATTTATGTCATAGAGTGTTCTACCTATGTTTTCCTCTAAGAGTTTGATAGTGTCTGGCCTTACATTTAGGTCTTTAATCCATTTTGAGCTTATTTTTGTGTATGGTGTTAGGGAATGATCTAATCTCAAACTTTTACATGTCCCTGTCCAGTTTTCCCAGCACCACTTATTGAAGAGGCTGTCCTTTCTCCACTGTACATTCCTGCCTCCTTTATCAAAGATAAGTTGGCCATATGTGCGTAGGTTTATCTCTGGGCTTTCTATCCTGATCCACTGATCTATCTTTCTGTTTTTATGCCAGTACCACACTGTCTTAATTACTGTAGCTTTGTAGTATAGTCTGAAGTCAGGGAGCCTGATTCCTCCAGCTCCGTTTTTCGTTCTCAAGATTGCTTTGGCTATTCGGGATCTTTTGTTTTTCCAAACAAATTTTGAAATTTTTTGTTCTAGTTCTGTGAAAAATGCCAGTGGTAGTTTGATAGGGATTGCATTGAATCTGTAGATTGCTTTGGGTAGTAGAGTCATTTTCACAATATTGATTCTTCCAATCCAGGAGCATGGTATATCTCTCCATCTATTTGTATCATCTTTAATTTCTTTCATCAGTGTCTTATAATTTTCTGCATACAGGTCTTTTGTCTCCTTAGGTAGGTTTATTCCTAGATATTTTATTCTTTTTGTTGCAATGGTAAATGGGAGTGTTTTCTTGATTTCATTTTCAGATTTTTCATCATTAGTGTACAGGAATGCCAGAGATTTCTGTACATTAATTTTGTATCCTGCTACTTTACCAAATTCATTGATTAGCTCTAGTAGTTTTTCGGTAGCATCTTTAGGATTCTCTATGTATAGTATCATGTCATCTGCAAACAGTGACAGCTTTACTTCTTCTTTTCCAATTTGGATTCCTTTTATTTCCTTTTCTTCTCTGATTGCTGTGGCTAAAACTTCAATTTTTTTTTTTTAAGGAGGACTGAAACAGAAGTAATGTCTTTTTTTTTTTAAGTCTTTATTGAATTTGTTACAGTATTGCCTCTGTTTCATGTTTTGGGTTTTTGGCCTCGAGGCATGTGAGATCTTAGCTCCCTGACCAGGGATGTAACCTGCACCCTCTGCGTTAGAAGGTAGTGTCTTAACCACTGGACCACCAGGGAAATCCCCAGCCTTAATTTTTTTAAATCAACATTTAAAGGACACTTGTTAACATTTAAAAACATACAATTTGACCCAGCTCTTCTTGGAGGTACATGTTCAGAAATATGTAAAACAAAATTACAAGCATTTGCATCGCAGCAGTGTTTTGTACTCACAAACGACAATAGCAACAACAACCCGACAGAAGCATTCCTCTTAAATATAGCCAAGATACTTTCAATGCAGATCTGGTTAAATATAGTACATCCATACAGTTGAGCCTTAATTTTTATCATCTGTAAAATGGTGAAAATAATGCTAAGGGCAGTAATACCTATTGTTAGGATTAGGGAATATATATGAAAGTTCACTCTAAAGTATTGTACAAATGTATTATTTTTGCCATTGGTGATTGTCACCATGATATCTATATGAAAATGATAGTAGACAGTGCATGTATACAGTTCTTATGGAAACTCACTTCATAGATCAGTTTGCCTGAGTGCCCTCGGAAAGCCTGGCTTAATGATCTGAGTAGGACAAGAACCTATTCAGTACTGAGCAGTGCAAACTGATGTGACTGTAGAGCTGGGAGGAATACAGTTAGTTAACAGTGATAAAACCCTCGAGCCTGGCAGCTTTCTTTTTTGTTGTCATTTTTTTTTTAAAGCACCCTTCTATGTGAGCAATAGGACAAGGGTTATCTTGTACACAACATGTTATGTGGGAGATGAAGGCAATGAAGGATTGGAAGACCTCTCTTTAAGGCCACTAATCATGTCTGCACTGCACATGCTCATAACACAGTGTTTTACATGTAATAAACACTCAGGAATTTTTCTCTTTAATGTGCTGACTGGCAGTTAAAGAAAAACCTCCCCTTGGGACTTCCCTGGCGGTCCAGTGGTTAAAACTGCACGCTTCCACTGCAGGGGGCACAGGTTTGATCCCTAGTCGGGGAACTAAGATCCCACACGCCACAGAGGCAGCCAAAAAAAAACCCTCCCACCCCTGCCCACTGTTCCAAGTGAGGAGAAGAGACTGCTCACACTGATTGGTTTAGAGCTGCCAGGGTACCATGGGTAACATCTTGGAACTTAACTGATTTTCTTCAGTTGTTGCTTCTACACACTGTTGTCAGCACCCCACCTTCTTGTTACCCTACTGGAACTTTGTCTTAATCCCACCTTTTGCCTACTCTGAACTTTCAAATTCCATTTTCATACAACTCAAGCCAAGAAGTGAAGGGAAGACTGTTTGCAAGTGTCTCATCCAACTACTTCTGCCACAGCTGGGGAAGTACTTGGGTTCCAAGCTGATTTCTTGTGAAATCACTTTGGTACCCTAACTCTAAAGCCAGCTAAGGGGACTTCCCTGGTGGCGCAGTGGTTAAGAATCCGCCTGCCAATGCAGGGGACACGGGTTTGAGCCCTGGTCTGGGAAGATCCCACATGCCATGGAGCAATTAAACCCATATGCCACAACTACTGAGTCTGCAGTCTAGAGCCCACGAGCCACAACTACTGAGCCCACGTGCCACAACTACTGAAGCCCATGTGCCTAGAGCCCACAGCAAGAGAAGCCACTGCAATGAGAAACCCGCACACCGCAATGAAGAGTAGCCCCCGCTCGCCGCAACTGGAGAGAGCTCGCAAACAGCAACGAAGACCCAATGCAGCCAATAAATAAATAAATAAATAAACTTAAAACACATGGTTTCTCATTTAAAAAAAAATAAAGCCAGCTAAAAATGATTGAGCACTTAGAATTTGTCAGGCAATCTTGTAAGCACTTTGCATTGGATTATCTCACTTAATCCTTATAAAAACTCTTAAGGAGTTAAACACTAATATCAACATTTTCACAGAATAGGAAATTAAGCACAGAACATCTGTGTCATTTGTGTTTATGTTTTAAACTGGATCATGTGAGGAGTTACTCTATTTGGCAAATGATCCTTTTGTTAGGACTTAAAGGTCATGTATGAATTACTGATTTTCTTTTCCTTCACCCCTTGGGACCCCAGATTCAGTTGGAATTATGACTTTAAAGTAGTTTGTTGTTTACAGAACATAGCTGAAAATAAGTAAAAACTCGGACGAATTTTTATTTATTTTTCTGATTCCCCTCTTTACAAAAAGAGTGGAAGTGGAAGAGATGGATATTGCAACATTTAACAAATGTTTACTAAGGCCAGTTTCGGTACCAGGCCACATGCTACTCACTAATGATGCCGGGAAAGTATACCCACAGAAGTTGATGATGTGGAATTTGACTGCCTTAGTACTATCGGTTCTAACACAGACCCCCTGGAAATCCTCCATGAGCCGTAAAAGGCAAACTAGTTTGAAGACCCCTTAACTAGTATAGTGTTTCACAAATTTTCCAGATGAAAAGTTATCTGGGAAATTTACTTAAGATGTACACTTCTGGGCCCCACTTCAAACTTCAGGAATGAGAATCTTCAAGAAAAGAATCTGGACATCATTTTTAACACGTGTCCTAGATGATTTGTAATGAATAGATGTTTGGAAAACATCAGTCTGGATGTGTAGGGAAGACTGGCAGGATTATAAGGAATGACAAGATGTTAAAAGAGAGAGGGAGATAAGATGGTTGATTGTGGGACTTCCCTGGTGGCGCAATGGTTAAGAATCCGCCTGCCAATGCAGGGGACATGGGTTCAAGCCCTGGCCCGGGAAGATCCCACATGCCACGGAGCAACTAAGCCCGAGCACCACAACTACTGAGCCTGCGCTCTAGAGCCCGTGAGCCACAACTACCGAGCCTGCATGCTGCAACTACTGAAGCCTACACGCCTAGAGCCCATGCTCCGCAAAGAGAAGTCACCGCAATGGGAAGCCCACGTACCGCAACGAAGAGTAGCTCCCGCTCACCGCAAATAGAGAAAGCCTGCGCGCAGCAACGAAAATCCAACTCAGCCAAAAAAAAAAAAAAAAAAGAAGATGGTTGATTGTATCTTAAGAACACCATCAGATTTGTAGAGTGGTACTAGATTTGCCAAACCTAGAACTAGCTGTGATTCCCCCTTGTTTTTTTTTTTTTTTTTTTTAGTTTGTTTGTTTAGCATATTTTCATCTTGGCTGTCATCCCTTCATGTCCTCATTCTCGTATGCCCCTTCAGAGGGCATCACCTAATTCCTCTTCTCTAAATGTACCTGCTCCTACAAACAATACAGCCTGAGTTATTTCTTCAGCTCTTGGCCTAGTCTTGTTAAGCAGCTTTGGGTAAGATCTGCCAGAATGTCTCTTGGATGACTGATCATGTAAGCAATTGTAGTCTGTTTGGGAATTCTGATCCTAATCCCCTCCTGAGTGTCTGTCTTCCAGTGGTGCTTGGATTATAACCAGTTAATGATGATGGAGCATTTTATAAGAGGTCTACATTAACTAGCTTGTCTTGTATGTCTTCCCAATTAAGGCTCATACTGTTTCTTAAGAGACGTTTAACAAATATCTAGAATCTCTTTGTTTTGGTAGTCATCTTAAATGTTTTTCTTATTCTCTTTTACAGCATTATACCATTGTTTTAGTGACTTTGAGTCTGACATTATTAGCATTTAGTGACTAGCTCCTTCCTCTTCCTGTGCCTAACATATCAAAGGATGGGTGATGTTTATTTTTATTTTCTCACATGTAAAATGAGGTCAGTAGTATCTGCCTAGTGGAGTTGGGATTGGACAAGTCATAGATATTATTTTCATTATTATTTACAACATCAGTTTCTAAAATTCAGTATGTAGTAGGGATGAGTTCAATTAAAATAGGTTGTACTTAGGAGGTAAAAAGCCAGCTAAATATACAATTTGAAAATTTTGTGAGCCATCTCAGATATTTAAAGTTAATCCAGTATACCTAAAACTAATACAATGTTATATGTGAATATCTCAGTAATTTTTTTTGCTTTGAACGAAAGTTTATGGCATATCATTAATAGAAATTAGTGGAAATGGCTATGAAAGTAAAAGTTGAGGTGAATCATCTGAGCTGACTTATCTTGTTGAATCCAACACAACCTATATCTTAAATCTCCTTGCTAACAAATTTAGTGATAATTTTTTATACTACTACTTAACAAGTTAATAAAGACATGGTACCCATGAGAAGCTAATCTCATTTAATGGGGGACACAGTTTCCATACAGTTCTGCCAATATTCCCTAGTATCAATCTACACCTTCTTCGCTAATCAACACCAGCTTATTCCAAAAGAGCTCATGGTTAACGAAAAAGGCCAAACTCCCTTGACCTTAAAAGAAAATTAAGCCCAGGGTCCACCCCCACCCCCGTTCCCCCTCTAGGGTATAAGGTTAGTGTAAACCCACAGTGTAACAGTGTATTGCTTTATGGAGGGGGTGTGGTTGGGAGGGAGACACCATGGTGAGGAATGAATCCAAGTCACACAAGTATAGGAAGCAGTGAGATAGTAATACACAAAGTGGATAACTGCAGTCATTTTCATAGAGGACTCAACTCGTGGAAGAAGAACTTTGACTGGTGCTGCAAAAACATCTGTATGAAGTAGAAATTGATTTCAATAACATTAGTAGAGAATATGTTCTAGAAAGTGGAGGTAACTGGATGCAAAATCCTGGTAGCAATTTAATAGAACAGTCCCAGATGGCTAGGCTGAGGCCAACACCTAATGAAGACGAAAGCCTTGTCTGTGGGGAATGTTGGATGATACCTGGAGAAAAATTACACCCTGTGTAAACCAAATTAAATTGTTTTCACAAGTGTTGTAAAGTTTCATACAGTAAAAGGTTTCTTCTACATGCACTTCAATTTCACAGCAAGAGTGGCATAGGATACCTAAACACAGAAGAGAGCATTCATGCAAGATATCTAACTCCTTGATATAATAATGCATACAATTCAAAATGATTACACTGTCATCACATCTAGGGCTTTCTGCAACTACAAGGTGGCAGTTACGGAAAGCATGGCCCTTGGTATCAATATCTAAAAACCAGCCACCACCTCCTTCTATGTGTGTTCTCTTTTTGCACTTTTTCTTCATTTTTCTTAATCAACTCTGCTGTTGCTGCTTCTTAGCAAAACTGGTAAAAACAAAATTATAATAATTGAACATAGTGCTCTGGCAATCAAGACGTTTAAAACCTTCAATCTTCTGGGGTGAAGAAAGCACTGTGTGACATTTAGAACTCTGATTTACAAACAGGGTGGTCACAAATTTTCCTGGCTTGAAGACTTCCACAACTTTCCTGATCAGGTCATCATAGGAGGTCTGACTTAAGTTTGTTTCAAAGCTAACATAAGAAAATTCTGGTTCTGGAGTGATGTGAATAGTCCAATAAGTTCCATCCAGTTTCATTCCATTCATTGAATACCCACAAGGATTGAACAGTGTGGCATCAATGACAGAACCTGGTATCAGTTCACGAATTCCACTCTCACGAGTGACATCCTTTGCAGTAACACCATCTTTCATGTAGAACTGGTCCATAACTGCTGGATCAAGCTCACTCATCAGAATTTCCAGGGTTTGATCTGGCTGATTGATTACCCGACTCTCTGGGAAATCCAAAGTATACAAGTACCAACAATCAGAATTCATACGTCCCATACAATATGCTGCTCCATTTGGGAAAATTGCACTAAGAAACTCTATTTCTTCCTGGAAATTCCAGTGTGGGTACCCTTGGTGAGAAGGCTTCATGAAATTCTTACGAGAGTAAAAGAAGCTTTGAATTGAGTCAAACCCACTGTAATCCCTAGCAAGTTTCAACAGGGGAACCAGTGCTTTCAGCAAGAGGGTGGTACCACATGTCTTCAAAATGAAACGTCTCTTGGAGACAAACATGCTACTCTCACTGAGTACATAAGCTTCCTGCTTGTCAGTTTTTGTCATACTTATGATTGAACATTGCACATCCTTCAAAAGTATGTCCCACTCGGATCTTGGGATGGTGTGAAGATCCCCAGATCCTTGGTTTGCATCGGGTTGCTGCCTGGAGAACCAAACCTCTAGCAGCTTCTCGGTCCCTTCGACAAAATGTGCAGCTTCCATCACTGTGAGACTAGCAAACAACCAACAACCACAGAAAATCAACTAAGTTAAATCTCTTCTCCCACCGCTGCCGCCACCGCTGCGGATTGTTCCAGCTGTGTTACTAAAGTTCAGGTTCCTTTTTGGCTATAATTTTATATTAACTTTTTTTAAAAAAAAGGTTAATAAAATTTTCCCGGCTTTTTGTGTGTGTGTGTCTGAGCGAAAGTTGAACGTGAGTCTGTTGGAAATAGAGGCAGATACAGCTCAGTCTCTTGTAGTCCGCTGTTTCCCCGTTAGAGAGAGTAGAGCGAGCGCTAGCTAATGTCGCCGGCCATACTGTGGGAGCCTCAGTAATTTTTTAAATTTAAAAAATTGCATTTAAAATAAAGTTGGGACTTCCCTGGTGGCACAGTGGTTAAGAATCCGCCTGCCGACACAGGGGACATGGGTTCGAGCCCTGGTCCGGGAAGATCCCACATGCTGCGGAGCAACTAAGCCCATGTACCACAACTACTGAGCCCACGTGCCACAACTACTGAAGCCCGCATGCCTAGAGCATGTGCTCTGCAACAAGAGAAGCCACTGCAGTGAGAAGCCCATGCACTGCAACGAAGAGTAGCAGCCAAAAGTAAATAAATAAATTTATTTAAAAAATAAAATAAAATAAAGTTAACCCATGGGGAATTCCCTGGCGACCCAGTAGTTAATACTTGGCTCTTTCACTGCCACGGGCCGGGATTCAATCCCTGGTCAGGGAACTAAGATCCCGCAAGCCACGTGGTGTGGCCAAAAAAAAGAAAAAAAAGAAATGTAAGCTCCTAAAAGAAAGGAGTGCCATATGTTTGGAACAGTGCCTAGCACTCTCTGAACAATCCATAACTATTTACTGAAATTGATGGTGGGTGAGGAACACAGCAACTATACAAGTTGGTATTCCTCAGGTCTATTTGTCTCAAATTTCTAAGGGGTTGTTCCTCTGAGACATTTCATCTTCCAGATTTAGTGAGTCAGGACAATTAAACATTATAGAAACATTGTACTCTTGTAATGGGACATTGCACCCCAGTTTTGTTTTGGTTTTAGCACTTCCCAGGATTATTCCATAAAGAAGTCACTTAAGGGAAATGCCTTGTGTATATTATTTTAATTGACTTCTGATTTTATTTCTTTATCCCTATTACTATTTGCATCATTATATTTATGGTCTCCTTGTTAATGTGAAATTCTACCTGTTCCTCTATTACAAAGGCATGGTTCTAATGAAGGTAATATCTAGGAAGGCAGAACACCTGAGTTCTCATCTCTGCTGGGAATTTTCTCTTATTCTTCTTAGCACTGGGAGAATGAATGATTATTGTCTATGAAATACTCTGAAATTCCTAGGTAGTGCTTTCAGACCTGACATTTTAATGGTAAAGTCAGAGATTTTTCTTCACAAGTGTTTTGAGGTCTCCTGGCAGAATTCTCTTTTTCTCTCTTGCACTCTTGCTCTTTAGAGATTTTGAAGATTGGCTCGCTATGTGATAGTTTCTACTAACCTTTATTTATTTATTTATTTATTTTGCGGTTCGTGGGCCCCTCATCGCTGCGGAGCACAGGCTCCGGGGTCATGGCTCACAGGCCCAGCCGCTCCGCGGCATGTGGGATCTTCCCAGACCGGGGCACGCACCCGTGTCCCCTGCATCAGCAGACGGACTCCCAACCCCTGCGCCACCAGGGAAGCCCGTACTAACCTTTTTTTAAAATTTAATTTTATTTATTTTTGGCTGCGTTAGGTCTTCCTTGCTGCGTGCATGCTTTCTCTAGTTGCGGCGAGTGGGGGCTACTCTTCATTGCGGTGCGTGGGCTTCTCATTGCAGTGGCTTCTCTTGTTGCGGAGCACGGGCTCTAGGCACGCGGGCGTCCGTAATTGTGGCTCGCGGGCTCTAGAGTGCAGGCTCAGTAGTTGTGGCGCACAGGCTTCGTTGCTCCGTGGCGTGTGGGAACTTCCCGGACCAGGGCTTGAACCCTTGTCCGCTGCATTGCCAGGTGGATTCTTAACCACTGCGCCACCAGGGAAGCCGTATTAACTTTTTATTAAATAATAATATCTCTGAATTCAGAAAATCCTGGAATTCCCTGGAGGTCCAGTGGTTGGGACTCCGCGCTTCCACTGCCGGGAGCCCGGGTTCGATCCCTGGTCAGGGAACTAGGATCCCGCAAGCAGTGCATCGCGGCCAAAAAAAGAAAATCCAGGAATTTCATGTCCTCCAGTGCCTTCACCTCTGTCCTACATTCTTTCAGACTTAGCTTTCTTTAGCCGGGTCAGCTTTTTTCTCTGTTGGTTTTAGCCAAGGGTATTCCCAGCCAAGACTCACTCTAGTCTTCCTGCTCCTGACTAGCTGTGGGCTCTCTACCACAGCATTTCCCTCTTCATTTCCCTGGTGTGCTTTGGCTCTGGAAGCTGTTGCATTTTCTTGTCCATTCTCTGTACATGCTCCTGGATTTTCCTTTTTGTTTGTATTCCAGTTATAAACATCTGTGATGTCTTTGGGCCTTCCCCACAGGTGACAGTTCCTTCTTTCTCCGCACCTGGCTTATGACCCCACTTCACATTCCTGAAACTCCAGCCGAATATCGCTATAACATGGCCCATTCTGCAACTCACAGCGTGATTGAGAAGACTTTCCGAACCCTCTGCTCCCGATTCCGCTGCCTGGATGGATCCAAGGGGGCACTGCAGTACTCACCGGAGAAGTCCAGCCACATCATCTTGGCCTGCTGTGTCCTCCACAACATCTCCCTGGAGCATGGGATGGATGTCTGGTCCTCTCCAGGGACAGGACCCGTGGAACAGCCTCCTGAGGAAGAGTATGAGCACATGGAGTCCTTGGACCTAGAGGCTGACCGTATCCGTCAGGAGTTGATGCTCACTCACTTCAGCTAATGTGGAAGGTGGGGAGGGGGGAGGCTTTCCAGAAGGAGCTGTGACAAACTTTCCCTCTCACCACCCCCTACACAGTTCCATCATCTAGCATGGCTGAGCCTGTGGACACTTGTCACAAACTGACATTTAATCTGCATGTTTTAGAAAGGTTGAGGCTAGGCCAGAATATCTTGATTCATTTGCAAGTTTATTAACTAAACCAAAACCTCCGAGACAACAGTTCTCTCCTATCCGTTGAACACCAGGTTAGCACCACTCACTCATTGGAAAGTTCCCTGGTTGCAGACATTTATATCATGCTTACAAAATCAAAGCAGAGGGAAAAATAGCATCTAGACAGCCAGAACACTTTGTTTCAGTTATCTAGAGATTTCAAAAGAAAACAATATTTGTCCTGAAAGATTTGGATGGTATTTTAGCTTTTCTACTTTACTACCTATATAGGCATAATCTGAGGCAAGTGTGAAGAGTAAATTTCAGTTGGGAAATGGTCCTCTGACATAAATAAATGGCTACTAATGTGATTTTTCAGCTTTGTGTTTTTAAGAGGAGGTTAGGGACAGTCCAAAACCTCCATCTTAATTCTGTCTGTAATTACTGAGCTGTGACGTGGACCTAGTTCCCAGGGAGAACATCTGGACTCCAATCTCTTACTTCCAACCCTGAGTAGGAGCTAAAGGCTAAATGGGTTTAAGAATTCAATCAGCTTAAAGAAGACAAGTCAAATAGAGACAAAACAGCAAGCTTACACATTACAGGGGATCTAAAGACCCTGAAAGATTGATGGGCAAAGGAAATTCACCCAGGTTTAGACAGTCCACATCTAAATAGATCACATTTCTTATGATTATGATGTTAGGATGTCTTTTTGGTCATTCTGCTTTGAAATTCCTTGTTCAGAAAGAAAGTTTAGGGGATACAGAAGACATGTATTAAAAAGGAGAGGTAAAAGGAATATAATTTCTTGGTTTGAAATGAATTTTGGAGTTAGACCTACTTGAATATCTTCTGTGCAAAGTGATGGACAGAACTTCTCAGGAAATAAATAATCCTCCACCAAGTCTTATTCTAAAATTATACTGATATAAAAATAACCTGGGCTTCCCTGGTGGCACAGTGGTTGAGAGTCCGCCTGCCGATGCAGGGGACATGGGTTCGTGCCCCGGTCCGGGAGGATCCCGCATGCCGCAGGGCGTCTGGGCCCGTGAGCCATGGCTGCTGAGCCTGCGCGTCTGGAGCCTGTGCTCCGCAATGGGAGAGGCCACGGCAGTGAGAAGCCCGCATACCTCAAAAAAAAAAAAATAACCTGATTGGAATAATGAAAGTGTGAATTAGGTTCACACATTGGTGCCTTTGCTGGGACAAAATAGAGCCTTTCCTGAGGATTGTTTTGTTCCCAGTTTCTCAGCCACTCACCCATGTGATCCCTCTGAATTGTCCTCATGGATCATTTCCTACCTGCCTTTGGCAGTGTTAATCTGGTGATTTTCAAAGTAAAGAAGTGAACAGCTGATGACAAAAGAAATTTGGAAATAAATTGAAGGTGACTCATGCACAAGATTAAAAACAATTATGGATTATTATCTGCTATTTATTTCTACTCCAAATGCTATTTTCCATCATCATCCTACTCTGTAAGGAGTGGGTCCATTTGGCAGGAGGTTGAGCTTAACAAGTGCAGTGATATTGCTGAGATGGGAGTGGACAATGAAGAGGTGACTGGAAACTTTTGTTCTATTCATTATGCAATAGAGGTGCCCTGTTATGTTTTTTTTTCTTTGTCAAGTTAAACCTGTGACCCAAGCTTGCTTTGTCTCCCTGATAGGCAATATTTTAACTCTCACAGTCTTTCCAAGTTTCCTGAGATGGGTACTTTTCCCTCTAAAGTTTTGGTTCTATTAATGAGTATTGCATGAGGAAAGGCATACTGCCACCTGTGCATCTTCTTCTTCTTCTTCTTTTTTTTTTTCTTTGCGGTACGCTGGCCTCTCACTGTTGTGGCCTCTCCTGTTGCGGAGCACAGCGGCCATGGCTCACAGGCCTAGCCGCTCCGCGGCATGTGGGATCTTCCCGGACCGGGGTACGAACCCGTGTTCCCTGCATCGGCAGGCGGACTCTCAGCCACTGCGCCACCAGGGAAGCCCACACCTGTGCATCTTAAGAGGCAAGGTGGAGTGTAATCTTGGAAAGTGCCTAGCACTTATCTTTCAAAAACCACATTAAAGGAAAATTGGGGTTTTTCACAACTTAACTCATTAGATGGTGACGTGAAGCCTCAGTGGGAGGGACAGTCTGGGGGAGAATTCATTAGCAATTTCAAGCCTATTATTTGCACACCAAAGATAATTTCTAAGTGCTGAACAGACCAAACATTGGCTGGAAGTGTTTTTCCCTGGGAGCATTTTATTTCCTAATAATTCCACAGAATAACAGTTAAAATCTATTCCTTTAATCTCCTTTCAACGTGGATTTTTATAGGCCAGGATTTTTTTTCAGTCCAGTTACACTTTCCTCAGAATGACCTAGGGGAGGGATCACGATCTGTATTTCTAAATTGCCAAGGGTTTGCTTATAGGGACTTTTTATAGGTGCCTGAGAAGTCTTCTCTTGAGGTCCTTATTGTGGATTTATAGTATCTTCCTGGTATAGCTTTGGGACAAAGTCAAGGATTTCACCTGTCTTATATAAGCCTCATCTTCCCATAGATGATTCCATCTGGCCAGCATAAAAGTTTTCCAGATTTGCCCTTAGCTGTTCCAAGACAGCAAAAGTCCCAGGATGTATTAAGGGAAAACTACAATACTGGTTTATCAGCGGTTTACTAATTCCAAATTATACAAAAGAGGGACCATAAACATATTCTTAGTTTAAAATGAACTAAACAGAGATGGAGCTCCTTTCTTGGACTGTAAAGGATCTATAGCAAGTTAATCTAATTTAGGGACAAGGAAACGACACAATTTTAATGGGATCATATATGAAAAAGTATAAGAGATAAGGAGGAATAAAATAGAGGCTATATAGATAATAGACATACTACAATTGTATCCCTACCTGACATAATAAACTGGAAGCTCAAGAACTGAGCTTAACCATTGATTTCCCTGACAGTGGAGGGGAAGTTAAGAAGAGATCAAGAAAATAAATTGGAGTTTTAACCACTGTGCATGCATATATCCTCAGGTCCCTCTTGCTCCCTAGATCCCACCCAGATTTTACAAAATTGTGAGTATAAGAGATAATGGACTCAGAATTAAGTAAAAATAGCAATGCAGGAAGGAAGAAAAAGTACTAGTTGAAGGCTGGGGACACCCCAGGAACCTAACTGCATAAAACTCACAGGTTTTTTATTTTTAATGTGACTACCATCTAATACCCTACTTCGTGATAATCAGATAAGAGGTATGAGATCTCTTGATATTAAACAGGAACAAGAAAAGTAGACCTTGAAATCACAGGCTGGTAAATTTCAAAAAGTCTTTTGGAAAGGAGTCTCCATGTTTGCCCAGCTAAACATTCCGTTTCAGTCTGTTGAGACTTTTTCTAACCCTTATATATACAGTTGTCTTTATAGAAGGGCTGATTTCCATGCCATTCTAGAGTCTTAAAAAGTTCAGACATTTCAATCCATTGATAAATTCCACCACTAGAAATTTATCCTATATAAATGATTCCAGAGAAGGAAAAGCCTGTTATGGTTCTGTGAATGGTTACCTGCTGTTCTGGGATCTCTCCTCTTCCCTGGGCTGCTCTTACATCACTACACAGCTTCTACCTTTACCATCCAACCCAAAGTGTGTACATTACCCCACAGTGCCATGAGACCAGACTACCAAAGAACAATAGAATTGCAACGCAAAACCTACAAGCGGCTCATCATTTTGGCTGCTCAAGGCCTAACTCCGCTTCCTGGACTTCATAATAAGATGACTCATGGTACTGCTACAGAATCTCATCTTAGGTTCAGGCCTGATTCCTACCACCCAATGTGGTAGGTTTCTCAGAGCCCAGAGCAAGATAAGGAACAGTCTCCTCCCATTCTCTCCTTTTCCCTCCCTTCACCCTTTATCACAGGCAATTCCCCCAGGTCAATAAGTCCCAATCCTCATTCCTGGTTTAGTCATTTTAAAAATATTTATTTATTTATTTATTTATTTTTGTTTTTGGCTACTTTGGGTCTTCATTGCTGTGTTCAGACTTTCTCTAGTTGTGGTGAGTGGGGGCTACTTTTCGTTGTGGTGCACAGGCTTCTCACTGTGGTGGCTTCCCTTGTGGAGCACAGGCTCTAGGCGCACAGGCTTCAGTAGTTTTGGCACACGGGCTCCGTAGTTGTGGCTCGCGGGCTCTAGAGTGCAGGCTCAGTAGTTGTGGCACACGGACTTAGTTGCTTCTTGGCATGTGGAACCTTCCCAGACCAGGGCTCAAACCTGTGTCCCCTGCATTGGCAGTCGGATTCTTAAGCACTGCACCACCAGAGAAGTCCCCTGGTTTAGTCTTTCCAGATTCTTTCCACATGATTGACAGTGGTTATATTTATTCTTAGGGTGACTAACTCTCCCGGTTTGCCCTCAGTTGTCGCAGTTTTAGCACGGAAAGTGCTGTGTCCTGGGAAACCCTTTAGTCCTTAGCAATCTGGGACAGTTGGTCACCCTACTTCAGGGTAAGCATCCTCTTACCTTCACGGGGGGTGACTCCTCCACAAGAATCCTATCAGAATACAATAATCAACAATCAACATAATAATGAGTTATTGAGTTTTTAACACCAAGGTGTAGGCTTCTGTGTTACATCCCAAGATGATCTTTCCTTCTGCCCACCTGGTTTCTTTTTCTCAGGTCTTCCTCCAATGTAAAAAGATTTCTGTGGGTTTGAGGGTTTCAACCCCTGATCTTTTGTGATCTACTCTTCTGTCCAAATATACTTGATAAGAACAAATAGTAGTTTACTGTCACTCTTGAAACAGTTTCTCTAATGAAATGTATCTGTAAAGATGCAACTCTGCCTGTAGAATAAACCATCTTTTCCATGGTTTCACAGAGCAGTCTAGCCTCAGTTTCTCAAACATCTCCATTTTCAGATGTTGATTTTAGGTTTATATTTGCATAACCTTCAGGTGTTTTTCCCAAAATAAATGTCTCCAGATTTGAAAAACCTAAAACTTCTTATAGCCTCAAAAGTAGTTTGTTTAGTTTTCCTCACTGAAATCAAGGTTTCAAAATAAAGTCATTGTATGGGTCAAGTTTGAGTGAGGGCTGTAGCTTTAGACACTTAAGCCCCACAAGCCTCCCCAAGAAGGAAGCTTCCCTAAAGCGTGTATTCTAGAAGTAGAAACTCAGCCCTGGGAAACAGTAAAGCAAAGTCTAGGAATTTGGCAGACTGCTTATTTAGTCATCTCCTAGAATCCAGTTGCCCCTGACTTTTCATGGGTACATGGCTTCCCAGGATAAGGACAAATTCCTAGTTAGGTGTGGCTATGTGACTAAATTCTGGCCAGTGGAATGTAAGTGGAAATGTCCTGTGCTATTTTCAAGATGTGTCCTTATGGCTAGGAGACATGCCTTTCCTCTTTCAGCTTCCTGCTGGTTGGAATGTAGACATGATGGCTAGAGCTTGAGCAGCTGTCTTGGATCTAAGACAAAAAAACACTTATTGAACATATCACAGCAACAACATAGAAGCCTGGTCCCTGATGCTGAATGGCCACACCTTACCCTAGATTTCTTTTATATGACAGAGAAATAAACCTCTGCCTTGTTTCCTTACTCTTTTTTTAAAATTAATTAATTAATTTTTGACTGTGTTGGGTCTCTGTTGCTGCATGCGGGCTTTCTCTAGTTGCAGCGAGCGGGGGCTACCCTTTGTTGCGATGTGTGGGCTTCTCATTGTGGTGGCTTCTCTTGTTGCAGAGCACAGGCTCTAGGTGCGCGGGGGCGTCAGTAGTTGTGGCACTTGGACTCAATAGTTGTGGCTCATGGGCTCTATAGAGCGCAGGCTCAGTAGTTGTGGCACACGAGCTTGGTTGCTCTGCGGCATGTGGGATCTTCCTGGAGCAGGTCTCAAACCCATGTCCCCTGCATTGGCAGGCATACTCTTAACCATTGCGCCACCAGGGAAGCCCCTTGTTTCTTTACTCTTTTTGTTTATGTGCAGTAGCTTCTTTTTTTAAAATAAATAAAATAGTTTCATTTATTTATTTTTGGCTGCGGTGGGTCTTCGTTGCTGCCTGTGGGCTTTCTCTAGTTGCGGCGAGTGGGGCCGAGTCTCCTTTGTGGTGCCTGGGCTTCTCATTGCAGTGGCTTCCCTTGTTGTGGAGCACGGGCTCTAGGCACGCGGGCTTCAGTAGTTGTGGCTCGCGGGCTCTAGAGTGTGGGCTCAGTAGTTGTGGCGCACGGGCTTAGTTGCTCTGCGGCATGTGGGATCTTCCGAGATCAGGGCTCGAACCCATGTCCCTTGCATTGACAGGTGGATTCTTAACCACTGTGCCACCAGGGAAGTCCTGTGCAGTAGATTCTAATCATTAATAATAAGGTTATAACTGCCTCTTTCCAGGAGATGCAATACCTATTACACAGAAAATGTTTGGAAGCAAGATACATATTCAAAATGGGAAGCATGTTTAGTAAATCCTCTCAATGGAATATTGCGCAATTGTTTAAAAAAACAACTATTAAAGCCTTTAATAGGGAAATAATATAATGCAAAAAAATAACACTATTGTATCTCTGCTTAAATTAAACTTTAAAAATTATGTAGAGGAATTCCCTGGCAGTGCAGTGGTTAGGATGTGGTGCTTTCACTGCTGTGACCCGGGTTCAATCCCTGGTCGGGGAACTAAGATCCCACAAGCCACACAGCATGGCCAAAAAATTAAATAAAAAAATAAAATAAAATGAAAAATTATGTAGAATATTTCCAAGGACTTTATGAGAACATGAACAAATTAAAAGTTCGTGTTTTGGACGCAGATTGTTAAATTCTTTCTTTTTAAGCTTTTATAAATGTTGCTATAATGTTTACTCATTTGAAAAGTCCTCTAAACAGTGATAGACAAGGGACTTCCCTGGTGGTGCAGTGGTTAAGAATGGGCCTGCCAATGCAGGGGACATGGGTTCAAGCCCTGGTCCGGGAAGATGCCACATGCCGCAGAGCAACTAAGCCCATGTGCCACAACTACTGAGCCTGTTCTCTAGAGCCTGTGAGCCACAACTACTGAGCCCATGTGCTGCAACTACGGAAGCCTGCACACCTAGAGCCTGTGCTCCGCAACAAGAGAAGCCACCGCAATGAGAAGCCTGTGCACCAGGACGAAGAGTAGCCCTGCTCTCTGCAACTAGATAAAGCCCGTGCATAGCAATGAAGACCCAAAGCAGCCAAAAAATAAATAAATAAATAAATAAATAAGTTTATTTTAAAAAAAGTGATAGACAATAAAGCGTTTTGTCCTCATATTATGGATGCTGGTCTTATCCTGCATTTTATACATATGAGCTGTTCCTTAAATATTTTCATGAATTTAAAGGATTTAAAAAATTACAATAAATTGTGAATAAAGCTAATGTTTTAAGAATGTGGGCTTTCACTTTGATTAGATTATATACTCTTTAGGGGCTGGGACTATCTTTTCTTTTTACACCTTTACTCTCCAAGTCTCTTCCCTCCTTCGAAGGAGGTAAGGTAAACTATTATTGCTCACAGTTGGTAACCCATATTGTAGTGATCTATATGATTTACTAAATTGTGCCTGGGATGAACATATTAATCCATATTTGTGCTGACCATATTAGTCTGTCTACTAAGAGACTCCAGAAAAAGGCTATTGTGATGATAAAAATGTCAACACACTTCGTTAAGTTCAGAACCCAAAGAAACTTGGTTATTATGTAAGAAGCACACCTGTGGTTCTAGGCCTTTGGAATAAAATAAAAGAGAAAAGCAGTACGTGTATTATTTATTTATTTATTTATTTATTTATTTATTTATTTATTTCCTGTCTTAAGATCAGACTACAGAACCCTGAATATGGAAGCTAAATTGGAGCTTTAATAGAGATTATTCACTCTGTTCCTCAGTCTGGATTCTCTCATTCTCTGTGTCATACCTCTATCTATATACCTATCTATCTATCTATCATTTTTTTCATTCACCTCAATGTTTCATGAGGAAACTAAGGTCAAATTTGCTCAGTTGGGATAGTGTTGAGAGTCCATAAGGCAGTCGCTGAACTATAGTTAGATAACGTGTTATTATACTATGACTTGATCTTCAACACTCTCAAGAAAAATTCGGTTCTCTAAACAATTTAGACAGCAGGCAGCTGACACAGAAAATGGCAGAAGCCCAGTCTGCTTTACTCCGTGGCTTATGATCTGGGTTTGTTTATTTATGCCTTGGACAGGAGCCGGACCTTGAGTTGGAGCGAAGCTGTTTTTCGACGCTCGACTCTACTGCCTTGAACGATTGCCTGGGCGCTCCTCCTTTGATGTCTGGGCGTTCGTGTATTCGGTGATCTTTTGCGCCGTCTTCTTGCTTGATGTCTCCCGAGCGGTGGCGGCGCCGGTTGGAAGGCTGACTTATCTGCGAGGCCCCGCGCTCAGGCTGCTTTCTCCCGCTGGTCGGTAGAGCGGACCCCTTGCTTCCTCCTTGCTTCTTCTTCTAGTCTGTGGCTCAGTCCACTTGCTGGGCTGCAAACTGAGCCCCCTCCCGCCTTTCAGGTAGGCCACGGGAGGAGCCTGGGAGGCCCGGCCCGGCATCCTTCCGCCGCCGTGTTGAGAAGACCTTGGCGCCGGCGGGTGGGCGGCGGGTCGGCAGCGGAGACACGGCCAGAGGAGGAACTACCCGGCTGCGTTCGGGGGCGCGGTCGGTGAGGCGGCGGGAAACTGAGGGAGAAGCCGGAAGGACGCAGAGATGGTGGGGCTGCCCGGTGCGGTTCGGTAGGGAGGGGATGTTGGCTTTGGGGCGGGTGTCGGTACCCCCAGTGTGTGGGGAAAGTCGCTTTCCAGGAACGGATAGAGCTTTGCGCGCTTTGGCTCTCCTTTATTCCTCCCCCTCCACCCACCAAAGGCTCCGGGTGTCATGACTCAGTTGCACTGGGGACACTTTATGAGTCCGGCCTTTGAAGGGGCCTTTGAATAGGTGGAGGCTTGTGGAACAGGGCCCTCTGGCTCCTGTGAGCGAAGTGTCATGTTCTCGCCTTTTTTGGGTAGGGAAACTGAGGCTGATCTAGGACGTGACTTTTCCCCGTAGCCCTGACAGATCTTTAAATGCACCGTAAGTCATTTTTTGTTGTTTACCAGTTCAATTTTTTTCCCCTCACTTTACCAGTCATTTTATCCACATAGTGATTTGCCGTTTGATTGTCTGTGATCCCTCCTTCCTAGGAATATAGAGTCCGTCACTGGGGATTGCAGAAGTTAAGGGACCACGCGATCTTTGGCTGGTTTTGCTTTTTAAAGTCTGTATCATTTTAGCGAGAGTAGAAACAATTTCTTTGTTTCTTGATAGAAAATTTTGTTTGCTGTCTGTTTTGCTTACTGATTGATACTTATTTCTCCTTCTTCCCCTCAGCCTGTTTCTCTTTGGAAGTCTTTCAACTGTGGTGTTAAGTGGTTAACGTCCTGCAGAGGATGGTCAAGATTTTGAAGTCAGATATTTATCCTCAGAGAGTGCTTTCTAGGAAGAATCCAAATAAAACTCAAGGAGTCTCTTTCGGACCAGTTTTGTATTTGACTAGTGGTTTAGTTACTGCATATACTAGAGTTAAAAAGCCTGTGTGTAGAAATCATTCAAGTATTGAGATATTTAAATTGAAAGTTAGCATTCTGGGAACTCCATTATGTTTTCCTTTTCTCTCCCAGCTTGGAAATTTTGGAGACTACATGTTCTTACTCATTTTATTTTCATTGGATTCAGTGTCATGATTCTAATTTGTGTAATATCTTTGTTGAAAGAAATAACCTAAAGGTCATTCTAGGTTGAATAAGTATTTCTACAATACGTATGTAGAATCAGTAGGAGATAGGCTTTCTTAAGGGAGAGGAGACTAAATTTGTAGTCCTTGGATGGAAACTATACAAGTCTATGTTCTTTAACAGATTTAGACTTCTCATATGAGTTTTGGAAGGATTATTGTTCCTTATTATTATTATTGTTATTATTATTATTTTGTTGAGGTCAGCAGGATTTAAATGAAGGGCCCTTGATCATGAGTGATTTCCTAGTTACTAGGACCTTAGTGCTCCCAGAAAGGGATTCATGAAGAGTCATGAGACTATCTTTATGGAGAATCTAGATTGGGAAGTTAGGCTAAGAATGTGTGTTCTCTGGAAAAGTTTTTACGGTAGAAGAGAATTTATATCAGAGGAAAAAATTTGGAGAAGGAAAGGACATTACCCTCTGGGGATTGATAGGGTCTGCATAGAATTTAGAGTTAGTGTAGTATCTCAGTGGCTACTAATGAATGCTAAATAATAAATGGAATTTGCTCTGAGTGTCAGGAAGAAATGTTAGGAACATTTTGTTATGCTTCCGTAGAAGATAATTAGCAGAGGTTTAAGTTGAATTGAGGAGGACAAGAAATATGGTTGTGCTGGTGGGGAGGGGTAGAGCTTCTTATCAGCTTCTCCCCTGCTTTGTGATAGAAATTCACTCAACTCTTACCTTTCTTGGTTAAATCTTGTGTTCTTTCAAAGTCAGATCAAGCTCTCTCCTGGCATTTCTTTTCAGAATTTACAAATTCAGGGTGTGACTGAATTATTCTGTCTTCTCTTCTCGGGGATTGTTAAAGATGTGAACTTCTTCGAATGTCTTCTAGAACTTTTCCTAGAAGGAGTTATGTATAGCACTTGAAAAAGATTAGTTATGTATATCACTTTGAAAACAATCGGTTATTTTTATTAACAGAGTAATTACTTATTTTTATATTGTATAATTTTCAAAATATTTTCAGCTTGTTTTAGGATACTTATGAAACTTATTCTTTTGATCATGCTCCTTTATGCTGCTTATTAACACTGAATCCAGAACAAACATTTATGGTCTTCAAGGATCTTCATGAACGTTTATGTTGACAGTTTATGTTGACAATTTATCTCACTCTTCCCATTTATCTCACTCTTAAAGGAATTGGAGAAAAGGTTTGTTGTTAGCACACTGAGGTCTCTTTTTTTAAGATACTTCTCAGCCCTGATAGAGTTATTTTGGAATGGGATGCAAATCGTTTTGCCCAGTGGTTTGGTTTACCAAAAAAAAATACCCTTAAGTTCCTTTAATCATAGTCATGCTCGTTTCTTTCTCCAGTTGTTCCTCATAAAACCAGAGAGAACTTTCTGTTTCTTGTCATAATTTTTGTTTGTACGGAAGTGCTATGGTACAACTGTACCACGGTTTGGGGGTAATTTATATTTTATATTTTCGAACCCCTTCTACCCCCAAGTTAATTAGATCGTTTTTTTTGGTCCCTTTTTCTCAAAGCTAAAATTAGTTGCTGATAGATAAAAATGTTGTGATCGCTTATTGTCAGAATATATTTATATGCTCAGTAGTATGTGGCAGTCTGCCAAAGTGATGTGGCTAGAAGAAAACAGATTGAGGAATCAGGAGACCTGGGTTTAAGTCCTAGGTTTACCAACTTACTAGCTGAGAAATCTTGCACAAACTATTTAAGGAGGCCATAGGGAAGGTTACTGTCCTTTATTGAGCATTTACTGTGTCGTGTTCTTTGCAGGTGTTAATCTCACTGAATGCTCATAACAGTCCCTTAAGGTAGATACTAATTTCCCCATGGATACTGAACTCACAGAAAGTAAATAATTTGTCCAAGATCACACAGCAAGTATGTAGCAGAGCTGGGATTCAAATTCAAGGCTTTGAGTGCTTTTATGTGTCTGTATTTAAAGAATGGGAAAGATAGTACTTCTATTGTAATACTTCTGTTGAGAAAAAAAATACATGAAGCTGCTTTGAAAAGATAAAGTGCTCTTCACATGTTAACTTCTATGCTGTCTTACAGCAACAATGAACAGCTGTCATCTGGGTTCTTGGACAGCTTGCTTCTTTGAAGGCAGCATTATGCCTGACAGTCATGGAGGATAGAGGTGACAAACATTAAATGCATTGGAGAAGCTTACTACATGTTTGTGGAAAGGAGTAAGTCCTTGGAAGTGCTAGTGAAAGAGTTGTACGTGCTGCATGTTACTCCCTCTATTCCAGTTAGTCCTGGCTTGTTTATAGATTAGCGTAGTCTTTTCTAACTTGTTCTCTATCTCTTCCTTCGCTCTTAAGAGTTGATAATCTTCACTTCACCTAAATTTTTTCCTTTATTTATTGAGTATTGTTGCACTGCATTTTTTCCTGAGGTATGAAATATTCCAGTCAGACCTTTTGGATCTATTCCTTGATTGTGACTGTATGTTTCAACCCTTACCTTTTCAGACTTTTGTTCATCTACCAAATATTTATGGAAGTCTCATTAGATGCTGGGATATAAAAGTAGACATGAGTGTTCCTGCCCTTATGGAGATAATCCCAGTGGGGAGCAGAGTTGACCAGGTATCTGGTAAAGACTGAAATTTAGGCTGTGCTATTAAGGAAACAAACAAGGGCTGACAGAGAGAGAGATGAGAGAGATGAAGGAGTGAGGAAGGCACTGGGAGTTCACGGGGATTGGGGTCTTCAGCCATGGCATCCTTAAGCCCCCTAAAAAGTTGGAAACATACCATGATTCAGTAAATTAATGTTCCCCTGTTGCCATTGCAATGGAAGTCTTCATTTAAGATTGCTACATAAAATATTTGTCTGTTACTTAATGTATGATGACACTGGATTTGGCATAGCAAAGGATAACTATGACTTAATGAATATCCAGCATGCTTGACTAATGAGTTTAATTTTTTACTTCTTATGTGTTAGTTTTCATTTATTAATTTTTTCCAAAAAAAACTGTCCTTTGGAAGTTGAGTTCAATGAATTTGAAAACTGGGTACATGCCTTCAGGTGTTTGTAGCAGGGAATAAGCTGAGGTATTTAGCTTAATATAAAAGGAGAGATTTAGGAGAATTGTCATGAAATTGAGAGAGGGAAAATGTAGGTTGCTGTTGGGTGTGTATATAATAACACCTACAATCTTGTTTGGTACTTTTCCTGCAAGAAATTAAAAGTATTTTGCAAACATTTTTTCCTACTACTTACTGGAATTACATTTCTATCTGTAGGATTCACTGAGGCAAATTTCACATTTCATGATTTCATCATTTGTTTATTTCTGCTTCCCAGGATAGAACATATATTCTCCCATGAACCGAAATTACTTTGTTTTAGGTATATATGCCTATGATATAATGAAACATCTGAAATTTTGCTGAATTGGAGAGGATTAGTATGCATGTTTGATTTGGGGAGAGAATTGGAGTATTTCTGTCTAGCTGACCTGTGAAAACAAGGCAAAAAAATATGTCTTGCCAAACTCTTGAAATAATAGCATAGTGGTCCTGACTCTGGAGCCAGGCAGTCTGGGTCCAAATCACTGTGCCAGTACCTAACTAGGTCTGCGACTTGGGCAAGTTAATTAATCTCTCTGTGCCTCTCCTCATCTGTAGAATATCATACGGTTTGTTGTGAGAATTAAATGAGTTGACATATGTAAAGTGTTTAGAATAGCACATAGCACTATACATGCCAGCTGTTATCATTTTCAATATTGTTATAATAAGCTAAAGACTATATGTTCTTCAAAAGCAGAACAGATAATAGTGATGCTTAGATTGAAGTGTAGGGTCTTTTGAGAAAGCTTGAGTAAGGAATAGGAAGTTAAAGCAGCATATTTGTCCCTCCTTCCCCTCAGTGTCCTTCAACCTAGAGTGACAGGATAAGTCTTTACTGGGAAAGAGAAAACCTCCAAAGCAACAGTGTCTGAAAGAGTTCCAGATATTAGATTGAGGGCAAAACTTTGAGGATTTTGTAATATATGTAGCAAAACAGTCTAGAGCTATTTTAGGAACAGAAGAACATTTCTTTGCAAAACAGGTAGAAAATGATAGTATCTGAATTTTACCATCTATTTGAACTGTGATTGGTGCTTGAAGGATTTTGAAGAGAGTGATTAAAGTTGTGGAAAAGGGTGATATTTAGGGAAAAGTCAAAGCAACCAAATCACCTTGGGTAAACATCTGGAAGAGTGAACATATTTTTTGCTTAGTGGTAAAGACTGAGCATCCAGTAGAGTTAGTTTTTCTGTTTGTTTTTTAATTAATTTTATTTTTGGCTGCGTTGGGTCTTCGTTGCTGCACGCGGGCTTTCTCTAGTTGCGGCGAGCAGGGGCTACTCTTCATTGTGGTGCACGGGCTTCTCATTGCGGTGGCTTCTCTTGTTGCGGAGCACCGGCTCTAGGCGCGCGGGCTCAGTAGTTGTGGTGCACGGGCTTAGTTGCTCCGCAGCACGTGGGATCTTCCCTGAGCAGGGCTCAATCCCGTGTCCCCTGCCTTGGCAGGAGGATTCTTTTTTTTTTTTTTTTTTTTTTTTTTTTTTGCGGTAGGCGGGCCTCTCACTGCTGTGGCCTCTCCCCCTGCGGAGCACAGGCTCCGGACGCGCAGGCCCAGCGGCCATGGCTCACGGGCCCAGCCGCTCCGCGGCATGTGGGATCCTCCCAGACCGGGCCACGAACCCGTGTCCCCTGCATCGGCAGGCGGACTCTCAACCACTGCGCCACCAGGGAAGCCCGGCAGGAGGATTCTTAACCACTGCGCCACCAGAGAAGTCCCAGAGTTAGTTTTTTATTACTGTTATCCCTTTATGCATTATAAATTGTGGGTTTCTTCAGTCTTTGCCTTAACTGTTTGTTTTCATCTCCAAATCTCTATAATATTCCTGCTCTGTCATTTAAAAAAGCCTATTTAATGACTACAGTAGAGTCTGTTTTTTCAGTCATTCATCCAGTAAATGTCTATTGAATGTTTACCTCTGTGGGAGATGGTGAGGATACCCTAATAAGAGCTGATCAGAGCCAGTGCTTATTGAAGTGCTTTGCACCAGGTACTGTACTAAGTGCTTTGTGTTGTTGATTCTTTTCATTCTTATAACAACCTTATGGCGTAGGTACTTTTGTTCTCCCCATTTTCTAGATGTGGAAATGGTGGCACAGAGAAGTTAAGCAGTTTGCCCAAGGTCATAGAGCTCGTACGTGGCAGAACCAGGATTTGACTCCAAGCAGCCTGGCTCCCCTGCTCCTAATCCCTAAATTATACTGATTCTAAACTATCAATACTTTAAACAATTCTAAACTCTCTAAACTACTGCCATTATACCAAGAGTACAGTGAAAAAAATAGACGTTGTCCATGCCCTTATGGAGATTATGATCCAGAGGAGAGAGAGGCAGTAAACAAAAAATACACCAATAGGGACTTCCCTGGTGGTCCAGTGGTTAAGAATCTGCCTTCCAATGCAGGGGACGCTGGTTCATCCCTGGTCGGGGAACTAAGATCCCACATGCCATGGGGCAACTAAGCCCGCATGCCACAACTAGAGAGAAGCCCACTGCTGCAACACAACGAAGAGCCCGTGCTGCAACTAAGACCCGATGCAGCCAAATAAATAAATAAATATTTATAAAAAAATACACCAATAAATGTATAATTACAAAGTATGTAAAGTCTTATGATGGAAAAGTAAAAAAGATTATAGCAGGGGGACGTGAATTATATTGGAGCTTTGGGGGAGGTTTCTCTGAAGAAGTGATATTTAAGTAGAGACTAGAAGGATGAAAGGGGAAGGGAAAGGAATAGCATGTGTGAAAGCCTTGGGGTGGGAGAGAACTTGGCACATTTGAGAAGCTGAAAAAAGACTGGTGTGCTTTGAATGCAATGAGCAATGGGTAAGAATGGGGGGCATAGGATGAGGATAGAGACTTAGGAGGACTGTGTCAAGGATTTTGGATTTTTTTCCTAGCTATAATCAGAAGCCTTTGAAGGTTTTAAGAATGAGTGTTGTAACCTAATATATGATTAAAAAAATTTATTCTGGCTACGTTGTGGAAATTTTTGAAAATGTGGTGGAAAAAATTGGAAATTGTGGAAAATGTGGAAAGAGAGGAAGTGGGGAAAGTCTAATAATTAGGATGCCTTATAGTGGTCCAGGCAAAAGATGACAATGGTTTAGATTAGGCTGTAGGCAGAGGAGATGGAGGAAAGTAGAAAGATTCAGCAGATATTTTAGAATTAGGACAGAACGACTTAATGATGGATTGGATATGTGGGAAGAGAGAGGTATCAGGTATGATTCCCAGATTTCTGGCATGAGTATCAGCATCTCAGAAGTGGCCATTTCTGAGGTGGAAATATTGGAGGAGGGGTAGATTTTAACTTGAGTTGGGGAGTGGAATGAAAGCCTCAATTTTAGTCATGCTAAGTGTGAGATATCTGTGAAATAATACACGTGGACCCATCAAGTAAGCAGTCATTGAGCTAATGCTCACAAGTGGCACTGGAAATAAACCTGGATGCCCCAGTATATAGGTGTTAACAGTGAGGGAAAATGGATGAGTTTACCCAGACGAAAGGCATGTATAGACTAGGAGTAGAAGAGCGCTTAGGGCCAAGCTGCAAGGAATTTAAGAGAAAGTCTCAGAAACTGGGAGAGGAGCGTGTTTCAGGGAGGAAGTGATCACCTGTACTTTGTTTGATTTAGCAACGCAGAGATCACTGATGATCATAGCAAGAACAGCATTGGAGGAATGTAGGGCCAGAGCCAGATTAAAGTGGGTTTAAGAAGTGGAAAGGGAGGAAGTGGAGATGGTCTGTATATTTAGATTACTACCATGTGTGTCTTCCCATAAGAAGTAAGACTTTAAGAAGAAGTAATATCATAAGGTCCATGAACATAGGAACAGTACCTTTTCACTTTGTTGTCCTTGCCTGCTTAGTCTTGGTGTCTTGCGAAAAAGTTGTATTAAAGCAGAAAGGGACAAGGGAATGAGGATATTCTCAAGATGGTGAGATAATGATTCTCATGGTCTTTATACGTGGCCTCAGAGTTTAAGGCTTTATGTATACTTTTTAGCTTTGCTATCATTAGCCTTTCTATTTTCACCTCCCTACCTAATGGATCTTTTGTATTTTAGTATTATTGGTTTTGGATTTTTTAAATTATTATTGTATTTATTAACCACCTGCTTTGAGCAAGCACTTTTTTCTTTCTTTTTTTTTTAAAATTAATTAATGTATTTTTGGCTGCGTTGGGTCTTCGTTGCTGCACGGGCTTTCTCGTTGCGGCGAGTGGGGCCTACTCTTTGTTGCGGTGCGCAGACTTCTCACTGCGGTGGCTTCTCTTGTTGTGGAGCACAGGCTCTGGACGCATGGGCTTCAGTAGTTGTGGCTCGTGGGCTCTAGAGCACAGGCTCAGTAGTTGTGGCGCACGGGCTTAGTTGCTCCATGGCATGTGGGATCTTCCTGAACCAGGGCTCGAACCCATGTCCCCTGCATTGGCAGGCGGATTCTTAACCACTGTGCCACCAGGGAAGCGCCAGTTTTGGTTTTTAAAGTTCATTCCTTACCTTTATCTTTTTGTTACTGCTTTCTTATGGTCATTATTGCTATAGCTAATTAGCTGTTATGTTTGGTTATTTACTTTATTTCCCTTTATTCATTCACTTATTTATTGGCTCTTGTTTCCATATGGGATACTATATAACTCTAGACTTTATTTTGGTTTCTATTTTGTTTCCCATTTACATATTCTTTGCTCAAAGTCTAATTGGCTATATTGAAGTGATATTAAACATTTTGGCTACCATTCTGCCTAGAATTTTGTATGATGACTTTCCTGGAAAGGGTAAGCATTTTATGGTTATTGTGCCCATTAGTTCTCCTAGCATTCTTTTTTTTTTCTTTTAAAATAATTTATTGAGGTAAAATTCACATAACACAAAATTAACCATTTTAAAGTAAACAACAGTTCAGTGGCATTTGCACAGTGTTGTGCAACCACTACCTCTATCTAGTTCCAGAACATTTCCATCATTCCAAAGTAAATTCTCTTTCCAATTGAGCAGTTTCTCTTCATTCCCCCCTTCCACTAGCCCCTGGAAATGAGCAATCTGCATTCTGTCTCTATGGATTGATATATTTTGGATATTTCATATAAGTGGAATCATCTAGTATGTAACCTTCTGTGTATGTATAGACCAAAATTTTGTTTATCCATTCATCCATTAATGAACGGTTTAGACTGTTTCCACCTTTTGGATATTATGCATAGTGCTACTGTAAACATGCATGTGCATGTACTTGCTTCAGTTGTTTTGGGTATGTACCTAGGAGTGGAATTACAGAGCCCTGTGGTAATGTAATTGTTATGATTCTTCCTAAACCATAGGGATCAAAGCCAACACCTGCAGTTTCTATAGAGTGTGTGATGTGAGAGTTGTTGGCTTAGATTGGGATTGAGAATCTCTTTTCGTGTGTTTAACTTTTTGAGGGATTGAGTTCTCCTTTACTCATTTTGTTATTTGCATTTTACTGATGGGATAATTGAGGTACAGCATCTGCATGGTTTTAACTTCATATCTTCTTCAGAGCAAGTCAGTGATGGAACTGGGAATTTAAGACTCTGAATCACGTTCTTTGTCTAGGTGACCCACTGAAAGCCATGTGGCATTTACATGAAGCTGTTTGAAATAGGTTTCCTATATTTTATAGTGTCTTGAAGGGGTATTGTTCAGGTGGTGTTAAGCAGATGTTTTCTTTCCATAGTGGAGAAGACAAGAGGGAATGTGTTTTAACTGCAACGGAAAAGATATAGATTACAAATTAGAAAGAACTTCCTGACTACAAGATACTGGAATGTTACCAAGGAAGGTTGTGAAATATCTTTCCCAAAGACTTTGTTGATTTAGGTGTGCACTTCTTAAGAAATGAGGGAGATTACAAAGATGACTTCCCGAGGTCCCTGGTAACCGCAGGAAATAGTTGTTTGATGGTTAATCAGGCAGTATCCCTGGCATTTTAATGAGTATATTTTCATTTTCCTTATGAAGAAATAATCATTAGAGAGTAGGTGAATTGCTCAAGGTCTCCTGGTAAAATAGATTAGCATTCTGAATCTTCTTGGCTCCCAAGTTGAATGCTTAGGGATGTGTTCTTTATTGTAAATGAGTCTTTTCATGGCTGTATGATGTATTATTGTTATAATTCTTCCTAAACTGTAGGGGGTCAAAGCCAATACCTGCAGTTTCCATAAAGTTGATAATTTGAGAGTTGTTGGTTGAGCTTAGATTAAGACTGAGAACCTCTTTCCTGTGAAAATGGATTTAGTCTCCTGTTACACATATAGAAAATGGAACACATTATCAGTAACAGACTAAGGTAATAGATTCTTTTTTTTTTTTTGGTTAATAGATTCTTAATGACTAGTTTAGGAAGGGCCAGGTTAAAGTTGCTTGGGTGAAGGTGCACATGACATCAGCATATTTTTGGTTTGTAATGCCTGGAGAAATAGAAGCCAGAAGATGGGCAAATGAACATTAGATTCTGTTGTAGAACATGAACATAAAAATACTCATTAAATGCAATATTAAGTAGCCAATTTAAATGGTCAGCTCAGGAAGTGCCAAATTTAAGGTGCTCAGAACAACATTAACTCATTCACCTGACACTTGCGGTCTGCATTATGGTAACTCATAAGGGATCTCAGGTCCATTATCAACATTGTGCTTTGAGATCCATGGGTCATTGACTGACTGGGAAACTAAGCTGGGAGGGGGTATTACCACTGGTACCTTTAATGAAGGGTTTGTTAGGTTTGTTTATTTTAGTTGAGCTGTGGGAGCATTTACTTGTTTACTTCTTTGCTACTGAAGATAACCATCAAGTATATTTTATTGAGCTTTCTTGAATTGGCAACAACTGCTACCTCTGCAGGATAAAAGAGTGGGGAGCCAACTTGCCAATACTTACCATGTGCCGGGAAGTTTATATTTGTTCCTCCATGTAATGTTAATAACAAACCTATGAAGTGGATGGTGGTATCTCTGTTGTAAAGGATAAGACAAAGTGATCCCTCATGAGGGGTCTCAGGTCTGTTATCAGAATCGTGCTTTGAGGTCTACTGGTCCTCTTACAGATGGTGAGTGGCAAAGCTGAGATGGAGAAGGCAGCCTTCTGTATTAAGCTAGTGTATTCTTTGGAGGTGCCTAAGGGATGTCCATGAGAGTGAGGAAGAGCTTTGGTTCTCCCAATCTGCTTAAACCAGAGCAGCTCAACTTTGATCTCTTTTATATTTTAGTGTTTTCACATAAGATTTCATTTGGAAAAAGGGTTTTGCTTCTATAAAAACAAAAAAAGGAAACAGAGCTGCTCAACTTTGATCTCTTTTATATTTTAGTGTTTTCACATAAGATTTCATTTGGAAAAAGGGTTTTGCCTCTATAAAAACAAAAAAAGGAAAGGAAGAAAACATGGAAGACCACTGTGGAATCATGAAAGAAATTAGTTAAGACAACCTGAAGATTGAAAAGATGGCTAATTACATAACTGCCGATCAGGAAATTATGTCAGAGTTTGAAGTGACTTGATGTCACAGCCATATGTGCAGTGCAGTTATTCTGTTCTTAGGGAGCATAGGATAGTGGGAAAAGAGCATGGACTCTAGAGTTTAAATTCTAGCCCAGCCCCTGGGTAGCTGTGGAATTTGGGGATTCTTCTTTAAACCTGGTGTGCACCAGTGTACAATACAACACCTATCTTTCAAGAGTTGTAAGGATAAGAAATATCATGTAAATACTGTGAGTGCCTGGCTCATAGTCATATCCCCCCCAATACTAGCTATTGCTAAGATGATGATGATGTTGATGATGGCAATTTTTTAGTGTATTAACATTGCCTTCCCAAATGCCTGAAGAGCTTCTGCCTTATCAAGGATAGGCAGTCCTTTACCTCTGTATATATGTATCTCATCATGCTTAGCATGTCTGTTTTTGATAAAGTTCATCTTTAAACTGCACATGATTCATGAATGCATCTATCATTGATGAAATGAGAAAACTTGAACATCACTAAGTTTTTCATTGGACTTAAAGAAGCAGGAGTGGAAAGGAACTCCATACAATGAGTTGAGAGACTTGGGCTTTTGTCTGAGAGCTGCCCTTAGTGAGTCTTGTAACAATGGACAAGTGAATTTTTACCTTTTTAAGTCCCTATGTTCAAAATGTTGTCTAAGTCACTTTTAACTCTGCACATCCATGATTTCACCAAAAAGGTTAATTTCTTTTCATTGCCAAAATTTCAAAAAATTACAGCATTAAGGAGCTTTCTGCTGATTTGAGCTGGCAGCTTCTGTTCATACTAATTGAGCATGTCTGGGGCAGTGTTTTGTATAGAAGGACATTGCAGACCTTTTGCCAGAGATCACGAAGAGAAATATGTGACTTGTAGAATATGAGTGGAATTGAAACTAAGAACAATTGTAAGGAAGCTAATGACACTTGATTTCGGGAGGAGAGCTGGATTCTTCAAACCCACAGCACTTTGTACTTCCTTGAGGGTAACACTCGCCACATATCAATATGGCAGTTATAGTTACAGTATATTGCAGTTGCAGTTTGAAAGGTCTTTGAGGTTGGAGGCCTTTTCTGTGTTTTGTTTGTTTGTTTTTACCTCTCTTTCACTGTCACCTATGATAGGTCCTGGCACATAGTATAGTCCCCTCAGACGTGCTAAATGGAAAAAAAGGTTGAATCAGAGTCAGCAGACATTTAGAAAATGGATTCTGCCTAAATACACGTATTACACTTATTGAATCTCTTCTGTTGACATGTGATATTATAGAAAAACCTGATAAAGTGGAAAAAACACTTGTCTTGTACCTTTGAATGCCAGCTTTACCACCTGCTGGCTGTTTGATCATGGGCAAGTAATTTCACATCAAGCCAGGTTTTGGTCTGTAAAATGGTAGTGGGGTAGGAGGGCGCTCTAGAGATACATTAAGAGCTTAATCGTGGTAGTTGCTGTTTTACAAATGGATGTCTTAAATGTTGTCAACAATATATTTTGCACTTCTGCTTGAAGGAGGAATACATTTTCAGGGAAGTTTGTTTGCTGTGGCTTCAGTATGTTGGAGAATTATCCCCCCTTGCAGTTTTCTGCTGAAAAGAAATCATTTAGCATTTCTTCCTCCATGGGCCCCCGGGATGGTTCCATGGAGGAGGCAGAGAGGGGGATGGGATCCTCGAAGAGCTGCTGAAGACCTTGCATTTTTGCAGATCTCTTTAGAATGCTACTTGTATATTGTGCTCTCACTGAATGCACCTGGCTCAGCTATGGCACATTAGCACGGTAAACATTTGTCACATTTGCACTAGTCAGAAAATTTTCTATACCTGCCATCCTGCTTAGCACTTAAAAAAATTTTTTTTTTTTTTAGCTCTCTATGATATAGTGATAGGTGAAGAAGGTAGGCTGCAGGGTAATGTGTAGTATGTATGATCCCATTTTGATACAGTAAACAAAAAGTATTAAATCCATGCGTGTTTGTATGAGCAGTGAGTTTGCATGGTTATCTCAAGAGGGAGGGAATGGGATGGGTAGGGAAAGATATTGACCACAGACTATTGTTTTACTTGTTACAAGAGGCATGTGTTGCCTTCATTTCTGATTAAACTTTTTGTTTACAGGTTATTGTAGGTTTACATGCAGTTGTAAGAAATAATAGTGAGAGATCCTGTGTGTCCTTTACCCAGTTTCCCCCAATGGTAACATCTTACAGAACCATAGAATACTGTCACAACCTGGGTATTGCCATTGACACAGTCAAGATACAGAACATTTCCATCCCACAGGATCTCTCCTGATGCCATTTTATAGCCACTGCTGCTCCCCCCGCAAGCAAATCATAATGATCTGATAGTGCAGTGGATAAAGTTGCAATAAATTTTTTGTGCAGATGATCAAGGGAAAATACCCTCTGGGGGAGATGGCCCATCTCCCACTCCCCCGGCCCTATCTGTCCCTGGCAACGTGTCATTTCAAGAATGTTACGTGGGATTTCCCTGGGGGTGCAGCAGTTAAGAATCTGCCTGCCATTACAGGGGACATGGGTTCGATCCCTTGTCCGGGAAGATCCCACATGCCGTGGAGCAGCTAAGCCCATGCGCCACAACGACTGAGCCTGTGCTCTAGAGCCCGGGAGCCACAACTACTGAGCCATGTGCCACAACTACTGAAGCCCGTGTGCCTAGAGCCCGTGCTCTGCAACAAGAGAAGTCACCGCAGTGAGAAGTCCGCGCACTGCAACAAAGAGTAGCCCCCGCTCGCTGCAACAAGAGAAAGCCCCCATGCAGCAACGAAGACCCAACGCAGCCAAAAATAAAATTAATTAATTAATTAATTAAAAAAAAGAATGTTATGTGAATAAAATCATATAGTGTGTAACCTTTTTTTCTTTTTCTTAGTTAAAAAAAAATTTTTTTTGGCTGCACTGCTGGTTATGCGATCTTAGTTCCCCGACCAAGGATTGAATCCAGCCCAGGCAGTGAAAGTGCTGAGTGCTAAACACTGGACCGCCAGGGAATTCCCAGTATGTAACCTTTTGGATTGGCCTTTTTCAATCAATGTAATTCCCTGGAGAGTCATCCAAATTGCATGAATCAATAGTGCTCCTTTCTTTTTTAAAAAAATATTTATTTACTTATTTATTTATTTGGCTGTGCGGGTCTTTAGTTGCAGCATGCAGGATCTAGTTCCCTGACCAGGGATGGAACCTGTGCCCCCTGCATTGAGAGTGCAGAGTCTTAACCGCTGGACCACCAGAGAGGTCCCAGTGCCCCTTTCTTTTTAATTGCTGAGTAGTATTCCATGGTTTGGATATACTTCAGTTTGTTTAATCACTTGCCCATTGAAGAACATCTGAGTTTTTTTCCCAGTTCTTGACTATTACTGATAGAGATGCTGTGGACATTTGTGTACCTTTTTTTTTTTTTTTTTTTTTGGCGGTACGCGGGCCTCTCACTGCTGTGGCCTCTCCCGTTGCGGAGCACAGGCTCCGTGGCCATGGCTTACGGGCCCAGCCGCTCCGCGGCATGTGGGATCTTCCCAGACCGGGGTACGAACCCATGTCTCCTGTATCGGCAGGCGGACTCTCAACCACTGCGCCACCAGGGAAGCCCCTTGTGTACCTTTTTTTTGTGCGAACATGCGTTCTCTGGGATAAATGCTGTGTGGTATATGTTGCTTTTTTTTGGGCTATGCTGTGCCACATGTGGGATCTTGGTTCCCCAATCAGGGATCGAGCCCGTGCCCCCTGCATTCGGAGCTTGGAGTCTTAACCACTGGACCTCCAGGGAAATTCCTGTATTGCTCCCCCCACCCCACTTTACTTACTTATTTATTTATTGGCTGTATTGGGTCTTAGTTGCGGCACGGGGGACCTTCGTTAAGACATGTGGGGTCTTTTTTGTCGTTGTGGCGCATGGGTTCTTCCTTGCAGCATGAGAGCTTCTCTCTAGTTGTGGAGTGCAGGTTTTCTCTCTCTAGTTGTAGCACATGGGCTCTGTAGTTGTGGCGTGCACGCTCCAGAGTGTGTGGGCTCTGTAGTTTGCGGCACGTGGGCTATCGCGTTGAGGTGTGCAAGCTCAGTAGTTTGGCGCGAGGGCTTAGTTGCCCCGCAGCATGTGGGATCTTAGTTCCCCGACCGGGGATCGAACCCACGTCCCCTGCATCGCAGGACGGATTCTTTACCACTGAACTAAACAGGGAAGTCCCTGTATTGCTTTTTTAAATTAAAAAAAAAGGGGGGGAAAAATTAGAGGTAAAACAACTTATTATATGATTGCCTTTCAAAGTACATATTCAAACCCTACGTTCTTGGTGTACATAACTTACTTATGTTGATTTTTGGTGTTTTGCGCTAGCAACAAGGCAATAATAATAACACTGTAGTTTTCCTTGTTTCTTTCAACTGATGATGTGTGTATTTATTACAAATAATAATTAACACTCACAACCTACCAGGAGGCAAGTAATGGTTAGCACTGGTGTGGTTAACTCCTTTATAGATAGGGAGGTTGAGTCATGGGTACTGTGGAATTTGCCTAAGGTTATAGCACTGTGTTCTGACTCAGATTCATTCAGATTTATTTCTTCTCTTTCTGTCTCCTGAATTAACTCTTTGTAATTTTGACCTAGGTGTGAGGACACGAAAAGGGTTTTTTTCTGTATCTGAGGTTTAGTGCTTGTTCTGTAGAAACAATATAGTGTAGTGGTTAGAGTATGCACTTTGGCATCTGATTTTTTCTTTTTTCTTAAGTCTTTATTGAATTTGTTACAATATTGCTTCTGTTTTATGTTTTGGTTTTTTTGGCCCTGAGGCATGTGGGATCTTAGCTCCCTGACCAGGGATCGAACCTGCTCCCCCTGCATTGGAGGCAAAGTCTTAACCACTGGACTGCCAGGGAAGTCCCATCTGAATTGACTTTGAATCTCTCCTCCACATGGACAAACCATTTAACCTCTCTAAGCCTCAGTTTTGTGATTTGTAAATGGGGATAATGATAGTACTTATCTTCATAGTGTTGCTGTGAGAAGTAAATGAGATAATGTGTGGAAAAGTGCTTAGCACTGTCAGGTATGTAGCACATATTCAGTGAATGTTTGATAAAAGTATTGCTTTAAGTATATGTGTTATATTCTGCCACTGGGCTTGTCTTTATCAGTTGGTGGATGATTGGATAAATATTGCTATCTTACTGCCATGTACTTGTAAGGCGTTAAGATTGCTGTAACTTTTGATAAGAATACTTTCTTTGAATGCTATTTCAAATTTAGTCTTATATATAATTATTTAAAAATAGGAAGTGATGTTGGATTATATTTATTGTAGTATTAGTTTGTATGAAAATATTTTAAAGTTTCTCCTGAGTTATTCATATTTTCTCAGGCTCATAGTCATAGAAAACTAGAAAGTGATTCTGAACTGTTGATTTCCTTCCTTTAATCTATCCCCCCCCAAAACATTGCTTTTCCTATTTTCTTCCTAACATTTATCAGTACTTGAAAGTGTCATCATTTTTTTAATTACATAAATAATCACATAAGCTCCTTGAGGGCAGGTATGTTCTCATTCGCTGTAGTATCCTCAGTGCCTAGAATAGTGCTGAGTACATAGTAAACACTTGCTGGCTGTCTGTTATTGCTTTTGCATCTTTCCAGTCCCCCTTAAGTGTTTTTTATTTGGGAAGTAGGGGAAATACAATCCAACTTCTAGTCAGAGCTTAAAATGGCTAGGTTCTTAAAATCCAGTGCCTTATTTTGATTGGCTGAGAAATGTGATTGGCAAGGTAGAAGGGCATCTGGACCTTTCAGCATAAGAGCTCTGCATTTAATAATTTGACTTCTCCTTTTCCTGAAGCCTTGAGGGAGATTTTTCCTTTCCCTATTCTAGTCAGCCAAGAACCTGACCTGGGCTGACTCTAACATTGGAGAACACTGAACACAGTATCTGCTGAGCCAAGGACTGAGAGTCAAGCTCTGATACTATCTGAAGGAAAAGCCTGAATTCAAATCCTGCTTTGCCCACTGACTCATCTTGCAAACCTAGATGAATTTCTTAACCTCTTCCAGGTTTAAATGTTCTTATTTGTCTGGTGAGTAATCTTACCTGTCTGGGCTTGTGAGGATACCTGGCTTAATGTTCTCAAAGCTTTTTACAGTACTGTTGCTGTGGCTCCAGGAGTTTCCAGGAACTACTGGGGGCAGTGTGGTACTCCAGGGAGGAGAGCTGGACTCTTTTTCCCAAAGACTACGCAGAAAACAGAAAGATGTGATCCTTCGTGATTTGAAATCGGCTCTACTTCAGCCTCCTAATGTTGTTGGTGGATGAAAGGTATGTTGTTGCCAAAGCCATTAGGCCTGTTTGCCTGAGGCAGCTGGGGTCAGTTCCCACTTCTGGGGTTAAGCTGTTCTTGTTTCTGTGAAATTTCTTCCATCAAAAGCTACTCTTTTTTCTTTCTTTCTTTCTTTTTTGCTTGCTAGTAGGAAATCTCTTGCCATTTTTGTGCACTTCCAGTAGCCTTCCTGGTCCTGATTCTGTTGACAGCTTGGCACTCAAAAATTGAGCTTCAATTTCTTTTTGGTTCAGTGGTTTCCTCTGTGTTCTTCCTTGAGTTTTCAGGGGTTCTCAGCTCACTGTTTTCCCCAGAAGAGTTTGCAGGTGAAGCTTCGTTTCTTTTCTCTTCATTCTTCTGAGGTAAGTGAGAGTATGGAAGATTGTCAGCCTCAAATTTGGGTCTTACGGCTTTCTGTTTCTAGCTTTGATCATACTTTGTTCTTGAGCGTAAACTTTACTATGTTGCAGACATTAGGTTATATCATTGTGAGTTACTTTAGGAAGTGGTAGTCAGCAAAATCTATAGCAGAAAAGCTGGTGTTTTTTTCCTCCCCTTCATTATAATTACAGTCACTAGAATTTATTTAGTTTTATATCTTCAAAGCATTTTGGAAAGTTGTTAGCTTATTTGTGATATACCCTGTAGTGGTCTTCCTTACACTGAGTTTATATATAAAAAACGCCCTGGGGAGTGTATGAGAAAAAGATAGATATGAGAAAGAGAGGTTACATTGCTTGCTTATCTCTTGGTAAATTTGGGCTGACAACCTTTTACAGGTACTTGATTCACTATTATCTTTTAGCCTAACTTTCTAGAGGCAGACCAATTGTATTTTAGAGTATTTGTAATTCTGAACATAAATGCTGTGCATGTCTACAGTACAGGTGCAGGTTCTATTAACATTTTATTTCTGGTCTTTGGCTGCTTATAAAGGGGCTGTGTATAATTTTGATTGTATAGGTCTTGATTCCATCAAATTATTTGCTTTTAGTTTGTCGGGTGATTAATTAGAGGTACTCTCTGATTCTGCTTCATAGCCACCGTAGTTTCCTTTGCACTTTCTCTTAGAGCTGCATGTGCCGGACTTCTTTGTGTGAAGTCCCATTTATTGTTTATTCTGATTACTGTTGGTTCCTAATTTGGCTTTTACTTAGAAAAGTTGTAATCCTGCCTTGAACTTTTTGCGACTCCTAAGATACTCCAAGGATATTATTCCTTTAAGGTAGAAAGAGAGGGTGTTGTTACTTTCAGTTTTTATATGTGGAGTGTGATTTGTTCAAGATTATATAACACCTCAGTGGTAGGAATCTGTCATTGAAGCTTCTTACCTATTAGCCTTATCTTTACCCATTAAATCACATCACTTTTATATCCAGCACTCTCAAGCTCGGAAGATAGAATATCCCATATTCCCAACCTTGCTCTCAGAAAATCCACTGCTTCTGTATTTTGTTCTAAATATTTTGTGTTTCAAATATGAGTATAAAGAAGCATTGTCATATGAGTATAAAAAGTACAAAAGACTCCTGTCATCTCTGTATATGTATTTTTTTAGGTTTAGGCCCCCCTCCCCCTTAGTAGTGGTAGGGATGGATTTGCCCTGTTCATACTCTGTTGCCTGGCCTTGTCTTGATTAATGACATGTACATAATGAAATGACTTGTTGAGATTAGTTAATGGTACAAAGTTTTCTCTTTTTGGAGATATTTGACTCGTAGAAATCTAATTTATGACCTTGAAACAACAGCAGTACCTATAACTGACCACGTTTTTTTTCACCTAGGTGTTGCTATTTATGAGAGTTTGGTGTTTGTTTTGGGCTTTCCTCACAGTTGGATATAAATATACAGACATATTCATTCTCTTCTATGTTAGGCACTAAAGTAGGTACTGGACTAGGACAGACGTGATTTTCGCCCTCACAGAGCTTGCAGTCTAGTGAGGAAGATAAAGTCCTAACAAGGCATTACGTACACTGGGTATTAGGTAGTAGTGTTTTAGTTATATGTTGCTGTACAAAAACCACCTCTGATGTGTGGGTTTTTTTTTTCCAAAACTGGCAAGCATTTCTCCAATTCTCAGCAGACACTGACCGGGTATCCTACAAATTTAACTCAGTTCTGACACTCTCTACCTGGAGATAGCGTCTGATCCCACAGGTTTAAGGGCTCAGTCCCAAAAAGCTGCACCCCCTCAACTTTAGATGCTGATTGCAAGTCCAGGTTGTAACCTGTGCTTCTGGGCTATAGGTGGTAGGTTCCCACAACCCCCTTTTTGGGTTGGACTAATTTGATAGAGTAGCTCACAGAACTCAAATATTTACTTATATTTACCAGTTTATTATAAAGGATTCAGATGAACAGCCAAATGAAGTACATAGGGCAAGATCTGGAAGGGTCCCAAGCACAGGAGCCTCTGTCCCTGTGGAACTGGGGTGCATCACCCTCCTGGGCTGTGAATGTGTTCACCAGCCTGGAAACTCATCAGATCTTGTACAGTAGTATGTATGTATGTTTGTATGTATGTGTGTGTGTGTGTGTGTATGTATTTTTTATATCCATTTATTTATTCATTTGGTTGCACTGGGTCTCAGTTGCGGGAGGTGGGCTCCTTAGTTGTGGCTCGCCAGCTCCTTAGTTGCGACATGTGGGCTCCTTAGTCGTGGCATGCAAACTCTTAGTTGTGGCATGCATGTGGGATCTAGTTCCCCGAGCAGGGATCGAATCCGGGTCCCCTGCACTGGGAGCGAGGGGTCCCCTGCACTGGGAGCGAGGAGTCCCATCCACTGCGCTACCAGGGAAGTCCCTTCAATAGTTTTTATAGCACTTAATCTGCAGGCCCATCTGTCCCCTTTCCTCTCCCAGAGGTCAGTGGGTGGGACTGAAAGTTCCAACCTTCTAATCACTTGGTCTTTCTGGTGACCAGCCCCATCCTGAGGCTTTCTAGGGGTACCTCCCTAAGTCACCTATTAGCATAAGTTTAAAAGAGACTCCTTATGAATGACAAAAGACTTCTATCACTCAGGAACAAGGGTTTTAGGAGCTCTGTGCCAAAAATGGGGACTAAGACCAACTATGTATTTCTTATTATATAAATCACAGTATCACACCACCTCCAAATTTGTGGTTTGAGACAATGATGTGTTTCTCACGATCCTGTGGGTTAGGAATTCGGGCAGGGTTTGTCTGGTTGGTTCTTCTGCCCTGTGTCGCATCAGTTGGAGTCACTCATTTGTCTGCTTTCGGCTGGTGACTGGGCTGGGTTAGACAGAGCAACAGGGTTTCAACTCATTGGTCTGGCACCTTCAATGTGGCCTCTCCTAGTAGTGTCTTATCATCCAGGTCTCTCTATATGGTCTGTATCTCCAATGGGACATCCTGAATTTCCTTGCAGCCTGGTGGTTGGCTTCCAGGAGTGAAAGTGGATGCTGTCGGTCCTGGAACTGGCACATCATCGCTTCTGCCATATTCTGTGGTCAGAGCAAGTCACAGGGTCAGCCCAGATTCAGGGAGAGAAAAATATGTTCTTATCTCTTGATGGGCAGAGCAGCAATGGGAGTAGGGTAGAAGGAATTGATGGAGACTGTCCTTGGAGAGAACCTAAGTTAGACTAAGTTAGTTGTGGAGAATCCTAACTCTAGCAATGCACGGAGGTCACTAGCATATGTGTCTGCCATGTGGATAAGAAAGGGTTGGTATGAGGCTCTACATTGAAGACTCCCCTTTTTCTTTTCTCAGGTGTGTTGATGTCATATTTCATGTTTGACAAAGGGGTATGCACAGACATGACAGAGTATGTTCAGTCACATTCTTTGTTGACTGTGTTTTTTGAGATTTATGTTCTATCCTGGTTGCCGTACAAAAGTAAATTACTGTGGCATCTATCTCTATTTCCTAATAGGTAATTTTTTTATTTGGATGGATTTGGTAGGTTTGTAGGATAAACACGTAGTAGCTGAATTTCATGATATAGTCTTATTTGGCACTTTATCAAATTCAGAGTTATTTCTGGTCAAAGGTTTTGAAGTCCCCTTTTCTTGCAAAAACTATGTAAATAAGTTGCTGTAAAGGAAGGAATGAGAAGTTTTTTCATTTTTCCTCAGCATCATTTTTTTTTTTCTGGCCACACCATGGGGCCTGTGGGATCTTAGATCCCCCACCAGGGATTGAACCCGTGCCCTTGGCAGTGAAAGCGCAGGGTCTTGACCATTGGACTGCCAGGGAATTCCCCTCAGCATCATTCCTTAATTTCTTGACCTTTGAGGAAATGAACATTAAAAATAGAAAGCAAGCTGATTTCCAGTTGATACGGTAAGACAGTGAAACGTTGGTTGAGGGCCTAATACATGTGAGACTAGTACATGAAATAGGAGAGAGACCACATAGGAGGTTTTATCTCAGGCATTAGGGAGTTTTCTGTTGTAATGAAGTATGTAGACTCTGGAGCCAGACTGCCTGGGTTTGGATTCTGAATCGAGCACTGACAGTGTGACTTGTTCTCTTAGGGCCTCATGTACCTGAGGATTGTAAATGAGTTACTTTATGTAAAGTGCTAAGAACAGTGGGAATGAAAAGGACTATGCAAGTGTTAGTTATTATTATTTTAACCATTATCTCGAGACTTTATTATTATTTTTTTAAAGGTTACAGTGGTAAGATTTTTTTTTTATATATGAAATGGTTTGGAGACCTTTGCGGTGGACAGTCTCATTTTGCCTAGAAGAATTTGTCTTTAATTAGTCTGATTGTTTATAGGACTTTGTGGTCTTAAATATTTTTTTTTCTCATTAGATTCTGTAATTCTTCATTATAGAATGAAGGTATTATTTTGGTACAAGCACTGGAATTATATAATAGCCAGCACTTTTCATTTGGTAAGTCTTTTAATCCCTGTGGTAATCCTATCATATACATACTATCTTTTACGATGATGAAACTGGAGTACAGGGAGGTTAAGTAACTGTTCCAAGAAACCTTCATGTACCAAGAAAATGACAGAGCCGTACCAAGAAAATGACAGAGCCGTACCAAGAAAATGACAGAGCTGGGATTCAGTCGCCAGTCTGATTTCAAGACCCATATATCACTATACTATACTATCTCTTATTTAGAAATTATGGATAAAAAAATTAAACATTACTTAAAGTTTCTCTATCTAGACTTAAACCACAATTAGCAGTTTGGTATATCCTAGGATATCCTTTAGTACTCTGCATACAATAGATACACAACTCAGGTAATAGTTGAAGTTTTTATGCTTCCAGGTGTGTTTGCTTTCAGAATTTGTTACCTGATAACAGTTCTAGATTTGTGATGCTTTGTCCCAAATTCCCTGCTCCCCTCCAAGTTCAGTCTACTCTAGGAGTCAGGCAAGAGCTATATAGAGGCAGGGATGGTTGCTGCTGTGGTGCTTACATATTTGGACTTGGATCATGTATGGTGTCATTTGAAGTGTCCTGAAATGCCCTGTAGAAAGTCCTATTAATGAAAACAGAGCTGCCAACTGTAGAAAACCCTGTGTATTTCCACCCACATGGAGTTTCTAAAGAGTACTGGGCCACTTTTAGGCCTCTAATTAAAGGCCTGCCATTTTGTAGTTAATTTTCCAGTTGTTGGGAGAACTCTACTTATGCAGGTGATCCTAGGTTTAGTATTTAAGGGATTTTTTTTTTTTCTTTTAAAGAGTTAACCCTCAGGACTTCCCTGAGCGGTCTATCAGTTAAGACTCCGTGCTTCTAGTGCAGGGGGAGCGGGTTTGATCCCTGGTTGGGGAACTAAGATCCCGCATGCCACGTAGTGCGGCCAAAAAAAGAAAAAGCAAAAACAACAAAAAAAAGAGTTAACCTTGGGTTGAATCCTGTATGCTATTTTGGGATATATATTGGTATTACATGGCTGAGTTGACTCTTAGACTTTGCCTACATGGGCATGGCGAAGTGGAGAGAGATGCAGTTACTCAAATAAATGAGATCATTGGACTGCATTTTAACAGTGCTTCCAGGCCTAATAACTTTCTGATTCACACCCCTGGAATGCTATTGGTAGGGAGGATTTGGGGTGTGAATTATTAGCCAGGTTTTGCAGATACAGCTCTAAGTTGTTGGTTCTGTTTTTTAATTCACTTTTTATGTAGAGATAGCCCAAATCTCATTTAATTATTTTTGCCACACAAATGAGTACAGTACTTTCCCTGAGTACTTTTTATTTTGTTGTCTGGTAACAGCCTTTGAAATGTTTCTTAGGAATCTGCTACTCTTGGGAATCATGGCATCTCAGGTCTCAGAGGTTTTAGTTGGCCATATTGTTTGTTGAGGGAAACCATGGTGAACCCCAAAGAGGATTCAATAATAATGACAAGAATAACAACAGTGGTCTTAATGCCCCACCACACTTTTCTTTTTGTGTTTTTTTTTTCTTTTTTTCTTTTCACCACACTTTTCTTATTGGAGCCTCACAACAACTCGATGAGGCAGATATTGCACTTCCTATTTACAAAGGGGGCAGAAAAGTCTCAAAGAGGTTAAATAACTTGTCCAAAGTCATATTGCTTGAAGCTGGAGTGAAATTGCTAGCATAAGGTGATCAAATTGCAAGGAGAACCTGTAAGTCTGACTTTAGTTTCCACTGGGCTGTGCATAATCTCTAGGTGACTTTTATTAGTGCTCGTTAAATATAATTTTGTCCTAGAATTAAGCAGAGAAAACCTTTCAAGGTGGTTATCTTCCCATCTTTTTAGAGTGATCATCATATTATGGAGGGGGGGTGGTTAGAAATGGGGTGGAATAACAAATAATATTTGTGTTATGTACATATCCCAGTCGTGCCCTCTGGTTGTACGTGCACAAGGCTTTTGGTGATTGAGGATTGATTCCGGGGGCCTGTGTAATGGTATCACAAAGACTCTTCTTGGCACCCTTTGTCCCAATCTGGTTTAAGGGACAGATTGGGAAACTTGTTTCTTCCTCCTTTTTAAAAAGAGGAATGAAAAACACACTTGACTGGCACTTCCTCCTCAGCAACAGGCCTGCCTGACTGCAGTTTGATTTAGCTCCTTTTGTTCTTTATGGAGAACAAAGTAAAATTTCTTCTCAGGTGGCTGTAAGGAGTGTATCAGGAGAAGGCCCCTTATCCTTTTAAAGAAACAGAGCAAATATTTTTTCTTCAGACAAAAGAGAGACTGTGCAGTTGTTTTAGTTCCTTTGACTTCTTGCCATCAGTCAGACTTTCTCTTGTTTGAACTGTTGGTGTGTTTAGGTCTCTGGGAATTGGTAGACAAGCTCTTCAGTAATCCTGAGCTTTAGTTTTTGAATTTTCTTGATAACTGGTATTTGTAGCAGCTCTTCCCTCGTCCTTCTGATTCCTGTAGGAACTTCAGACTGCATCACAGTTTTCTGAATCATCCAATGTTTGTGACCTATATTTTCTTCCTCTTGAGTTACACGAGGTCAGAAGGTCAGACTTTTTTTAGGAATTGGACTGCTGCTGTGTTCACCACATTTTATAAGATTATAAATGGTTTAAAAGTACTTTTAATGTTGCACTATAGGTCAAGGAACCCTCAAAACACATTTCTGCTGAACTTCTCTATATTAGGTAAAAGAATGATTGGCTCTAAAAAAATTATAGGCTCAGTTAAGGGTTAAGGTGAATGGATGGGAACTGTATTTCTGCCACCTTCCTGGTTAGTAATTATTTAGATTTGTGGCAGTTTCACTTCCAGACTTTTGGTCTTAAACCATGAGTTGTCAGGGTCACCAAGGAGATTATTTCTTTCCAGTTAGTTCATCCTTAGTTTATGCAGGAGGTTGGCCTGCACTGTGTTGACATATTCAGTGTGTACATAGTATTTATATTGTAGGCTACTGGGGGATGAGAGCTGTACTACAAGAATACAGGCTAGAGTGTTCCTCAGTCAATCTTTAGGGAACTTTGTGCTGTATGTGACTAGGAACTTGGAATTATGTTTTTCTGTAGAATCTTTCTGACTTTTTAAATTTTAATATTCCAGGGAGAAAACTCATTTCAGCACAGGTGATAAATATTTTTCCTTCTGTATTTGGATGCATCTAGTTGTGTACTTTTTAGATTGCAGCCTTTCATGAAGTGTAAAGAGCTGATTATTGTTTGACTTTTTACAATAAGCATTTACTTTTTAAATTAAAAAAATGAAAAGAACACTGCCTTTTCTGATGATTGTCACTTATAATCCTGCCACCCAAAAAGAACCATGGTTAATACTTTTTATATTTCTCTTCTATCATTTTTTTTATGATTTAAAATATTTATTTATTTATTTATTTATTTTATTTATTTTTGGCTGCATTGGGTCTTCATTGCTGCGTGCGGGCTTTTTCTAGTTGCGGTGAGCAGGGGCTACTCTTCGTTGCGGTGTGCGGGCTTCTCATTGCGGTGGCATCTCTTGTTGCGGAGCACGGGCTCTAGGCACACAGGCTTCAGTAGTTGTGGCATGTGGGCTCAGTAGTTGTGGCATGCGGGCTCAGTAGTTGTGGCTCACGGGCTGTAGAGTGCAGACTCAGTAGTTGTGACACACGGGTTTGGTTGCTTTGCAACATGTGGGATCTTTCCCAGACCAGGGCTTGAACCCGTGTCCCCTGCATTGGCAGGTGGATTATTAATCACTGTGCCACCAGGGAAGTGCCTCTATCATTATTCGTAAAGATTTAAAAAAAATAAAATTTGGATCATACTGTGTATATAATTTCTATTCTGTTTTTTTCACTTAATATGTATTTTTTCACATTATTAAATATTTTAAAAATAAATTTTGAATAGGTAATTTCAAAAATAAAAATGACATAAAACAAAAACACTGAGAAGTCTAGCTTCTATCTTTGTCTCCATTTACCTTGTCCCTTCAGTCCCTAATAAGTGACCCTTAATTTCTCCTCTTTTTCAAAAGTTAGCCTTACTATATACGTTGTTTTGCTCCTTGCTTTTTCCTCCTCTGAACAATGTATCTTGGAGATCTCTTGCTATCAGTACCCAGAGAATCTTCCTTACTGTAGATTAGTCATTTAGTCCCCTTTAGAGACTTGGGTTGTGCCCTATTTTTGCTATTACAAACAATAAGAAGTAGTAATTAAAGGGAAAAAATTAAGCATTTACTCTGCTTCAGTTATTAAGGGAAAGTTCTTTCCAGAAGAATGTCAGCTAATAAATGTAGAAATAATGATGGAATTGGAAAATCAACGTATTCCAGCTCCCAAATGAAATAATTTAAAAAGGAACCATCAGTGATTGCTAAACGATTAAGCAAAAGGTTGAAGAGGAACAGCATATTCACATGGTGCCAAACGTTAGCCACAGATCAGTAGTTGTAAAGGGGGAAATATACCTTTATAAAGAGAGCTCTGGCTGTTACAGACTCAGCCAAGTGATCATGTTTTGCCAGATGATCATGTAATTTACCAGGTCTCACTAAGTGGAACAGTCTGAGAATATGATGTGCTGCATCATGAGATGAGGTACATAGGTAGCATCACCTGAGAAGCATTTTTGCCCAAGCCTCTTAACCTAAACCTAGTCAGTGTTTACAGGAAGTATTAGGGATAGAGATGCAAGCTAAATGGTACTGTGAGGAAATAATCAGACAAAACTAGGATGTAACTGTCAACTGAAAGTCAACAAGTCAACTCTCCTGGTCTTTTTAAAAAGCTTGTGTTGTAAACAAACAAATGAGCATAAACAGAACCAACCAAAATAAACCTTGGAGGCCATTCTAGAGTAAGAGAGACTAAAGAGACATAACATCCAAATTCGTTGCTTGAACCTTGATTGGGTTCTGGATTTTTTTTTTTTTTTTTTTTTTTTTGCGGTATGCGGGCCTCTCACTGTTGTGGCCTCTCCCGTTGCGGAGCACAGGCTCTGGATGCGCAGGCTCAGCGGCCATGGCTCATGGGCCCAGCCGCTCTGTGGCATGTAGGGTCTTCCCGGACTGGGGCACGAACCCGTGTCCCCTTCATCGGCAGGTGGACTCTCAACCACTCCCCCACCAGGGAAGCCCTGGATTTTTTAAAAGACACTTTTTGGTGTATTTGGTGTATTAAAGGCACAAATGATAATGGGTGTGATAATGGTATTGTGGTTATGAAGTTAAATGTCTTCATTCTTAGATGCACAGTGAGGTATATAGGATTAGAGTATCTCAATGCCTGCTGAAATGGTTCTTAGGAAAATTAAAACAACCCTTATATATCTCTATCCATAGAGATAAATGAGGCAAATTTGACAATATATTAGCAATTCTTGAGTCTAAGTGGTGAGTAGTTGGTATTTATTCTACTGTTTTCAACTTTTCTGTATATTTGAATTATTTCAATATATAGTTGAAGAAACAGTGTTGCAATGAATGAGGTTTATATACGTATTCTTTTCAAATGCCATTTCACTGGGCTGCATATTCCATTGTTTGGAGGGACCACAATTCTTTAATTGTTGCACATGTGTATATTTTGCTGCTATTTGACATTTTAGTAGAATTTGTGTTTATTTTGTGACAGTTTTATACAGTTAAGGCTTGCAGTGGATGAGAAAAAGGAATTGAAATTTTTTCTTCTCTTTCCTTTATCCTCTATTCTGGAACTTGAGTGGGGAAGAGAAAAAGAGAATGAGAAAGGTACCTTGAAGTGGTTCTGTGCACTTGCTTTTAGGTAGGAGATAGAATTGAAACTGCTGCATAAGGACCATACCTTAAGTAATAGCCTTTTAAAATAGGTTACATGTCCTTTAGTTTGGAGGCTGCCCAAGTGATAAGGAGGACAGCTAGCAACTAGGGAAGCAGCTTGGCAAAGAGTGGGGAGTGCAGATTTTTTTTTTTTTTTTTTTTTTTTTTTTTGGCTGTGCTATGTGCCATGCAGGATTTTAGTTCCTGGACCAGGGATTGATCCTGTGACCCCTGCATTGGAAGCACGGAGTCCTAACCACTGGACTGCCAGGGAAGTCCCCAGAGTGCAGATATTGTGTTTTGATTTGTTTTGTTTTTGACAGGGTTTTAGACCTTTTGGTTAGTAAAAAAGTTCTTACTGCCTGATAAAAAGAATAACTCCTTTAGACAATGGTCTGTTCTTTAGATATAAGGCTGAGCTATGGAGGATATGGGAGGAATTTAAGGATGAAATATTCTTGGAAGAAAAGTTCTGGGAGAAGGGTCTTTTCTGAGAAGATGTCATTAAATATGAAAAGAACAGTACTTTCGTCTTTGAGCTAGAATCGTATTTGCAGTGGGACCCTCTCTGACTGCAGAATAGATGTTCTTTGACATTAATGTCTATACCTTAGATTTCCATGAAGGCAACTTACAAGGACCTGAATGGCCTCATTTTAGCTGCTTCAGCGTGTAGAGCTATTGCTCGCTCCTTCTCTTCCCGGGCCTGGTGTGACAGTGGCTACTGAGGACCATGAAGGTTGTTCCAGAGAAGAATGCTGTCCGGATACTCTGGGGGCGAGAACGGGGCACTCGGACCTTTGGAGCTCAGCGACTTCTGCAGGAGCTGGTGGAAGATAAAACCCGGTGGATGAAATGGGAGGGCAAGGTGAGAAAAATGGGTGTTTTTCACATAGGAGTTGTAGGGGTGACGGTAGAATGGGGCCTTAGAATGGGTTAATGACATAGAGTTGGGGTACAATTTATTTTGTGTAGGAGAATTGATATATCTAACTTGTTTTTTTGTGGGGGAAGGTTTTAATAAATTTGGAAGCATAATGGGCTGGAAATATCATTTTTCTTTAGAGCTAGATATTTTTCCTGAAGGTAATTTAGATTTATCTCTCAATTTGTAGCTTGATCATTGTCTCCAGTTTTTAAGCTTACACTGTAAATACTAGTCTAGAATGGTTTGGTGCTTTTGAGATAGAGTGAGCCATAGTTTATAAATAATGTATTTTAACTTTTGTTTGTTTGTTTCTCAGAGAGTAGAACTGCCGGATAGTCCACGCTCTACCTTTTTATTGGCCTTCAGCCCAGACAGGTACCACCAAGTCCTTACCTAAACTTTACCTGAGACTTGTGACAGTATTGCTTTCTGTGTATTTGGCCTAGCTTGATCTTCTAAGTCAAATCCCTTTTTTTAAAAAAATTTATTTTATTTATTTATTTTTGTCTGCATTGGGTCTTCTTTGCTGCGTGCGGGCTTTCTCTAGTTGTGGCGAGCGGGGGCTACTCTTGGTTATGGTGCTCCGGCTTCTCATTGCGGTGGCTTCTCTTGTTGTGGAGCACAGGCTCTAGGCACGCGGGCTTCAGTAGTTGTGGCACGCGGACTCAGTAGTTGTGGCTTGCGGGCTCTAGAGCGCAGAATCAGTAGTTATGGCACACGGGCTTAGTTGCTCCGCGGCATGTGGGATCTTCCCGGACCAGGGCTCGAACCCGTGTCCCCTGCATTGGCAGGCGGATTCTTAACCACTGCGCCACCAGGGAAGCCCCCTAAAGGCTCTTTGAAGCACTGAATGAACAGAGCTTTGCCAGTGTTATCAGAAAGGGAAAGAAAGTAGATGAGCAGTGCTAACCATAAAAATAATGGGAATAAGCAAAGGAGTCTATGAACGTCGAGGATCAAAACTTGGAAAGTTTCTCAGTAAGAATCCTTTGCCTGTGTGAAATAGGCCACCAATACTGTGATAGTTTTCCCTGCTGGAAAAAATATTCTCTGAAGGGGTTATGTGTCATCTGGGGACAGAATGGAGAAGCCAAAAGCTTTTAGATGAGAATGTTTCTGTTGGTTGTAATGCCCAAGTTGTAGTTTTTATCATGTTGGGATGATAAAATTTTCAAAAATTTTCATTTTTGTCCAAAGCTGATAAAGTTTATTGCCCTCCCACGTGCTTCACATTTACTTCCTCCTCTTTGATTCCCTAGGACTCTCTTGGCCTCCACCCATGTAAACCATAATATCTATATCACGGAGGTGAAGACAGGCAAGTGCGTTCACTCTCTGATTGGACACCGCCGCACTCCATGGTGTGTCACTTTTCATCCCACCATCTCAGGCCTTATTGCTTCTGGCTGCCTAGATGGGGAGGTTAGGATTTGGGATTTACACGTAAGTGTTTCCTTTTCTTTGGTATTCTAAATGCAGAGACTTGTTTACCCTTGGGTTCTTAACTCTGGAGGAGAGACTAGCCAGGTTCTTAGGACTATATCTGAGTACTTACTCAGTACTCATTGCCTACTTACTGATAGGGAGTCTAGCCGACAGCCCTCCATTCTGAGATGAACACCCTGTTTAATTGTCTGCCCATTGTGACATAGTACAGGACACTCTAAGACGTCTTCAGGATGGATTTCTCTTGTTTTAGATCAAGGATTGTACTGTATTCTGATCATGATCATCAAAGCAATGTGCCCTTGTCCTGGTGACTGGCTAGTGGGTAGTCGTGCACCATGTCATGCACCAAGCTTGAGTTTTCACAGGCTACAGAAACAGGAGCTGTGCGGGTGCTCATTGCTTACGGATTGTAGATGACAAAACTGAGCTGACACTAATGTTTTTCTGATAAAGTCGGTGACACTGCCAGATCACTGGTTTTGTACGTCGTTTTCAGAGGACATTCTTAAAGTAGGCCCTACAAGTAGTCGTTTTATGTTAAATGGACTCCCCTTTTTTTTTTTTTTTTTTGAAATTGACATCTCAGTCTGCTGGCAGCTTGTAACCTAAGAATGTCTGGGATTTGTTCATTCATAGGGTGGCAGTGAAAGCTGGTTCACAGATAGCAACAATGCCATCGCCTCCCTGGCTTTCCACCCTACGGCTCAGCTCCTGCTGATTGCTACTGCCAATGAGATCCACTTCTGGGATTGGAGTCGACGGGAGCCCTTTGCCGTGGTGAAGACAGCCAGTGAGATGGAACGGGTCCGGTGAGTGCCCTGCCCACCAGCAATGTCTGGCATAGGGTTAGCATGGCAGAGAGCACTTACCCGTGCTTGCACCTCAGGAGACAGATTATTATCTCCGTATTATCCCTGCTCAGGGCGGGGTGTTATCCCTATGGCTCTTCCTACTTTTTAAGCATCTGGCTAATCAGCCAGGAAGCAGTTCATATTGTTCATTTCAGCTGTTCCATATTGGCCTCATCTTCTGGTCTCTGTAGACTGTTAGAATCTTTTTTAGGTTCAAAGCTATCTGGTTTGGTATAAAGCCTTTTTTTTTTTTTATAATCCTGAAAGGTATTCAGGTGGTGGGTAGCTTGGTGGGTAAATTGCTCATCCCTGGTTTTCTGGCAATGGAAAGTGGAGATGTAGATATGTGTCCAATCTGCTAGTAGATATTTACATATTTAGCCTTCAAAATCAGCGCACATATTGCCTGAATTAAAGTCGATGCATTGTTTTCCTTTGGTCCTCTTGGTATCGCAGTTGGATATTAGCTAATTTTCTAGCCTCAGCTGTGTCACTTGATGCTGAGACTGTTCCTTGTCACCAGCACTCATGCTTCTTGCCAGTGTAGCTGCTGTGTGAGGGGAGACCTGAACCTGTGGCAGAGTATGGGAGCATTCTCTGCTTTACGATTATGATGGGCTCTTAGACATGAGCAGCTGCTTCCTGGGATGGAATCCCAGGTGTTTTTTGAAATTATTTTTGTGATACGTATTCCCTTATTCTGGCAAGTGTGAGGACGTAAGAAGTAGTGACCTTTATTATTTTAATCTGTTTGAAAGTTTTGGAAGTCTGTAGCATTAAGTGGATACCTCGGTGATCCCACAATTGTCAGTAATGATTTCCAGACGTTTTCTCACAGGTTTCCTCTTCTCGGTTAACATAATTTCTCTCTCTGTGTCTCTGTCCCTCTCTTCTGTGCTTTCAGTCTGGTGAGATTTGATCCTCTTGGACACTACTTACTCACAGCAATTGTTAACCCCTCTAATCAGCAGGTAAGTTAGTCAGCAGTTTCAACTCTGTCTAAACTGTGGGTTATTTTCTCAACGAGTGCTCTAATTCTGATTATATTGGACTTCAATTTTCAATGTCCAAGTGTTTCTTTCCAGTCAAGATTCAAAACTAGCTTCAGACTGTATTCAAAGTTATAGCCATATCGTGACAGGGGAGTCCATTCTGAAACCCCTGAGTGATCGTCCCAGTAGAAGTAACCAGGCCGTGTTGGATAACTTGTCATTCATGTGCCTCTGGCTGGTTGACATTTTGCTTCGCCTTACTGCCTCCATGTCATGGAAATGCCTTTCGTAACAGAGTTGGTTTGCCAGCTGTACTCGTTCAGAAGTGTTGCTAATTGGAAGTGAATAATTTAATACCATATGACGATTCTGAATCTGGAACCAGTTAGTTCTCAGTACTTCAAGGATGGAGTTGTTGCCTCTCTAGAAAGGTTTTCCTTGGATGATTATCAGTAGTTTTTCTTGATTTACCTGCAAGTTCTACCTAACTACCTGGCTCTGCCCCCGCCCCACCTTGGTCCACGTTGCAGGGTGATGACGAACCAGAGATCCCCATAGACGGAACAGAATTATCGCATTACCGTCAGCGTGCCCTCCTGCAGTCACAGCCAGTGCGCCGGACGCCTCTCCTCCACAATTTCCTGCACATGCTGTCCTCCCGCTCCTCTGGCATCCAGGTGGGAGAGCAAAGCACAGTGCAAGATTCTGCCACCCCCTCACCCCCACCGCCTCCCCCTCAGCCCTCCACGGAGCGTCCCAGGACTTCCGCTTACATCCGGCTCCGACAGCGGGTCAGTTACCCCACAGCCGAGTGCTGCCAGCACCTTGGGATCCTGTGCCTTTGCAGCCGCTGCTCTGGCACTCGAGTTCCTTCCCTCTTGCCACACCAGGACAGTGTCCCCCCTGCTCCTGCCAGGGCTACTACCCCTTCCTTTTCTTTTGTACAGACCGAGCCCTTCCATCCCCCGGAGCAGGCCTCATCAGCGCAGCAGGACCAGGGCCTCCTGAACCGGCCGTCTGCCTTCAGTACAGTCCAGAGCAGCACTGCCGGCAACACGCTCCGCAACCTCAGTCTGGGTCCCACCCGTCGCTCTTTGGGAGGCCCTCTGTCTAGCCACCCTTCTAGGTATCACCGAGAAATCGCTCCCGGGCTGACAGGATCTGAGTGGACCCGGACAGTGCTCAGTCTGAACTCCCGCTCTGAGGCGGAATCCATGCCCCCGCCCAGGACCAGTGCCTCTTCGGTGAGTTTGCTGTCTGTGCTGAGACAGCAGGAAGGTGGCTCTCAAGCATCTGTGTACACTTCAGCCACAGAAGGGAGGGGTTTTCCAGCTTCAGGGTTGGCAGCTGAGTCAGATGGAGGGACTGGCTCCAGCCAAAACAACTCGGGCAGCATTCGCCATGAGCTTCAATGTGACCTGAGACGCTTCTTTTTGGAGTATGACCGGCTTCAGGAGCTGGACCAGAGCCTGAGTGGGGAAGCGCCCCAGGCCCAACAGGCCCAGGAAATGCTCAACAATAACATTGAATCCGAGAGGCCAGGCCCCTCCCATCAGCCCACCCCGCACAGCAGCGAGAACAACTCCAACCTGTCCCGTGGCCACCTGAACCGCTGCCGCGCTTGCCACAATCTCCTGACCTTCAACAACGATACCCTGCGCTGGGAAAGAAGCGCACCTAACTACTCCTCTGGCGAAGCCAGCTCCTCCTGGCAGGTCCCCAGTACCTTTGAGGGCATGCCCTCGAGTGGCAGCCAGTTACCACCTCTCGAGCGGACTGAGGGCCAAACGCCGAGCTCCAGCAGGCTGGAGTTGAGCAGCTCTGCTAGCCCGCAGGAGGAGAGGACTGTGGGGGTGGCCTTCAACCAGGAGACAGGCCACTGGGAACGAATTTACACCCAGTCCAGCAGATCTGGAACTGTGTCGCAGGAGGCCTTACATCAGGATATGGCTGAGGAAAGCTCCGAGGAAGATTCACTCAGGAGGTGAGCAGATGCTTTCCTGTCTTCTCCTGTATCCCTTACTTTCCTCCTGATATCTCTTCCTTCAGTCCTGTGGGTGTTGTGGCTGGATCTGGAGTGTCTGGGATCCATGCATCATGCATCTGGTTCTGATTTCCCTAGCTTCCATTGCATCTTCTTGGAAAATCTTGCTCTGGTGGCGGAAAGAGGATAGGCCTGGCAGTATGAGTCAGGTGACTCGGCTTGCTCCTTTTCTGGCTAAGCTCATGTGACGTTTAGCCTTGGAGGAGAATTGTAGATGAGGTTAGAGAGGCATGAGGAGGTAAAACCGTTGACTTCCTCTGCTCTGCTTTTTGGCCTTCTCCAAGGATTGTATGTGCACGACTGGTTATTGTGAAACAACAAGATGTCCCAGAGAGACTAGGAAAAAGTAGTAAAAGAGAACCCTGCTTAGGACAGATTAGTGTATTGGGTCTTTGATTGTGTTGCTTTGGACAAATTCTGAAACCATATCTTTTGGAACATTGCAACTTGACAAAAGGAAAAGAAAATAGTACATATATATGTCAAGGAAAAGTTTTTTTTTTTAGAGATATATGTTTTTTGGACAGCAAGTTAGTTGCTTAGTTAAGATTCTTTGAGTGGATCTTCCAGATGGACATTCACCTCGAGGTGGAGAAGAAGAAATTCATAGAAGGAAGGCCTCTCCATACTTGGATTGTCATCCCAGGCAACTCTTTCATGGAAGAAACAGAGTGGGTGTAGTTGATCGCCCACCACATGTTCCGTGTATGGCTGTGTGCGCATCTATCTTGATTTATTAGGGACTTCTTTCTGTAATTCTGTAAAGGTCAAATCTAGCATAATCACCAACTCCCAGAATATGCTTGTTGGATCCAAACAGCATATTGCTGTGCATTACATCCTCTGTTGAAGCTACTGAAATTTCTCTGACATAAGCTTCTAGCAAGGGTGGGAATATGGATTGTGCACATAATGTACTTGTTATTTTGGGAGAATGCTTTAGAGAGTTACCCAGTTAATAAGTATTTGTTGAATTATATATTTTTTTCTAGCACTGTGCTAGGCACTGTCAGGAGTACAAAAGAAGTATAATACCTGGTCTTTGCCCACTGGCAGTATACGGTGTTGTTGTAGAGGCAAGACTTATTTACATGTAATTACATAAAAAATGTAAATGAGCCGAATGCTTCATTGTATGGTACTGAGAGTAAATGTAGTCTAATTTCAGAGAAAGGGAAGGATCATCAAAGAAGTCTTTACAAGAATAAGTCTTGAAAGATGGGTAGGATTTGGGAAAGGGAAAGACCTTTTTATTTTGGGGGTATAGCACATGCTAAGGGAGGAAAGGGCATGATGAATTCAGGATAATAAGAAGTTACTTAAGGGCAGTTAGTAACGTGAACACAGGGAGACTTGGTCAGATATGAAAGATAGACGAGGTACCTGAGATTGTTACTCTGCCCGTTTGATTGAGGCCAGTTCTGGATTAACATCTAAATTCCCAGCTTTGGAATACTTTGCCTTGCATAATGACCCATATCAGGAGCATGAGACTCTGTTCTTCCTTTTTGTCAAGAGAGGTGAGACCGTAGCAAGCATGGTGCCTGACATATAGTAGGCATTCAAAAAGTTTATTAAAGGTAGCAATAAAGGACTATCTTCAGTTATTGCTCTAAAAGCCTACCAGTGCCTGTTTCACTAGCATCCGTGGGTTTGTGGTCAGCCTCTGTCCATTCTGTTCTAGCAGGACCTCTTCATGTGTTGCTGTTCTGAGAAATACCTGAGTTGTTTAAAAACTGTTGTTTGATAATAATTAGAGATACCAATTACTGAGAGCCTACTACTGTGTTCTAGCTTTGCATTAATTATTTCTAATTTCCACAGTAACTCTGTGCAAGGCAGGTATGAAATTTCCCATCTTCCAGTTGAGGAAGGAGTGGCTCAGAGAAGTCAAGTTTCTTGTTAAAGGTCACACAGTAGGTTGCTGAGTGGAGATTTGAACTCCAGTGTGCATGACTAAAGATTTTTCTTGGCTGCCCTCCATGGTGTATTTTTTTAAAATTAATTAATTAATTTATTTTTGGCTGCGTTGGGTCTTTGTTGCTGCGTGTGGGCTTTCTCTAGTTGAGGCGAGTGGGGGCTACTCTTCGTTGTGGTATATGGGCTTCTCATTGTGGTGGCTTCTCTTGTTGCAGAGCATGGGCACTAGGTGCGTGGGCTTCAGTAATTGTGGCATGCAGGCTCAGTAGTTGTGGCGCACGGGCTTAGCTGCTCTGTGGCATGTGGGATCTTCCCGGACCAGGACTTGAACCTGTGTCCCCTGCACTGGCAGGTGGATTCTTTTTTTTTTTTTTTTTTGCGGTACGCAGGCCTCTCACTGTTGTGGCCTCTTCCGTTGCGGAGCACAGGCTCCAAACGCGCGGGCTTAGTGGCCATGGCTCACGGGCCCAGCCGCTCCGCGGCATGTGGGACCTTCCCGAACCAGGGCACGAACCTGTGTCCCCTCCGTCGGCAGGCAGACTCTCAACCACTGCGCCACCAGGGAAGCCCCTGACAGGTGGATTCTTAACCACTGCACCACCAGGGAAATCCCCATGGTGTATTTCTTAAAGTGATAATCTCATTTTTAGATGAACCATTATTATGTTTTTCTTTTCTTTTAACTTTTTGTTATGGAAATCTTCAAACATATAAAAATTAAAAGAAAAGTAGTATAAATGAACTCCCATATACCTATCACCTGGCTTCAAAAATTTTCAACACTCGTCTGTATCCCTTACCCACTCCCAGCCACCCAGACATCGTATAATTTTGTCTGAAAATACTCCAGTATGTTTCTCTAGAGCAATTCTGTCTAATAAAATGTTCTATATCTGTGCCATCTCGTATAGTAGCTACCAGCCACATGTGGCTGTTGAGCATTTGAAATGTGGCTAGTGTGATCTGAGAAACTACATTTAAATTTTAACTGATTTAAATGTAGATAGCCACGTGTGACTAATATATTAATAGTCACTTCTTAATAAAGTAGGCCATTTAAAACCCAGAAACTATTAAGGATCTATCAGAATTTTTTGTAGGCAAAAAGTAGTATGTGGTTGTGGTTTAAATAAAAAAGTTCAAGCATTTAGAAATGTTATGTTGTAGAAAGTGAAGTCCCTTGTCATCTTGCTATAAACAATTATATATATATGTATATATGTATATATATATATATATATATATATACACACACGCTTTTTAAGTTTTAAAATATACAGATGCACAGTTCTCATTGTAAAATAGTATATTAATCCAGTGGTTACATTATTTATGGAGTTGCTTTTCAGATGAGCTTGAATGAGGTGTACCACGAGGGTTTACATCCTATCAAAAATGAGGTATATTGTAAAATATTCTAAGTGCACACCCATTAAAGAAGGGCCACCACTTCCTCATAAACTGAGGGGCTGCATTCTGGTATAAATCACTAATATATACTTGTGTTAATCGGCATCTTCTACCACCTTCTGAAGGTCCAGTGTTCTCTGGCTGATGAGCGGCCTTGCTTGGATTTCCCCAGCAGGTGTCACTGTTGGGCTAGGCTGGCAGGGAAGAGAAGGTGTCCTTACTGTGTGTGTGCACAGTCTACTTGAAGGGAGGGGGTTTATTCTTCAGCCTTGTAGTAGGAGATGGACTAAGGAGGCATGTTTTGATCCTTAGTGTTGCTGATATAATCTATAGTGTTTTCAGATAGTGAGAATATGAAGCAAAAGTGTGTATTTCAGTGTAGCTCTATGTTGCTGAACAGTGATGCACAGTTTATCTCCTTTTGCCTCTGGGCAGTGGAAGGTGACTGTCTCTATATAGTCTGACTCTAGGTTACAGTTTATAACTTGGATGGCAAGCCCTTTGCTTCACCATGAGAAGCTTCTTTTGGGGTCTGATAGCCCAGGACTTAGCAGGAGAAGATGAGGGTGTTGGGGCTTCTTGCAACAGGGTCCCTGTGGCCTTGAAAGGCTGGTATTAGGGAAAAAAAGAAAATTATTTAAATGGCATCTTAAAACTGGAGAAAACCTAGAGTTTATTTAGTCCAGTGTCTGTCTGTCTGTCTCTGTCTCTTTTTCTAATTGATGAGAAAACTTAGATGCAGAGAGGGGAAGTGACTTTTTAAAGAGGTGCTTGTAGCAAAGATGGGAGTCAAACTCCTGGGTCCTAAAGAGGGCACTCTTTCCTCCTCTTCATTTGAAATTAGTGCTTTCACACATCAGTTTTCTCTGTCAGAACTTCTGTTGCTCCTGTAGATCATTGCCTGAGGAGACTCTTCAGTTGACTTCCTTTGTAAAAAATTGGAGCTCTGATAGATCATTTGTAATTATTGTCACTGGGTAAATGTAATCAACGTGATGTTTCTAGGGATACAGGAGAAACACTGTTTTAGTTATTTGCCATAGAACCACATTGATTAGTCCTTTTATTTATTATCATTTTTTAAAATATTTTTTTGGTTGCACCACGAGGCATGTGGGACCTTAGTTCCCCGACTAGGGCTCGAACCCGCACCTCTTGCATTGGAAGCACGGAGTCTTAAATACTGGACCACCAGGGAAGTCCTGATTAGTCCTTTTAAAGTGATCCCAGTTAGGGAAGTTCACTGTTAAAGTCTCAACAATTGGGGTATCAAATTTGGGCTAAATCTTCCCTAACTAAAATTGTTACTGCATTCCTTCTCCAGATAGGTAACAAGGCCTTGTGTCTGAAGTATTTACTAAGATCAAGTGTGTTCTGAGAACAGACATCTCTTGATCTGTACTTTTCTCTTATGATAGGTGAAGACTGGAGAAGACATTCATGGTTACAAGCATAAAATTTGACCCAGAACCTCGAAAGTTAGAACTGAAAGCCCTCATTAGATTTCTATGTTTTTTTAAAAAATTATTTAATTTTGACTGCGTGCGTCTTCGTTGCTGCACGCGGGCTTTCTCTAGTTGCAGCAAGCAGGGGCAACTCTTCGTTGCTGTGCGGTGGCTCCTCATTGCCGTGGCTTCTTGTTCCGGAGCACGGGCTCTAGGTGTGTGGGCTTCAGTAGTTGTGGCACGCGGGCTCAGTAGTTGTGGCTCTTGGGCTCTAGAGCGCAGTCTCAGTAGTTGTGGCCCACGGGCTTAGTTAGTCCGCAACATGTGGGATCTTCCCGGACTGGGGCTCAAACCTATGTCCCCTGAGTTGGCAGGCGGATTCTTAACCACTGCGCCACCAGGGAAGTTCTGAGATTTCTATGTTTTTTTTAAGACTTTTGTGAGGGAATTGCTTTGTTGGAGCAGCCTGAAACCTCTTGAGGCTTCATGGGCCAACTAACTTGCTTGAGCCCTCAATCCCTCAGCTCTAGTCACATGGGGATTCTCCCTGGAGCTACAGCAGAACATCGTTGATGGAGGGAAATGCATGAATGACTATGTCCATGGGGCTAGTCGCAGGTCCACAAGAGGGAGAAGGCAAAGTAGAAATTAGGAAAGTACCAGTCTTCTCAGCATGATTGTAATATAGATGAGGTTCCATCTCAAGTAGTTCTTCTGTGCCACTGACCTGAGTCTACAGGGTTTTATATATCTAAAATCGCTCCCAGTTTCTTTGGATGGGGAGTAGACTCAGCTTATTATTCAGAACCTAACACAGTGGTCCCCTTTTCCTTTGGGAAACCTTCTCTGATTGCCCCAAATGATCACTTTCTCCTCTTTGCTGTTTGTGTACTACATATAGATACTTCCTTGTAGTATTGCACCCATGACAGAGAAATATTTGTTTCTCTTTTTGTCATTGAGCACCCTGAAGGCAGTGACTGTGTCTGTATCCCTACTGTACCTAGAATACTACCTGGCACATAGTAGGTGCTCAATAAATGTTAGTCATATTGAATAAATGGAATTGAAATTACATCCTCTGTGATTCAGTATGCAGTGTATATCCTTTTTGGCTTTCTTAGTAAAAGAGAAAAAAAATCATTATATCACATCCTTAGTCTTCTAGAGAGTTCTTGGCTCAGTGAGTACTTGTTGAATAAATGAAGTAGCATAACTAGAGTTGTACGTGGTAGACACCTTCTATAACTTGAGCTCAGGTGACCTAAAATTTGTTCTCTGCTGTTTCACCATTGAGCCACGTTTCTAGCTTGTGTATTGGTTTTGCTGAGGGCTGTAATAAGTCTTAATGCACCTGGTCAGCTGTCCTTCATATTGGCTCCCACTGATGACTCAGGGCCTGCACACTCCTGAGCATCATCTGCAGGTTCCTCTTGAGACCATTTTGTTGGTCTTGGCTTGGCATCTCAGTAATATTAATATCTCTGGCAGTCAGTGCTTTTGTTTTGTTTTTTTTCTTCTTAAATACTCTGCAGTCTCAATGATGGAATACTTGATCTTGATAAAGTTCAAATTAGATGTGAATAAGCCAAATTAGATGTGATGGTTCTGTTTCCCATTGGTGGTTTATGTTTCTTTTAGTTTCTTTGGAAAGTTTTCACTGAACTTTCTTAGAAGTAGGATGATTGGGGATTGAGGAAAATAGGTTCTCATCTTTTTTCATTTTGGGGGTCTGAGCATTATTAGAATGAATCTTTTTTTTTTTTTTTTTCTTTTTGCGGTATGCGGGCCTCTCACTGTTGTGGCCTCTCCCGTTGCGGAGCACAGGCTCCGGATGCGCAGGCCCATCGGCCATGGCTCACGGGCCCAGCCGCTCCGCGGCATATGGGATCCTCCCAGACCGGGGCACGAACCCGTATCCCCTGCATCGGCAGGCGGACTCTCAACCACTGCGCCACCAGGGAGGCCCTGAATCTTTTTTTTAAATTAATATATTTAATGTATTTTATTTTTGGCTGCGTTGGGTCTTCGTTGCCGCACGCGGGCTTTCTCTAGATGCAGGGAGCGGGACTACTCTCCATTGCAGTGCACCGGCTTCTCGTTGAGGTGGCTTTTCTTGTTGCAGAGCACGGGCTCTAGGCACGTGGGCTTCAGTAGTTGTGGGTGCAGGCTCAGTAGTTGTGGCACATGGGCTCTAGAGCACAGGCTCAGTAGTTGTGGCACACAGGCTTAGTTGCTCCACGGCATGTGGGATCTTCCCGGACCAGGGCTTGAACCCGTGTCCCCTGCATTGACAGGCAGATTCTTTTTTTTTTTTTTCTTTTGCGGTACACAGGCCTCTCACTGTTGTGGCCTCTCCCATTGCGGAGCACAGGCTCTGGACGCGCAGGCTCAGCGGCCATGGCTCACAGGCCTAGCCACTCTGAGGCATGTGGAATCTTCCCAGACTGGGGCACAAACCTGTGTCCCCTGCATCGGCAGGTGGACTCTCAACCACTGCGCCACCAGGGAAGCCCTACAGGCAGATTCTTAACCACTGCGCCACCAGGGAAGCCCTAGAATGAATCTCTTTTAGATTTGAAATGATTTTAGTTTGTTCCCCCCACCCCAGGGGGCAGGATCCTTATATTAAGAACGAGTTTTGCTTTACCTCTAATTATGCCCCCCAAAACTGGTGGACTCGTTGTCTTTTGATATTCAAATTAAAATAAGCCCTTCCTAACTTTTGAGTTTTTACTCAGAAGTTTGGGATTTGAGGACAAAGAATAGGGAAGAATCCTTAACCAAGGGAATTTAATATGTGGATGGGCAAATCATGACTTGTTCCTTCTGGGAAAAGAGAGAACCAGGTATTGAGAAATCAGAAAGGAGACAAAGCTGATGGCGGAATTAAGCAGCTTAGTTTTAAGAGTAAGGGAAGCCGAGGGGGAAGATAAACCCAGGCCTTAAAGCAGGAAGCTCCTATGAGGGAGCGTGGCTCTTGTTATAACCCTGGGAATTGGGCTGGTGAAATAATTACTCTGATTGATCGATTCATTCATTCATAAGGTTGACAGATATTTACTAAGTACCTACTGTGTACCATATACTATTTAAGTACCAGCAAGAAGTCTCTTATTTATTCTAATGAGAGAAAGAAAATAAACATATAAATAAAATATCTAGTATGCCAGATGGTGTTAATTTCTATGGAGAAAAATATTTGAAAATGTAGGTGTTTCTGGGGTGGAAGTTTGTAGTGTTAAATAGGGTCATCAGAGGAAGTCTGGTACGGTGACATTGGAGCAGACACCTCTTCCTTCCTTCAAGCAAGTAAGGGAGTAAACTCTGCATACATTGGGGGCAAGGGCATTCTAGGCAGAGAAGGGCAAATGCAAAATCCCTGATTGGATTGGAGCACAGTGAAGGATGGAGTGATAGAAGATGAAGTTAGAGAGGTAATGGGGACTAGATTATGCAGGCCTTCTAAGATATTTAAGGGATTTTACATCTTACTCTGAGTGATTTGGGAAGCCTTGGGAAGTGGAGTAGCATGATCTTATATTTTAAAAGGATCATGTGGCTGCTGATTGACAATAGACTGAAGAGGCTCTGCTAAATAGGATAAATTAAAGTTAGGCCAACATCACACACTTTTAGATTAATTTGTGTCTTGATTCTGTGGTGAAAACCAGAAGGCGGGAGTCAATGATTGTGTCAGAATTAGAAGGCCCTTAAATGTTTGGATGAACAGTTGCCAAATAAATAAAGAAATAAAGCCTCTTGGCAGGCATATTATCTGCAACAAAGCCACCCCCATCCCCCAAGCATGACAGCATGTTATTAAAACTGTGAGGGAGAGCCTGAAAAATTTGTACTCAGCAAGGTATCATAAATGGAATTTTGAGATGCCTGTTTTGTCTGCTTACAAAACAAATACAAATTCATTTGTAAAACTTCAAACATAGAAATGTGTGATTTATCTATCTATAGTGAACGTCCTCTGCAGTGCTAACCGCTGTTAGCAATTTGTGTGTTAACTTCAGAATTTTTTCTCTGCAAATGAAAGCACTTTTTTTATTTATAAACATGGGATCCTACTAACTCTACTCTTCCACCGTTTACATATGTCACTTAATATGTCATGGACACTTTTCCATGTTGATGTGTATCGATCTGCTACATTCTTTTTAACAATGGCGTTGCATTCCAACAGTTGGATGCACCATAACTAAACAAGTCCTCTGTTGATAGAATCTGTGTTGTCTCTGGTTTTTGCGTGCAGAGACAGTGCGGTAGCATCTTTGCATACTTGTGCAGGTGTCTCTAGAGGAGGATGAAGTTTCAGAACTACAGTTGCTGGGGCTGAAGAGTATGAACATTGTTCATGGTAAAAATGAATTGTATTCATTATTACTAATTTAAAATGAATAAAATGATATTTTCTATTTTAGTGAGCATAATTTCATAGATATTCATAATTTCATAGATTAGGACTCCGAATCCTGTGTTTTTTCCCCTCCCGTAAGGTCTGACGTTTCTTAGTTGTAAATCCTACCACCGGGTTTTTCAGGAATCTGATCCTCAAGGTTGAGAAGGACTTCTAACATATGCCACCTGGAGGTGTTCATGTACTTTTCTTCTCCAGTAGCCTTGTATGAGGGAGACGTGGTTCCATCTTTGACATTCACTTACTTACTGGCTTTGGGCCACCTAGTCCTCCTGGCCTTGTTAAATGATTGAGAGAGTCCAGATATTTCTTGCCCCATCATAAGGCAGTAACATTTAGATATTTAAGTTATTTGTTTTTGGGGATAGTTAGAAAACCCACTTCTCTCTTTGGCAATATGAGGGTGAGGGTAGAGTAGAAGAGAGGGTACCATTGCTGTTCATCTTTTTCCCCTTCCCTGCTCATCTGCCCAACTAAGTCACTCTGTATTTGAGCCTCTGAATTCTGAGTGTGATCCCTGGTTGTATCCTCTGTTTCAGTGACTAGGACTTTTTCTGTGAAGGGCAAGTTTGTAAATATTTTAGGCTTTGTGTAGGCCATATGGTCTCTGTTGCAAATACTGAACTTTGCCATTGTAGCACGAAAGTAGCCATAGACAATAGGTAAGTGAATAAGCATGGCTCCGTGCCAATAAACTTTACTTACGGACACAAATGTGATTTTTATATAATTTTCACGTGTCATGAAATATTCTTCTTTTGATGTTTTTCAGCTATTTAAAAATATAAAAACCATTCTTAGCACATGGGCTATACAAAAACAGGCAGTAGGCCAGATTTGGCCTACAGACCATGGTTTGCCAATCCCTGCTTTGTGTGAATATGACTTGGAATGGAAGAGAGTTGGGTGCTATAGTAATAAAAGGCATTATGATAAGGAGGCCCTGGAAGAGGTAGGGAGGGGACCCCTGCACTTGTCTCTCTCTGTACTTTGGACTAGATGTCCTGAGTATTGGCTCTTGTAAGATTCTTTGACGGTTAAGAGCAGGCTTAAGTGCGGGACCCCTGCACTTGTCTCTCTCTGTACTTTGGACTAGATGGCCTGAGTATTGGCTCTTGTAAGACTCTTTGACGGTTAAGAGCAGGCTTAAGTGCATGAAGAGTTTCTTGTTTCCTCTGCTTTCTGCCCTGAAGCAAGGTTTTCTAACCTTGCTATATATCTGTCTTGGGAATTGTTTGCAAGTGAGGAGGCTTGCCCTGGTGTTAAGGAGGGTGTGAGCCTCCAGGTCCTCCAGGCATTATGCTTGACAGGCAGCCCTTCCCCCACTGCAGGTCACATTAACACCTGTTGGGCTGATCTAAATTATCCCCCATCATCCCTCTGTCTGGGGCTGAATGGTGTAGAGCAGGCTGTGTGCTTTGTATACACACTGAGAACTTGAAAATATGTAATCGCTTCTGTCAGCTCAGAGTGTTGGAGTGCCACCGGGACTACAGTGGGATCTATGTGTACTGTAAATATATTTGGAGCAATTTCCCATGTACTCATTTCCCCCCCTTCAGATCCCCTTCTCTACTGTTATCTGTTCAGAGTAGTGCTCTAAAGGATGTGTTGGAGGTTTTGCCAAGACAATAACACCAGGTGTGTGGGGTTCTGTTTGCATAATATATTTTGCTTATTGTAATCGGTCCCAGCCCATTAGAGCTGTGCAGGTAGCTTCTCCTCCTCCTCTAGGATTTCTTGTATATTTATGGGGAGGAGGAGGATCCAGTACATCATCTGCTCCTTCTTGGAAGCACTCCTGACAATGTGTTCACATGAGCAAATTTGGCTTTAGCAGGTGGGCCTGTTATATTAGCCCAGAGATTGCAAAATAACCTTCAGGTACATTTGTTTGGCCCTCACGATGTCACTAAAAATTTCAGTTTTTTCTACATAAATCCAGATTTCTGGATTCTCTTGAAAAAAAAAATTAGATCTGGCTTACATTCCCACATAATAACAGTCAGCAGGAGTTGAGTAGTTGTTGCCCCTTTAGTCAAGGTGTGGACTTTCTTTGTGCCTTAGTCTGCACTGGGCTGACTTCATCCATTTACGTTTCCTGCTTAATTCCAATTACGTGTTGGTTACCATTGCATTCATTAGCTCAAGAAGGTCTTCTTAAGTTCCCTACCCCTTGTCTCCACCAGGGGGAGGCACTGGACATGGCAGTACTCTCTCCTCTACGCGACCCATCCTGCCTAATTCACGCATAAAGGGCTCCCCTGCTGGCAGTAGGCTGACTTGCTGACAGCCCCCTCACCTGAAAAGCTGCCTGACTTTTTAATAGCAACAATTAATAAACTCCTCCTTTGTTTCCAAAGAGGGAAGGTGGGGGTGCCAAGCTTATTTGCTGGCTGGGGCACCATTCAGTGAGCAGACCTCTGTCATGTCAGGTTATGCAGTATGAAAGTAACCTTCCTTTCATGATGAACTATGTGAAATCTTGGACAAGAATGTCTGCACCCACCTCTCCCTGTGAGCGGAGTGCCTTGGACAGAGGGGTAGGTTTCAGTGAAAAGGCCGATTGATTTGGATGTCACCCGCCAGAAAATTAAAATCAAGTTAGAGCAAGAGTAGAAACTTGTAATAATAAAGGAATCAAAGGCTGAAAGTATGACCTTGTCATAGAAGGAGAATTGCAGCTTGTTAACATTGTGCTCTTTTCCTTTGCTGCATCAGAAAGTATGAGTTTGAATCTTTTTACCTCTTTTCCTCCCCTACACATGTTCATATACGTTTCTCAATTTTCCTCTATCTCCCTCCTGTCTCCTTGGATCACTTCACCTCAGCAAGGTGGCTTTTATCCTTTCCTTTCTTTGTTCTGGTGGCAATGTAACCTATTTTGGGGGTCTTTTTTCTTACTGTGATTAAAAAAAACATAAATTTACCCTCTTAAATTTTAAATGTACAGTGTTGGTAAGTCTGTGCACGTAGTTGTACAGCAGATCTCTAGAACTTTTTCTCCCTGCAAGAGTGAAATGCTCATTGAACAATTCTCATTTCCCGCTACCGCCATCCCCTGGCAACCATGATTCAGTTTTCTTTTTCTGTGAGTTTGATTGCTTTAGATCCTCATATAAGTGGAATCATGCAGTATTTGTCTTTTGGTGATTGGCTTACTTCACTTAGCGTAATGTCCTCAAGGTTCATCCATGTTGTAGCATATGACAGGATTTTCTCCTTTTTAAATGCTGAATAATATTCAGTTGTGTATATATACCACATTTTCTTTATCCATTCATCTGTGGATGGACCTTTAGGTTGCTTCCACATCCTGGCTACGTGAATAATTCTGTAATGAACATGGGTGTTCACATATCTCTTTAAGATTCTGTTTTCAATGGCTGGATCATACAGTAGTTATATTTTTAATTTGTTGAGGAACTTTTATGCTGCTTGTCATAGCAGCTGCACCATTTTACAGTTCTACCAACAGTGCACAAGGGTTCCAATTTCTCCACATCCTTGCCAACATTGTTACTTTCTGTTTGGGTTTTTTTTTGTTTTTTGTTTTTGGAGATTGGCATCTTAGCATGCATGAGATGATATGTCATTGTGGTTTATTTGCATTTCCCTGATGATAAGTGATGTTGAGCATCTTTTCATATGTTTGTTGGCCATTTGTATATATTCTTTGGATACCTGTCTATTCAAGTCCTTTGCCCATGTTTTAATTGGGTTTTTGGTGGTTGTTATTATTAAATTATAGGAGTTCTTTATGTATTCTGGATATTAACCCCATATCTGATAAATAGCTTACAAACATTTTGTCCTATTCTGTGGATTGCCTTTTTATTCTGTTGTTTCCTTTGCTTAAGTTTTAAAAGTTTGATGCAGTCCCAGTTGTCTGTTTTTGTTTTTGTTACCCGTGGGTTTTTTTTTGTGTAGTATCTAAGAAATCATTGCCTATTCCAGTGTTATAAAACTTTCCCCCTATATTTTCTTCTGTGAGTTTTATAGTTTCAGGTCATATGTTTATATTTTTAATCCATTTTGAGTTAATTTTTATCTGTGGCATAAGATAATGGACAATCTTCATTCTTTTGCATGTGGATAGCCAGTTTTCCCAGTACCATTTGTTGGAAAGACTGTCCTGCCCTCATTGTGTAGTCTTGGCACCCTTGTCAAATGTCATTTGCCCATACACACAAGGGTTTATATCTGGGCTCTCTATTCTGTTCCATTGGTCTATATGTTTGTCCTTATGCCAGTACCATACTGTTTTAATTGCTATAACTTTGTAATATGTTTTGAAACCAGGACAAGTTAGGCCTCTAGCTTGGTTCCTCTTTCACAAGATTGTTTGGCTATTCAGAGCTCTTTTTGAGATTCCATATGAATTTTGGGATTTTTTTTTCTCTTTCTGCAAAAAAAAGGGAAAAAAATGCCATTGGGATTTTGACGGGGATTGCATTGAATCTGTAGATTGCTTTGGGTATTATGGACATTTTAACAATGTTAAGTTTTCCAATCCATGAACATGGGATGTCTTTCTTTTTATTTGTGTTGTTAATTTTTTTCAGCAGTGTTTTATAGTTTTCAGTGTACAAACCTTCCACCTCTTTGGTTAAATTTATTCCTAAGTATTTCATTCTTTTCAACACTGTTGTAAGTAGGATTGTTTTCTTAATTTTCTTTTTAGCAGATGTAACCCTTTTAAAACTAAGACAAGAAAGAACTCTTTTTTTTTTTTTTTAACTTTAGTCTAGTGTTTTCCCAGAAGTCTAGCACTCTTTCTTTTCTGCATGCTTTTCTGATTCCTTTTTATGCTCGTCTCTTTTGAGTTCTCAAAATTGAGGCAGAAGCTGGGCTGGTCATTTTCTCTTAGCTCCTTGAAGGCAAAGGACCATTGCTGTAATGGTCATCCTAACAGAGTTACTGAATTAAAAAAATTTTTTTTAATTTAATTTAATTTTTAAAATTTATTTATTTTATTTATTTTTGGCTGTGTTGGGTCTTCGTTGCTGCACACGGGCTTTCTCTAGTTGCGGCGAGTGGGAGCTGCTCTTTGTTGCGGTGCATGGGCTTCTCATTGCAGTGGCTTCTCTTGTTGCCGAGCACGGGCTCTAGGCACGTGGGCTTCAGTAGTTATGGCACGTGGGCTCAGTAGTGGTGGCTCGCAGGCTCTAGAGCTCAGGCTCAGTAGTTGTGGCACACGGGCTTAGTTGCTCTGTGGCTTGTGGGATCTTCCCGGACCAGGGCTCGAACCCATGTCCCCTGCATTGGCAGGCAGATTCTTAACCACTGCACCACCGGGGAAGCCCCCAATTTTTTTTTTAATTGAAGTATAGTTCATTTACAAAGAGTTGCTGAATTTATAGTCATTCCTAGAGCAACTAAATTTGGCAGCTGTGTTAGATGGTACTATTTTGGACGGGGTAAGGTGTATGTGAGAGAGAGAGAGACAGAGGGAGAGTGAGAGGTGTAGATACATCAGAATGTGTTTGTCGTGTGATCTTTGGCCAGTGGTTCTCAAAGTGTGGTCTTCAGACCAGGAACATCAGCATCTCCTGCTGATGTTAGAAATGCGAGTTTCTGGGCTCATTCCAGACCTACTGAATCAGAAACTTGGGGTGGGAGGTGTGCAGTCTGTGTTTTTAACAAGCTCTGCAGATGATTTTGATATGCACTAAGTTAGAGAATACTGTTTTAGGCCACCCAGGAACCCTTAACATCGCAACCACCACCTCCTCCCTAAATCTCTGTAGTGTACTAAAATTCCTTTGCATCATCCATCACCTTTATTTTTCCTTTTGCTCCTGTCCCATGTGTGATGCAGTGTTACTTTAACTCTCATAGTCTCCTTAGGTTCCCCCTCTTTTCTTGTAATGTATTCTAATAGAAGGATTTGGATTTGAGCAACTTTGGATTCAAATTCTGGCCCTATTGTGTGACCCTGGGCAGATTAAATATCCTCTCTGAATTTCAGTTATAAAATCGTTGTTATGCAGGTTAAATGAGTTAAGTATCAGTTGCTTTTACATGTTTAGAAGCTCAAGAAATGCCAGCTCTTTTCTCTCTTTCTCCATTATTACTCTGCTCAAAAAACAAACAGGAAAAAAACAAAAAAGCAAACAAAAAACTCCTTTTGCCATGACACATTCCCTACAGGTCATTTCCTTTTGTATCTGTTAGTATCTTTTTTTTTTTTTTTTTTGGACTTCAGTCTTCATGGTCTATCTATGAAATCTCACCATGTAAAATTGTAGTAAACCAAGTACATAAAAATGTGAGGTGCTGTATAAAGGAAAGGGTAAGGAACGGCTATTGTGATAGGGCTGGTGCCAGTTACTCCCATTAGTCACTTGCAGCAGACGCAATGAGATTCTATTTTAGAAAGTGCAATAATACAGAAAGTAGTTTGGCCCATAGCAAGAGAATGGGATATTATCTTCATTTTTCCTGCACTCTATTATAATGATCTGTGCAAAAGAAACTGTTTGCCTCTTGATAAGAGAGGGAGTACAGATAGCCTTAGTTTCCCCAATTCTAGGGTCACCTTCAATATTGAGAGGGAGCCGTCCAGGTCAGAATTGTGTTTCAAAAAGAAGGAGAGCCTGATTGAGACAGGTAGAAAAGAGTAGAAATTTCTAAATTGACATCCACCCTTTTGACCAGTACCAAGACCTCATGCTTTGGACAGTGAGCAAGTTTGCACTGAGTTTCATTGTTTAAGGTCCCTTTCCAAATGTCTTGTTTGGTGTTTTGTTTTGGTAGCCGAGTTTCCCTTGTAAACTAACTTTTAATGCTGCTGTTGTAACTAACTTGAAAGTTCTAGAAGATCAGGAACTATTTCATTCATCTACTGATGCATAACCAACCAAAAAACAAAACTAGTGACTTAAAATAACAATTTTATTATCTTTCATTGTTCTTTGGGTAGACTGGGCTCAGATGAGGAATTCTGCTGGTCTTGCTTGGGGTCTCTCTGGAGTCATCTGGAGGCTCATTTGGAGCAGCTAGGCCTATTAAGGGCTCCTCTCTCCATGTGGCCTCTCCAGTAGAGTAACCAGACTTTTTATGTAGTGGCTTAGCGCTTCTAAAAGTGACAGTTCCAAGAGAGAGGAACTGGAAGCTGTCAGTTCTCAAAAAGGCTTAATCCCAGAACTCACCACTTTTTTTTTTTTTAATTTTTCACCACGTTTTCTTTTCTTTTTTCTTTTTCTTTTTTTTTTTTTTGCGGTACGCAGGCCTCTCACTGTCGTGGCCTCTCCCGTTGCGGAGCACAGGCTCCGGATGCGCAGGCTCAGCAGCCATGGCTCACGGGCCCAGCCACTCCGCGGCCTGTGGGATCTTCCTGGACCGGGGCACGAACCCATGTCCCCTGCATCGGCAGGCGGACTATCAACCACTGCGCCACCAGGGAAGCACCACGTTTTCTTGATTAAAGCAATTAACAGGCTGGTCTAGATTCAGTGTGGGAGGAGACCACACAAGGGCAAGAATACCAAGAAGTATGATTCTTTGGAGTCCATCTTCAGATACTAGCTACTGCAGGGACCATATCTATTTTATGTACTAATATATACCCAATAATAGACACTCAATAATTATCTGTGGTTTGAATCAGTGGTTGGATGGGCCAATAGCCAGATTGGTGGATGGTTGACTAACTGCTCTTGTTGGTTTATTTGGGTGAGGCTTATGTGATTCTTAGGGCTGAGGTACCCATGTCTCTGCCTTTATAGTACCAGTCCTTCTTCAACACATGTCTTTCTAGGAAACCACCTTTGTAGGCATAGTGACTTGGGTGGCTAGGTGTTCCCTGCAGGTACTTTGGGAATTGTAATCGAGGGAAGAAGAAAATAATCATTGTTTATTAGACTGTACTGGCTACTATACTTATGTTCTTACTTAATCGTAACAACCTTGTGAAATAGGCATTTCCCATTAAATTTGGACACTGAGGTTAATGAACTTGCCCAAGGTCACACAGCTAATAAGTGACACAAGATGATGAGCTAAACTGCAATTTGTTTCTGAAGCTAAAGCACGGACTTGCCTCATATATTAGTTATTCAGTTTCCCTTCATTAATCTCAGACTGTTAAAATGTGTCAGAGGGTTTCTCAAAAGCAGCACTATTAATGTTTCAGGCTGGATAATTCTTTATTGCGGTGGAGGAGGGGGGAGCTGTCCTATGCATCATACGATGTTTAGCAGCATCCCTGGCCTTTACCCACTAGATGCCAGTGTACTCCCCCCACCCAGTTGCAACTACCAAAATGTTTCCAGACATAGGTTTCCTGGGGGGAACCCCCTCCCATTGAAAACCATTGATAAGTTATTTCATGATTTTCTGTCCCCGACCTTGCTGTTTTTTGATATTACATTTCACAAGGAACTGACAGTGGCTTCAAACTATCTTATTTTTATAATAGTTATAATCGTACTGCCTGGTTCTGATGCTCTTGAGTCATGCCTTTCTCTCATTGCCTCTCGTCTCTTTTGCCTTGTCTTTTTGCTTTTGTCTGATTCCGCTGAATAAAATGCAGCTGGATAAAGTGTAAGGACTTTCTACCCAGGTATCGATTCAGCAGGCATTCAGATCTCTGAGATTATAACCATTAGTGCTAGAGAAAAGAAGGCAGTTTAGATCTTCTAATTATAGTGGAGTGGGGGGGATGCATAATATTTAGCAAGCTAGAAATTAAATGGCTTCCAGGCTCCACAGAGTTAATCTTCATGGTAGTACTGATTGACATGCATGTGCAGTTCTTTTGGGAAACGGGGGAGGAGAGTAGAAATTGCAGGTTTTCTCCTAATTGTACTTTAGGTATCATTTATGACAATTTCGTGTTGTCTAGACAGAGGGAAATGGTAGAGAAATTATTCCAGTGGAGTCAAATGCTGAGTCCAAAGGGAATCAAGAAGGTTCCTGAGGTCGGGATCAGGGTGGAAGGGCAAGTAGTATACCCCCAGAGGTGAATCAGTGAAAATCAAATGTCACTAAGAGAAGCAATTCAGAGTGAGCCCAGGATATAAGAAAAGTGATTGTACTCTGAGCTTTGGGTTAGCGCAAGGGCTGACAGTGGATTGTTTGGGGGCCCAGCTGGGAGTCTCTGCCCTCTTTTCTATTTCTATAGACTCCAGAAACCTAATTGCTTGAACAGACAGCCAGGAAGGCTGCCTCTTTGCCTCTGGTTAATAAATGCCCCAGCCCACTGTGCATTCCTTTTTCCTCACTCTCTTGTTAGGCTTCATTTACTAACTCCTCTTTGCCTTCCTGATGTTGGCCCTAAGGTTTTACTTCATATTATAGAATATGCTGTTTGCAGTATACCAGGGTCGGTAGAACGAATGGCCCTCGTTGAGGGTTTTTAAAATTTCAGGTCAGGAATGTGAATGTGAAAAATCATCTGAGAAGAAATGTGCAAGGTTTGCTGTTATTGAAACAGTTAATGATTATATCATATATCCTTTGTAGTATTAGTAGGTCTAGAGATAAGACTTTTTTGGAATTGTCTGTTATTCTGAATAAAACTAGCTGAGGGGGACTTCCCTGGTGGTCCAGTGGTAAAGAATCTGCCTTACAAAACAGGGGACGCGGGTTTGATCCCTGGTCAGGGAGCTAAGATCCCACAAGCCACAGGGCAACTAAGTCTGGGCGCTGCAACTACTGGGCTCGCGCACCTCAACTAGAGAACCTGCGTGCAGCAAACTACAGAGCCCACGTGCTCTGGAACCCACACACCACAACTACAGAGCCCATGAGCCCTGGAGCCTGCACACCACAACTAGAGAAGAGAAAACCCACACGGCACTAGAGAGAAGCCACGCGCCGCAAGAAGAGCCCGCGCGTTGCAACGAAAGATCCCGCACGCCTCTTTGAAGATCCTGCGTGCCACAGCTAAGAACCAATGCAGCCAAAAATAAATAAAATAAAATTTAAAAAAATTAGCTGAGAATTCAGGATTATTGAATTCTGTAAATCTCTTCTTGATTTGGGGGGAAACCAGTCAATTATGATTCACTGCCTCTTAAAAAATTTTTTATTTTTAACATCTTTACTGGAGTGTAATTGCTTTACATTGCTCTGTTAGTTGCTGCTGTATAACAAAGGGAATCAGCTATACATATACATATATCCCCATATCCCCTCCCTCGTGCGTCTCCCTCCCACCCTCCCTATCCCACCCCTCTAGGTGGTCACAAAGCACCGAGCTGATCTCCCTGTGCTGTGCGGCTGCTTCGCACTAGCTATTTTACAGTTGGTAGGGTATATATGTCGGTGCCACTCTCTCACTTTGTCCCAGTTTACCCTTCCCCCTCCCCATGTCCTCAAGTCCATTCTGTACATCTGTGCCTTTATTCTTGTTCTGCCCCTAGGTTCTTCAAAACCATTTTTTTTTTAAGATTCCATATATATGTGTTAGCATACGGTATTTGTTTTTCTCTTTCTGACTGACTTCACTCTGTATGACAGACTCTAGTAACTGCCTCTTGATTAAAGTCCAAACTTGCATGTCATGACTGCTGCTTGTTGGTATGTGTGCATGTGAATATCAGAACTAGCTCTGGAACTTGTTATTGATGTGATCCTACTCATCCTTTGGTGAAAAGCCTCTGATCTAAATTCCTAGTTTAAAAATGTCTGTGGTCTGTGGGCAGACCTCCCAAGTCACCCAGAGAGAAAGAATTGGAGACAGTAAACATGTCCATGTAGATCACCTTGGACCTTTGAGTTCAGATGCTGACAAAAGTGAGTTTTTATTATAAATGGAAGTTTCATAACTATAGTGTGATATGTTGAGGATATACAGGAGCTAAGCATAGTGCCAACCAATCATTTTACAATTGTATTAAAAATAACCTATCAACTATGCTCCGATATAAAATAAAAATTAAAAAATAAATAAAAATAACCAAGTACCTAATGGTCAGCAGAGGGTCCGCTGTTCTAAGAGGGGTCTGGCTGACTTTTCAGGCAAGACTTTCGTTTAGCTAGATACACAATTGCACACCCCGTATGAATTGTTTCCACCTTCTTTCCTCTTGGTGTCTGTGATTATGTTGTGCTCTGATATTTTGCCATCAATTGCTTGCTGCACAGAGACATTGAGGGATATGTTAATGTTTTGTAAAGATGTTTTTCTGGTAAAAGGCTTTACTTTGAGCCCTGTGAATTGTTTATGCTGGATGATGGTAAAATAAGGCTGATCCACACAACAGGCACTGTGAGCTCTTTCTGTAGCATGTCTGTTTTTTTCCTGAGATTAGCCTTTTAGCAGTGCCACCTTGCCTTGGTCTGCCTCACAGCAGGGGCAGGAATTGCCTGCCAGTCTCTGCTGGCAACTGCATCATTTGCTGCAAGTGCACCCCTAGAACTAGGGGGCCCCACAGGGATCAGATGAGTGCCTGTCATTGGATAACTTAAGCGATAATTGCCAGTGTGTGAAATGGGGAGGCTTGGATGCCTCCGCTTTAAAGCAGAGATGTCAATTTGGAAATCATAATAGAAGTGTCGTTTCAGAACACACAATTATTTTTTACAAAGAATAAGGGCTTGTCATCTCCCAGCCCTGGCATGCGCCAAGGCAGAGATCTGGGGCTTGCCGAGCAAGATGCAGAAATGAAGGCAATATTGTATCCAAGTTTCTTTGGCCTCCCACTTCTTCATTCCCCTGAAAACATTGCCCTCTTTCCTCTGTGAGGTCTCTTTCGGCAATAAGCTGTCCAGGAGCATCAGTGGTAGCTTCCCAGGCTAGTAGCCAGCCTCTGACTTTATGACTTAACAAGCCTCCTAGGGACCAGGCTGCACTGCATTTATCAGGACAACTATGTCAGCACTTAAACCTGAAGGGCTTAAGTGACCGAAGGGATGAAGAGTGATGTAAGCAGTTTCTGAAAAACTAGTTCCTTCAGGAATTTCAGTGTGAGTTTTTGGACATCCAGAAACCTTGTCTGAAAGTCACAGGGTCAGTGAGGGGCAATCAGATACGTCTTCTTGCTAATTTTTCCAAGTCTACTTAGGCCTGCTGATTTATTCACTTAGATATTTATTGATCTCCTATTGTGTGTTAATTAGGATGTGAGTTTTAATGGGGATAAAAAGATGACTTGGACCCAGTACTTGCTTTCATGTACCTTGTAGTCCAGTAGCAGAGAGAAGAAGACATACTTACAGGGAACTGCAGTACAGGTGACTTGGGAGAAGGCCTTTTAAGAGAGGATTCACATGCTACGGGGTGTGGGGGAAGAAAGGGTGAACTTCTGGCTAGAGGAGTCAGGTATTTGAGCTTTGAAGGGGTTTTACAGACAGAGATGGGGAAGAACTTTCCAGAAAGAAGAAATGGCCAAGCTAAAGACAGAGGTGAAGCAATGAGGGTGTGTTTAGTTTAGCTAGAGCAATAGTTCTCAAAGTGTGGCCTGGGATCCCTGAAGTCAAAACTATTTTATGATACTGAGATGTTCTTTGTCTTTTTCACTCTCTTGCATGAGTGTTCAGTGGAGTTTTCTAGACACTATATGATGTGTAATGAGGTTATCACTCTGATGGCCAATGGAATGTGTGCTTGTGTATTAAATTTTTCTCAGTTTTAATTTCAAATACAGTACATATTGATAGATAAAACCCATATAAACCAAAACTCTTTGGGGTCATCAATAATTTTTTTAAAATTTATTTTATTTATTTATTTTTGGCTGTATTGGGTCTTCATTGCTGCTCACAGGCTTTCTCTAGTTGCAGTGAGCAGGGGCTACTCTTCATTGTGGTGCGTGGGCTTCTCATTGTCGTGGCTTCTCTTGTTGTGGTTGTGGAGCACGGGATCTAGGCGCACGGGCTCAGTAGTTGTGGCTCTTGGGCTCTAGAGTGCAGGTTCAATAGTTGTGGCGCACGGGCCTAGTTGCTGCGCAGCATGTGGGATATTCCCGGGCCAGGGCTCGAACCCCTGTCCCCTGCATTGGCAGGTGGATTCTTAACCACTGTGCCACCAGGGAAGCCCCATCAATACTTTTTAAGAGTGTTAAAGGAACTCTGAGACCAAAAAGTTTGAAAACGATTGCACCAGAGCAATGAGTATGTTCAGAAGGAATGAGAAATTTGGCTGCAAGGCTTTGGATGTCAAGCTGAGGAATTTGGATTTTATTTCCTAGGTGGAAGGGAGTTATTCCTTTGGGTTTGGCTTCCCTGAACTGAACTAGCAGATGTCACCCAGACATCAGAGCCAGGCTGGGAAATTACTCTTCAGGCACGGGGCACCAGCATCTTAGCTTCTAAGAGCAACTTTCCTTATCAGTATATATAGGTCACAGAGTTATAGCAATTGATTGTTTCCAGTGATTGGAGAAGGTCTGTACATGTTTGTTGGCTTTAGTTTGTTGATTTTCTCTGTGATCTGACAGTTAGTTAAAAGAATATCTTTAGGATATAGTTGTTTATTAAGGAAGAGTTGTCACTGGCTTGTTTATTTGTCTAGACTGGTACCCAAACTTTCTGCTTCTTCACCCCGATACCCATTGAATTTGAAACAAAGATGCTTTACTTTTTTTTTTTTTTTTTTTTCCAGCTGCGCTGTGCGGCTTGTGGGGGTCTTAGTTCCTGACCAGGGATGGAACTCATTCCCCCTGCAGTGGGAGCACGGAGTCCTAACCACTGGACCACCAGGGAATTCCCCAAAGGTTCTTTTCTTTTGGGTAACCCATCTCATCTGCCCTGACAACTTTGTTCTTTTCCAGAGCTTTCTTCTACTACTATTTTTTATTGTTTTCCTAGTCATCAAAGGATACAGCTGATCTAGGGAACCGTTGTACATATTCAGAGTATTAATTAGGGAAGGAAGAAATAGTTGTATTCATTTAAAATACTAGGAATTTTACAGCTTGAATTGTGTTCCTATTGACTTATATTTTAGTAGCGCTTAATATTAATTTTTGATAACTTATTCTAGTGTGTAATACTTTGATTTCAAGTTTTTCTGTTACATTCCTTAGTGACTCCACCTTATCTTTCAAGGGATTTTATGTAAGCAAATATTTTAGAGCACGGGTGGGCAGATTTTTTTCTGTAATGGGCCAGGTAGTAAATATTTTAGTCCTTTCCCTATTAGGACTACTCAGCTCTGCCTTCCTAGCTCCAAAGCAGCCACAAACAATATTTTTCTTTTTTTTTAATTAAAAAATTTTTTTAAAATTTATTTTTGGCCATGTTGGGTCTTTGTTGCCACACACAGGCTTTCTTTAGTTGTGGTGAGCGGGGGCTACTCTTCGTTGTGGTGCGCGGGGTTCTCATTGCGGTGGCTTCTCTGTTGCAGAACATAGGCTCTAGGCACGTGGCTTCAGTAGTTGGAGCAGGCAGGCTCAGTAGTTGCGTCATGTGAGCCCTAGAGCATGCCGACTTTAGTAGTTGCAGCATGTGGGCTCAGTAGTTGCAATGTGCGGGCTCTAAGGCACGTGGGGTCAGTACTTGTGGTGCACGGGCTTGGTTGCTCCATGGCATGTGGGATCTTCCCTGACCAGGGATCGAACCTGTGTCCCCTGCCTTGGCAGGCGGGTTCTTAACCACTTTGCCACCAGGGAAGTCCCCATAGACAATATTTAAATGGGTGGTTGTGGCTGTGTTTGGATAAAACTTTATTTATAAAAACAGGCAGCTAGCCCAGTGCCTGTAGTTTGTCAAACCTGCCTTTTAGAGGCAACTTGCTATTTGAAGAAACTCTTTTTAAGAAATGAGTAGTTCTTTTGAAAATGAGTAGTTTTCTCTTTAGTTTTCAGTGGTTTACTTTTAGATTTTGTATATTGGATGTTTTAAATTTTGAAATAATTTCAGACTTGCAGAAAAGTTGCAAAAATAGTGCAAGGAATTCCCATATACTCTTCACCCACATTCCATAAATATTAACATTTTACCACATTTGCTGTATCATTTTCTCTCTTTTGCTCTACCTGTATGTGAATATAGTTATGCCTTTATTTATAGTTTTTGTATTTTATATATTTGTGATTATTATATTCTATTAAATACTGAATTTTCTTAAAGTAGTGTGTAGTTTGATAGAACAGTGGCCTTTAGACTTAAAAAAAAAACCAATCTCTGTTAGTAAAAGGCTTTTGAGCAACCTGTGTGTGCGTGTGTGTGTGTGTGTGTGCGTGTGACATTATGGTTATACATTTTAAATCAAAAGTTATAATATTTTCCTGTTCTCCAGTGGATCAAAAGAGCAGAACCCCTGATGTACCTCACTTGAACACCACTGGTTTAGAGAATAAACCTGGCAGACTTGTGAAGAAAGGTTTTTTTTTCTCTATCAGAGCTTCACTGACTCTTTAAAACATTCTAAATAACAGGTCAGAATGAAATGGTAGCTTCAAACTTGAACAAGCTTGTCTGAGCCCATCCTAAATCCTACCTGACTTCATATTACTCAACTACTTGATTGATCATTGTCAAGTGAAATTTGTGGTGGCCAGAGCAGAAAGCACTCAGCTGCCATTCCATTCCTTTTTCTTGTGTCATTTCCCCATCTATGGCTCTTTGCAGGAAGCTAACTGTGAGAGAGAAAGATCTTTCTTTGAGTTTCCTAGGAGTGGTGGTGATATTTACTCATTCTTTCTTTATTCAACACCAATTGGAGAAGTGTTTTTTAATCCCTCAGATAGTGTTTGTGTTGTAACTGTAGAGAACTTAATGTTTCATCAATGATACGTGTATGGGGGTGCTATTCACAGTAATTGGATCTCCTGATTTTGTGTATTAGCAGTTAAGATGCCACATGTGTATGACTTGCTAGTCCACTGTATTGCCTGAGGAGCAAATGGTGCCAACAGATTCTAGTAAGTAGGTACAGGGGATATATATATGTTCCAGAAGAACCTCATCAGGGACTCCCCAGAGACAAAACTTAACATTTTGGTATAACTCTGTTTTAAAACTCCTTCCTAATTAAGGTAAGAATTTAGGATGGGAAGTAGAGTTTGCGGGATTATAAAATGGAATCATTAAAATTGAAATTGTCTAAACCAAGCTCTTCTGGTTCAAGAATCTCCTTCATAGCATCTCTAAAAAGTCATCTCACTTCTTTGAGTACCATCACTGCCTTGGCAGAGTAGTGGGTAATATTGGCCTCTTAATTTGGCAGGGTCATTTTTCAGGCAGAAGTACTTAAGAAGGATATATGTTGGTCACTCTGGAGGATGCCTCTTGTCAAAGGGCCTCTGCTTATTAAGCAGCCATTTAGAGGGTAACACGACAGGGCTCAATGAAATTCAAGACTCGTTCCAGAACCCTTTGGGATAGAACAAGCTTCTGGGTGTTCCAGGGCAGTCAGCTGCTCCCAGATCTTGCTTCTGTTCTTCAGCTCCTGCCTAATTCCTATAGGACAAATTTATTAGTAGTGAATATATGATGGACTAAATTGATACTCTTCTCAAAATTTTGCTTTTCTTCTTTCTTCAGTCTGTGTACCTCTCACTATCCCTTCCTCTCACAAATAGTCCATATTTCAAGATTCAAAGACATGCCATTATCTTACGTGCTCCTATGAAAGAAGAAAATCCTGCCACTTAAACTGCGTCACACAATTATAAAATGTATCCTAATTTCAGACACATTAAAACATGGGGGGGAAGCGTGTCTTAGAATTGATGAAACACAGCATTGCTGCTGCTGTAAACAGTGGTATCATTGAAGATTCAGGTTTTCAACCAGAGAGAAGTGTTTTATTGCTTTCTTCTCTTCCTCATTGGTTTCATTGTATTCACTCCCTTCAGTGGTAGGACTGTTTAACTTGTCCTAAGTGTGGGGATTAGAAGCCTTGTCTAGATCCAAAACATCATGTAACAGTTATTTTCCTGGGTGGGAAAGGTAGCAAGCCAGGTTGACAGGGCCTCTGCTGTATCTCTTTCCCAGGCTGTTAGGGAAAATGCTTCAGTGAGCCAGTCGCTGGGATAAAGTGACTGCACATGACTATACCTAAAGCCAGCTGGTTTTAATAACAGTGAATTGAATTAACTCAATTGGAAAAGATTGGTAGCTGCTGTCCTTATCCTGCAGATCTGCTTTAAAGAAGAGTCCAGCAGGGAGCTGGAGACCTGCTCCTGGTAGAGCCAGGCATAATGCTGCTGGAGAGGAACAATATGCATTTCTTTCTGAGTCCACTTCCTTTGAAACGTCTTCTATGGCAGGAGCTTGATTGGCTGCCAAGGCACATTTGAGTTGGGAAGCAGTGTGGCAGACATGGCAAACTGGGGGGCCTCGAGCCATGTTTGTCAGATGTGTTTTAACTGGCCCTTCCTGTATGAAAAGGAAAAAAATGTTTTAGCTAAAATGTAACAGGAGATTTCATGCAAAAGTCCAGATTTTTGGCTTCCCTTAAATAAATAGGAAGAGCCAGTGTTACTGGACCCATTCTAGTTGGGACTTACAGTGGATACATGTACATAGTGGTCTGAAGCATTTTGGAGTTGACAGGCCTTCACTGGAGTCCTGGTGCTATCACTTGGTAGCTGTGTGCTGCAGTGCAATACACTTAACTTCTAGGCCCATTGATCTCATGTATGTATAGTAATGCTTACCTTTCCAGGCTGTGGTGAGGTTTAAATAAAGAACTACATGTGAAGTGCTCAGTATTTGCCTGGCACTAAAAAAGTGCTCAATAAAATACGTGTGTAACACATATGATCATTGAATTGACAGTTGGGCTAGATTACATAATTATAGATTTTTATCAGTTGTTCAGAGAGCCGTAGGAGGACTCACAGAAAGGGTGTGGGCAGAGCAGAATGCGTAGAAGATGAGGGGCTGTGGATTAGGATGACATGCAGGAACTGAACACCAAGGTAAATGTTGGCACTACATGATAGTCTCTAGGTATGCCTCATTTTCCTGTCCCATGTTGAGCCCAACCTCCTATTTGTCTACTGGAGGTACTGCGAATAGAAATAAGATCATGTCTCTAAAGCACTTGTTCATTTCTCACAGAAGAGCAGTATTCAACATGATACAGTGGCCATATCCAGTGTGGGAGCTCTGGAGCTCTTCATTTACTTATGCCTCTAAGTGCTTATAGGAAGGGTGTGATCCCAGATAAGAGGTGTTAGCTAGCTGCAAAGGGGGATGTTATTTATCTCTCCCCCCGTTTTTCCTTATGAATGACCTCTGAGTTGGTAATTGACAGGGATTATTGCCATTTTTTTAATCTCTGCTAGGAGGCTGCTGGAGTCTTCCCTCATTTCATTATCCCGTTATGATGGAGCAGGATCCAGAGAGCACCCAATTTACCCAGACCCAGCGAGGTAAGGCCGAAGTGAGAAATGGCACTAGGTGGGGGGGAGGGACTGCCCTTGGGGTTGCCAAGCTGTTGGAAGCCCCATTCTGTGCCTCTCTGGTCCTGGTGCTCTTTTACTCTTCAGTTACAGTTTTGAGACAGGTGGTTCAGGTGATTGGGAAGTATTACAGGTAAGTGAACAGAACCTCTGGTGACAGAGGGTTATGACTGAGCCCTTGTCCTTTGGGGCTCATTTTTGTAAGTGGGACACTAGAGGAGGGACCTGAGGAGGTCATTGGCAGAGTCACAGGATATTTCTTTTCTGCTCGTCAGAGAGGCTGTTGCCATTCAGATGGACAGCCAAAAGTGAAACAAAAGTTTTTATTAATAGGGAAATCACTTACAAATTAAAAGCAAACAATTCTCTCTCATTTGAGAGAAAATTTAGAACATCAAAAGGCAGAAATCAAGTTCATTCAGATGTTGAAGTTTTGGAGACTATATGACGGAAGAAATGACTGACAAAAGGGTAACTGAATAAAACAAGTTGCCATATTATTAAAGTGCTTGCCTTACCCCCATTAGAAGACATTTAAAAGTTCTTGAAGAGATAAAAAGAAAAAAAGAATTCAGATGAGTTTAAGGCCCACCTTTACCTTATACTGGTAACTCAGGACCGAGGATGGGGTGTTGAGTTGATATATAACATTTATTTATAGTGAGCAGCCCTTTAGGGTTGTCACAGCAGGACTTAATAATTCTGTTAATGATCCGAAAGGGGGATAACCTGCACATTCTCTAGCAACAGCAGACCGCACATCGTGAGGCTTTGCCAAAAGAAGAGGGTAATTTATAATGGTGGAGTTGAAGTTAACAGTGTAGGTCAGAAAAGGCTAAATGAGCTTTGCTGTAGATTAAGAATTTAAAGTCTGCAAAAACCTTTAGATCAAGTTGTTTCCAAGGTTATTGAGTGATTTTGTTGTTACTACAGTTATGTCATGATACCGAGCATTCTTTCTGAGATACTAGTGAAAAGATTCCCTGTTATCCTCTTACTTCCTTTTCCGTACCCCAGAAATGGCAGATCAGGGAACATGGGGATTGATGACTTTAAAACGGGTAGGCAACTTAGATGATGACTGAAACAAGGAAGTTTATGTTAGTCTCTAGTCATATTTGAAAGTAATAAGCCCTAAATAAGAGAAGGAAATATTTTGCATGAATCAAATTCTTTGAAACCCTGAGAGAACTTCTTGCTGTGAAACAGTTTCTTTTAGGACAGTAATGGGAATCTCATCCCCAGAATTTTTAACCTGACAAAGTTTAACGGTGACTCTTAAAGACCATTATTTGTCCTCCTTTCGTGTAATAAATTTGTTATTTATTCCTACTCAGATCTCTTTATCACAGAAAGGCCAGACTTTGTGGTGGTGTTATTTTTACATTTTCCCTTTAAACACAAAAAAGGGTTTTTTGGAGGGGGAAGTATTCTTCCTTGAAGAAAACTTGAGGAGTTATTTAAAATATTCACTTGGAACACTTTTAGAGTTTGATAATTATCCACTCTTCAGTAGGAGGATGATTGTTACCTCATTACTGGTTGTTTAATTTCTTTTTCCTCTTAGATTTCACCCTGCATAATCTGTATAGGTCAAAGCCTTTATGAGACATGTCAGCATTCAGATCCTTAGCTTCCCTCTGGATACCTAAAAACATGAGGCTGTGATGTACTTGTACTTAATAATTGTGAATCCATTTTTCTTTACCATTGATGAACAGTTTTGTAGCTTAGGGAATTCCTGTCCAATGGTGAAATTAAACAATTGAGGTTACGTAGTGCTGAATTTTTACCCCTACATAAAAGGACAATCTTTATTTATTATTGTCAGCATCAACATTATTTCTACCTCTATCACCATAATATAATTTTTCCATTAGTTGAGGTAGGCTATCAACTCAGTAATGAGTGTATTTATGGTCACTTTTCAGAATCTTTTCTAAAAAAAGAATCTTCATTCTCCTCTTAAAACATTTTTTTAACATTCTTTTCTACTCTGACTGACTTGAGAATTTAACCAACAACGATTGATTTCTACTGGAAGATTTCTGTATATTTGGTAGCTATAGGAACAACTCAACAGTATTGGCTTCTGTCTGTTGAAAATTTAGGGTTCTTGATTCATCCTTGCCAAATGCATGGGAACAGGTGCCCAAAGAGACAGTGAAAGTTCCACAAGTTGAAACTTTAAATCTTATACTCTGATGATCTTGGCCAAGGCCTCTGTACGTCCCATGCCCACCTACTGTATAAAGATAATTTGGATTCAGAGGTGCCAAATGCAGCATATTGTTCCATAACATAGACTTTTGAGTTCCAAAGATTGTCACCTGGCCTGCTTGGAAATTCTGTTTGATGGTTGGCCAGAAGGACATCACCTCTGATGAGAGGCATTTCAGAGGCAGCCCTGTTTTGTGTAGCAGTTGACTGCAGGATCTCCTTTGGTCTGAGTGAGTAGATTTACTGAGGATTTACCTAGAGGCTTACTTTGTCCAGGGGTAATGAAAGGTCAGGCAGGAAGATGTTTGTAAATACTTTTCCTACCATTTGGATGTAAGTATTTCCATTTCCATTCTCAATCAGTTTTTCCAGATTTCCATTAAAAAAAAAAGTTACATGCTTTTTTTTCCCTTCTATATTCAAACATTATAGAAGTTAAGGTCCCTAGGAATCCTTACCAGGATTGCTGTGTTTCATTTTTTTGTTCTAGTTACAGAAATAAATATTTTTATGTACATATTAGTATATACATACCATTCTTTAATTTTTCCCCCACTTAAAATTTTATTTTAGAGGGCTTTCATTGTGCATATATAGGGATATTCTTTTCAATTGTTATATAATGTTTCTTTGTATAGATATAATTTATTTAATCTGTTGGTGGACATTTGGGGTGTTTCCCAGTTTTTCACTAGTGCCAGCAATATATATATATATCTCTTCGTATCCTGGTGTGTTTCTGTAGGATAAAATTACTAGTGGAATTGTTGAATCAGAGTTGGCAGGTTTTAGGTCTTGGGCAGGTTTTAAGTCTTGAAATTTCTTAGTAATCCACTTAATATTATATATAAAACATTTTTCTGTTACTGTTCTTCTCTCACTTTTTCAGTTCACAGCCTCAAATTATATGCGTTGTGAAAGATGGAGGAAAAACTCGACAAAGAAGGGAATGTGCAAATTGTATAGGACACTAGACATTTTCATGGAGTATGAAGACAGTGAACCATAGCTCGAAGAATATAGACCTTTTACTAATTTAAAGTAGATTAAGTCTTTTAAGACTAATTACTGAGAACAGCCATTGTAAGGGAGAAGAAGAGTGACTGTTGTCTTCTGTGTTGCTCAGTGCCCACGTAGCCTCTGATGCTCTGTCGTAAGAAATAGAAAAAATCGGTTTTTTTCTTTTAGATTTTCTGTTCTCCTGAGTATATTTTACTCTCAGTCTCTATCCTGAATATTTTCTCTGTGTTAAAATATCTGGATAATCTGTAAAGGAGGGATAAGAGGTTCAAAGAGGTAGTTTTAAGGAGCTAGGACAAATCTGGAGCTACAAGTATTTGTTGGAGAAGAAAGGAGTCCTGGTGAAGGTGATGCCTGAAGATGCCTTCTTTAGTCATCTCGGGTTCACCATCTCTTGGCCTGTTTTCTCATCTATAAAATGGAAGAAGCTGTGGTCCCTTTCATTTCTTATATTTTGAGTATGGATGATTAAGGAAAATCTGCGCATCTATATAAAGGGCACACCCTGAGAAGTTAAAAGAGGTCCCTTAAGAAACTAAAAGAAAGGTCCAGTGTTAAACTCTTGGAAGGGGCAGCTGTTGATCAGATGATGACTGATTAAACAGCCTGTTTGCCTTATCTCAGAACAGAAACACTGGTGGTAGTCTGATAAGCATATTGTGCAGTACAAGCCTCCTGGTGAGTTAAATGCCGTTTCTTTTTCACGTCTCCAGAGTTCACCTCAGCAGGGAGATGTGATGGGGGAGCTGGATTTACTGTCTTTCACAGTATTCCCCACATTAGTGCTAGTTTGTGTTTGTTCATCTCTGTTTCTCTCAGATTATCTCCTGCTGCATACTATGCCCAGAGGATGATCCAGTATCTCTCACGGAGAGACAGTATCCGCCAGCGTTCTATGCGCTACCAACAGAACCGCCTCCGTTCTTCCACCTCCTCCTCTTCCTCAGACAACCAGGGTCCATCAGTAGAGGGAACCGACTTGGAATTTGAGGACTTTGAGTAAGTATATATTCAACTTGCTTTCTTACCCCTCCTCCCGAGCTGTGAGTGCTTCCAGGTTGGCCACTGTCTGAGCAATAGTGGTTTGACATTCTTGCTTCAAACCCCTAAGTTATTATTTATGAGAAGTAGGATGGGGAGAGGGACAGAGGGTTAAAATGCCCAGGGCACTCCCACCTCTGGTAGTTGCATTGCTGATTCCCTGAAGCCTCTGGGAAGAGACAGCCCATTGGGCCCCAGGCCAGGCTGGGAGAAGATGGCCGCTGCTCTTTAGGCAACTTTTAAATTTCCCGTTTGCGTGAACAGTGACTCTGGAAGTGCTTCATGTGGACTGTCTTCATAACATCAGGGAGGCAGGGTTCATGTTTTTTCTCTTAAGCAGAGTAGATACAGAGATTAACAACAAAGACAATACTCGGATTTCCCTAGGAGACAGATTCTCTCAGTACCCTTAACCACACTGCTTCTCTGAGGTCCTACTCCCTTGCCCCTAAACGTTCTCAGTCTCTCTCTACCCCCAGTTAGGATCCTTTGGAAGTTGCCTGTCAAATTAACGTGGAGGTTGAGAGGTGATTCCTTGCTCTGCTAGTCTCTTTGAGCGGTTGGCTGGGGTACGGGGGTGAGCTAAAGGAGCAGCGTCAGCCCCGGGCTCCAAGGTCAAGCTCCCCAATCTTCCTGCTGGGTTTTACATTCTCTGACCTGCTGCTCCTGACCTTTCTAGCCATGTATTGTGTTCCTTTCCATCTTGAAACTGAGCTTTCCTGGCTTGTACCAAATTGGACATTTGGCTCTTGCTTTGACTCCTATATTTTGATATTCTCAAAACATGCAGAATAAGAGGGAAGGGTGGTTAAACATTTTTCTTTCCCCGTCTTTTTTGCCGGCAGTACTGGAATAGGACAGCCTGTCATCTTCCTTTTTTTTTTCCCCTTCATCTTGACATAGCCTGGTCAGGTCTGGGATCTTAAGAGCTCCTGCCTCCCTTCCACCTTCCTCTTTCGTGAGCTGAATGAATAGTTCCCCAGGAGCCATCTTGCAGTGGAGCTTTATGAAGTGTTTGAGAAATATCTTTGCCAGAGAGGACTAAGAAGGTGGGAACACCCTTTGTACCAGTTGGCCTTCCCGATACAGTCCTTAAACACACTGGCCAATTGTGCACTGGGAAGCAGAAGGAACATGCAATGGGAGGCTCATTTGTCTGAGGAAGATGTAAATGTGAAAGGAATGCAGGGATGCCCTCAAACAGCTGTGCTGTTGCAAACAGAGCAGGGGTGGTGGGAGAAGGGCCCAGCTGCTCTGTGACTCTCAGATGTGTCCTTCTGCCTTAAGTCCTCACTGGGGGAAGATGGACGTGGGCACAGCAGTGAAGGGAGAGTCTCCACTCCTTTAGCCAGGCAGACACCTGTAGGGAAATATGTTCCCCTGTAGAAATGATTATTTTTCCAGCACCGGGGTCTATTCAGGGAAGCAGTTTCAACACATAGTGCCAAGGCTGCTGGGACTTAGTGCTGCTGAAAAGCCTCGGTAATCCCGTGGAGCTCTGGGAGTCAGTGCAGATTGCATAGCCCTCTCTCCAGGCATGTTTGGAAGGCTGTTAGCTCTTCGCAGTGGTGAAACGTGGGGCTCATGCCTTTGAGCTGTATCTTGCCTCGTGACTTGTCCTTCACAGTGGAGTTCTGGGTTAGTTTAAAATGTTCTGTTCTCATCTTACCTTCTCTTTCTTCTGTTACCACCTCCTCCCTTTCCCCTTCCTTCCCCCTTGATTTTCCTGTGTCAGACTGCCTCCTCCCTGTGCTCCCCACAGCCCACTTCTGCTCTCGCCTCCGCCTGGCTTCAGCGCAGCCTGAATTTACATCACCCTCTTCACCTTTCATGCTCTGACTTACCACTGTATTGCTCCCTGGTTAGTAACAACGGGCTGGTTTCTCTAAAGCCCCTCCGAAAGTCCCTCCCCTTGGTGTTTGCCTTTCTTGTGGGGCTGAAGCAGACTATAATCTTGTTTTTAATAGCAGCTGTGGATTAGTCACCTCAATATTAGCAGTCCAGGTCTTCTAGTAAAGGATGTTGCTGGCTGGTTGATACTGAGTTACCGTCTGTTCATTCTTTCTCTGTCTCTTTCCCCGCCCTCCTCCCCCTGCTGTAAACCGAGGGCTGCTTGTGGTTGTGCCTCTTCTCTTAATTTCTAGGTACTCTGAGGGGAGAGAAAGTGAGAAATTAGGGAATGTACCAGCCCATTTTAATTTCTCTGCCCCAATCCTTTTCCTCAGCTTTGATAACTAGAAAGAAAGTTACAGGCTTATACAGTCATAATTTATAGTTCTTTCAAGTACAGAGAAGCAGATTAAGTTAGATATGGCCTGGAATCCTAACACATAGGGTACCATTAAGAGAGACTGTTCTCCTGGGTTTCCTCACCTTCACAACACAGCATGGTCTTGCCTTTGCCACCCCACTCCGACCTCTTCACCCTCCTTCCATTTGCTAAGTCATAGATCATTTTGCCATTCTCTAGCTTGTCCCATCCAGGTGTATAGGGACCTCAGAAAACAAAAGGGAGACATTAGGCAGATCCCATCTTTTTTGGTTCTCTTTCATCATCCATTGAATGGAAGGTATCAGCTATCATATTTTTCATGTATACTAATTTATAACATACACAACATTTGTAGTATATATAAATATACTAATATACATATATCTTTTAAAATCTTGTTTACTCCTTATAATAACTCAATGAGATAGTTGTTCATTTCATTGTGTTTTTTAAAATAAGGATACAGAGGCTTGACCAAAGTCAGACATGTCTGAGATTAGAGATCAGGAGCAAGCATGTTTAGTGTCTGACTTTAGTGTCCTGTAGATTTAAAAACCTTTAAAAATGATGTCCAGCCATATTTGAGCCCTTGCTCCATGAGCTTGCTGTGGAACAAGACTATCTAGATTTATCGCTAGGGAAGATAGGTTTGAAGGTTGGTCAACATCAGGTTAAACTTTCTGTTCTTTTGTGGTCTGGATTAGTGACAATCTTCCCAGGCAGGCATCTTCTCCTGTCATTTGTCTCTGTGTGCGGCAAGGATTGAGACTGCAGGGTCCCTGTGTTTATCAAAATGCACAGGACATCCAGAAACCTGCTGTCAGGAGGTCTGTCGTGAAGCCCTCAGCATGTCTTTGCATAAAGATGTTCACAAGCAGGGTAAAGGTGTGGCTGCCCCTGACCCTGCTGTCTGCCTCCTTCTGAGCTCAGACTACCTGCTAGAATGTAGACAGCAAATAAGCATAAGGAAAACTCACATTTTTATTTTCACCATCCCTTTGGAAAGAGGGAGGGAGGCTTTTATGAAGCCCAGGTTGAGTGCTGTGTTCCCGTAGTTTCTAAGGCCTGCAAAAGAGGTGGTACCTGTGACTTTATGACTATTGTTCAAGCTACCCTCACCCTCCTCCTCATTTTATCTGTTATTCTAAATGTAATTATAATCTTAGAATCATCTCCAGTTCATCTTCTTGCCTCTTTTTTTACCTGCTTTGCCTTCCAAGGCAAGGATACCCTGAGCTAATGACAGTCAGAACTGGAGAAGCTTCAGATTAGACCAGTCACAAATATCTCCAACACTGCGTAATTATATTCAACTTCTTTTTTTTTTAATTATTTATTTGGCTGCATCAGGTCTCATTTGCGGCACATGGGATCTTCCTTTGCAGTGCGCAGGCTCTTTGTTGCAGCACGCAGGCTTTTCTCTAGTTGTGGTGCGTGGGCTCTTAGAGTGCATGGGCTTAGCAGTTGCAGCGTGCGGGCTCTCTCGTTGTGGTGCGTGGGCTCCAGAACGCGCGGGCCTAGTTGCGGATCTTAGTTCCCCGACCAGGGATCGAACCCGTGTCCCCTGCATTGGAAGGCAGATTCTCAACCACTGGACCACCAGGGAAGTCCCTCAACTTCTTAAAACTTGTTGTCAGCACAGAGAGAACAAGTCCTTCATTCACAGTTGTGACACCGGTCTGTACTTGGGGAAAACATCTCAGTGAGAATTCTAGTCTTTCAGCCTAGTCTTTCAGATGAAGTGTCTTGAAGTCAGTTATACTTATTTTATTAACTCTTCTAATTTATCTCGTTGTATTTGGGTTCCTTTTACCCAGAAATCCATGTTGTGACCAAATATGCAAAACCGTTTCATTGTGAAATGAATGACAGTCATTTCTGGTTGCCCAAGATGGGTTCTGGTTTCTTAGTTTGGCATGATATGTTCTAGCAGTACCACATACACATGTGCGGAGGAGCCTCAACCAGAAGGCTTTCATGGTCCCCTTGCTAGACACCTTCTAGCAAGGAAGTCATTAAAAGGTCTTCTTGGCATATAATGTAGCTGAGGACAGTTCTGAAGGCTGTCACTCAGTTCTGCCATCTGATTGGGTGTGGCATAGAAGTTGCTCGCCTTTATAGTTCAGAATTTAATATTCTTCATCGGCCCTTTTGCCACTACTGAAATTTAATTGAGTCACACAAAGAAAATATGTTAGAAACCCGATGATGTTACTCTTATCTGTCTATAGGTGAAATCCTGACAGCTTTGTGAGACTCATATACTTGTGTCAAGTTCTCATGGCTAGAAATTTCAGGAGAGTGAAGCCACATGTCCTTGGTAGTGTTTGCCCCTGCTCTCTCTTCTGTGCCCCAAATTTCCAGGACTCCTATGGGAGTCAGTGACTACTAATAACAGATATGTTACTTAGAGCCGAGAAAGGGCAGGGGCAGATCTTCAGAGCGAGAAGTTGCGTACTTCATTCTGAAACGGGGTTGCCTTTGTCTCTTCCCTGGACTTACAGACCATAATCTCTTTGATATTAGAAGTGCAAGAGAAACTATAAGGGAACACGCTGTAAAGTGACTCTTCTCTCTACAGACTGGAACCTGCCAAAGCAGTCAAGGATCAGGCAACCAGCTACAGTTATTGAGTGGTGGTACTGTATAGAAGTAGTTCTTAAAGTGAGATGAGATAAGAAACCATTCACTTCCTTTTTACCAGAGTTTTAAATAATTTCATTTAATTGATGTTTGTGGTGGTTGACTGTTTTTTACAGCGTGGGTTTATAAAAGAGAAAGTCTTAAAATAGGACTTTTCTCCAGATATACTTAGAAGAAAGGCAAATAAATGCATAGTCATAGAAACATGAAACAGCATGGAGCATGTCAGGAATTCCCTTGTTGACAGGTATGGTCAGGTTGTAAAGTCCAAGCTACAGCAGGAGATGAGCCCCAAGAGTTAGCATGGCACCAGATCTTGGGGAGTTTTTTGTGCCTTGCAAAGGAGGAGAACTTTACCCTGCAGGTGAGAGGGAGTCACTGAAGAGTTTTAAGCTATGGAATAACATCGGATTTTTACACAATATCTTATAAGATAGACTGTAATAAGGTACCCCTAAAGTACAGGACAGCATTGTATGAAGGGAGAGAGTACCTGGGGAGATGTGAGAAGGCTTCATGGGTTTCAGCTAGGTGTGAAGACCCCATAGGACTTCGACGAATTGACGTGGAGGATGGAAGTAGGGAAGGAGATTCTAGACAAAGGAGTAGCTTAAGCAAAAGCCCAGACACAGAAGATTTACAGGGTTTGTTCGGAGACCCTGCATACATCTGTGGTTAGAGCAATGGAGTATTTGTACTTTGAGCAATAAGATCGGAAAGACATGGACTGTGGAGGGCCTGGAGTGCCTGGCTGAGAAGTTTTGACCTTGTTTTTGCCTAGGGACAGCCATTATTCAACATGTGTTTTAGGCAGCGAATTCTGACAGTGGTTGTTAGGCAGGTGGCAAGTATATGGATGCAGGAAAACCAGTTAGAAAACAGTGGGCAAAATACATATGAGGACATATGAGGACTGAATGTTAAGTATTGGACATAAGAGGCCTTGGTGTTTTGTAAGAGTGGGACCTGCTTGTGAATGTTCCTGGGGAGATGAGCTGTGTGAGAGCTCAGCTGCCTCACTTCCTACTTCTCCAAATAAAATGTTGCTGGAGTCCTTTTTTACTCTTACTGGAACTGATTTTGAACTAAGTTTATAAAGTAGCAAGTGACTCCCAGAACAGCTGTGATTGGAACTGGGATCTCTTGTTAGTGCCCACTGGTCCCCAGAGCCTGACAACTATTGTCTAGGGAATAGCCCCATGTTCCAGTTTTGGCTGAGCCTGTGATATGCCATTTGATCTTTGGCAAGTCCCTCTCCTACCCTAGGCCTCAATGTCTGACCTTGTAAAATTAGATTAGATAATCTCTGAAGTTTATTTTAGCCCTAAATCTCTTGGATCTTTGTTGGAGCTAATTAACTATCTTAGAAGGATTTCCCTTGTACTCAGCAGAGGTAGAATAATGAAAAGTTTCAGAAAAGTGGAGAGACTTCTTGAGGATTAGGAATAGGATATCTGGTACCTGTGGAGCCCCAATAGATTTATAAAATATATGCCTACCTGAATTCCAGCTCTTTCCTGAGGATTTTGAGCCTATTGCTTAGAAATATATAATATTGCTTGGCAGCTTTAAAATTAGTATTCTTTCTGGGCACCTAAAATACATATGAATATTTATTATGAGGAATGCTAGGAGAAGAGAAAGAAAATGGAATATATCTGGATTTAAAGAATTAAACAGCTGTGAGGGAAGAGGGGGAAAGGAGGATAACCATCACTTAGAGATATGTATTTATTTTTTAACATAAAATGCACAATAGGAATATGGATTTGCATAATACATGCAGATGAAATTAAAGGTAGAACAAGAAAGGAGAGGACTTCCCCGGTGGCGGTAGCGCAGTGGTTAAGAATCCGCCTGCCAATGCAGGGGAAATGGGTTCAAGCCCTGGCCCGGGAAGATCCCACATGCCACGGAGCAACTAAGCCCATGCACCACAATACTGAGCCTGCACTCTAGAGCCCGCGAGCCACAACTACTGAGCCCGCGTACCATAGCTACTGAAGCCCGTGTGCCTAGAGCCCGTGCTCTGCAACAAGAGAAGCCATGGCAATGAGAAGCCTGCGCACCGCAACAAAGAGTAGCTCCCACTCGCCGCAGCTATGAAGACCCAATGCAACCAAACAAACATTAAAAAAAAAAGAAAAGAAAAAGGAGAGGAATTTGTAAGTGGTAATTATCTGTTATATTACTATTCCTTGGAGAAAAATTAAGGCTCTGAAGTTCCAAGAGACCTATGCTATTAGATATCCCCTATGAATGATGTCAGCTGGGCCTGTGCCTTCCTTCCAGAAATCTAGCCCTGACATGCGTGCACAGTCCTTCGAAGTAGAGTCTAGTGCCTTACTAATAGCACCCGAGTAAAGAAAGGACTTGGCCAAGATCACTGTGCCATCCAAGGACAGGAACACCAGCTAGGCCTTCTATTGTCTGGAGATTGAGTAGAAACCGAAGAGCACAGGGAAACAAGTATTTTTTTAATGGTCTAATTTTCAACACAGTCAACTGTGTATTGTCAAGAAGACAATGGCCTTTTGAGCTTTGTGCTGCCAGAGCTTCATTTACAAAGGCCCAAATCAGAGCTGTTTGTCACTGAGTAGTAATGGCAGCCTGACTGTCTGGTTAGGACTCAGACAGCAGTCTGTAGGTGTATTTTACATTCCTTTAAGTTACAGCCTCTCTCTGAGGCAATTAATCCCAGGCATTTAGCAAGAGTAGCTGCTGTGTTTCTCCCTTGTTCCATAGATGCATTTTCTTGTATTTGGCACTTGTCTTGGATGCTTGTTTGAGGGGTGTTTTTTCCTTACAAAATCTTTTATGAGAAAGTCTTATTTTTTTCCCCCTTTCCTTCCCAAATAGCCTTCTGAGAGTTAATCAGAGATGCACAGAGTTCAACAACTGGGAAGGCCATTAATAACTCAGCCAGCTTCTATCCTGCTGGCTTAAAGGCAGCTTCTGGCTGATGAAATTGATGAGGATTTCTCTGGTGTTTCCCTGAAAAGTATTCTGGTGAGAAAGAGTCCTCCAGTGATAGAGGAGTGGTACCAGCATGCTTGCATACTCTGGCCTTCACTGTTTTTGTTTTTGTTTTTTTTTAAGTACCCCCCTTGAAAAGGGCATGGGCTATGTTATGTTAGGCCCAGTATTTAGCACCCTCCATTATTCCTAAGGTAAACTGTCTCTCTGGGTCTGCCTTTCTCCCACTGTTCATCTGGCAAACATCTTCTAATCTTTAGTCTCTGCCTAAATTTGCCTTCTTCATCTCGTGGAGGCTTGCTCCATGTTGGCCTTGTATCAGCACTGAAGTGAGTGTCGGAGTCTGTGTAGTTTTCTCAATTGAACATTATTTTAAGTACTTTTAATTTCTTTGCCCTTTTCTTGAAACTCTTTTTTTTTTCCTTTTCTTGAAACTCTTAACCACTCTTCCTCTCCCCTCACTTCTACCCCGACCCCGCCCTTGCAGATATCCTTTGCATTGAAGTTTGTTTCCCCATCTCAGCTCCTTATTTTGAATTTTCCCTTCTTTCTAGACTATAGAAGCTAGAGTCATTAGTTGCTCTTTTCACCTCTAATTTATTTAGAGCCATGCTTTTAGTCAGGGATTTTTGTGTGTCAGCATTAAAACCTGGGGCTTTTGCCCTCTACTTGCTTAACTTGTCCTGTGGTTGGACATTCTGGCCTTTGCCACCTTACCCATTCATGTTTTAAGTTTTTCCTGGTCAGGAAATGTTTGAGCTGTTCTAGGCTATTTTCTCCTAGATGCCTGTGTTTTTTTCTCCCATAGGCAGCATCTCATTTGCGTGTTCACCACATTTCACATTTTACTAATTGTTCTGTGTACAATTCTGTCATTTCTCCTTCTTTGCTAGTGTGCTCAACACTTTCAATTGGAAGTCTTCTCTACATTTTATTGAGATGCTGTTTAACTCCTACTTCCCCATCATTAGTCAAGATGTTAAGCTGAGGAGCAGCAGATACATCTCCACTCACTTAATATTATTGCCTCTTTTGCGGTGCCTAATGTAACCATCAGTCTGAGACTGCTTGTATCTGAGCCAGCTGATTTTCATATATATATATATATATATATATATATATATATATATATATATATATATATATATATAATCTTCTGGTAATCTCTAAATAACATAAAGCCATTATCTCTGACCATGTTTTGCCCTTCCTCTTCCCTTTTTTTTTTTTTTTTTTTACACGGAAGGAGAAATTGAATCAGAAAGAAGTTAATTGTTTTTAGATTTTAATAACAATTAAAAGAGGCTTGTGAAATATGTCATAGGAGCCAAATTTTCTCCCAGCCCTGGCATTTGTCCATTTTTCTAAGTTATCTTCATATGTCCTTTCACCCAGCTCTGTGTCATGTTTTTTTGTTTGTTTGTTTGTTTTTTGCGGTATGCAGGCCTTTCACTGCTGTGACCTCTCCCGTTGCGGAGCACAGGCTCCGGACGCACAGGCTCAGCGGCCATGGCTCATGGGCCCAGTCGCTCCGCGGCATGTGGGATCTTCCCAGACCGGGGCACAAACCCGTGTCCCCTGCATCAGCAGGCGGACTCTCAACCACTGCGCCACCAGGGAAGCCCTGTGTCATGTTTGATTCTGGCAACTGCTGATCAGTACTGTCTCCTGTACACCCCTTTCCTTGCCTGCTCTTCAACTCTGCTAATGCCAGATAGAATACTGTTTATTGTCCAGAGAGAGAGGGCTCTTTGGCCCTTGTTCAGTAAATTGTCAGCTCCACAACGTGGTTCTGGGAAGGCCAGCTCTTTCTTAGCTGTAGAATAAAGTAATTGGATTTGTCCCATGATGCTTCTTTCTATAACTTAATTTTCAACCTTTCTGAGGCTTAGGACCCTTCCCCGCCCCCCTTAGGATCGTTCTTTAACTTCAGTATGTGTTCTGACTTCTCTCATGATAATTAGTTGTACTTTTAGTGCCCATCCGTAAGTAAAATATACTGTTATGAAAAGCTGTCATGAATTCACTTGTACTTTTAACCGAGTTGGTACTTTGATCACAACTTGAATCTACATATACTTGAAAAATAATAATATACTTAATTTGGGAGCTGTCTTATTTGTTTGATATTCGGCTACTCCTTATAATAATTTGTGGGCTCCCCAGAGCTGCAGTCTGCTGGTCAGGAACTTCTGATCTTATTGTTCTTTATAATCCCCTTTTCACTTTCCATATGGTCTTATCTCTCTTTCCTTGCCTCTCCCTTCATCTGTAGAGTTTCAAGTCAAAGGAATATGATACATTAAAGAAAACAGTAATATGCTTTCTCTTCTGGGAAAATAAAAACCAAGTACTGACTTTTAATGGATCAGCTTCCAATATCCCTGATATTGATTTGTCTCTAAATGCTCAGCATCCAGTTCCACCAAGATATAAAAACCTTCCTGGGCTTTCATTTCTGGTTTGTAGGGGTCCCAGTAGTACACTTGAAAGCCAAAGTGTTGTCTTAACTTTGGTTACAGTGCCAGTTTGAAGATTATCTCATTAAGTTGAAGATAATCCAAAGGAAGAATTTCAAAAATACCCCAAATCAAGCTCTCAAGAGGTTCATTTCTTTTGTGGAGTTGGTTAAGCAGCTAATTAACTGCTCTATCCAGCCAGTGCCCTTTGGCTTATTGTTCCTTTGATGCATTGGAAACTAAGCCACGTGAAGTTTCTGTCTTCTCTTGTAGGAAGCAGTGAAGTGTAGTGGAAAGAGCAAGGGCTTCAGAGTCAGATGGATCTTCCTTGAATCTTGTCTCAACCACTTACTAGCTGTGTGACCTTGGGCATTTGCCTCTCTGGTCCTTAGTTTCCTTATCTGTGAAACAGATCTAATGAGACTTATTGGGAAGCTTGAAAGATTAAATGGAGTAACATATTAATAACCTTTGTATTAGGACTTAGTAGATATTTAATAAATGGTGTTTATTACCATTACTTTAACAGACCATAAAGAAAACAGTAGACTTTTTTCTTTTTAATCAAATGACCGAGTTTAGGATTGCATTGTCTAATAATCTTCATCATTGTTAATTTTTCAGTCTCTAAAAGAGAGGACTGCCTAGTCTTTTTCTTGTGTTGTTTTTCTTTCACATATCCATGATTTTTCCACACCAAGGACCTAAACAGTTTTAAAGATAACCATATGTTGAATGAACTTGATGGGAGAATTCTTCTTCCTTCAAGATCCCCCGAAGCCATAGTTTCTCTATCTTTCAATCTAGAAAAAGACATTTATATACACATCCATTCTAAATTCTTTTAGAATATCTAAACTTGGCTTCAATTTCAGATGCTGCAGAGTTCAGAGACCACATTATTTCAAGAAAAATCTTCCTTCTTACTGAACTGTTAGTAAATGCTCATAAATATTTTAATTGAGGTACTCCAGAAACGTAGTATATTAATGTGCCACCCAAATTAGTAAGCAACCAGATGACTCATTTCTCTGGGACCTTCACCTAAGTGTAGGAATTTAGTTTGCGGGATGTTTGTCTTTTGGGCTGGTGTCTGTTTCTGCTTTAGTGACTCTCTTAGGTGTAGTCTTTTTGTTTTCTCCAGGGACAATGGTGACAGATCCAGGCACCGAGCTCCACGAAATGCCCGGATGTCTGCACCTTCACTTGGACGCTTTGTCCCAAGGTAAGAACTGGATAGTCAACTTTTATGAGAGACTTTTCTGAGGGAGGCTTTATGAGAGCCTGGGATTTTTAAACCTACTTTCTGGTGTGGATTGTCCATATCTGGAATTATTTTCTAGTGAGCCTACAGTCCAGCCCTGCCACCTAAAGACTTGACAGGAAATGATTAACCACAATGAAAAGACATAGAAAAATGGCATTGGGAGCATCCTGTTCAGGAATAGAAGCCCCAGGGAACTTTAGAAGAAAGATTGGAAGAAGATACAAATGTGTGAAAGGAATTTTACTCTGCTCTAGGTTTCTGTGGATTCCTAGGCTTAGTGGATCCCTTATCTTTGATTGTTGAGGGTTGGTAGATAGTATATCTCCTTTGTTTTAAGGCAGTCTATAGTAGGCTTTTAACGTGTGATTCCTTCATATAGGCGTTTTTTTAAATTAATTTTTATTGGAGTGTAGTTGCTTTACAATGTTGTATTAGTTTCTGCTGTACAGCAAAATGAATCAGCTATGCATGTACATATATCCCCTCTTTTTTGGATTTCCTTCCCATCTTATAGGCGTTTCTTGCTGCCTGAGTACTTGCCTTATGCTGGGATTTTTCATGAACGTGGACAGCCTGGCTTGGCTACTCACTCTTCTGTTAACAGGGTCCTGGCAGGTAAGGAGTTGTTTCTTTGGATTTTGAAAATTTAAAGGGGGAGGGAGTCGTGTAAAGCTTTCCCCTCCTTTACCTATGTTGATGTGATGGCATCTTGGCATCTGGCTGAAAACTCTTTTTTAAGGTCTTGTACTTGGTTCCTTACTTCAGGGCAGGAAACTACAGATTGAGGAAAGCTGCTTCTTTTGCCCATTCCCACTTCCTTCAGACATCTCTTTTTAAATTAATTAATTAATTAATTAATCAATCTATTTTTGGCTACGTTGGGTCTTTGTTGCTGCACACAGGCTTTTCTCCAGTTGCAGCGAGTGGGGGCTACTCTTTGTTGCGGTGTGTGGGCTTCTCATTGCCGTGGCTTCTCTTTGTTGCGGAGCATGGGCTCTAGGCACGTGGGCTTCAGTAGTTGTGGCACGTGGGCTCAGTAGTTGTGGTGTGTGGGCTTAGTTGCTCCGTGGCATGTGGGATCTTCCCGGGCCAGGGGTCGAACCCGTGTCCCCTGCATTGGCAGGCGGATTCTTATCCACTTCGCCACCAGGGAGGTCCCCAGACATCTTTTTTAAAATTTATTTAAACCATTTGTTTCTTAGTCAGCAAATAGACTTTTTAAATTGAATGATAAAGGTGCCTTGCTCATATTTTATTGTTGAGGTACCCATGAGCCAGATCCTGTGATTTAATTAGGACTGAAAGCACACCTCTCCAACCCTTTGCTGCTGCCAGCACATGGAGTTTCCAGGCCCTGTGGAACCTTCAGAGGAAGGAGGAGGAGAGGGACCCATGAAGCTGGCTTAGAAATTTCCACAGAATAGAAAATGGACTGGAGAAGCCCAGCTGAGGCAGTTTTATGGTGGCTGAATAACTTAGTGACCAATGTTTTGGGGCTAATATGCGCGATGTGACTGGGCCGAGACCCAGTGTGTGCTGCTGCTTCTGGGCAGTCTCTAGAGAAGGAAACAAAGCAGAACCTATTTTTTTTCTGACAAAGGTTTTTCTCTTTTCCCCCCTCCCCCCCACCTCCACTGCCATCTTGTAAATGTATGTATGTGAAGGCATTAAAAACTATAAAAATCAAGCCACATTTTGGTGTATTTTTTTAAAATAAATTATGTAATTTTTTTGGCTGCGCTGGGTCTTCATTGCTGTGCGCAGGCTTTCTCTAGTTACAGCGAGCAGGGGCTACTCTTCATTGCGGTGCGCGGGCTTCAGTAGTTGTGGCATGTGGGCTCAGTAGTTGTGACTTATGGGCCCTAGAGCGCAGGCTCAGTAGTTGTGGCGCACGGGCTTAGTTGCTCCACAGCATGTGGGATTGTCAGGGATTGAACCCGTGTCCCCTGCATTGGCAGGCGGATTCTTAACCACTGTGCCACCGGGGAAGTCTCTTGGTGTATCTTTAATAAGCATCTTTATTTAAAAAATGCAAATGACATTACGTTTTGGAAAACCTGGGCCACGTGTTGGTTAAAGGTAGCAAGGGATCGGTGTGAGGCAGTAGCATTGTCGGGCTGGGGGATATGATTTCTGACCAAGCTGTGTGGCAGCTGGTAGGCCATGGGACCTGGCTTCCTTTAAGTAGCAGTATCCTTGACCCAGTGTCAAGGCCTAGAAACCCCAGAAACCTCAATGGTTTCTCTCTACTGGACACCAGGGCTTCATAGGCCCAGACTTGGTGGGGCAGTAGACTGCACCGTCGTGTCCTGACAACCTTGACTGAGGAGGGCCCTAGTCGGTAAACAGACCCTATGGCTCTGTGCCTCTCCTTGCTTGGCGCTTCTGTGTGGCTTGGCTCATGGCACGTGGAAGCTCCTCACTGGCAGATAATCACTTGCTGCCAGAGAGCACTACAGAGTTCTCCACCCTTCTTTGTTCCAGACATCTGCCTCTACCACCCAACACAGCAGCTCCCTGCTCCTCTACTGCTGGGAAGTCTCTATTTCCTTTGCATTTAGGTTTTTTGGAACAGCTGTATGTTGTTTTTCTCTCCTTTGATCTAATAACTCTTTACCTCCATTTCTTCTTCCCTACTTTATGCCCAGAGGTCTGACCCCAAATAACCCAGTTTCACTTATGGATACCTTTGAATATGGGGGTTATGTTCCAGCAGGCAGTTTACAAACATGAAATCTACTGAGAAAAGTTCTCTAACAAAAGATGTAGAGTGCCTTGAGAGGAAGGAAATCTAAGCTCATTCTTGAATTAGATAAGCGGATGGTTTCCATTCACATTTAAACTCATTTCTCCCATTTTCTCAAGATGCGTGTTGCAGAGTATCCACTGGTCTTTTCTTCTTTTTTCATTTTTTTTTTATTGAAGTATACTTGATTCACAATGTTGTGTTAATTTCTGCTGTACAGCAAAGTGACTCAGTTATACACATATATACTTTCTTTTTTATATTATTTTTCATTATGGTTAATCCCAGGATATTGAATATAGTTCCCTGTGCTATACAGTAGGACCTTGTTGTTTATCCATTCTGTATGTAATAGTTTGCATCTACCCCATTGGTCTTTTCTTAAATGCCCTCATCACTTGTAGACATTTGGATGTCCCTCCAGATTCTGTTGACAGTTGTGTGTTACTTTTTTTCTTCTCTTAAGAAAATTCCAATGATAATAATAACAGCAACAAAAAAAAGCTTAACATTCATTGAGCATTTGCTGTATGCTAGGGAGTGTTTTAAGTGCTCTTCCTAGTCATATTTCATTTCATTCTCACAGTAATCATATGAGATGGGTGCTATTATCTAACAGTGGTGGGAACTGAAGCCCAGAAGGCTGACTTGCCCAGAGTGATGCAGCTAGAAGTAGAGGAGCCAGAAGTGAACCAGGCAGTGGGACTTCTGTTTCCTAGTCTGCCTGCCTCCCCACGGCTATTTTTAAGGACAGAGCATCAAAATAGCATTCTTCTTCTAGGTCCTTAATCTAGAAGAGGGAAGGAGGTCTCAGGGAACTTGGCTGATCTTCAGGGGTTTTCTTATTTGTTCTAATTCCTCTATTTTAAGTGGTTTCTAGACATAGCTTTTTGTGACCCAGTAGTGCTTGCTAAGGAAAATCTTATTATATAACAGGCCTTTTCCCCGAGCCTTCATGCCCTCCTGGACACAGATGTTTTGCTTTTTATTAAACTTATTTGTGATCATGTAATACATAGAGCTGCTGTAATAATGGCTTTTGAAGTGAAGACAAATTAGTGTTTTAGCAGTAAGCACTCCCAATTTTCCTGGAAAGGCACTTTCTCTTGTATGATTGGAATGAGGTTGTGATGGTCTCAGAACAATTAGATTCAGTAGACATTTGTTCCGCAACTGTGTGCCAGGCACTGTTGTAGGCTACCAGAGTGAATAAGACAGGAAAGATCCCTGCTCTTCTGTAGCTCAAAGTTTAGGTGGTTGGTTCTACCTCAGTCTTGCTGTTTGGTTCTTAGCTCCAAACATAAGGCAGAACCCTTTGTATGGTGAGTGGCTTTTTGTAGGGGTGAAGCATGGAAATTTGGCAGACCTGGAGGGACAAAGTATATACACACCTGCAGTTTTAGGAGGCATTATCAGTGGCAAATGAGTTTTCAGTGGACCCTAGCCAAAGCCATTCAGAATCATCAACAAAAATGGATTTGCAGAAAATTAAGATCCATTCTGCCCACTTCCTCCCACAAGAGCCTGAAAGTAGTAATATAAAACAGAAGCTGCTACAGAAAAGTGTTTTGATAGTCTGTTAATCTTCATCTCTTCCGCCTTATCTTGTTGTCTTCTCCACAATTCTGTAGGTTCCTGGTGGCCTCCAGTCACCCATCAACCCACACCAGGCCCCTTCTTCAGCAGCACAAATTCTGAACCTGTACTTAAAGAGGTATAACTACATTTAAAGCTACTGCAACTTTACCGGTATATTTTTGGGGAAACACGCAAAAGTCTGGGGCACTCCCCCTGCTGACTTTTTAGCAGATAGCTCTAGCTCTGTGTAGTAATAGCAGCCTATAACAGAGAAGGAAATGAAGTTAATGACTGCCTACTATGGGCCACGTACAGTCCAAAGTGCTTTCCCATACATTATGACAACCCTATGAAGTAGATGGTGTGTTTCCATTCTGTAGGGAAGAAAGCTGAGGTTCAGAGAAGTTACATTACTTGCCCAATATAATGCAGTGAGAGGCGGACCTGGAACTTTAAACCAGGTCTGCCTGACTCATAATAACTCTGTTCTGCCTTCTGTGCCATGTTTTGCCTGAGTTCAAGTAGGGAGTGTCTGCCGAAAGGTTCTTAAGCCTATAATATTTTTCTGCATGCTTGAGACCTCATATAAGTGAAATGAGAAGCCCTGGCATTTGACGTCTTCCTGGTAATTACTGGAAGAAAAACGCTGAGGGATAGGGACCTGGGTAATGTAGGGTATTAGTTATCTGTTCTGTCTAATCTTTTTGACTTTCATCCTAATGAGCATCTGCTCCCGGCAGATGTGATCCTGATGGATTTAATTTAGTATTTTGATTAAAATCAATGGGAAGTGTCAGGATTTTTTTGCTTCTAGCTACAGGTCATTGGGGCCTGGTTGAGTGTCATGGGCTTTGTGCCCAGTCATCCTAATTTCTCTTAGGATTTCTTCTTTGAGCCATTAGTTTAGGAGTGTGTTCTTCAACTTTTACAAATTTCCTTCTGTTGTTGCTTTCTTATTTAATTTTACTGTGGTCTAAGACCATACTTTGTATGATTTCAGTTACTACAAATTTATTAAAACTTGCTTTATGGCTTAGCATATGATCTGTTCTGGAGAATGTTACCTGTGTGCGTGGCAAGATTGTATATTCTTTTGTCGCCGTGTGGAGGGTTCTGTACATGCCAGGGAGATCTACTTGGTTGATAGTGTTATTCAAGTTTTGTATACCCTTGCTGATTTTCTGTCAGGTTGTTCTACCCATCATTAAGAATGGAGTATTGAAATTTCTAATATTATTCCTGAATTGTATATTTCTCCCTTCAGTTTTGTCAGTTTTTGCCTCATATATTTTGGGACTTTGTTGTTAGGTACATATATGTTTGTGATTGTTTTGCCTCCCTGATGAATCAAGTTTTTTGTTATAAAATGTTCCTCTATCTCATGTAATATTGTCTTTTTTTTTTCAGGTATAGATGATGGTACAATATTATATAAGTTTCAGGTGTACAACATAGTGCTTCACAATTTTTAAAGATTATATTCTCTAGTAATATTGTCTTTAAGTCTAGTTTTTCTTATATCAGTATAGCTACTCCAGCTCTTTTATGAATGTAGATTGTGTAATATATCTTTTCCCATCCTTTTACTTTCAGCCTATTTATATATCAGAATATAAAGTGTGTCTCCTATAGAAAGCATATAGTTGTTTTTTATCTAGTCTGAAAATCTCTGCCGTTTGATTAGATTGTTTAGTCCATTCGCATTTAACGTTATTAATATAGTTAGATTTTTGCCTGCCATTTTGCTGTTTGTTTTCTGTATTTCTAATGTCTTTTTTAATACTGTTTCTCCTTTACTAACTTCTTTTTTTAATTAATTAATTAATTTGTTTGTTTTTATTTTTGGCTGTGTTGGGTCTTCATTGCTGTGCGCAAGCATTCTCTAGTTGTGGCGAGCGAGGGCTACTCTTTGTTGTGGTGCACGGGCTTCTCATTGCAGTGGCTTCTCTTGTTGAGGAGCACGGGCTCTAGGCGCACAGGCTTCAGTAGTTGTGGCACGTGGGCTCAGTAGTTGTGGTTTGCAGGCTCTTGAGCACAGGCTCAGTAGTTGTGGCACACGGGCTTAGTTGCTCCATGGCATGTGGGATCTTCCCAGGCCAGGGCTTGAACCTGTGTCCCTCGCATTGGCAGCAGATTCTTAACCACTGTGCCACCAGGGAAGCCCCTACTGACTTCTTTTGTATTAAGTGGATAGCTTCTAATGTGCTATTTTAATTCCTTTCTTTATTTTAAACTGTACTTTATCAGGATCTACTTCAGACTTATAGAAACTTGATTCTGGTAAGATACAGAAACTTTGTTCCATTATAGCTACATTGTCATACCCCTCCTTTGTGCTATTATTGCCATATATATTATGTCTGTATATATTACAAACCCAGCGATACAGTGTTATAATTTATTGCTTTATGTAATCTCTTATCCCAGGCATCCTTCTGTTTGTTGCCTGTTGTGAGTAAAATAGAGCTACCCCTTTTGCAAGAATTTACTTTTCTTTTTCTTGTTAACTTTATTTTTGGTTGTCTTTTGCCCCTTTCCTCTTTTGTAAAAACACTGATCCTCTTTCTTAGATATTCCCCACTTTTCTGGTATCTTAGGGAATTACTATCAGGAGGCCTGTCTAATCTAGTTTGGCCAACTAGGTGGACATCTGGGTCCTCGGCTTGCTGACATTAAAGAATTAGTCTAATTTCTCAATTTAATATCATAGTTGTTTAATACAACAGATGGTTTAATGACTGTATATCAGATCTTCATTTGAATTGGCAAATCTAGGAAAGATAAAAAAGTAGTGAATACAGTTGAAGGCCATCATGGTATACTTACATGAGTATGAACAGAAATGAATGCTAATTCTGGTGTTGGACCCTTTATCTCCTTGGCTGGACCCTTCTCCATGTTCTTTACCTCTCCGGTACCCAGTTGCTAGGCTAATAAAGTAAGTGGCACATTCCAACTCAACATCAATTAAGGTATGAGATTACATCATTAATTGTTTAATAATAGCTGTTTATAAACCCCAGATAAATGGACAGTTAGTGGTGGTGGTACTAGCTAGGACCTCTTTAATAATTAACCCAATTACCTTTAATTCTGCTCCAGTGATGAAAGTAAAGGCGATAAGGGGCTGGCTTGGTTGCCTGGGAAGCAGCTCCTTCCAGAGAACCCAGCTTTCACAGATGCCTTACACAGCATCCAGGGCCTTTTACTGATTTGGTTTCAACCAATCACTGGAGCATCCATGCTCTCTCTACCCCAGCCCTTTGCTGCATCTCCTTATTCCACTAGTGAGAAGTATGCTTGTCGAGAACCTAGGTCCTGGTTTCTAAGCTGAATTATCTGTGCTTCTTCAGTCTTTTCTAGAGGAAAATACTGGGCCTTGTCAGCGAACTTTTCTGTTCCTTTTATAATGTGTGACTAAGTTTTTCTGTGCCTCCATCTCTCTCTACCGTAGGAAGTTTCCTCTTTATCTCTCCCCACTGATGCTTTACACCTGTGCTCTTTCTGTACTGTCACTTTGAAATGTACATAGAACTTTCTAAATGCTTAGCATTTTCCAGAGCTCTTTGGGTCTTTTTTTTTTTTTTTTTTTAATTTTTGGCTGTGTTGGGTCTTTGTTGTGGTGCGGTGGCTTCTCTTGTTGCGGAGCATGGGCTCTAGGTGTGTGCACTTCAGTAGTCGTGGCGCGTGGGCTCAGTAGTTGTGGCTCACGGGCTCTAGAGAGCAGGCTCAGTAGTTGTGACACACGGGCTTAGTTGCTCTGTGGCATGTGGGGTCTTCCCAGGCCAGGGCTCAAACCCGTGTCCCCTGCATTGGCAGGCGGATTCTTAACCACTGCACCACCAGGGAAGTCCTCTTTAGGTCTGTTAAAAGAATTGAATGGTTCTGCCCTTAATGGAGTTTACTGTCTAGCCAGGTTGTAGCCTGAGTTTCTATGTGTTTTTTGTTATTGTTTTGGCCCTGCCACTAAAAATTTAATAATTCCCCTGAGAATTTAACTGCCAATCCTATAGATTAGCGTGTGTGTAACACAAACCTGGGCTTGGACCAAGAACTTATGGGTTTTGGTGCAGTTTGAAGTGACTCTGAATGTGCCCCCGTTTGTCTTTTGCATGGGTCTGTGAGCCTGAGTGGAGCTTGGGAAGGACAGCTGCCACTTGCAGTGTGGAGTTGGTTTGAGAGGCAGTAGAACAAAATGTTCAAGAGTTTGGGCTCTAGAGCTAGACTATCTAAGTTCAGATATTCATGCTGCTACTTCCTAGCAGTGTAATGTTGGTTAATTTATTTTACCTTTTCTTGGGACTCAGTTTCTTCATCTGTAAAATGGGCGTAAGAATAGTATTTAGCTCGTAGAATTGTTTTGAGGATTAAATGAGCTAATATATATGAAACACTTAGAATAGGTTTTTGTTTTGTTTTGTTTTGTTTTGTTTTTGCACAAAGTAAGTGTTCAATAGATTTTAGCTATTATGATTATGATTTTTATTGTAAATCTTGGGGACCAGCATGAGTTAGACCTGTGCTAGTCTCCTCAATGATTATAACCTTGCTGATCTCTCACTGTTCTGTTTTCCTCAACAATGGTTCACTTCCTGGGTACCAAGCAGGGCTTTCTCTTTGCTATGGTCAGTGAGTTGAAAAAACTGGGAGCTTGTGCTTTAAGGCACCAACAGATGGTAACCTGAAGGTCCCTGTGTTGATAGTTTGACATGCTAATGTGTCCATTGTTGCCTGTAGTCATGTCAACCAAGGGGGTTAGATTAGAGGAGTCACAGAGTTTGCATTTGAGAAACCCTTTTCTGTCTCCCATCAGAACCTGCGCTCATGAAATAAGTATCTACTCTCCAGACTAAGTGCTTGCTCCTATGTAACCTTGGCAACATGGGACTCTCAAAGTGGACCAATAACATCAGCATCATTTGAGAACTTGTTACAAATGCAAATTCTTGATCCCTACCTCAGACCCACTGAAGCAGAAATTCTGGTTGTGGGCCTAGGAATGTGTTTTTAAAGAGTCTTCTAGGTGATCCTGGTGCACTTGAAAAATTGAGAACCACTGCTCTAGATTAACTCATTAAAGCTAGGAACAGAGGCAGAGGGAAGAAATGGGAAGAGACGACTTGCCACACATTAAGGAGTGTGCCTGCAGGAATCTAAGATTTGTTGGTCCTAGTGAGCTCCTGGTGTATAACTCTTCTTGATCTGGAGCTAAGAGTAATGGGGGGAAAAATGAATGAATTTGTTATTACCTACAGAGTGCTCAGCTGGTATATAAGCCATTTTTACTTGATAAGCTTTTATTGAGCTTTTGTTGTTTATATGGTACAATGTTAGGTATATGATAGTACCCAGATGAAAAAGACATGATCTCTGATCTCCATAAGCTTACCGTCTACTGCGTAAGCCCATCGTGCTCAGAAATAGCTATAGGACAGTGTGTTTTGTGCTAAATGCTAAGGTAGACGTATACACAGAAAACTGGCTATGAGAGCACAGAACCTGCCAGCATTTCTGCAGCAGAAAATATGAGTCTATTAAGCTTTTATGCTGGGACAACAGGTTCTTGTCAGCTCTGTTAGGAGTTTTATTCCTAGGAGAAATTGACCTATAACTTTTCTTGTAACTTCTTAACCAATTTCCTATCTCTTCCCCTTCTTGCTCCTGAAAAAGAAAGGTTAGCATCAACATACCTGGATTGAGATCCCACTGTTTACTTGTACTGTAAGTTCTCTGTACTCTGGGGCTTCCCTAGACCTAGAGTGATCTCAGAGTTTATTGAGTCCTGTGGGTTGTGTACTTCTTAGAAATACTACTCATTTTGAAGGTGCCAGCTGAAGATGCCCTCTAGGGCTATAAGTACCCACTGTAATGCCAGGACCCTTTTACTTTTCTTAGGTTATGATTGGTATACGCTTTGACATGTTTTACAACCCCTCAAAACAACAGTATAGAAATCTACAGAGGAGATGTGAGGAAAGAAAAAGCAAAATATGAGGTCAAAGCCCATTTTTTCCAGTGGAGGCAATAGCCAGTCTCCACTTTACTTAAGATTAGAGGTCTTATACATACTCTGGAAAGACTTGAAACAGTCTTCTTTGCTGTCCCGTCTACTCCGTCATTTTTTACCTAAGTGCTTGATATTAATGTTAACCCTCCACCTCCTTCTTTTTTAAAACTCTGATCTCATATTAGCTTTTCTTCCTCTTTCTCAGACCATGTCCTTGGGCAGTCTCATTTATTCCAAACTGGCTGGAAATGCCATGGGAGCTGGCAGACAGTACCTCTCACCCTCTCTACCAAAGTAGATCCAACCCGTGGGTGTTAATTTCTTTTCTTTAACACCTGCTGATCCACAAGGCCAGCTCTTCCCCAGGGTCCTTGTGGCACTCAGCTAGAAGCCAAGAATAAGCACAGATATCTTAGTATAAGCCATGAGGTGGAAAGAGGCACCTGCAGGTGGGTGACCAGGGACCTTTTGAAGTGTTGAAACTCTTTGGGGGGGGGTGTTTCTTTTGGCCAGGTGTTTAGTGTCACCCCAGAGCCAGAAAGTTATCCTGTAACTACATACGTCAGCCTGTAAAAACACTCTCTTGTATTACAGGGCTACCATGATGAATCCCATAAGCCCAGCCCACTGCAGCTGTGTGCCATGCAGAAGGGGCCCAGCTTCATTCCTACTGCCTTGAGCTGTGGGGTTGTATACTTTGGGACTGCTTGGCAAGCAAACTCATGATTTTTACTCTTATGGCTCATGCCTGGTGAAGCACAAGCCAATAAATATTCTTCCTAGACAGAGAATTTAACTGGTCCAGGCTACAAAGGAACAGAGGGAAAACTGGACAGGAGGTAAAAGGTGGAAGTTCCCAGTGGGAACAAGAGTCTTCAGGGGGGTCGGATATACTGTAGGCATGTGAGGAAAATATATCATTCACTTTCATGAATAAATCTGTCTAAAAAGGTGAATTTTCTCCAGAATCTGCCATATTGCCAGTGGCTGCTTTTGGTAGTATTTGCTCGTTTTTCCAACAACAAGATTTCACAACAGAGGCTCTTTATTGTAATATCCCTGGACTAGTAACACAAATGAAAAGAATGACATGGAAATATCTAGTCACTCCTGCTTATCGGAGAGTTTACCTAGGCAAATAGCTCGGAGACTGTGACAGTTCTATATCAGCATTTAAATTTTTCCAAAACACTGCCCCCTGTGCTGAATTGGCAAAAGGGTTGTGGACAGAAAGAATGCAGTAACTCAAGCTTAGATTTGACCATGAGCTGATGTTAGATCACATTTGCAAAATGTGGAGACTGTGGTGGAATACAGTGCTTCAAATGTGCTAAAAACAAAACAAAACAAAGACCCAGCAGCACTTACTGTATGCCAAGTAGTGCTCTAAGCACTTCGCACATGTTACTTCACTTAATCTTCATAATATTCCAGTGATATCCTCTTATTACTCATTTTTATAAATGAGGAAACCGAGGCATAAACAGATGAAGTAATTTGCCCAAGACCACAGCTAGTGCTTGACAGAGTAGGAATCAGAACTCAAGCAGTCTAGCTTTAGATTGGGACTTTTCAAATAGAACCGTCATGGGGTATGGGTGATTCCATGTTGGTAGAAAAAGAGGCTGAAATGTAAACCCTGGCTTTACTTTAAGAAAACAAAAATAGGGCTTCCCTGGTGGCGCAGTGGTTGGGAGTCCGCCTGCTGATGCAGGGGACACGGGTTCGTGCCCTGGTCTGGGAGGATCCCGCATGCCGCGGAGCGGCTGGGCCTGTGAGCCCTGGCCACTGGGCCTGCGTGTCTGGAGCCTGTGCTCCGCAACGGGAGAGGCCACAGCAGTGAGGGGCCTGTGTACTGCAAAAAAAAAAAAAAAAAAAAAAAAAAAAAAAGAAAACAAAAATAATTTGTTCAGCTACAGAACTGCTCTTGGGGAGGGGGCTACAAATTCTCATATACTCTTGTTGCAGCTCCTTTCCACTAGAAAGAGCCCTGTAGAAGAACTACGTTCCCAAACAGTGATTCCTGAAGAGGTAATTACACTGTTGCCATCCCATGGGGAAGAAGGCTGGGTCGGTGATTACGTTCCAAAACAAAGCTGTTTGGGTATAATTGCACTGTGCTGTTCTTATCAGTCTGGGGAAGGCAGGCCTCTGGTCTCTATCCACATTGATTTTTGAGATAGAATCCAAATAGCATTCAATTAATAGGCAAGGCCTAGGCATAGGGAAGTCAGCCAAAATAGCCAAGATGACAGACATTAACTTGCTGTTGGCATTTTCCTTCCACTGAAGTTTTCCAGACGTTTAAGTATCAGCAAATTTGAGGGAGAGACCATTTGAGGAAATATATTTGGCTAATGAAGGGTTAGAGACCCCCACTCAGATGCTGTGCCCCAAAGCTCTCATTGGTGTTTATACATGAAGAGGAAATGGTTAGGTGGCAATGAAATTTCCCTCTCATCAGGAGTTTTTGCTCTATCAAAAGTTGGCCCTTCCTTCAAATCTTTCCCTAAAACTTCTGGTGTGTATGTGTGTGTGTGTGTGTGTGTGTGTGTACATATATATTTATATTTATACGTATTTTGTGTGTATAGCTTCTAGTTGTCCATCAAAAAGCCCCTCTCTGGTTCTGTTGAGATTATAAGGCTGACTTTTGTTAAATTTCAACAATAATCTCTAGATCTGGACTGGAAGAAGAAATAAAACTAATTAATTATTTTGTTTTATGATTCAGAGGACAGAAAACTGCCAGTGACCTCTTAGGCATGCTTGTTGAACTGGAGCAGAGAAAGGGGAAACATCTGTGTTATCAGGTTGAGGGTTGCACAGACCCTTCGGAAGTGGTGTAGCCTTGGCCATTTTATCGGTTAGCTTCTGCTGCCTCACAAACCACCCCTAACTTTACTGGCTTTAAAAAAGTGTTTACTATTCCTTAAAATTCCATGGTTCCTGTGTACAGTTCATCTGGTCTGAGCCAACTTGGCTGCTCTGTGTCAGCTGATGACTTGGCTGGGTATTGATGGTCTTGGTGTAATAAGCAGGACAGTGGACTGCTGAAGATCTCTACATACTAATCGCTGGAACTTGTGAACATCTTACTTTATTTGGCAAAAGAAACTTTGCACATGTGATTAAGGTTACAGATTTTGAGATGGGGAGAAGATACTGAATTATCTGGGTGGACCCAGTCTAATCACATGAGCCCTTAAAAGTAGAAGAGAAAGGCAGACAGGTCAGTCCAAGAGATGCAGTGATAGAAGATGGGAATTGTTTGGCCCTCAGCTAACAGTCAGCAAGGGAAAAAGAACCTCAGTCCTAAAAGTGCAAGGAACTGAATTCTGCCAAAAACAAAGGAGCAAGGAAATGGATCCTCCCCTAGAGTCTCCAGAAAATAACATAGTCCTGCCACCACCTTGATGTTAGCCCCATGAGACCCATGTTGGACTTCTGACCTGCAGGAATGAAAGCTAGTAAATTTATGTTAAGCCACTAAGTTTGTGGTAATTCGTAATTATAGCTGCAGAAAACTAATAAAGATGGCTTCACACATATCTGGTAGTTGACAGGCTGGTTGGCCTCAGCTGGATGACTTGTCTCTTTTCTCTTCACCAGTTTCTTCACACAGTGTCTCAGGCTTACAGAGAGAAAGGAGCCATCAGGCCCCAATACACAAGCACTTTGCAAGTCTCTGCTGTCACTTTTGTTATTGTCCTGTCAGCTAACGTAAGCCACATGGCTAAGCCCAGAGTCAGAGAGGGTACTCTCTTTAAGGGCATGGATACAGGGGGGCTTAAATCATTAAAGGCCATTACTGTAACATTCCTCCACAGCAAAGTAGATTTTTGAGATCTGAGGTAACCTGGTAACTCATTCTAAACAAACTGCTTTTTAAAGTGTCCTTACATATACATGAAAGGAAAGTTTCAGCATACCAAGGGATACAGATGTACAGATTTTGAATTCCAGAGAAGCATCTTGGTCTAAATAATTATTTGGTTTATTCAAAGAGACATGAATTTAGAAATTACATCCAAATGGGAAGCTAGATCCTGGTTTTCTAGACATAGCATTTCAGAGAAACTGCCTTTTCTCTTTCTCTGTTTTCTGGGATGTAGCCCTCTATTTCTGTGTGCTGGAGGGTAAAAAGATGTGCAAAAGAGCTCTGTGGGTGGTTGGGCCCCTTGGGGCCACATGTATTTCTGTGTAGGAGTAAGACTGACAGAATTAACTGTGTGAGCACTTACTAAATTGGCTGTAAGTGAACCTGTACCCATGGCATTATTTATAATCCCCAGCTCCTTTAACAGAAGCAAATTGGAAGAAAAGTTCCTAAGGCAAGGGATCTTTGTGTGCCCAGTCACTGTGGCACATTATGCGTTTTTATAGCAGTGGTTGGGAGAAGCTAGAATTCAGTTCTCCTCAAGCATAGGAGTTAGCTTTTGCTTGGCCTTATTGATGAGATTGGTTAAAAGCTATTTTATGGGCTCCAAATGTGAGTGCATGGATTGGGCCTCAGGGCATATAGAGACAAATTTCATATCCACTAGTCATTCTTTTAGGACATCCTTGATGTTCAGAGCCATCTCCATGATTGGTGGGATGCAAGCTCTGCTGTTGGTGAGCTCTGGATTTTGCACTGGGCAGTTGGGTTCAAAATAGGATGGGCTGTGTACAAGAAAGATGTATACTTATCATAGGAGTTTTTTTTGTTTTTTGTTTTTTTTTGCGGTACGCGGGCCTCTCACCGTTGTGGCCTCTCCTGTTGCGGAGCACAGGCTCTGGACGTGCAGGCTCAGTGTCCATGGCTCACGGGCCCAGCTGCTCCGCGGCATGTGGGATCTTCCCGGACCGGGGCACGAACCCGTGTCCCCTGCATCAGCAGGCGGACTCTCAACCACTGCGCCACCAGGGAAGCCCCTATCATAGGAGATTTAAGCTGGCTTTCACAAGAACTTCATCCAGCTCAACAGGGAACCCAGTGGTTTAGTGTGTTTACTGAACATCTCTTTGCTCTGTCTCAAAGCTTAGCCAAGATTCATGAAATGACTGTGAGGCATAAAGGGAGCTGCCACAGCTTGGGGAGAGAGAGAGAGAGAGAGAGAGAGAGAGAGAGAGAGAGTGTGTGTGTGTGTGTGTGTGTCCATATTTGCTACTAGAAAGTGAAGAGAAGCTTAGCCTGGGATGGGGAACTGTCGATTCCACTCCCCAGAGGAGGTGGAGCAGTGGTATGCCTTGGGAAGGAAAAAGTGTGGAGAATGGAAGTGTAGAGACTGTTTAAAGAGGCAGAGACTCTCCCCAAATAAAACTACAGATTGTCTCTTATTCCCTTGATAAGAGGTTAGAGTGTGTAGTGATGGGATTCAGCCAGTATCCTTCCATTCCTCTGCCTTTGCTCTTTGGGTCCCCTTCCCCTCCTATCTTTACCTTTATTTATCATGGGTCACTGAATTTGAACTTGATGTTCTTTTAGGCAAAATGAATACAGCTAACATAAGACCTAATTGAGAGCTTATAAAAGTCACAAAGTGTTTCTTGGTCTGAATATTTTCATTGATTCTGCTGAAGTGAGGTGACTGGGAGAAAGGGATAAAATGTTATATTGCTTATTAGGTAAACTAATTAAACCTGAACATATCAATACAAAGCTTGAAATAAGTTTTTTCAAATACTCAGTTTCTCCACCCCCATGTTCTAGGTAGAGAGACTACAGGGACAGCTTAAGAACACCTGCTCTAAAGAAGTTTCCAGCTATTCTAATCTTTGTCTTATCAAGGAAGAATTTTAAGGTCCTATGGGATAGAAGCAGCCAGCACCAAGGGTGAGCTTGGGAGTTCTTAGATACCTCTCTGGCACCATGATGCAACCCAAGCTACCCTTAAAAATAACACCATCTAAGTGATGTGGCACATATATACAATAGAATATTATTACTCAGCCATAAAAAGAAACGAAATTGAGTTATTTGTAGTGAGGTGGATGGACCTAGAGTCTGTCGTTCAGAGTGAAGTAAGTCAGAAAGAGAAAAACAAATACCGTATGCTAACACATATATATGGAATCTAAAAAAAAACAAAAGGTTCTGAAGAACCTAGAGGCAGGACAGGAATAAAGATGCAGATGTAGAGAATGGACATGAGGACACGAGGAGGGGGAAGGGTAAACTGGGACGAAGTGAGAGAGTGGCATGGACATATATACCCTACCAAATGTAAAATAGATAGCTAGTAGGAAGCAGCCTCATAGCACAGGGAGATCAGCTCGGTGCTTTGTGTCCACCTAGAGGGGTGGGATAGGGAGGGTGGGAGGGAGAAGCAAGAGGGAGGGGTTATGGGGATATATGTATATGTATAGCGATTCACTTTTGTTATACAGCAGAAACTAACACACCATTGTAAAGCAATTATACTCCAATAAAGATGTTAAAAAAAGAAAAAAATAATAATACCATCTAAGTGAAAACAGTGAGCTTGCTCTGCTGGCAGCTTCAGGACCTAACCTGTCCCCACCCCACCTATTGAACTGCCAGCCCTAAGACTCATTTATAGAATTTCTTGAGCTGCCACTGGGTGGAAGTACCAGAGGAATTGGACATAGAATTTGGAGGTTATAGTGGTGAAGGAAAAGGCTGACTGGTGGTTTATGTCCTTCAGCTTCATGTTTACTTTTTGTCCTATTCTACCATTATTTCCAGGTACACTGTGTTTTAGTTTTGGTTAGTGTGGACTTATTGTTAGTCTTCATTCTCAGGCATGAAGTGGAGTTGCTTACCTTTTCCTTTGTGTTATTAGTGTCTCTCCTACGTGGGACTCTACGTGCTACGTGTTAATGCACTACAGAGAGAGACAGTGTTCTTTTCTGGCACCTGAAGAAAAGTTGTTAGAGTTTAGAAGTCTTGAAAAAAAATAATCATAGTCTTGGTATCTGGGGATCTCCTTTATTTAAAGATGCCTGCTGCGGGGGCTTCCCTGGTGGCGCAGTGGTTAAGAATCCGCCTGCCAATGCAGGGGACTCGGGTTCAAGCCGTGGTCTGGGAAGATCCCACATGCCACGGAGCAACTAAACCCATGCGCCACAACTACTGAGCCTGCGCTCTAGAGCCCGCGAGCCACAACTACTGAGCCTGAAAGCCACAACTACTGAAGCCCGCTCACCTAGAGCCCGTGCTCTGCAGCAAGAGAAGTCACTGCAATGAGAAGCCTGTGCACTGCAATGAAGAGTAGCCCCCGCTTGCTGCAATTAGAGAAAGCCCGTGCGCAGCAACAAGACCCAACGCAGCCAAAAAAATAATTAATTAAAAAAAAAGAATGCTGGATAAAACATAGTAAATACCCTTTAAATATATAAACAAACAAACAAATAAATAAATATACCGGGAATTCCCTGGTGGTTCAGTGGTTAGGACTCCACCCTTTCACTGTCAAGGGCCCGGGTTCAATCCCTGGTCGGGGAACTGGGATCCCACAAGCCTCGTGGCATGGCAAATAAATAAATAAACAAGCAAACAATACAATACAATACAATACAATACAATACAATACAATAAAAAATAAAGATGCCTGCTTTCTTTGCCTTCTTCATTTTGTATGCTAGACTTCCCTCTTCTATGTCTCTCCTGATCTGAGACCTTAAAGTAAGAGTGAAAAGGATATGGCAAGAAATTATGGGATTCTTATAGCAAGAGCTAAGCAATGTTGGTTACAATTTGACTATTTCACATTTTATAATTTTACATGACTCAAAACTTTTATGTGGGGAGCATAACTGAAACTATCATCCTTGAAATGGCTTCAGGGCCCTGTCTCTAAAGGCAACTATTGGAATTTTGAGTTCTTAGACCTCATTTTGACAAATTGAATTATCCTCAGAACTCCTTTTATATCTTTCTTTTTTGTTTCTTTATTGGGCAGTCTGTGACGGGAGGGGATTTTTTTGTGTGTGCATAAATAGACTCAGTCAAAGAATACTGCAGATTAATACAGGCAAGATTAAGGTCCAGTCTACTTCCCAGAGAACCGCATTCCTCCCCATTCCTTTTTCAACCTAGGATCTGGACATTAAACTTGAATATTTCACTTATGTTCTCCTTTGGCTTTGATGTTCATAAATGTTGAACATTAGGAGTTACCAAGGGCACCCATAACTGCTTTCTTCTGAGAAGCCAAAGGTTTGAATTCTTCTTTTAATCATAGCTAATCCTTTTTATTCCAGATTATACCTAGCATTGGGCCTTGGAGGCTGCATGCCAGTTACTTGACTAGGATTTAAAGTTAGTTGGTTTTCTATTTCACTTTCAGAAGGACCTAAAATACTTTATTTATTTATTTATTTATTTATTTAAAACTTTTGCTGTTGATAAGACTTTTTTTCCATTTAAAAATTTATTCAGTCCATCCCACTCGTTTTCTCCTCTCCTTACCTCCCCTCCAGGTGCTTAGGTTGATCCTGTGGGAACATAATGGTGTCATCCTCATTCTGTAGATATCTGTGGACGTTCTTAAGCTGAGCCTTAAAATTTCCATTTCTCAGCTCTACTCTGTGTTGCTTCTCTTATGACTTTCTTGACTTCAGCTTTTTTTAAAATTAATTAATTAATTAATTTATTTATTGGCTGTGTTGGGTCTTCGTTGCCGCGCGCGGGCTTTCTCTAGTTGCGGCAAGTGGGGGGCTACTCTTCATTGTGGTGCCCAGGCTTCTCACTGCGGTGGCTTCTCTTACTGTGGAGCATGGGCTCTAGGCGTGCGGACTTCAGTAGTTGTGGCACATGGGCTTAGTTGCTCCGCGGCATGTGGGATCTTCCCAGACCAGGGCTCAAACCTGTGTCCCCTGCATTGGCAGGCAGATTCATAACCACTGTGCCACCAGGGAAGTCCAACTTCAGCTTTTTCTCCCCATCTTTCTTGCTCTAAAGATCACGTCCAGCATCTCCTTAGAAGAAGATAGATAGGGATTAGATGTCCTCGGTGAACCAGTATTGTATTTCTCTCCTTGAGCCTAATTTTTATCTGCTAGGCATAGGGAAAAATCTAGAATGAGTACTAGCCCTTTGTATTGGGTTGGCCACAAAGTTCTTTCAGTTTTTAAGTAAAAACAAAAGATACATTTTTCATTTTCACCAAGAACTTCATTGAACAACGTATTCACTGTTTTGTTCAACTACCTTCTGCCATTTTTTTTAGGCAACTTCATAATTCCATCTTCCCAAAACTTTTTATCTTTTTGAGCAAAGAACTGTTCCAGGTACCTTTTCCAGTCTTCCAGGGAATTGAAACGTTTTCCATTAAGAGAATTTTGTAAAGACCAAAATAAATGGAAATCCAAAGGTGCAATGTCTAGTGAATATGGTGGATGAATCAGAACCTCCCAGCCAAGCGATAACAGTTTGTGCCTGGTCATCAAAGCAACATGCCATCTTGCGTTATCCTGATGGAAGATTATGCACTTTCTGTTGACTACTTCTGGACCCTTTTTGTCAAGTGCTGCTTTCAGTTGGTCTAATTGGGAGCAGTACTTATAGGAATTAATCGTTTGGTTTTCTGGAAGTAGCTCATAAAAGAGGACTCCCTTCCAATCCCACCATATACACAACATCACCTTCTCTGGATGAAGACTGACTGGCCTCTGGTGTGGTTGGTGGTGGTTTATTTCACTTGCCCCATGATCTCTTCCATTCCACATTATTGTACGGTATCCACTTTTCATTGCCTGTCACAATTTGTTTTAAAAATGGAACGTTTTGGGCTTCCCTGGTGGCGCAGTGGTTGGGAGTCCGCCTGCCGATGCGGGAGACATGAGTTCGTGCCCCTGGGAAGATCCCACATGCCGCGGAGCGGCTGGGCCCATGAGCCATGGCCGCGGAGTCTGTGCTCCGCAGCGATGAGGGGCCTGCGTACCGCAAAAAAAAAAAAAAAGGAACGTTTTCGTTACGTTTCAGTAGAGAATCACACGCGGAAATACAGTCAAGAAGTTTTTTTCGCTTATGTGGAACACAAACATCAAAGCGATTCACATAACCAGGCTGGTGCAAATGATTTTCAACACTTGATTTGGATATTTTGAGTATGTCGGGTATCTCCTGCGTGGTATAACATTGATTGTTCTCAGTTTAATGTCTCGATTTGATCTTTATCAACTTCAACTGGTCTACCTGACCGTGGAGCATCATCCAACAAGAAATCTCCAGCACAGAAGTTCACAAATCACTTTTGACATGTTCATTCAGTCACAGCACCTTCTCCATACACTGCACAAATCTTTTTTTGCGTTTCAGTTGTGTTTTTACCTTTCTTAAAATAATAAAGCATAGTGTGCCAAAAATGTTGCTTTTTTCTTCCATCTTCGATTTTAAAATGGCTACACAAAAATTCGCCAATTTTGATGTCTTTTTTGTGGTATGCGGGCCTCTCACTGTTGTGGCCTCTCCCGTTGCAGAGCACAGGCTCCGGACGCGCAGGCTCAGCGGCCATGGCTCACGGGCCAGCTGCTCCATGGCATGTGTGATCTTCCCAGACTGGGACACGAACCCGTGTCCCCTGCATCGGCAGGCGGACTCTCAACCACTGCGCCATCAGGGAAGCCCTTGATGTCTTTTTTTAAATGCACACTGATATGACAGCTGTCACATACAATCTAACAAATTTGTTTTGAATGAAGTTAAAGGCAACTAAGTGCAACTAGAGCCATCTTACAGAAGAAAACGAATGAACCTTTTGGCCAACCCAATAGGTTTTTTTTCCCCTTCTGTTCAATAGACAGTATAGCTGCATTAGAAAGAGTAGAATTTAGGGTAGAAATTAGGGTCTCTCTTTGTATTTGAGAAGTATGTGAATGGATCTGTTCTGTTCATGTCAATCTTATACCTCAGAACAATGATTTGTTCATTTATTCCCTTATTCATTGGAAACTATCTTCCCCTAGTGGTTCTAATACTTATTAACTTCATTATGAAAATAATCAATCAGGAAAAATACCAAAACTGAATGATTTTACTATTGCTCTCATTGTTATTCAGACAGATAATATAGTTTTGGGGTTTTTTTTGTAGCCACATTGGGTCTTCGTTGCTGCGTGCAGTCTTTCTCTAGTTGTGGCGAGCGGGGTCTTCTCTTCATTCCAGTGTGTGGGCTTCTCATTGCAGTGGCTTCTCTTGTTGCGGAGCTCAGGCTCTAGGCGCACGGGCTTCAGTAGTTGCAGCATGTGGGCTCAGTAGTTGTGGCACGCGGGCCCTAGAGCACACGGGCTTCAGTAGTTGTAGCTCACGGACTCTAGAGCGCAGGCTCAGTAGTTGTGGCGCACGGGCTTAGTTGCTCCACGGCATGTGGGATCTTCCCGGACCACAGATCGAACCCGTGTCCCCTACATTGGCAGGTGGTTTCTTAACCACTGCACCACCAGGGAAATCCTGATAATATAGTCTTATAGTCTTGTTTTTAAGTTTGTGTGTAATAAATTCAGTGGAATATACTTGTTTTTGTTTTTGTTTTTTTTTGGCCGTGCCACGTGGCATGTGGGATCTTAGTTCCCTCAACAGGGATCGAACCTTTGAGCCCTGCAGTGGAAGCATGGAGACTTAAACACTGGACCGCCAGGGAAGTCCCGAGTGGAATATACTTCTTGAGTGCTACAACTTGCTAGGCCCTACACTAACCCTAACCCTAGGTTTTATCTGTTTCCTTACTCTTGATCATTACATCACTCTGTCACAATTTCCCCCACAGGTAACAGGAAAATAATTAACTTTGATCTGTAACAAGGCTTTACCCAAAGATATCAATAGAATACTTAGCCTATCAGAGAATTGTGTTACAAAAATGCAAATTATCACTTCTCTAGTTTTCCTTGTGTCTCTTAACCACACCTAAAGTACCTACCACTCAAACCAGGCTTCAACAGCCTTCTTTTCTTCAACAAGCTTTTTTGGGAGGTACAGTGTCTTTCCAGCTTAGCTTCCTTAGATGAGGTCAGTTGTTCCTCTGGCTGTCAGAGAGGCTGTCATTCTGATGTGATACAGAAAGATATAGTCTTTAATGAGCGCCTTTGGCACTGATTGTCAATTGCTTATTTCCTGGTGATGTTGCATTAAAGTATTAATTAACCACTAAATTCAAGTTGACCTCTTAGTCAAGGAAGCAGCTTTGCTTTCCTGAAGGGAGGCTGGCTTTTCTTGTACAACCTAGCATGCTGGTATTCCACTAAGTTTTGTCTGGTGTGTAAAATGCAGTTTTGCTAAATAAAATTGTTATTTCAGTGTGAGGTTGACTTTGGGCCTGAGGATGTCACACATGTGTTCTAGAGTAGGACATAAGTTGGTAGGAGTAAGAGGTAAGATGCTGGTGCCAAAGACAGAGCTCGTGTTTCCTAGAGCATGTGAGAAGTTAGGTTGGAGTGCGAACAGTCAGGGCAGGGAGTACTGTTCTGCTCGTTGATGCAGTACCAAAGGCCATCAGAAGTGTGCTGTGAGACACTGTCTTAATAAAATAGTGCGGGCATTTTTATTAGTGTCGACTTTACTGTTGCGTTGAGTCTTTTAATCCCTTCAAAAATACTGCCAAAAAATCTAGTACCCAGAGTGTACATTGTGAACACAAAAAGACTGAGAACTACTGATCTTGTGTGTTAGGAGCTGAACTAGACATTGACGGCCGGGTTTTTGTCATTCTGGCTCTTTCAATAATTCACACTGTAATTTGAGTGAGTCATTTTGTCTCTTTGTCCACTTGACAGGTGAGGATGTGGTGCTTACCTCCATGTTCCTTCCAGGGATTAAGTGGAAAAAAATGGTAAAGCACTCTTAACTTCTTTGAAAAAGATATTATCTGAAGTTAAAAGGAATAAAAGTAGATGTTTGCCTTAGCGCCCAGGTTATTTGCAGTACCTGAACTACTTGGGACAAGCCAAGACTGCCAACTTTAGATGTTCTGGTGACAGGAACACCTTGATGCTAAGAGACAGGCTTAGGAGACTGAAAAGGATCCATCCATCTCAGCTTAATAAAATGAGTTGCTGAAGCACATCTGAGTTGTGCTAGGCACCCTTGGGACATAAAATAAATACTTCTTGATGAACTAAATAGAGGTGGTTACAGCAGCAGTAACAGGAAGCAGGACTTGTCTAGGGTTTGTGCATAATCTTCTTAGGCTGAATGTAGTTTGTGAAGTGTCCTTTGACTCTCCTTGACTAATTATTTTGATCTCTTCTCAGCTTTCCCAAGAATATAATGTCAACCAAAGATCTTAGGCCATTCCCTACTCCTTCGTAAAAGTTATGTGGATATGAAATAAGACATCAAGTCCTGAAAGTAGAAAGTTATTTCTTAACCACTTTGGGAGGTTAAAAATGCCAACATAATCTTAAAGAAATAATCTGATAAAGCAAACCTGTGTAAATGAATTTATTATTGCCTTGGGGAGAGGCCATATAGCTTAATACTAAAGGACAGCTGAATTCAAATTTCATCTCACCTCTTACTAACTGGGTGACCATGGGAAAGTTGTTTAACTTATCTGAGCCTCAATTTCTTCATATGCAAAGAGGGGTTCTGTAAAGCCTTTCAGTGACGACCCTATTTAAAATTGCCAACTCTTCACCCTTTGTACTTCCCATTCCGCTTCTCTGTTTTATATTTCTCCATGACAGTTAACATAATTTAACATGCTTTGTGGACTCATGTCTTTGTTATTTGTCTCTTCCTCCCCACAGAATGTAATTCCCATGAAGGCAGGAATTTTTGTCTGTTTTGTTCACTGTCTGGCATGTCGTAGGAACTCACTAAGTATTTGTCTAATGAATAAACAGATTTCCTGTAGGATACTTATGAAGATTGAATGGGAACATTAATTGAACAAGAACTTATTGTGTCCCTTGGCACAAGATAAATATTTAGAAAATGGTAGCCATTATAGTTCGTGAAGTATCTTGCTACATATTTTTGAAAAATGAACATAAACCACAGTGCTCAGTTATATCTGAATACAAGGTATGGATATTAGATGATTATAACTTTAAAAAAGTGAAATATATACTTCTGCTGTGTCTTGTTCTTAGATTTATTTTACTCTCAAGGTAACATATTCAAATTGTACCTAGGTTGTATAATGTATTTATAATTTTACAATGTTTATCCTTGTAGTCTCATGTTTGTATACATATTTTCTGTCTCTCACTAAATTATTAGTTCCCTCAAGTCAAGAACCTTGTCTTTTTTCATATTTCTAGTGCCCAGTGCTTCTGTTATAGCCTATTTTGCTGTAATGCAAGAGTTATATTCCTAAGACATTCAGTGTAATAAAATAAATTCTGTTTTAAAAACAGTAGTTTCAGGGAATTCCCTGGCAGTGCAGTGGTTAGGACTCAGAGCTTTCACTGCTGAGGGCGTGAGTTCAATCCCAGATTAGGGAACTAAATCCCACAAGTCGTGCAGCACAGCCAAAAGAAACAAAAAACAAAACAGTACTTTCATTTGGAGGCAGGAGGGTTATAAGAGCTAGGGAGTTCAACATACAACAACACATTTTACCTGAGGCAATTTCAGTTAAAATATATTACAACTATATGTATATAAGCATAAAGCCTATACCAACCAAACCTAACATTTGATTACATCTTCCTTAAGAGTGATGGCTGGGCTTTTTTTTTTTTTTTTAAATAACTACCAGCACATAACAGCTTACTGCACATTCTTACCACTTTTTTTTTTTTAACCATTTTTAAAAATTGAAGTGTAGTTAATTCACAATGTTGTGTTAGCCTCAGTTACACAGAAAAGCGATTCAGTTATAAATAAATTTAAATATATATATTCTTCTTCAGATTCTTTTCCATTATGGACTATTATAAGATATTGAATATAGTTCCCTATGCCATACAGTTGATCCCCGCCACCCATCCACTTTATATACAGTAGTGTGCATATGCCAATCCCAAGCTCCCAATTTATCCATCTCCCCCTCCCTGCCCCCACTGTCCCCCTTGGTAGCCACAAGTTTGCCCTCTATGTCTGTGAGTCTATCTCTGTTTTGTAAATAAGTTCATTTCTATCATTTTTTTAGATTCCACATATAAGTGATATCATATGATATTTGTCTTTGTCTGACTTACTTCACTCAATATGACAATCTCTGAGTCCATCCATATTGCTGCAAATGGCATTATTTCATTCTTTTTATGGCCGAGTAATATTCCATTGTGTGTGTGCCATCTTTAATGATGGCCATTCTGCTTGGTGTGAGGTGATACCTCATTGTAGCTTTGATTTGTATTTCTCTAATAATTCGTGATATTGAGCATCTTCTCATGTGCCTGTTAGCCATCCATATGTCTTCTTCGGAGAAATGTCTATTTAGGTCTTCTGCCCATTTTTTGATTTTTTTTTTAATATTAAGCTGTATGAGCCGTTTGTGTATTTTGGAAATTAATCCCTTCTAAGTAGCCTGGTTTGCAAATATTTTCTCCCAGTTCATAGGTTATCTTTTCACTTTGTTTATGGTTTCCTTTGCTGTGTAAAAGCTTTTAAGTTTAATTAGGTCCCATTTGTTTATTTTTGTTTTTATTTCCATTACTTTAGGAGACGGATCCAAAAAAATATTACTGCGATTTAGGTCAAAGAGTGTTCTTCCTATGTTTTTCCTCTAGGAGTTTTGTAGTATCTGGTCTTACATTTAGGTCTTTAATCCATTTTAGGTTTATTTTTGTATATGGTATAGAAAATGTTCTAATTTCATTCTTTTACATGTAACTGTCCAGTGTTCCTAATACCACTTATTGAAGAGACTGTCTTTTGTCCATTGTATATTCTTGCCTCCTTTGTCATAGATTAATTGACCATAAGTGTGTGGGTTTACTTCTGGGCTTTCTATCCTGTTCCATTGATCTGTATGTCTGTTTTTGTGCCAGTACTATACTGTTTTGATTACTGTACTTTTGTAATATAGTCTGAAGTCAGGGAGCATGATTCCTCCAGCTCTGTTCTTCTTTCTCAAGATTGTTTTGGCTATTGGGGGTCTTCTGTTTTTCCATACAAATTTTAAAAAATTTTGTTCTAGTTCTATGAAAAATGCCATTGGTAATTTGATAGGGATTGCATTGAATCTGTAGATTGCCTTCAGTAGTATTGTCATTTTAACAATATTGATTCTTCCAATGCAAGAAGACAGTACATCTTCAATCTGTTTGTGTCATCTTCAATTTCTTTCATCAGCGTCTTACAGATTTCGGAGCACAGGGGTCTGTTACCTCCTTCAGTAAGTTTATCCCTAGGTATTCTATTCTTTTTGATGGTAAATGGGATTATTTCCTTAATTTCTCTTTCTGGTGTTTCATTGTTAGTGTATAGAAATGCAATAGATTTATTAATTTTGTATCCAGCAACTTTACAGAATTCATTGATGAGCTCTAGTAATTTTCTGGTTGCATCTTTAGGATTTTCTATGTATTGCATCATGTCATCTGCAAACAGTGACAGTTTTATTTCTTTTCCAATTTGGATTCCTTGTATTTCATTTTCTTCTCTGATTGCTGTGGCTAGGACTTCTAAAACTGTGTTGAATAAAAGTGGCTAGTGTGGACATCCTTGTCTTGTTCCTGATCTTAGAGGAAATGCTTTCAGCTTTTCACCATTGAGTATGATGTTAGCTGTGGGTTTGTCATATATGACCTTTATTATGTTGAGTTATGTTCCCTCTATGCCCACTTTCTGAAGAGTTTTTATCATAAATGGATGTTGAATTTATCAAAAGCTTTTTCTGCATCTGTTGTGATGACCATATGGTTTTTATTCTTCAGTTTGTTAATGTGGTGCATCAAGTTGATCAATTTGCAGATTTTGAAAAATCCTTGCATCCCTGGAGTAAATCTGACTTGATCATGATGTATGATATTTTAAGGTATTGTGGGAGCCAGTTTGCTAGTATTTTGTTGAGGATTTTTGCCTCTGTGTTGGTCAGTGGTATTGGCGTGTAATTTTCTTTTTTTGTGATATCTTTGTCTGGTTTTGGTATCAGGGTAATAATACTGGCCTCATAGAATGAGTTCTGAAGTGTTCCTTCCTCTGCATTTTTTTGGCATAGTTTCAGAAGAATAGGTGTTAACTCTTCTCTAAATGTTTGGTAGAATTCACCCGTGAAGCCATTTGGTCCTGGACTTTTGTTTGTCAGGAATTTTTAAATTATTGATTCAATTTTAGTACTGGTAATTGGTCTGTTCATATTTTCTGTTTCTTCCTGTTTCAGTCTTGGGAGATTTTACCTTTCTAGGAATTTGTCCATTTTTTCTAGGTTGTCCATTTTATTGGCATATAGTTGCTCATAGTAGTCTTTTATGATCCTTTATATTTCTGTGGTGTCAGTTGTAACTTCTCCTTTTTCATTTCTGATTTTATTGATTTGGACCCGTTTTCTCTTGATGAGTCTGGCTAAAGGTTTATCAATTTCATTCATCTTTTCAAAGAACCAGCTTTTAGTTTCATTGATCTTTTCTATTGTTTTCTTAAGTCTCTTCACTTCTTATCAGTTTTATCACCCATTGTTTTTAGAGTGCACAGAACCAGAACCACTTTAAGAAGGCAACATTGTTCAACCAACATTGCTTCATTCAACAAATGTCTGAGGGCTTTCTGTGTACCTTTCAGTATCCTATGCCCTGGGGATACAGCAGTCATGTTTTTCTAAGTAAACTGAATGTTCCAGGTTTGGGATCAAATTTCTGTTCCTGATCCAACTTACATTATAAATATTTACATTTTGGATAAGTTCCTATGCTTATACATTGTTACCACTTAATGCATATTTATTGAATTAACATCTGACAAAATCTTTTCTCCATTCCTTACTAATGTGATTTTAGAGCTTATTCAAATCCTTGGGACAGACAGTTGAAGAATATATAGTTAGGCTGAGTGTTTTAAGCGATTTTTTTAGATATCCTCTTTTCTTAGGCTGTGTTGACCTGCTCTCAACTTCATTTATAAGAAAGTGGATGATCTCTTATATTTTTTGTTCCTTCACAGTGACTTGTCCCCCAAACTAATGACTTTTTCCAGGACTTCTCTCTTTATTAATTGAGATATAATTCACATATAAAATTCACCCTTTCAAAGTGTACAATTCAGTGGTTTTTAGCATATTCACAGAATTGTGCAACGATTGCCACTGTGTAATTCCAGAACATTTTCATCACCCAAAAAAGAGACTCCATACCCATTAGCAGTCACTCCTATTCCTCTCTTCCCACACAGGCCCTGGCAACTACTTTCTGTCTCTGTGGATTTGCCTCCCCTGGACATGTCATATAAATGGAATCATACAATACATGGCTTTTTGTGTGTGGCTTCTTTCACTTGGCGTAATATTTTCAGTGTTACTCCATGTTATAGCATGTGTCAGTACTTCACTTCTTTTTTTTTTTTTTTTTGCGGTACGCGGGCCTCTCACTGCTGTGGCCTCTCCCGTTGCGGAGCACAGGCTCCGGACGCACAGGCTCAGCAGCCATGGCTCACGGGCTCAGCCGCTCCACGGCATGTGGGATCTTCCCGGACCGGGGCACGAACCTGCGTCCCCTGCATCGGCAGGCGGACTCTCAACCACTGCGCCACCAGGGAAGCCCCTTCACTTCTGTTTGTGGCCAAATAATATTCCATTGCTTATGGATATGCCACATTTTATTTATCCATTTGTCAGTTGATGGACATTTGAACCATTCCCACTCTTTGAATAATGCTGCTATGAACATTCATATACAAGTTTTTGTGCGGACATATGTTTTCAGGTATCTTGGGTATATACCTAGGAATGGAATTGCTGCTTCATATGATAACTCTGTGTTTAACTTTTTGAGAAACTGACCTCTCTTCAACAGTAACTTCCTTTGATCACTTTCCTTTTTGAAAGCTTTCCTTTCCTGGCTTCCCTTTTCTCCATGTACCATGTACATGGTAAACTCCTGTTTACTTTGGTCTTCTTCAGTTTTCTGAGTTATCACTTTTATGAAAATAACTCAGACATTTTTCTTTTTTCTTTAATTAATTTATTAATTTATTTATTTATTTATTTTTGGCTGCGTTGGGTCTTCATTGCCACGCACAGGCTTTCTCTAGTTGGGGCGAGCGGGGGGCAACTCTTCATTGTGGTGCACGGGCTTCTCATTGTGGTGGCTTCTCTTATTGTGAAGCATGGGCTGTAGGCATGTGGGCTTCAGTAGTTGTGGCATGTGGGCTCAGTAGTTGTGGCTTGCAGGCTCTAGAGTGCAGGCTCAGTAGTTGTGGCACACGGGCTTTGTTGCTCCATGGCATGTGGGATCTTCCCGGACCAGGGCTCGAACCCATGTTCCCTGTATTGGCAGGCGGATTCTTAACCACTGCACCACCAGGGAAGCCCCTCAGACATTTTTCTAAATTCTTTCCACTTTGAATGGCCCACAACCTTCTATATTTAATGCATTGGAAGCCAAACTTTCTCCCACTCCCTATTTTTAGTAATTTTACCAACATTCTTCTTGATGCCCAGGTGCTAGGCCTGTAAATTTTTGTGGGTTATTGCTTCACCCCAGCTACCTATATTCTGTTTCCTGCCGTGTATAGGTGATTCATCCCTACTGGAGTGTCTCATTGTTTCTTATTTCTCTTCTCACTATTCTAACCCTGATTCTGGCCATTGTCATACCACTGCAGTTTTCTTTCTGGTGGCTCTCTGTTTCTAGTCTTCCCACCTTTAAAATATTTGCCAGGGGCTTCCCTGGTCGCACAGTGGTTAAGAATCCACCTGTCAATGCAGGAGACACGGGTTCGAGCCCTGGTCTGGGAAGAACCCACATGCCACGGAACAACTAAGCCCGTGCGCCATGACAACTGAGCCCACGTGCCACAACTACTGAAACCCGTGCACCCAGAGCCCGTGCTCTGCAACAAGAGAAGCCGCCGCAATGAGAAGCCTGCGCACTGCAACGAACTCGCCACAACGAGAGAAAGCCCGCGCACAGCAACAAAGACCCAACACAGCCAAAAATAAATAAATATGCTCATTGTATAAAGAGAATGGGAAAAGAAGGGTTACGACTAGCAACTTACAACATTTCTCCTCCAGAAGAAACAAAATTGTATGTGAAAGGCAATATAAATTTATTATACTATTCCTGTATGCTATGAATATTTATATAGTCATAATACTGTAACTAATTAACATTATTTAACCTAAAAATGGGGTATAACTATTTTGGTAGGATGAGGGAGGAAAGAGGGCAGGAGAAATCATTTCTCATCTTAGGAAGCCAGTAGATAATTGCTGAAATTGAAAAATTAGTAACAGCAGAAATATGACAGTTAATTATCAGAAGAAAAACAGCTGAAAGATTTGGAAAGTAATTGCTTCTGGAGAGCAGAAATCAAGGGAGAGGATGGAGCAGGAGGCTGCTATTTAACTTTATTAGCCTTGTAATACTCTTTAACTTTTAAAATCATGTGTATGTAGTATTTTGATAAAAATTGAAACTTAAAAGCTATCCACTTTGTAATTCCCTTACTCAAAAAATTTCAAAGGGTTTCTGTTTCCTGCTGTACAGATGACAAATTCCTTGTCATTTTTTAAGCCTTATTTTATATTCTGCTTTATATGAGCCTTTGCTTCCCACTGAACTGATATTAGCCCTTGAACCCTGAATCACCTTGAGCAGTAGCCTCTTCCTGCCTTGAATCATTCTCCCCCTCTCCTCCTTTCCAAATCCTTTGCTCCTTCCTTTAAGCCCTAACTCCTCTTTCTTCCCTAAGCTTTCCTGGTTTCCCCTCCCTAAGCCCAGTGACCTTTCCTAAACAGCTGTGGCTCTAGTCATCTGTACCATTCATTAGATACTTAAGTTGCCTTTTCTTGTTTGTAATGTTTTTGACATAACTCTTATCTCCCCAACTGGATTATTGGCTTCAGCCAAGCAAGAAGGACATCATATTACCATTTTATGTACATCTTCCACTATGTATGTTTGATAGATATATGTTTAATATTCAGTTCTCATTCAGCCATCAGAAAGCTTTCTGGTTTGAGATCACTACTCTTTATTCTGGGCATGTCTCAGGACTCCATACTTTGGTCTAATAATCTATCTCTGTCAGCCTTAGTGAGGTTGAAAGCCAAGATTTTATCTCTTTGCTGGTGATACTGTCATTGTTGGCACAGTGTGCCTGTTGTTTTTATAAAACATAACATGGACAGTGATTTAGGGCAGAGGATATATTGGTTGAGGCTGTGGGATCTGGATTGGTCGGTTTGCATGCTTGTAGGCAATTGTTTGCTATCTCTAGGAATTAGCTAATACAGGGAGGGGCAGTCTATCAGTCTGTGTGGCCCCCAAGATATCAAAGCACCATAAAATATAGAAAACAAAACCCACTTCATACAGTGATGCACACACACACACAAAATTTAATTTGCTATTTCAGTGGTTTCTTGGAGCTCCTGAAGACTGTCTATAGACCCAGTGTTTAAAACCCAGCCTGGGCCCTGGGAGCTCTATGCCTTTGAATACAGTAGTTGAGTTTAGGCTACCTCTTCATAAGAAGGTCTGTAGTTAATTATCTATTAAGGCAACAGAGTGTAGCAGCTGCTCAATTTTTTATGGTAAAGCTTTCCTTTCTACTTTCTTTTGACTTTTACCCTAAGAGCTTATTTGTGGGTATTTTGTGCCAAGAGGGATAAGCCTGTATCCCCTAATTGCTACATCAAGTCTGTACTCATAGGGCTTCCTGATGACATTTTAAATACATGGAAGTTTGAATGCATGAACTGTCTGGTGCTGATTCTCTGCTGCATTTCTGCTCTGGCAGCTGCTCCTCTCTTCTTGGAGTTTATCCCATTGCCTAATTCTGTACATTGTCTCCAAACCTTTCATTAAGCATTGTTGGAAATTTTGCTTTTTAACCTCAGCATCCCCGCTTATCTTTTCAACAGAAACAGAACCGTCTCTGGCTACTAGGCACTTCCTCAAGTGAAAAGGTCCCCATCTCGCCTTTTCTGACTTTTCAGAGCATGAAATGGCTGTGGTAATCCTGTTGGCCTCAAGGCAAGAGCCTTGCAGAGGCAGACAAAGGGGACGGCGTGCTCCCAGCTCGGATCCTCCAGAGGCCAAAGGGAGAAACTTTTTAACATTAAACCAGCTTGCAGTCAAAAACCTGGCCACCCCTGCTTTGTTTTGGCTGCAGTTAAGAAGGAAGTAAATTCTTAGAGTGTTTCTCCTGCATGTAACCATCAATTTCTTAGTGCCCTGAGTACTGTATTTTGTAGATTTCCAGAGGTTGGGTACTTTCCTAGAGTTCAGAAATTAAACAAAAGTGGTTTTAGGAATTCTGGAGGTGTCCTTCTGCTGGTTGAATGGATATTTCTCAAAGCCAAGGGTACTCTGGCTCCAAGGCAACAAATTGAGTTGCAACTATGTGGTTTGTGCAAAGTGCTCTTCTTAGGGCACAAGGACTGAGAGGTACTTAAGTCTCTCAGAGGGATTTAAGATAGTCCGTACTCCTAAGAGGCTAACAATATAGTAGTAAGAGTCTACATATATTCAAAGAAACCTTTGTTTCTGTGTTTAATACAGAGTTATCGCACACCTTCTGTGGCAGAGCATCAAGATATTTCATACAAAGATGAGAAAATCATGTATTGTCTTCCAGTCAAAAGAACCTACTTATGGGAATTCCCTGGTGGTCCAGTGGTTAGGTCTCGACTCTTTCACTGCTATGGGCCTGGGTTCAATCCCCTGGTCAGGGAACTAAGATCCTGCAAGCCGCTCAATGTGGCCAAAAAAAAAAAAAACAGGGAACCTACTTATAATGGAGTGTGGGGATTCAGGTCCAGGGAAAATGTTGAGCAGGAACAGAGCAAGTATACTTGGCTTACAGATTTTGAGTTGGACCTCTGGTGGACTGAATTTTGTACTTGTCTTAAGTGGACTGGATAATGGCAGAGTCCTGCCTGGACAGGAGGGCCGGAGATAGAGCAGAAGCAATATGACAGAATAAGAGAGAGAAACAAAATGCTATGGGACTTCCAAAGAGAGGATCATGTCAGGTTAATGAGATCAGTAGACTTCTTGGAAAAAGGGATTGGGAGAGTCCTTGATCAGGGATGGGTATTGGGGGATTTTAGGAAGCATTTGTTAGAAGAGAGAGGAAAGAGTCTAGATAGTAGGAACAGTATGAAGCAAAGTATAAAAGTGGAGATATATTTAAAACATATTTCCAGAAACACATGACTAATGAGCAGTAAGAGATAAGCACAGAAATGTAGATGGCAGACAGATTGTTGAGGGCCTTAAATAACAAACCAAGGAACCGGCTCAGTTTAGGCAATGAGGAACCATTAGAGATTTTTGAGCAGATGAGTGACACAATCAAAACTCTGCTTTTAAAAGTAATCAATCTGGTATTCAAAGATGGATTGGAGTGAGGAGAGTGGAGAGGAAGATAGATAGATGGTTTTGTAAAGGACAAGGGCCCATAGCTTAGTGATAACTGCAAGATTCTTTCATGATGTTACTTACTCACACCCTAAGCGGCCTATAGAGAAGTTTGCAGGTTGTCATGCATTCTTTATGATGACTACGGACAGAGTTCGTCTTTAAAAGGTATGGGTACCATCATGCTCACTGGCTTTCAGGCATCCCTGAAGAGTGATAGCAGGCCCAGTTTATCTCAGCAGCTCTGGCAGAGAGGAAGAGACTAAAACATAGCTTAAACTCCTTTGCTTTCTCTCGTGAAATATCCCTTTCAAAGACTAGAATTTTGCCACAGGCCTTTCTCAGAAATTTGTCTAACCTGACATTAAAAATAAATCTTTCGTTTCTTCAAGGTAAGATGTTTTAAGGTGGCATCTAAGAGAAAAGCTTAGGGCTGGGCATCTGTTCGTACGTTTCATCTGTGCAGACAGACTGTTCCTAGTGTGAACCCAGGAAGCCTATGGCCTTAGAGCCTCCGCTTTTGTTGGGTACAAAGTTTGTGTGACCATATGCCATTCATAGCTGCCTGCTGGATGGTTTCACCAGTGCAGTAGCTCAGGCTTTACATGGTATAAACTTGATTCACTGAGACACAGGATATGTTTCTGTGGGAGAAATCTTTCATGTCAAGAATTCCAAGTAAACAGAATATGGCCGTCTCTGCCCACCTTTGGAATTTAGTGGGACTGCACATCCCAGAGTATTTCACTTTAGCCAATTACTGCCTCACCCATTCTTTGTTGGACAAGGCTTGAGATTGTGGGGAAGCATTTAAAGGTCTTTACCTTGTGTCCTCGGCTTCTTGCTTGTTTACTTCCTTCCTATCCCCTTTCTCCCTCCCTTCAATAGCGAGAAATTTTTTTAATATAAAGAAGTATAAATACATACATACAGGCACACACATATATAACAAGCATCTGTGCCGCCACACCAAGATTTAATTAATAGTTGTTAACAGTTTGCCCTGCTTGCCTCAATTCTTTTTTTTTTTTTTTTTCTGACTGCCGCGCAGCATGCAGGATCTTAGTTCCCCGATGAGGGATCGAACCCATGCCCCGTGCAGTGCAAGCAGGGAGCCCTAACCACTGGACCTCCAGGGAATTTCTCCCCTCAATTCTTTTTTTTTTTTTAATATGGAACACTTCACAAATTTGCGTATCATCCTTGTGCAGGGGCCATGCTAATCTTCTCTTCATTGTTCCAATTTTAGTATATGTGCCACTGAAGCAAGCACCCCCCTCAATTCTTAAAAATAAAATCTTTTCAGATAAAGTCGAAGTTCCCTTTGACTTCCATAATTATATTTCCCGTTCTACCTAGAGGCAGCCTCTATCATGAATTTGGTTTATATAATTGCAGTCCCTCTTTTATAACTTAACATGTTAGTAAAATATCATTGCTTTGTGTTTGTTTTTTTAATTTATTTATTTTATTTACTTTTTATTATTTTTGGCTGCGTTGGGTCTTCGGTGCTGGGTGCAGGCTTTCTCTAGTTGCTGCGAGCAGGGGCTACTCTGTTGCAGGGCACAGGCTTCTCATTGCGGAGACTTCTCTTTGTTTTGGAGCACGAGCTCTAGGCACACGGGCTGCAGTACTTGTGGCTTGCGGTCTCTAGAGCGCAGGCTCAGTAGCTGTGGCGCACGGGCTTAGTTGCTCTGCGGCATGTGGGATCTTCCCGGACCAGAGCTCGAACCTGTTTCTCCTGCATTAGCAGGCGGATTCTTAACTACTGCACCACCAGGGAAGCCCTAATTTGTGTTTTAAGAGTTGTATTTTTATAAGTGGTATCATACCATATGTATCATTTTTACAACTTTTATAATTCAATATTATGTTTTTCATCAATCCACAATGACACAGTTTGATTGATTTGGTTTGTTCCTTTTAATTGTTGCCTAGTATTCATTTATAGACATTATCTATTCCCTATTGAAGAACATGAAACTTTCTAGATTTTTACTATAACAACATGCCTTGAACTTTCTTGACATATGGCCTTGTGTACATCTGTGGCATTTTTTGTAAGATAATTCACCCAGAGATGGAATTGTTCTGACTCCTTTTTAGTCAAATAGCACAGATTTATTGATTACCAAAGACAACCCTCTTCTTAGATGTATGAAGGGCATCTCAGAGTATCCTTCTGACTGTCACTTGGTAAAAATGGAAAACTTGAGGTTTTTGGATTTTATTGCAAACCCAGGATCAAGGAGTTTTTCTCAAGTCCTTCAACTAGTTAGCTTCATGGAGCAAATAAATGTATATGTTGAATATAGGGGATATTAAATGGTAAAATGTACAATTTTTCCATAGATCATTATAAAGGTAACTTCTCACTCTTCCTGTTTTCCCTTCTAAATCTTGTTTAAAAAAAACAAACAGGTTCATTGTAATTCAGCTAATATCAAAATATGTACTGTAAAATGCTTAAGTCTCTCCTCACCACTCTTATCCTCAGTCCCATTCCCCAAAGGGAATTCTAAGTCCTGCAACTGTACAGTATTTAAAATTTAAGTGGAAAGTTGACCCCTTTTTCTCAAGGAGTTCACCATCTTTGGAGTATATCTTTCCAAATTTTTCTCTATGCCTCATCACACACATATATATTTATATACCTATTTTTTTCTTCATTTTGTTTTTTTATAGAGATGGGATCATACAGAACAATATATCAAGGACATCCTTCTGTATCGGTACATACAGATCTACTTTGTTCTCTTGGATGGCTGAATGGTGTTCCATAGTATAATTGACCAGAGTTTGTTAAGCTGTTTTTTTCTCGATGGATGTTTCAGTTTATTTATCATTAAAGGCAAGCTCTTTTTGCAAACTATAATTGCTTAGTCCCATTCCTGGATGTATATACTGGACTGAAAATTAACATATGATTTGGTTCTTTATAATTCAGCCTGTCCCTATAATAGATATAGGTAGTAAGGACTGTCTAGGGCATGTCTTCTCGCTTGTGGAAGGACAGTTCATAGGCTAGCCGTGACCTTCCTTGCAGCTCCCATTGGTGCTCCTCACCCTTTGTAACTGTATGAATGGCAAAACTCTAAGTTCTGCGACTGTACAATATTTAAAATTTAAGTGAAAAGTTGACCCCCTTCTCTCAAGGAGCTCATGATCTTAAAGAAGAAGGAAAGAGACCAGGCAGTATCAACTGAAAATTGATGGCTAAGTGTACGCAGAGATATAAACACTTGAACTCATTGCAGACTTTATGTACAGGTAACCTACAAGATGACAAATGTTTTGTGTTATGAAAATGGCTAATGCTGTGTGGGGAGGGATTTCTCCCTAATTCTGAAAAGCTTCCAGAAGGAAGTGAGATTTTATTTAGATTTTATCCAGATTGTTGTCTAGCTTCCAGGTGCATCCTTCTAAGCAGTGTCTCAATATGGGGCTTGTTAATAATGCTTTTCCACTTTGTGCCTGATATTAATGTCTGAACAGTGGATTTTAATTAGAAACTATTTCAAATTAGCTATCTTTATGTGACAAGTGTTGTTCTCCCAGGATCCCAGAGCACATGCCTGGCTCTGGGGACTACTCACGTTTCCGAGCAGTTTGTGGTTTGAAACAGGCCCATTTACCAAGGTCTCTCACACTTATTTTTGCTCCAGACTTTCCACCAGTTGGTGCCTGCACGTTAGAACAAAGGTCTAGAATCTTTTTTCCACCTCTGATCTGGAAAAAACCAGCCAGGCTGGGCCAGTAGGACAGAATGTCTTTTTGAGTATCTTAAAGGATCTAGTTACTAAGATTTTTGTCAGGCTCACTTTTAGCATAATCAGGATGTAGTTTTTACAAAATGCTCAACCGTCTTCCTTTAAGCAGCTGCCACCACATGGATTAGGAATTACTAACCTTTTGACCTTACTCAGAAAACCCTAGTCACTTTACAAAAACTAAGTCAGCTGGATGCTTTATCTCAATGTCGCAAGTCCTAAAATATGCAATATTTCCCTCGGACTTACTTGCAGGAAACCCATATGATCGTCGACCTTATAGATGTTTCCTTCACTCCAAAGTGAATGTGAAGTTGGCAGTCAAGACTGAGTATTGTATTCTGTATCCACTTTGTGATCTGACTTCACCTTTGCCCTCCAAGCCCAAGGGGCTTCTTTGTTGGCCCTCAGAGCTTACTCAGCCCTTCTGTCCCTGGGTAAATAGTAATGTGGCAGTGACTGCAGTGAAGTGACGCCATGCTGTCTTTGGAGCTTGAGTCTCCTCTAAACTGAGTGAGCCAGGCTTGAGTTAAAGAGTCTCACAGGCTTGGGGCCTCTGTGCCTTCCACTCTGGGAGCAGCCTGTGGCCTCTTTTTTACATGCTGGCCCCAACTGACTCAGCCCAGTAATGCGTACCCTGAAATGTACAGGTGTGATTTGACAGGAGCTTTTCACCCTTTACAAACTGGGCCTCCTAATGAGAATGTAGGCTCATAGAGCAATAATTCACGTGTAGGTGGCCTGTAAGGAAAGTTTTAACAAAAGAGTTGGTTGAGAAGCTGATTTATTTTCTTGCTTTAACTCTCTTGTCATGTGCTGAGTGGGGGCGTAAGAGGAGGGGCGGGTGGGGAATGATGCTGCTGAAAGCATTTGTCTTCATTTCTGCCATCTCCCAGTGTTTATTACCCTGTGATCGGCAGATGAGGAAAGCTGCCAGTCAAACCCACGTTCAGCACATTTCCATTTCCCTTCATTGCAGATTTTAGGCTTTTGAAATTTGCATCCTCTTTGCAGCAGTAAAGGTCGTTTCCCTCCTGCTGCTGACAAGCCCAAGATCCTCAGGTCCAATTCCCCTCACTTGTGCTTCCACCAAACAATAAAAGCCGCAGGAGCTTCAGCAGTCTAAGACAGGTGATTGGTGAGAGCTGTTCAGTGTTTGAGTCGGTCAGTCGCTCTCTTTATCATTCTCTCTCACCTCTTTCTCCCTCAGTACTTTTCCCCGCCTCCCCCCGCCCCATCTCTGCCCATCCCTCTGCTGCTCAGGCACCCACCGTAAGCAGCCCTGTTGTGCAAAGGTGAGATGATGACAGATTTCCGGACTCCTTTCCTGGCTTCACTCGGGGACCTGCCTAAGCCAGTGTCCTTCCAGCAGCAGGGGTTGCTAGGACCTAAATATAGGAAATGCCAGGTTGTGAGGGATGTGGAAGTGGAGGTAGAGTAATTCTTAATACTCTCATCCACCTGCATATCTTCAGTCAGAAGTAGAGGCTTTGAGGAAATCCCTGCCTGGTGGGAGTCAACGCGAGGTTTTTTGTTTTTGTTTTGGGGTTGTTGGGCTTTTTTTTTTCTCCGTTTCTCCTGAACACATTGGGGTTTGGAATGCTGTTCCTAAATATCTTCCTGTAGCATGTGTTCTTGTGAGCTTATTTGTGTTTGTCTTAAATAATGTTTGTGGGTGGAAGAAAGGTAATGATATTCATTTCTTTGAAAATGGATGTTCTGCTTTCATAATTACTTGTCCCAATTACATCATTAGTGTAAGTGTAGATAATTGCTTCATTAGGACATACATATCGAAGAAGGGGAGGTCTACAGAATGGTTGATGAAAACAGGCCTCAGCGTCTTCATCTACCCACACAGGAGCATCTTAGCTTGACTTCAGAGAGCTAGCAGGTACCAGTCACCCTGCCAACAGTCAAGATTAATCCTGGGTTTTAATGTGATAGGAGGAAGGAGTGAGGACCCAGTGAAGAGCAGCTTACTGCTTTGCTTTAGGCTGGTGATGCTTTGCTGAACTCCTGCTGACACTGGTACCATCAAGGCACTGTGATTCAATCATTGATGATCTCTGAATTGGGAAGCAAAGTGGTCTTGTGGCAGCCCCACCACCTTTGGACTTTATGAAACTTTCTAGGTCTATTGGCATGAGCCCTGTGCTCTGTTTGACCTCTTTGAATGACTTTTTTTTTTTTTTTTTTTGAATGGCTTTTTAAGGGGAAATGGCCATGCCAGGCCTAGAGGTTACATTCTCCCATCAGACCTAAGGACCACCTGTAGGTTTGAATATGACTGTGATTTCACACCATGTCTGTGAATGACTTTATGTGTGTGCTATCTAGTTGTGCATTCTTTTTTATATATATAAATTTCTTTTCTTTTCTTTTTTTTTTTTTGGCTGCTTTGGGTCTTCGTTGCTGCGTGTGGGCTTTCTCTAGTTGCAGCGAGTGGGGGCTACTCTTCGTTGCGGTGCGTGCGCGGGCTTCTCATTGCAGTGGCTTCTCGTTGCAGAGCACAGGCTCTAGGCGCATGGGCTTCAGTAGCTGTGGCACATGAGCTTCAGTAATTGTGGGACGCGGGCTCTAGAGCTCAGGCTCAGTAGTTGTGGCACACGGGCTTAGTTGCTCTGCGGCATGTGGGATCTTCCCTGACCAGGGCTCGAACCCATCTCCCCTGCAGTGGCAGGCAGATTCTTAACCACTGCACCACCAGGGAAGCGCTGTGCATTCTCTCTTTTAAGACACATTAAAAACAAATGCCAATACTACGTACGTGCTTCCACTTATACGAGGTATCTAAAGTAGTCAGATTCATAGAAACAGAAAGTAGAATTGTGGTCTGAGGGGAGAGTGAAAAGGGAAGTTGTTTAACGGGTATACAGTTTCAGGTTTGTAAGTGTAAGGTGAAAAAGTTCTGTTTCACAACGTGAATATATTTAACACTACTGAACTGTAACTGTAACTAACTGTACACTTAAAAATGGCTTAGATGGTAAATTTTATGTTATGTGCTTTTTACCACAATTTTTAAAAAAGCTAATATCAGATTCTGTGTACTACTTACTCCAGATAGGAAGGCTGTATCCACTGCCCTGGCCCTAATGACCATCAGGTTAATTTCTCTTCTTCCTCTTGGCCTGTTCTAAAGCTTACTCTGCTGTGGCCACATAATCCTGGTTTGAATTGTTTTGAGAAAAATTTTGATGACACTGTGATGCGTAGAAATCTTTCATAGCTGTTTCTTTCCCCTTCCTTGGACAGTATCTGTATTCCAGGCCTTACTAATATCCTTGTTGAGTTCACAGGCTATAATTTATTATTTTATTGGCCTCATCTAATGCCTTTGACCTTAACAGTATCTTTCTTGGTTCTGCTCCTAAAGTTCATGATTTGTATATGGACTAATGCTACCCTTGTTTTTATGAGCAGGAGCTTTAGAGCCTTTAGGAGTTTACTGGACGATAAAATTATGTTGGTTTAGGGACCGGATTCCTGCTAAGAGCACGTATAGTCGGGAATTCTCTGGCGGGCCAATGGTTAGGACTCTGCGCTCTCACTGCCTAGGGCCCAGATTCGATCCCTGGTTGGGGAGCTAAAAACCCCACAAGCCACAGGGTGCGCTCCCCCCAAAAAAGGGACACATATAGTCAGTGACATCTGTATCTACAAAATACTTACCCTTTAATTTATGTTACATATGTTTCAGACCCGGGGAATTCTCTGGTGCTCCAGTGGTTAGGGCTTCACGCTTTCACTGCCGAGGGCGCAGGTTCCTGCAAGCTGCACAGCGCAGCTGGGGGAGGGGAAAATTATATTTATATATATATATATATATATATATATATATATATATATATATATATTTCGGACCTTTATTGTATAATGGTTGATCTCAACATCAGTTTCAGTGACCAGTTAGAGCAGTTATTAAACAGCCTAAGTCTGATAGACCACATACCTTACTGAGAATATTTCCTGTGTCATAATTATAGTCACCCATATGATATTTTGGGGGGGGGGTCTTTTTTTGTTTTAATTTTTTTTATTGAGGTAACATTGGTTTATGACATTATATAAGTCTCATGTGTGGAATATAAAAAATAAAACAAAAATAAGTGAACAGACCAAACCAAACCAAACATGTAGATACAGAGAACAGAGTAGCGGGGTTTTATTTTTGTGTTTTTACAGAAAATGATGTCCCTTAATACTCCTCTTATCTTTTATTTTAGCCTCAGAAAAAAGCAAAGACTCGCTTCAGCTATAGGTGATATATTCAGAATTGTTTTGTTTTGTTTTGTTTTTAATTTATTTTTGGCTGCGTTGAGTTTTCATTGCTGCGCGTGGGCTTTCTTCTAGTTGCGGTGAGCAGGGGCTGCTCTTTGTTGCAGCGGGCGGGCTTCTCATTGCAGTGGCTTCGCGTGGGCTTCAGTAGTTGTGACACGTGGGCTCAGTAGTTGTGGCTCACAGGCTCTAGAGCACAGGCTCAGTAGTTGTAGCATGAGGGCTCTAGAGTTGCAGGCTCAGTAGTTGTGGCATACGGGCTTAGTTGCTCCGCGGCATGTGGAATCTTCTCGGACCAGGTCTCGAACCTGTGTCCCCTGCATTGGCAGGCGGATTCTTAGCTGCTGCGCCACCAGGGAAGCCCCCAGAATTGATCTTTGAAAGCCTACTTTTTCCTTCCTTTGGAAGGACATAAATCTGTTTCCCTCAACACTTTTATGATTGCTAGGTTCCATGCAGTGTGTTTTCTATAAATAAAAACTAGTATCTTAATCTCATGTGAATCTGTGGTTCAGTTATAAAAAAAATACAGTGGAACATTATTCAACCATAAAAAGGAATGAAGTACTGATAAATGCTAAAACATGGATGAACTTTGAAAAAATTATGCTAAATGAAAGAAGCCAGACACAAACAGCCACTTATTGTATGATTCCATTCATATGAAATGTCCAAGAGAGGCAAAATTATACAGACAGAAAATAGATTCACTAATCTCTTCCCTCGCTTAGGGCAAGGGAGGGAGTGGGGCGGAGGGGAGGGGAGTAGCTGCTAATGGGTTAGGTATTTTGGAAGCTAGGGAATGATGAAAATGTCCTGAAATTAGGTAGCAGTGACGGTTGTTGTAAATTTGATTTTGATAATGGTTGCACAATTGTGAGATATACTAAACCCCCGTAAATTATATGCTTTAAGTAGGTAAATTATATGGTATGTGAATTATATCATAATAAAGCTGCTATTTTTAAACAAACTACACATAGTTTGGTCATTTTCCTCAATGTCAAAACCATACATGAGAACTAAGAGAACCATCTACCCTTGGAGAAAGTCTTGTTATTTGCCACCAGGAACTCTATAGAATAATTGACTATGATCTTGGATGAGATTTTTTTAAATGGTGATAAGGTGATAAAGTGAGAGTTACAACGTGCTTAGTTATATACTCCTTCATGGAACAGATTTAAAGACTGCATTTTTTTAATGTTTATTTATTTATTTTTGGCTGCGTTAGGTCTTCATTGCTGTGTGGGCTTTCTCTAGTTGTGGCAAGCGGGGGCTGCTCTTCGTTGCGGTGCGCAGGCTTCTCATTGCGGTGGCTTCTCTTGTTGCAGAGCAGAGGCTCTAGGTGCGTGGGCTGAATAGTTGTGGTGCACAGGCTTAGTTGCTCCGCGGCATGTGGGATCTTCCTGGACCAGGGCTCAAACCCGTGTCCCCTGCATTGGCAGGCAGATTCTTAACCACTGAGCAACCAGGGAAGTTCCTAAAGACTGCGTTTAAATAAAGCTTTCTGGAAAGAGGAATAAGTGTTCTTCCTAGGATGCCATTCAATATATACTTACGAAGAATGCTTTTTTTTTTTTTTTTTTTGCGGTACGTGGGCCTCTCACTGTTGTGGCCTCTCCCGTTGCCGAGCACAGGCTCCGGACGCGCAGGCTCAGCGGCCATGGCTCACGGGCCTAGCCACTCCGCAGCATGTGGGATCTTCCCAGACTGGGGCATGAACCCGTGTCCCCTGCATCGGCAGGCGGACTCTCAACCACTGCACCACCAGGGAAGCCCAAGAATGCTTTTTATGTCCAAATAATCCTGTGTTGTATTGCTCTAAGAATTATTTTTCGTGGACAAAAACCAATTTATTATTTACAAAGAACTCAGACAATCTATAAAAAAAAAAAAACTTAAAAATACCCAAACATAAAAATACACAAAAGATGCGGGTAAGCAGTGCACAGTAAAAGAAATACAATGAGCCAGTAAACAAATATGGAACAGAAAGATACTCACCAATACTCTTAACTTATTAAAGAAGTGCGAAGGGATACCAAAAATGGAATTGCCATATTTTACTTCATAAATTGAACAAAAGTTATATTGAATACTGTTTTTTAATAATAGCGTTATTGAGATGTAACTCACATACTGTATAGTTCACCTGTTTTAAGTGTACAGTTCAGTGGTTTTTAGTATATTCACAGAGTTGTGCAATCAATGCCACTATCTATGTATTTCAGAACATTTTTATCACCTTGTAAAAAACCCCATGCCCGTTAGCAGTCACTTCCCCCTCCCCCCTGCATTCCCCTGTCCACTCCAGCCCTAGGCAATTTCTGTTCTACTTTTTGACTGTTGCTTTTCCTATTCTAGACATTTCATGTAAATGGAATCATACAATATGTGGTCTTTTGTGGCTGGCTCTCTAAGAAGAATTTTGAAAAGTTGCTTAGTTCTTTAGTTGGATCTGCCTTGGGGTTTCTAGTTTCAGTTCTACTGACCAATTAGCAAGCTGGTTCTTGGCTTCATATCACAACCAAGCAGAAGAAGAGTAACTGTGTTTCTGGGCTGATGCGTGTTTTCGCCCCCAGCCCCATTCTTATTCTGTCTTCCCAGCAGCAGCACAGTCAAACGGCTGTTCTGAATTAGGCCGCCTCAAATGCAGCAGTTTTATAGGACTGAGATATAATTTAATCGCTTCCTTCTTTGTAACTTGCCCTTCTTTAACCTCCCGAATTAGCTTTTCTGATAGATTTGCTAATGATTCCTATTGTTCCATATTTTCACTGTACTGTTGAATCATACTCTTCATATCCTTGCTCCTAGAACAGATCTTGGAGAGAGCCTAAAAAGCTGTTTTGGAAAAAAGGGTCCCTGATTCTCCTTTCCAAGGAACAGGAGAGAAGAGTCTGAGAGAAGCAGAGGTAGAGAGATGTATGCAGACTTGGTAGAGCTCACCTACCATGTGACTGTCATGACTATTAAAATTTTATCCTTAGACACATTCCCAAGGCTTCCAGCCTGCAAGTTGAACACAGGACTCAGAGAATGAGACTTAGCAGTTTGGTTTTTGCCATGGTTGTTTTCTTTTTCTTTCTATTTTTAAAGAAGAGAAGGTTGTTTGTTTGTTTTTTAATATAAATTTATTTATTTATTTTTGGCTACGTTGGGTCTTCGTTGCTGTGCGTGGGCTTTCTCTAGTTGCAACAAGTGGAGGCTACTCTTTGTTGTGGTGCGTGGGCTTCTCATTGCGCTGGCTTCTCTTTGTTGCAGAGCACGGGCTCTAGGCGTGCAGGCTTCAGTAGTTGTGGCACACAGGCTCAGTAGTTGTGGCTCGCGGGCTCTAGAACACAGGTTCAGTAGTTGTGGTGCACGGGTTTAGTTGCTCCGCGGCATGTGGGATCTTCCTGGCCCAGGGCTCGAACCCGTGTCCTGTATTGGTAGGCGGATTCTTAACCGCTGCGCCACCAGGGAAGCCCTCCATGGTTGTTTTCTGATGGTTGGCCAGGATCACCGGATTCAAGTTTCTTTTCCCTTTCATTTTGTCTCTCGTCAGAATAATCTTCATTTACTCTTTTGCTCTGAGGCTCCAGAAGAGCTCTGTGGTTGTGAGATAGAAAGTGAACTGCTATGACTAACAGTATGCTTATGGACAGCCACTCTTTCCACCATTTCCTAGAACATGAATGAGAGTCTTGGGCTCTCTCTCTCTCTCTCTCTCTTTTTTAATTAATAGACTTTTTTTTAGAGCAGTCTTAAGTTTACAGAAAAATTAAGTTGAAAGTACAGACAGTTGCCATATACCTTCCTCCCTCCCCACACACCCATAGCCTCCCCCACCATCAGCATCCTGCCCCAGAGTGATTGATACATTTGTTATAATCCATGAACCAACCTTGAAACATCATTATCACCCGAAGTCCATAGTTTACATTAGGGTTCACTGTTAGTGTTGTAAGTTCTGTGGGTTTTGCCAAAAATATGGTGACATGATCCACCATTATAGTACCATACAAAATAGTTACACTGTGACAAAAAAAGTCTCTGTGCTCCACCTGTACGTTCCTCTCTCCCCCCAAACTCCTGGCAACCACTGATCTTTACTGTGCCCACAGTTCTGGCTTTTTCAGAATGACATATAGTTTAGAATCATACAATATATAGCTTTTTGCTTCTTTCACTTAATAATATATACTTAAATTTCTTCCATGTTTTTTCATGGCTTGATAGCTCATTTCTTTTTAGAACTGAATAATATTCCATTGTATGGATGTACCACAGTTTACTTATCCATTCTCCTATTAAAGGACATCTTGGTTGCTTTTAAGGTTTGGCAGTTACAAATAAAGTTGCTGTAAACATCTGTGTAGGTTTTGTGTGGACATAACACCTTCAACTCATTTGTGTAAATACCAAGGAGCGTGACTGCTGGATCATATGGTAAGAGTATGTTTAGTTTTGCAAGAAACTGCCAAACGGTCTTCCAAAGTGGCTGTACCATTTTGCATTCCCACCAGCAATGAGGGAGAATTCCCAATGCTCCATGATCTCTCCAGCATTTGGTGTTGTCAGTGTTTTGGATTTCAGCGATTCTGACAAGCGTGTAGTGGTTTCTCTTTGTTGTTTTAATTTGCAGTTCCCTGATGAGGAATGATGTTGAGCATCTTTTCATATCTTTATGTGCCATCTGTATATCTTCTTTGGTGAGGTGTCTGTTTAGATCCTTTGCCCATTTTTTAATTGGGTTTTTTGTTATTGTTGAGTTTTAAGAGTTCTTTGTATATTTTGGATACCAGTCCTTTATCAGTTAAGTGTTTTGCAAAGATTTTCTCCCAGTCTGTTGTCTCTTCATTCTCTTTAACAGTGTCTTTCACAGAGCAAAAGTTTTTAATTTTAATGAAGTAAAATCTGTCAATTTTTTCTTTTCATGGATTGTACTTTTGGTGTTGTATCTTAAAAGTCTTTGCCAAGCCCAAGGTCACCTAGATTATCTCTTATATTATCTCCTAGGAGTTAGAGTTTTGTGTTTTTCAGCTAGGTCTATCCAATTTGAGTTAATTTTTTGAAAAGTGTAAGGTTTGTGTCTAGGTTTATTTTATAGTTTTGTATATAGATATCCAGTTGTTTCAGTACTGTTTTTAAAGAGATTCAATTCTCTATTGAATTGCCTTTGCTCCTTTGTCAAAGATCAGTTTACTATATTTGTGTGGGTTTATTTCTGATCTCTTTTTTCTGTTCCATTGGTCTAGACATAGATCAAGAATAGGTCTAGGGCTTCCCTGGTGGTGCAGTGGTTGAGAGACCGCCTGCCGATGCAGGGGACACGGGTTCGTGCCCCGGTCCGGGAAGATCCCACATGCCGCAGAGCAGCTGGGCCTGTGAGCCATGGCCGCTGGGCCTGCACGTCCGGAGCCTGTGCTCGGCAACGGGAGAGGCCACAACAGTGAGAGGCCCGCATACTGAAAAAAAAAAAGAAAGAAAAAAAAAAGAATAGGTCTAGACATAGATCTAGAATAGACATATTCTTTCACCAGTGCCACACTATCTTGATGACTATAGCTTTACAGTAAGTCTTGACGTCAGATAGTGTCCTCCAAATTTGTTCTTTCTTTGCATATTGTGTTGGCTATTCTGGATCTTTTGCCTTTCCAGATAAACTTTAGAATCAGTTTTTTGATATTCACAAAGTAATATTCTAGGATTTTGACTGGGATTGCATTGAATCTGTAGATCCAGTTGGGAAGAATTGACATCTTAAAAGTGCTAAATATTCCTATCCATGAACATGGAATATCTCTCCAATATTTTTTCAGATCTTTTGTGATTTGTTTCATCAGATAGATCTTGTACATGTTTTGTTAGATTTATACTTAAGGTTTTCATTTTTTTGGTGCTAATATAAATGATATTGTATTTTTAACTTCAGATTCCAATTCCATTTATTCATTTATTCATTGCTGGCATATAGGAAAGCAGTTGACTTCCATCTTACAACTTAATATAATCACTTAATAGTTCCAGGAGGTTTTGTTTTTTGCTTGTTTGTTGTTTTATTCTTTGGGATTTTCTACATAAACAATTATGTTATCTGTGAACAAAGAAAGCTTTATTTCTTCTTCTCTAATCTATGTACCTCTTACTTACTTTTCTTGTCTTATTGCATTAAGTAGGCTTCCAGTACAGTGTTGAAGAGGAGTGGTGAGAGGAAACATCCTTGCTTGTTCCCCGTCTTAGGGGGAAAGCATATACAGTTAACCCTTGAACAATGTAGGGGGAAAGGGACTCTGACCCCCGCACAGTTGAAAATCCATGTATAACTTTACAGTCAGCCCTCCATATCTGCTGTTCCACACCCTTGGATTCAACCAATTGCAGATCCTGTAGTACTGTATACATATTTATTGAAAAAAATCTGCATGTTAGTGGACCCATATCGTTCAAACACATATGTTTTTCAAGGGTCAACTGTCGTTTCTCACCCTTAAATGTAGCTATGGGTTTTTTGTAGACATTGTTTATCAACTTGAGAAGTTCCCCACTCTTCCCAGTTTGATGATAGTTTTTATCAAAAATAGGTTTTAGATTTTGTCAGGTGCCTTTTCTGTATCTATTGATATGATCATATGATTTTTCTTCTTTATCCTGTTGATGTGATATATCATTATTAACTGATTTTGAAATGTTTAACCAGCCTTGCCTACTGGAATAAATCCCCATTTGGTCATAGTGTGTAACTTTTTTTAATACATTATTATATTCAATTTGCCAACATTTTGTTGAGCATTTTTACTTCTGTGTTCATAAAAGATATTAGACTGTAGTTTTCTTTTCTTCAACGTTTTTGTCCAGTTTTGGTATCAGGGTATTGCTGGCCTCAGAAGCAGTCCCACTTCTGTTTTCTGAAAGAGATTATGGAGATTTGGTGTAATTTCTTCCTTAGGTGTTTGGTAGAATTTACCAATGAACCCACCTGGGCCTGGTACTTTCTGTCTTAAGAGGTTTTTAATGATTGATTCAGTGTAATAGATATAGGCCTATTCAGATCATCTGTTTCTTCTTGTGTCAATTTTGGTAGTCTGTGTCTTTCAAGGAATTTTGGTCCATTTCACCTAGCTTATCAAACCTGTGGGCCTTGAGTTGTTCATAATAGTCCTTTACTGTCCTTTTAGTGTCCATGGGATCAGTAGTGATAGCTTGTCTTTCATTCCTGGTATTAATAATTTGTATCTTCCCTCTTTTTTTCTTTGTTAGCCTGGCTAAAGGTTTATTGATTTTATTGGTCTTTTCAAAGAACCAGCTTTTGGTTTCATTGATTTTTTTTCTCTATTGATTTCCTGTTTTCAGTCTCACTGATTTCTGCTCTAATTTTGATTATTGCTTTTCTTCTGCTTACTTTGGATTTAATTTGCTCTTCTTTTTCTTGTTTCCTAAAGTGGAAGTTTAAATTATTGATTTTAGATCTTTCTTCTTTTCTAGTATGTGCATTCAAAGCAGTAACATTCCCTCTAAGCGCTGCTTTCGCTACATCCCACAAATTTTAATTAGTTGTATTTTCATTTAGTTAAAAATATTTTAAAATTTCTCTTGTGATGTCTTCTTTGAGCCATGTGTTACTTAAAGTGTGTTGCTTAATCTCCAAGTATTTAGGGATTTTTCCAGTTATCTTTCTGTTACTGATTTCTAGTTTAATTTCCTTGTGTTCTGACAGCATACTTTGTATGGTTTCAGTTCTTTTAAATTTGTTACAGTGTGTTTTGTGGACCAGAATGTGGTCTGTCTTGGCCTAAGCTGTTTTTCAAGGAGAACATTACTAAGGAGTCTGGGTCCTATGCATTTGCTCTTAATTCTGAAATGAAGTGCTTCTCTTCCTTGGTCCTGGCACGTTATTTGGGCCAGTCTCTTACAAAAGAACCTCTGTCTATGAGCTGTTGATTCCAGAGCTATACCTATAGAGGAAAAGCATACAGAGATTGGAGTAAATGATTAAATAATTTTAATGGTGGCTATTTATTAGACATTTACTATTTGCCATCACTTTACATTTATTATTTCAGTAAGTTTTCTAAACAGCCCTATAAGTTGAAAGGATTTTTATTATCTTTTTACAGATAAGGAAACTGAGGTTCAGAGAGATTGATTTACACAGAGTGATACTAATATAGGTACTAGCAGGAGGAGTCAAAATCGGGTCCATCTGATTCTGAAGCCCGTATTCTCAGAAACAGTGTTAAAAACAGACACATGAGATCCCAGTTCAAGCCAAACTCTAATCCATGGCAGAAAAGGAAAACTGGAAGTTTGCTAAAGGAATATTTGTATAATGCTGTGCCTTTTATTGGTTTCTCTCCAAAATCAGTATCGCTAACAGTTTTGGTGCCTTTAGCAGCGAGCATTCCAGTAGTAGTGCTTCCTAAGGAGCACTATCTTGGAGTTAAAATGTAGGCTGGGGCTTCCCTGGTGGCGCAGTGGCTGAGAGTCGCCTGCCAATGCAGAGAACGCAGGTTCGTGCCCCGGTCCGGGAAGATCCCACATGCCGCGGAGCGGCTGGGCCCATGAGCCGTGGCCGCTGAGCCTGCGCGTCCGGAGCCTGTGCTCCGCAACGGGAAAGGCCACAACAGTGAGAGGCCCACGTACCACAAAAAAAAAAAAAAAAAAAAAAAAATGTAGGCTGTATTTATCTAACTTAGAGTTTCCCAACCAGGAATGATTTTGATCCCCAGGGAACATTTGGCAATGTCTGGGTACGTTTTTGGTGGTCACAACTGCGTGACTACTGGCATCTAGTGGGAAGAGGCCAAGGGTACTGCTAAACATCCTACAATGCACAAGACCCACCCCACCCCCTAAACAAAGAATTATCTGACCCAAAATATCAATAGTGGAGGTTGAGAAAATGTGAGTCTAGCTTGTTCCATTCTGTTATTACTGAGAAAACCTTGATCCCTCAGAAATCCCTCAGCATTCTGTCAGGATTTGGTTTCCAAGGCTAAGTGCCTCCTATGTAAATACTTTGTGGCTCAGTCCATTAACTCATTCTGGCACATTTCCTATACCTTGAGCTTAGTAGCCAGCCAGAGGCCTGTTAAATGGTTGGGGTTTTTTTTAATAGGGTGATACTTTTTCTTCCTGATGTTTCTTGAGAGACAGGCTCAGTTGGCCTGCAGCTGTTACAGAAGAGAACCTGGTGACAATAATCTGTTGCTGGCATCTTTAGCTCCCTAATCTATGTTTACGCGGCACTGAAAATCAACTCTCCCTGCTGCCAGGCCCCATTCCTCCTCAACACTCTGGCATCAGTGACAGAGAATACCTCCCCAGTCTCTTCCACACAGTACAACCATACATGATTATTTTATTGCACAGCTGTTTTCCAGAAGACGTTTCCTGAGGCATGGATATACAGGATGCTTCTGGAGCTGTGAGTTGGAGTCTCAGTCATTTCTGTTCCAGTTGCAGATATATCCACAGCGCTCTTAAAGCATCTGGTATTTTCCTTAACTGTTTTCCTGTTTGTAGCTCTCGTCCTTTCCCCCATATTTTAAGCTCCTACAGTACGGGGTTTGTTTCTTCAATTTTTTTCCTATCCTGACTTAGGAACTAGCATTTCTTTCATCATATACTAAGAAAATCAACTTGCCTTCTTCCATTTTGGGTTATATGCTTTTCTATTAAAAGTTGGAGGAAATTATAAGGAACTAAAATCATTTGAGAGAGACTGGTGGTCAGAGGTTGATATCAACCATCTAGATATAGATAAGCAAGCCAGAGGAACAATTCATAAACTCAATGGAATTGAGCCTGGGTCCAAATAAAACTGAATAATTCCTTCCTGAGTAGTGGACCTTGGAATTTAAAAAGTTATTTTCATTATCAAGGAGGCCTAGAAAAATCAAGAAATTTCTTATTAAGGACGTCCTATAGGGGAACTTCCCTGGTGGCGCAGTGGTTAAGAATCCACCTGCCAATACAGGGGACGTGGGTTCGATCCCTGGTCCAGGAAGATCCCACATGCTGCGGAGCAACTAAGCCTGTGTGCCACAACTGCTGAGCCTGTGCTCTTGAGCCTGCGAGCCACAACTACTGAGACCGCATGCTGCAACTACTGAAGTCCGCGCACCTAGAGCCCATCCTCTGCAACAAGAGAAGCCACCACAATGAGAAGCCCGCACACCGCAATGAAGAGTAGCCCCCGCTCGCCACAACTAGAGAAAGCCCTCACACAGCAACCAAGACCCAACACAGCAATAAATAAATAAATAAATAGATAGATAGATGGATGGATAAATTAATAAATTTATTTATTTACTTACAAAAAGAAAGCCTTATAGGTAGCTTACCCTCCTCATGACCCAGAGGTTCAGCAAAATTTCCCAAGTCAGGTACCATTATTACAGAATTTTCTGTAAAGTTTAAGCAAAGGCATATATTTACCTCATTTAAGTGATATGCCACAGGGCCCTCAATAGGGATTCTCTTTTTTTATTTGGCTGCGTTGGGTCTTCGTTGCTGTGCACAGGCTTTCTCTAGTTGTGGCGAGCGGGGGCTACTCTTCGTTGCGGTGTGTGGGCTTGCCATTAAGGTGGCTTCTCTTGTTGTGGAGCACGGGCTCTAGGCACGCGGGCTTCAGTAGTTGTGGCACGTGGGCTCAGTAGTTGTGGCTCACAAGCTCTAGAGCACAGGCTCAGCAGTTGTGGTGCACGGGCTTAGTTGCTCCATGACATGTGGGATCTTCCCAGGCCAGGGCTCGAACCCGTGTTCCCTGCAATGGCAGGTGGATTCTTAACCACTGTGCCACTAGGGAAGCCCCCTCAATAGGGATTTGAGGTCAGTGGGCTCATTGACAGAACCCTCAAATGCTGTCTTTCTTAGGCCTTCAGAGAGATCATGACCATTTTGAACAATGTCTTTGAATCTGCAAGATTGTAAAGAATGTATTGTTTGGATGGTATTGGTTTATCTAAAACAGTATTTCTCAACCTTTATTTTATCATTACCCTCCTAAGGAGCCTTTTTAGACATTTTTTTCCCTAATCACCCCCCTCCCATGAAATTTTAATATCACAGATAATGCTGTGTATCTGTTCATATACTGCAGTACTTTGGCAGGGACTGGGGGTTGTACTATCTAAGATTTTTCCCCCACCATGAACAGTTTTCACCCCCATGGGGGCAGTCCTGCCCATGTTGACGACATGTTAATCTAGAAGTATCATCATCTTGGGAACGAATTAATGTACCTTTCTTAACAAATTGAAACAGGGACAAGGACTCTATCAGTAAATTAATGTTAAAAAAGAGTCTTCTCATACAGTGGCCTGAAGCAACTGGGGAAGAGTGAGAAGACTTTCTCATATTTCATAGCTTATATGGAGGACATTTTCTCTCTGAACAACCTCTTGACCATCTGAGGAAAGAACAGGGAAACACCAGGAGTAGCAGAGCAATAAATGCAGCGCTCTGAAAGGAGGGGAAAAATAAAAAAAGACAAGACCCTCTTGCAGTGACATGCAGAGGAGGAAAATGGTGATACTGAAGAATCTGGGTATAGAACTGTCCATTGTTCCAAGGCTAGTCAGCTCTAACAAGTTCAGTTTCTCAAAGTCAGAGTTGATTTGCAGCAGAGAGTACCATTTAGGTTGTGTAGCACATAAGAATGTTCTATTCTCCCAAGAGGGTTTGGCTCTGTCTGATCAGAAGGGTGGGTGTGTATGAAATGCACCTCGGAAGGAGGAGGAGGAAGAGATGACATGTTCAAGTAAAATGAAATACAACTGCAAATTAAAGTGTCACCCTGTTTTAAAAAAATCCCTTTTTTATTTAATTGGTTACCAAGGAAAAAAATGTCATATAGAAGTGTATGTCTCAGGGAAAGTTAAACTGTGAGATGTTACAAGTGAATCTGGATTCAAGGAAGTTCTCCTGGGGTGGGGCAGGGCAGGGGTTATAAAATACTGCCTTAATAAAAATATTCTGAGGCGGAAAAGCTAGGCTCATAAATTTCTATTGTGTTACATGCCAGAGGTCCAGAAGAGATTAACAAATATTACCTCATTTGTTCTTTGCTGTCTCTCTCTATCCTATCAGCTGAATGCTGGCTGCCTCTTCCCTGGGGGAAGCCTCCTTTTGAGATGTTTTATTAGGAGGAAGGTCATATACAAAGGAGATGCTTTCTCCCAAAGGGTGCTGCTTACTACAAAGACATCCAGGGACTGAATGCTTTTCTGTGTTAATGGTGTCCTACCATTTTTCAAGTTTCTTTCCCAGCCTTTTTATGAACACCCATTTGTCTCTTTAGATTGTGAGCCTACCAGATAGGATATATACAGTACGTGCCACATTGTTGGCACTCAGTAAATGTTACGTAATAATGGGAAGGGGGGCTGATTTATATTATATTATACTATACTATACTATATTATATTATACTGTATTATACTGTATTTACATGTAGAATTGTTCTTGAGAAACATGTCTGGTTTCTCTTTGAGATAGAGACTTGACAGATAGGACTTGTCAGCTTTCTTCAGCCTTAATTGTGATTCTTCCTTTTCTCCTTCTTCTACTAATCCTAGTTTTGTCTCATGTTTGCAGTGGAAACATATAGATAAACACTATAATGTGCTCTCTTTGTCTTCTCCCCCACCAGGGGCAGTGATTGGTGATGGACAGTCTGCCGTGGCCAGTAACATTGCCAATACTACCTACCGGCTCCAGTGGTGGGACTTCACTAAGTTTGACCTCCCAGAAATCAGTAATGGTAAGCCAAGGTAGAACTGGGGATACTGGTGGAAGGTCTGTCTCTTACTGGTGAGCCAGAGCTCAGAAACCCACATAGCACTGGATTTTTCATCGCCTCGTTGAGCAGCTGACTGCCGTGTGCCATTTCTGCAGTTCTTCTCCAACTCTCGTTAAGCAATTCAACAAACGTGTATTGAGCACCCACCCTGAGCAGTGAACAATGCTTTGGTACAGTGATCAGAACAGTGCTAAGGTGGACACCAAAATGAAGATGTCTGCCCCAGGAGTTTACCGACTAGTAGTTCATTGTCCCAAGCCTAGAAGTTTGGGTGGAACTGAGAGGAACAGAAGGAGAAGGGAGTGTAGGAACTGAGAGCCAGACCCTTGAGGAAAGACTACAGTGATGATAAACTCATTTATTAATCTAGGTCTGAATAGAACAAAGGGAGTGGCCTGATGGATGTGTGATTTACAAACATGTCTGTCTGTCAGTCCGTTTTCCCAGCTTCTACGAGTCCTCACTCCCATGTCCCAGTTGTTTGATTGAAATCACATAATTTTTAAAAATTAATTAATTAATTTATTTATTGGCTGCGTTGGGTCTTCCGTTGCTGTGTGAGGGCCCTCTCCAGTTGAAGCGAGTGGGGGCCACTTCTCGCCGCAGTGTGAGGGCTTCTCACTGCGGTGGCCTCCCCTGCCGCGGAGCACAGGCTCCAGGCGTGCAGGCTTCAGCAGACGTGGCACACGGGCTTCAGTAGTTGTGGCTTGTGTGCTCCAGAGCACAGGCTCAGCAGTTGTTGTGCACGGGCTTGGTTGCTCCGCAGCATGTGGGATCTTCCCGGACCAGGGCCTGAACGCATGTCCCCTGCATTGGCAGGCGGATTCTCAACCACTGCGCCACCAGGGAAGCCCAATCACAGCATTTTAGACATCTCATTTCACTTTCTATCTGATGACGGACTCTCACACATCCCTGGGAAGTGGTGGTTGAGCCTCTGCTTGAACACTTCAGATAGGTCACACTGTCTGATGAGTTGGCCCTAGTCCATCACTGCTAAATTCCTGTTCAAATGTTTTTTCTTATACCCAGCCACCATTTCCCTTGCTGTCACTTCCTCCCATTGGTCCTAATTCTACCTCTGAATCTCCATAGAATAAGTTTAATGATGTCTCTTCTAAGTGACAGTTCTCCAGCTATTTGAAGATAAACTGCCATTTCCCTTTAAATCATTCTTCTTGGGCCAGAATTCCTGAGATTCCTTTTACGATCTGGTTTTCAAATCCTTGACAGTTCTGCTCATTTCCCCTTTAAGCTTTGAGATGGCAGAACAACGTAGAACACTCCAGATGAGATCTGTCCAAAACAGAGAACAATGATGGTTTGGACAGTGTTAGTTCAGCCTAAGATTCCAACACCTTTTTCTGAAGCCACTGTTGAGTTTGCAGTCACTTAAAACTCCTTGATGGGACTTCCCTGGTTGCACAGTGGTTAAGAATCTGCCTGCCAGTGCAGGAGACACGGGTTCGATCCCTGGTCCAGGAAGATCCCACATGCCGTGAAGCAACTAAGCCTATGCACTACAACTACTGAGCCTGCACTCTTGAGCCTACGAGCCACAACTGCTGAGCCCGTGTGCTGCAACTAATGAAGCCTACGTGCCTAGAGCCCACGCTTTGCAACAAGGGAAGCCACCGCAATGAGAAGCCCGCTCACCGGAATGAAAAGTAGCCCCTGCTCACCGCAACTAGAGAAAGCCCGTGCACAGCAACGAGGACCCAGTGAAGCCAAACATAAATAAATAATAAATAAATGTATTTATTTATTTAAAAAATACTTGATAACTATTAATAAACCAAGACTTTACCGTCCTATACTTACTTGCGCAGTTCGAATGTTTCAAAAACCAAAGGTTTGTATTTGTTTCTGTTAAGTTTTATCTTAATAGTGCCAATTGCTCTTCTTAGTTCCTGCCTCTCAACATTTTTTTGAACTTTGATTCAGCCCTTTTTTTCCCAACCTTACATCATCTTCTAATTTGATAAACATACTTTCTCTGTCTTTTTTTTTTTTTAACACTAAGTACTTTAATTCTTTTTTGGGGGGGCTGCATAGGGTCTTAGTTGCCCCGAGGCATGTAAGATCTTAGTTCTCCAACCAGGGATCGAACCCTAGTCTCCTGCATTGGAAGGTGGATTCTTAATCACTGGACCACCAGGGAAGTCCCTGTGTCTTACTTTGTTTTTCTGTTTTTTTTAAAGATATTTATTTATTTACTTATTTGGTTGCGCTGGGTCTTAGTTGCAGCAGGCGGGCTCCTTAGTTGAGGCATGAGAACTCTTAGTTGCGGCACGCATGTGGGATCTAGTTCCCTGACCAGGGATCGAACCCAGGCCCCCAGCATTGGGAGTGCAGACTGTTTTTTTTTTTTTAAATAAATAAATTTATTTGTTTATTTATTTATTTATTTTTGGCTGCATTGGGTCTTCGTTGCTGCGCGAGGGCTTTCTTGAGTTGCGGTGAGCAGGGGCTAATCTTCGTTGCGGTGCGTGGGCTTCTCATTGCAGTGGCTTCTCTTGTTGCTAAGCACGGGCTCTAGGTGCACGGGCTCAGTAGTTGTGGCTCGCAGGCTCTAGAGCGCAGGCTCAGTAGTTGTGGCACACGGGCTTAGCTGCTCCGCGGCATGTGGGATCTTCCTGGGCCAGGGCTCGAACCCGTGTCCCCTGCATTGGCAGGTGGATTCTTAACCACCGTGCCACCAGGGAGTCCCGAGAGTGCAGACTCTTAACCAACTGTGCCACCAGGGAAGTCCCCCCTCTGTCTTACTTTGGATTGCTAGCAAAACTAGTGCGTCGGTCAGGACTTTGCACCAAGTGTTGTGGTATGTTCCTGTGGGCTTGCTCTGTGTCAGTTTTGGTTCACGAATTTGCACCTAGGCTTGGTTGTTTGCATGTGAAGCCCATATTTTTCTATCTTGTCTATGGGTATTGTAAGAGTTGGTCAGATACCTTAAAATAATCAAGATAGCCCCTTCTGTGGCTTTCACAGTATGCCAATCTTGGTATCCTTATCAGACCATGAAAATGAAGTCAATTTTTCATCTCCTGATCTTAGTGAAACCTCAGCAGCAATCATTTTTTCCTAAGTGCTTTTAAGCCGCATGTTCGGTAATCTATTCTTTAGTAGAAATCAAATGCAATCTACCTTTTCCCTTATTAAATACTGTTTGCTTGTTTATAGATTTCTGGCCCTGATGTTTGCCATAATTTTCCGTAGGTACTTTGTTTCGTTATTTTATTTGCTTTGTTTCTTTTATTATAATCTGAAATACATTTACCAAAGATTTTTAAAATATAAAAGGATATACAGTGAAAAGTTTCCCAACCCTGCCCCCAGCTACCCACCACTCCACCCCATAGGCAACCACAATGAGCAGTGTCTTGCATATCTCTTCAAAGATATTGTACGCATATACAAGTACATGCAAATGTTTGTTTTTCCACCTCTACTTAACCTAAATGGTAGCATGTTATACATACTTTTCTTTCTGTACCTTGCTTTCTTTACTATATGTCTTGGTGATCTTTCCATATCATTACATAAGCATTTACTCAATTCTTTTTTAATGGCTGCCTAGTATCCCACTGTCCTTTTATATATATATATATTTATCTATCTATCTATCTATCTATCTATCTATCTGTTTATTTATTTATTTATGGCTGTGTTGGGTCTTTGTTGCTGCATGTGGGCTTTCTCTAGTTGTGGCGAGCGGGGACTACTCTTCGTTGCGGTGCGCGGGGCTCTCATTGCAGTGGCTTCTCTTGTTGCGGAGCACAGGCTCTAGGCATGCGGGCTTCAGTAGTTGTGGCACACAGGCTCAGTAGTTGTAGCTCGCGGGCTCTAGAGCGGAGGCTCAGTAGTTGTGGCGCACGGGCTTAGTTTCTCCACGGCATGTGGGATCTTCCTGGACCAGGCAGGCATATCCTTAACCACTTTGCCACCAGGAAAGTCCCCCACTGTCCATTTTTTAACCAGTTATTTTTTAACCAGTGTCCTGCTGAGGAATTTTTTTTTTTTTTTTTTTTTTTTTTGTCTGCTCCGGGTCTTAGTTGTGGCACAGGGGATGTTCGTTGTGGCATGCAAGATCTTTAGTTGCAGCATGCGGGATCTAGTTCCCTAACCAGGGATTGAACCCAGGCCACCTGCGTTGGGAGTGCAGAGTCTTAACCCCTGGAATACCAGGGAAACCCCTCTGCTGAGGAACTTTTAAGTTGTTTCCAGTCTTTTGCTATACAAACCATGCCACAGTTTGTCATTTTGCACATGTGCAAGTATATCGTAGGATAAATTCCTAGAAATGGAATTGTGAGGAGGAAGAATATGTAGATTTGTGATTTTGGTAGATACTGCTAAATCACCCTCTGTAGAGATTATACCAATTTATACACTCGCTTTTGGTTCATGAGAGTGCATGTTTCCCTAAACTCTTGCTTGTAGAATGTGCTATCATATTTTGGGGTATTTACAAATCTGATGGTAAAAAATACTATGTAGGTGGGACTTCCCTAGCGGTCCAGTGGTTAGGGCTCCGCACTTCCACTGTTGGGGGCGAGGGTTCAGTCCCTGGTCGGGAAACTAGGATCCTGCAAGCCGCGTGGTGTGGCCAAAAAAAAAAAAAAAAAAAATACTATGTAGGTATTTTAAATTTGTATTTCTCATATTATAAACCAGGTTGTGTGGCTCTGCATACATTTAGCCACGTGTTGCCTTTTCTTGGCTTGTCTCTGTGCTTTACCTTTTTTTTTTTCATTGTGTTGTTGGTCTTTTCCTTACCAGTTCTACAGGAGCTCTTTATAAATCAGAAAATTAACTCATAATAGGAGTTTCCTGGTTGTCATTTGTCTTTTGACTCTGCTGAAGGTTATTTTTGTCGTAGAACCTATTTTAAGTAGTCAGAATGATCCAACTTTCCTTTTATGGTTCCTAGATTTTGTGGCAGCATCAAGAAGATCAGTTAGTCCTTTTATATTTTAGTTTTTTCCTTTACATCTTTGATTCATCGGAAGTGTAACCTAGTCCTAAATAAGCAGAGTATGATCCAGCTTTTCCCCCATGTGCTACTCATTTGTCGCAACCAATTCGTAAAATGATCCATTTGTCCCCATTGATTTGGGATGTCATTTTCATCCTATTAATTTCCTGTTGAGTATTTAGATGTATTTCTTCTGTCTCTTCTGTCCCAGGGATCTGTCTGATTATTCATGTAACAGTACCACATTGGTTTAAGTTTGAGGCTCTGTTTTAGGATCTGGTAGGACTAGTCTCCTCTTGTTATTTTTTTAATCCAAAATTTCTTGCCTGCTTGAACATTTTGGTTTTCTGTATGGACTTTAAAACTACCTCGCTTCTTCCCTTCATCCCCCTGAAAAAATCCTGTTAGTGTAATTAATGTGATCGCATTAAACATATAAAGTAACTTAAGGAGACTCAATATTTTTATGGTATCTTCTTATGTAAGAAGATACCATACATAAGAAGATACTTATGATTTTTCAGTTTCTCCAAGTCTCTCTTGTGGTCTTAGGAATGTTTTAAAGTTTTCTTCATGTAATTTTATACATTTTTAAAGTTTATTGTTACAAGCTTTAAAAAAATTTGTTTTACTGAATTTGTTTACTAATTATAGTTGTTATTCAGTTAAATCTCATGGGTTTTCTAAGTATGTTATCTATAAATAGTATTAACTTTACCTCCTCTGTTCCAAGTTGTACACCTGTGATTTCTTCCTCTTGTCTGAGTGCATTGGCTGCTACCATCAGAACAATGTTAAATAATAGCAGTCATCCTCATATCATTCCTGATTTCAGTAGAAAAACTTCTAGCTTTTTCCCAGTAAGCATATTGCTGACTTTTGGGTTGAACCAGAACTAGTTTATTGTTTTAAGGAAGTCATTATTCTTATTTTATTGTGAGTTTTTAATCAAGAATAGATACTCAGAATTCCCTGGCGGTTCAGTGGTTAGGACTCCCCCCCCAACCGCCCCCAGCCAAAAAAAAAGAATAGATGTTAAATTTAGTCATGCCTTATCAGCATCTGTGAAGATGATCATGTTTTTTTCTCTCCTTTGACCTAATAATGAGATCATTATGTTTTTTTAAACAAGTATCTGTAGATTTAATTGACCTTAAATTAATTTTTAAATCCCAATAATACCAATAAACTTCCCTTGATTATTTTTTTTTAAATTTATCTATTTTTGGCTGCGTTGGGTCTTCATTGCTGCACGGGATTTCTCTAGTTGTGACAAGCAAAGTCTACTCTTCGTTGTGGTGCGCGGGCTTCTCATCGCGGTAGCTTCTCTTGTTGCGGAGCACGGGCTCTAGGCATGCAGGCTTCAGTAGTTGTGGCTCGCGGGCTCTAGAGCACAGGCTCAGTAGTTGCAGCGCATGGGCTTAGTTGCTCCGTGACATGTGGGATCTTCCCGGACCAGGGCTCAAACCCGTGTCCCCTGCATTGGCAGGCGGGTTCTTAACCACCGCACCACCAGGGAAGCCCCGAGATCATTATGTTGATAGATTCTGTAATATTGAACCCAACCTTACATCCCTTGAATAAACCCCACCTGGTTCATGGTATATGCTTTAGCATTAAATTCTTTCCATGTAGCTTGCTAATAATTTAAGAGTTTTTTCCTTGAAATTTGTGAGATGGATCTATCCTATTCTTTTTCATAAAATCTATGAGTTTTGGTATCAGTGTTTTGCTTGTGTTACAAATATAATTTGAAAGTTTTTCTTTTTGTCTGGAACAGCTTAAATAGTATTGGAATTACTTGGTACTTTTTATACTTTAAAGGTCTGAGCCTGATGCTTTTTTCTTCCCTTTTCGTCGCAAGTATAGGGAGAGGTAGTTCTTTGATAACGTTTTCCTTGTCAGCTGTCCTATGATGGTTAAGCAAATGAACTCTTCAGCTATACTGTCCAGGTCCAAGTCTTGCTCAGCCACCTTCTAGCAGTGTGACCTTGGTTACTTAATCTCTCTACACCTTAGTTTCCTTGTCTATAAAATGAGGGTTATAATAGTGCCAACCTCATAGGATTGTTAGGAGAATTAAATTAGTTAACATTGATACATGTCAGGCACTCTGAACGGCATCTGGCACTTTCTGTAGTAAATGGTCAGTAAATGTTAGCTCTTTTTATCATGTCTTTTTCTTGGAAATTATACCGTGATTCTTTGAGAGTATGGCTATAATTCTAAAGTCACCCCTGCCCCTGTTTTCAGTACTCTGAGAGGCGTATTTTCCATCTCTGTACAGTGATGTTCATGTGAAAAAGATAGTTCTCTTTTAACCTGTTGCCTCATCTGTAATTGGCTTCTGATCCTTCTGAAGCATGTTGTTCTCCCCAGTTGGAGACAGTTTTCTTTGATAGAAAAACCAAATATTCCGAGGAATACAGGCATTGGATATGCTGCTAGCAGAGCTGAGACGGTCTTTTTGGTTGTCCTTAACGTTCTTTGTACAAGCCTCCACTTGTTCTGACTACAACTTCCTGTCATTCACCTTCTGTGTTCCTTCTTACTTCCTTTGATCATGGCTGTTGTAAAACCTGAGCTGATCAAAAAGCATCATGTGCAGCCAGATTGACTCATTTAGTTTGGCTCACCTTTCTTACTTAAGTCCTGTGCGGTGTTAGAATTCTGCTTTTTAAAAGTGCCCTATTTTTCTCAGAGTTTTGGCCTTGGGAAATACTTGGCATTCTAGGAGTTTAGGGCGTATATGTCTGATGGTGGCCAGTGTTCCTTGCCATGGTATTACCCTCTAGAATGACAGCCACTTTCACCTGAGGCTCCTGTAATTAACTCTAACTGCTTTTCCTGGTTGGTCTGAATAAAGTCTAGTTACAGTTCTGAATCTGGTAGATTCAGCTGTCAGCAGAGTTCAGTTGGGAATCTGTAGGATTCGTTTCTGAACCTTGCATACTTCCAGAGGAGGGAAGTGTTTGGCTTTGGCACAGCTCACGCCTGGGAGCCACTGGCCCTCAGTTCTACTCACGTGTTCAGCAGCCACTGTGTTGTTAAGAGGTCATCTAACTTATCTGAATTGAATTTAACTCTTTTCTAGAATTAGGCTAAGGAGTGTTACCACCTGGTTCTCTTAGTTGAGATACAGGATTAATGAATTGCAATCTGTAAAGTGTTTAGAAATTTGTGAATAAGGCCTCATATAACATAGATAATTTTGAAACCGCTCTCATGGGAAAAAAAATAGCTCATTAGATTCACTGTGGTTTTTAAGAGTGAACTCTTATGGGAGAACAGCATTAGTCACCAGGGTGCCCTGACAGAACGGACCTTAAGAAACCCAGGGGCTGAGCAGTGTGGGGCACACACACATCCAGAGAGGATGTAGTGATGGGTGCCGTTGGGAATGCTTATGTAGTGTCATCTGGAGCTCCGTGCAGAGGTCCTATTCTGAAATCTGAGGGCTCAGAGATAGTGAAAAGGACATTTTCCTGCTGATTTAAACCGCTTTGGGTTTTCCAAATCCATATCTAATGCATCTGTAAAAGTACTGCAACTGCTCATTGCTCCTGTGGCCTCATCTGGCCAGCCAGCAACAGGCTACAAACCGATCTTTGTACAGGGTGTTCGTTTATAATTTATGGAGCTGATGGAAAAGCAGAGCCCTGTGCTCCTCCAGGCATCAGTACTTCTTACCCCTCCCATTCCCTGCTAGGGCATTTTAACTTGGAAATCATTTATAATTAGGAGGAGATTACATTGCACAGTCTGGAACGTGGCTTCCTGCTGTCTTCTGCATCGTGTTTGCTCCTCCTGGAGCTGCCCCCTGAAGCTCTTAAGCAGTTTTGATTTGAAAAATCCTTTCTTTCCTAGACTTTATTTCCATTCTCAGCTGCCCAGCTAACTGCTCCATCATCACTCCCCACGTGTGTTTTGGCTTTAAGTGCAGGGCAGTTTGCTGGAGCTCCAGCTCGGGGGTCAAGGACTGTCTGGTGAGACAGCAGTTTTCAAGTGTGGTCCCAGACCAGCAACATCAGATGCCTGGGAACTTGCTAGGAATACAAATTCCCCGGTCTCACCCCAGCGTTCTGTGTTTTAATAAGCCCTCCAGGTGATTATGATGCATGCTGAAACTTGAGAACCACTGTGGTAAGGCAAGGCAGGGAGCAGAACAAAGATTTCTAGTGGTGTGTGGGTTGCCACTGTCTTAAACTGTATTTCACTTCACCTTTTTCTCTACCTGCTTATTACATCATTATTGAGTCCAAGAAGGATGAGCTCTCCTTGTCGTTAGTGCATTACTTTGCTATGGCCTGAGAAAAGAAGTAACAGAGACCCAGGAAATCTCTCCTTTTGTAATTTAACTCATCAAAATTTCAGCCTTACGAGAAGCTGCATGAACAAATTGAAGCAGTGACCACTCACCACTGTAACTGAACATTTCCATTTCCATTCCATGTTCCATCTGAACATTTCCATTTCCATTGCTTGTTGTATATTAATTTCCATGAAATTAATATACAACAAGCAATAAACGTAAATTGCTAATTGGAGCTTTGAAATATTAATGAAACTGTAAACACACCACCCAGTGCTCAATGAAGCTACCAGATCACTCTGTGCCTACTACATCCCCTTCATTATGGTAGAAGTAAAACCCTAGATCCCTAGCTGTACAAGTTCTGAAAGGGAGCATGCTGCTGGAGAAGCTCCGTTTTAATTTTCAGCATTCTCTTTTCATTTGTTATTTGCATCTCTCTCTCTGAGCTCACTGCAGGAACTGGGAGCAGTTGCGAAATTGGGTGGAGTTGAGGGGAGGGGACAAAATTTGGGAGATGGCCATTGACTTGGAATCATCATAATACAGTACAAACACAAACACCATGGCTTGAATTTGAGGCTGACAAAATGCTTTTTGTCTATATGCCCAGTTTTTCGTGGGCTTAGAGCCCAGCCTCCCAAAAGAAGGAAAACCCTACTTGTACTTCCCCCCACCACCCGCAGACCCCTCTTAGTAATTAATCTGGCAGTATCTAGTTCAGTGCTTTTTTAATGTTGGTGATGAGTTTTGAGGGTCATTGTAGGCTTCTATATGTTTGACTGAATTGCAGGTTAACACATATAAGCTAGATGTCTGTAACAGCAAGATAGAAAGCCGACTTTCATAAAATACTCACCATGCATTTTTGGGACATTAAATGTAGATAAAATGGAAACCATACAAAGCTGTCTTAAAGCCCACAGAGTCCCATTTCCTTTTCTGTTTATTTTCATGTCCTACTTAATATTTGTCATTGCCTTCTTTCTCTCTCTGCCTTTGATGGTTGCAGTCTAAATTGTCAGTTTCTTTTTACCTTTCCGAGGATTGTGCCAACATAAAGTCTAGAAAACCAAGATGGACTCACTCTTTTTTTTTTAATAAATTTATTTTATTTTTGGCTGTGTTGGGTCTTTGTTGCTGCGCGCGGGCTTTCTCTAGTTGCAGCGAGCGGGGGCTACTCTTCGTTGCGGTAGGCAGGCTTCTCATTGCATTAGCTTCTCTTGTTGCAGAGCATGGGCTCTTGGCATGCGGGCTTCAGTAGTTATGGCACGCGCAGACTCAGTAGTCGTGGCTCGCGGGCTCTAGAGCGCAAGCTCAGTAGTTGTGGCGCAGGGGCTTAGTTGCTCCGCAGCATGTGGGATCTTCCTAGACCAGGGCTCGAACCCGTGTCCCCTGCATTGGCAGGCAGATTCTTAACCACTGCACCACCAGGGGAGTCCCTGGACTCACTCTCGAAGCTCCCCCAGTTGCTTTGGTTCTGTATCCCCAACTGTAATCATGTGTCAATCCAAGGAAGGGGGAGGAGGTTATCTTTTTGGCAACAGGCTTGGGACCCTGAGTAAGGAGCAGACAATCTCAGTGCTAACTAGATAAATCTAGCCATACAGGCTCGAGCAGATGGTGGGTTGGAAGTTGAGCAGTACAGAGCCCTAATGGTGATAGCAGTGAGTATTTTGGATGTCATTATCTTGTTAGTTAGCAAACAGAACCATCCTTGTGGTCCCTCCTCAGCTTTATGTGTAATGGTGCTGTACGTGTCAGCCCCCAGGAGTTGGCACAATAGCCTAATCAATGTGTTCTGATGTCTTTTTTGATCTCCTCTGTCATCTCTGTGGCTTCATTAACAACACACACAGGGAAAGGGGGATGAATATAGAGTTTTAGAAATCACTCTGAATCCCTGATCCCATAAGTCTCAAGTTCCCCCTGGAAAACAGCTCTTTGTTTTGTTTTCCTTAAGGTAATTTCCTGGGGAAACTTACCCTTGACCTTCTGGGTCAGGCCATTTGGCATCCTGCAGTAGATCACCTGGAATCTGGTGAGGGCAGTTGAGCTTGCCTTCTTGTTTGTTTTAACCATAATGCCTCTGACAGTGGACATCTGAAGTAATCTCCTTCAAATAAGAGAAAGTGAATTAGTCTCTTTGCATGTAAGTGGATCTAAATGAGACAGAGCCCAGAGGAGCTTGGTCCCTTTGGATGTGTTGTGCTGTTCTGCTCACGCCCGTGGTGTGGGCCATCTGATTCCAGGCTCACATCAAGGGTAGGCCAGTTCCTCCGGGCAGGGATTTGCACAATGGGCCTCCGAGAGGGATTCGAATGAAAGCCGAAACAAAGCATGCAGGCACAGCCCCAGAGCTAGCTAACATCTCATTAGTCCCCTCATGTGGAACGATTCTCCCCACCGACAGGCATTCCTCCACCCCAGCCCCGACCCCACCCGTTCCCTCGTGCTGAGCCTGCCTGCTGCCTGGCTGACTGTGCTTAATTCTCAGTAACTGCTACGTGCAGACTGGGGCTGCCCACAGTCACTGGCTTATGGTATGGGTGAGGGATAGAGCATAGTGAGAAATGAAAATAGTTCCAGCCATCCAGCCAGGGCTAGGCTTTGTTTCTCTTTATCCTCTCTTGTGGAATTAGGGCTTAGCATTAGCAAGGAGCCGTCCAGAAGACTGAATGAAGTCTCTGAATGCTCCAGTTTTCTTAAATGAGAAAATAAGACAAAAACTGGTGAAATGATTTCCTTCTCCAGGGTCACGTAGAGGTGGGGAGTAGGATTCTCACCCCCAAGGAAGTTTTACGTGGATCACCTTTTTCTTGGAATCAGTGGGTTTACATTTTCATTCATCTCAGTTTTGATCTTTTGGACAATAACAGCTGTTGAGTGGCTCTCCAGGAACAATTGTTGATAACTTTTTCCCCAGCTCATCTCTCAAATGATGTTTCCTAAGTGTGAGCTGAGACTCAGCAGGTGGTTGTGGTTGTGTTGACTCTCTGTAGTTTCCTATTAAAGTGGTAGAAGAGACATATCTTTTGTGTGTCTTGTGTTGCTTGTTCCATGACATTTCAGTTTGATAAGGCAGCCTTTAGTATTTCTAGAGAGGGTTCAGGTTCAGGCCCTTAGAGAGGTCCCCAGATTTCTTGACCCAGAATTTTTTATACCATCAACTCCAAACTTTCTTACCCTCTTTTCTTTCTTTGTCTGATGCAGCCTCCATGAATGTGCTGGTGCAGAACTGCAAGATCTACAATGATGCCAGCTGTGACATTTCTGCAGATGGCCAGCTTCTGGCGGCTTTCATCCCTAGCAGCCAAAGGGGCTTTCCTGATGAAGGCATCCTGGCAGTGTACTCTCTGGCCCCCCATAACCTGGGCGAAATGCTCTACACCAAGCGATTTGGTAAGGGATAGGAAGCCCAACCTAGTGACAAAGGGGTGCTGGTACCTTGGCCTGGGCATTCCTAGGTGAGGTATAGCTTAGGTGGGAGTAATGGTCACATACTGCCCCTGCTTCACTGGGGCACGTGTCAGAGGAAGATTGCTTTGTGCTGTCTGGTAGCATTGCAGAAGAATCTCAGAATAAGATTCCTCCCTACCGCAGTGGCATCACTGGCATACTCCTGTTGTTATGGGCAGGAATAAGGGGGAGCTTCGTTCTTGGCCATGGCTTGGGGAAGTGGGCACACACACACTGCAAGGCTGTTTGGCATTGTGTATTAAAAGCCCCCAAAATGTATGTTCTCTTTGATCCAGTAATTTCACTTCTAAGGAAGTAATCAGAAAACTATACAAGATTTATTTAGAAGGATGTTTTCAGCAGTGTTATTTATCATAGAGAAAAATTGTGAAGAGTTGCTTAAAGAAATAATGGTGCATTAATAAGGCAGAATACCATTTGGCCTTTAAAATGCTCTTATAGAAGACTATTTAATGGTGAAAAATGTTCGTAATGGATGAAGTGAAAAAAGTAGATTTCAAAAAAATAGTATTTACAGTATAACAATTTTTTAATGTGATTCTATGATAATACTGGTGAGCATTTATTAAGTACTTTTTATGTGTCAAACACTGTACTCAATACTTTACATGCCTTCTCATTGTACTCTTCACTACAGTCCTATGAGATTAACCCCAGGATGACCAAACAAAGATGAAGATCAGAGAGAAAGAGAAAATACTAAGAGGGAAAATTATTCCCTTGTAATAGCAAGAACTCTGGGAGATGTCTCTCTGTTTTTCTGGCCCTCAGGTCCCAATGCCATTTCAGTGAGCCTGTCCCCGATGGGTCGATATGTAATGGTGGGCTTGGCCTCACGAAGGATCCTGCTGCACCCCTCCACGGAGCACATGGTGGCCCAGGTCTTCAGGCTGCAACAGGCCCATGGTGGCGAGACCTCCATGAGGGTGAGTGCGTTGCCCGTGGCTTCACTGTATGGCAGCTCTTCTAGGCCTGGCTGGCAGGGTAATGCAGGACAAGGTTGTGGTCTCCCAGCCAGGACCAGAGATGTCATGCCCATAAGGAGCCAGGAAGGACTCCAGTCCAGCCTAGTAATGACCAGCAGGCCGCACTTTTGGAAGCTCTGGACTATTAAAAGGCAGGGGCTTTCTCATACCCTAAATCATGAGCTGGGTCCCCAGAGGCCTGAAAGGATCTTTGCATCAAGACCAAACTGAATACTTCCTTACCTCAACATGAAACCTTTAGTCTGGAGATACACAGAGAACCCAATGAAATATTTATGCTTCTTTTTAAAAAAAATTTTTCAGGACGCAAGCTATAAAAAGAGATAGATAGTATACTATGAAATGTTCTTTTCCTGAGGTTGTAGTCACGATGGAGGATAAGGACTTCGGGCAGCTGCTGTGCTCTTAACTGTCCCGTCCACTTCACTAGCACAGAAATGTTCTATTTAGGACCCTTTCTTGTCTGAAGCCGTCCTTGCTTGTATTGCCATAAAAGCCTTCTGGGCATCCTGGGGTTAGTGGCCTCCTGGACTCACCCTGTCTAGTTTCTGACTGAGATTATTCCCACATCCCATGGGGGCTCATTTGGCCAGGGTTTTGTCAAGGGGAGATGAGCATTTGAACACTTCTCTAATCAGATGGTGTTTAAGGTCGGTCTCGATCTAAGAACCTGTGAATTCCCTTAGCACTTTATGCTGTGCCATTTATAGTTTTATGCACTTGTTTATGTGTTGTTTTGTGTTTTCTTTAGCAGTGTGGTGTGTATGTTTAATCCACTCAATTAGGTTCAGTGTAAGCTCCTTAGGGGCATATCCCCCGGGGTCCCTCATTTAGTGCCACACATGTAGATGCTTGTTGAATTCAGCCTGGAATATGAAGCATTTGTTTTAAAGAAAAAAACCCTAAAGATAGGACCCATTATATACAAAGCAATAGAAAGTGGGTGGCCAGGTGTGGTGTCTCCAGCCTCTTCTCCCTCCTGTCTCCTACAAGGACCTTCTATCCAACTCTACTGAGCCACTTTCCAAGCCCCCTGAATTAGTAAGGCTCTCTCTTGCCAGGGTGCTTTTACCTGGAGTGCCCTTTTCTCCCTGAAACCCAACTGCCTGCAAGCTCTTCCCCTTCTATGGAACCTTCCTAAACAGAATTGATCACTCCCTCCTGTGCCACCCCTGTACCTAGTACACTCTCTGTGTTAACACTCATCACACCAAACTGCAGTTATTTATTTCCACATCATTCTCCTCTCTTGGCCCATGAGCTCCTTGAGAGTAGGACCATGTCTGTTTCATCTGTATGAACTCCAAATACCAATAAGAAACCTCTCATTTAGGAGAAGCTGAATAAATGAAAGAGAATCTCAAGAAAAGCATCCTTATTGTTTCTAGGTGGTAACTAGCAGAACCATTGATAGGTGACATCGTGTCCCGTCATGTCTCTGAAAGGGTAGAAACAAGGCATTCCATTCTCTGCTCTTGACGTCACAATGACAGGAAAGTTCTGATTCTTGAATCCATGTGACTAGAAATATTTGACATTGAGTGACTGGGAGAGGACTTTGTGGGAAGTTCATCGATCCTATTTTCTTACCTAGATACATGAGGATGGAAGGTGAATTTTAGTTTAAATATTCTTATCTTAGGCAGATTTGGATGGTAAAAGTACCTGGTGTCTGCTTTTTACCACCTAGAATCTTGGTCCTTGCTGTTCTTCTAACCCTTCCTACCTAATTGTGGAATAATTGTTTCTAATCATTAAGAGACAGGATCTGATTTCAGCAACACTAATGGACATCTCCAGCCTCTTCTGGAAACGAGGGCTCCTGCTCACTTTTGGGCACAGCTTGCCAGTCCTCCATCCTAGCAAGGTTCCTCTTCTCTATAAGTAGCCAGAAACATCTGGCTAAAGGCAAACAGCTCCAGGGCGGAAGCCAAGATTCTGTCACAAATGGGGCCGGCAGCTCAGGGAATGCAGTTGGAGAAGTCTGCTGTGGAGATGTAGGGGCTCAAGGCACCTAGCCAGCTACTGCATGCCTCAGAACAAGAGCTACTTCTCAGCATTCCCAGCAGGGTTTTTTTTGTTTTGTTTTGTTTTGTTTCTTTTTTTGCGGTATGTGGGCCTCTCACTGTTGTGGCCTCTCCCGTTGCGGAGCACAGGCTCCGGATGCGCAGGCCCAGCGGCCATGGCTCACGGGCCCAGCCGCTCCGCGGCATATGGGATCCTCCCAGACCGGGGCACGAACCCGTATCCCCTGCATCGGCAGGCGGACTCTCAACGACTGCGCCACCAGGGAGGCCCACCAGCAGGGGTTTTTTGATTCTCAATAGACCCCGTCCGCCACTTAGGAGAGGGAGCTGAAGTAACTAGAAAGCTCTCATTTGGGAAGCATTTCTCTCACACAAGAGGCAGGATCCGGGCTTCTCAACAAGGTTTTGCTCACCCTGTGTCCACCCAGTCTGACTTTAAACCCCCGTGCTACAGAAAGATTTCTGGTTTTCCAGGTCTTGGTTGCCCCTTACGTCCAAAGGCACCAAAGCACTCAGCACATGTCCCTGAATTCAGTCACTGGTGGAAGGGAAGACACCAGCTTTTTTGGATAGCTGTGCTGTACCACCGTTTAAGGCAAGAAGTGCATTTTTGTCTGAGAACAGGGAGCGAGGGTTTAATGGGACAGTAGAGCATCTCCCTCTTTGCACAGGTAAGTATGGGTGGCTGTCTCCATCTGTAATGTCAAGCTCTGTCCTTGAAGGAAGTTGTGGGTACTGGGCCTGTCCTAGAGCTTTTCTACCCAGAATCCCCCTTCTCTGTGGTGTTACCTCTTGGAATTCACTGTGGGAACGTTCAGAGAGGTGAAATTGTTGGGCCAGCAGACGTTCCCAGGAGAACATCCTCCAGAGCACCAACTTACTTCAATTCCCACTAAGTGACCATCTCTCCCCAAGAGATGATCTCTTACACAATCCCATATGAAAACTCTTGTAAAAATGAATTGCTAATTGCTCTTCGCCTTGGCATGCTTATTCTAAGCAGTTCTTCAGATCTCTGGATCAGTGCTTCTCAAACTGTGCTCCTTGGACAACCTGCATTAGAATGCATGGGGTTCTTGTTAAAATACAGACTCCACTTCAGACCAAAATCGGAATAAGAATTGGGCAGGAAGGGGACCGGGTATTTGTATTTGTAAAACAAGCTTTCCAGGGCTTCCCTGGTGGCGCAGTGGTCGAAAGTCTGCCTGCCAATGCAGGGGACATGGGTTCGTGCCCTGGTCCAGGAAGATCCCACATGCCGTGGAGTGGCTGGGCCCATGAGCCATGGCCGCTGAGCCTGCACGTCTGGAGCCTGTGCTCCGCAATGGGAGAGGCCACAACAGTGAGAGGCCTGCGTACCACACACACACACACGAAAAACAAGCTTTTCAGATGATTCTGATACGCACTTGAGTTTGAGAACTGCTGTTCTTAATGACTGCTTTCTTCATTTTAGGTTTCTGCCCTCAGCCTCTTCAGCAGAGGCAGAGATACAGTCTCAGGTTTACTTCTTATCGTGGTTTTATGTGTGATGCTTTGATCCTTTGCTAATTTTGTTGCAGGCACAGTGGTGTTTGCGTTCTATCTCCTATAAAAACTCTTAGCTTTTTGGCTGTCAGTGTGCTTCACCTCCCATTTTTCTCAGCTGTTGTTGCTTTACAGGGTTCTCCCTTGAATATCTCTATGTGCTGAACTACTTTCTTCCCCATGTTGAGTTTAATTATTATCCTCGTTTCTAGGATCTAGGGTCCTCGGATATTTCCCTTCTCTGCTTACCAAGGCTAGGCTTAGTCTTCCCAATTTTAGTATCATTGGCAAATCAGGAAAAATAAGACTAGGCACATATTTGATCTCCCCCTTCTGTCTGTCGATTCGAGGCTCTTCCAGGATGAGTATGCTACTATCTCTGCCTCAGGGTCTTATGTGCCATCTGACTCCCTCATACTTGAGCCAGTAGGACTTTTTGTTAATTTCTGTTTGGTTTTTAAGTTAGGCATTTAAAGATTGTTGAGCTGAAGTTTTGCTGAATTCTCAAAACACTAAACTGCCTGAGTTCTCTCACTGCTTTCATTTTCTAATTGGAACAAGGCACAATATTGTAGCAGAAAACTGCAATTAATTTTCTAAAATTATGGCAACTTGCACAATGTAATAACTTTGGTTGTAACCAAGTGAAAGCATAATAACAAAAATACAAAATTACTAATGAAACCAGAAATAGTCATATAGCAAACTATGCCTGCAGTTTGTAATAAGTGCTGTTTTACCTAGGAATGGGGGCAAACGTCAGCGGTCAAGGTGTGGGTGTAGGTGGGGAGGCAGTGCTGGGGCAGTTTGGGCAGAAGTGATGGACAAGGGGCTTGGGTGGGAGAAGAAGCCCTAGGACAGAAAGCAGTTTAGCTCTCCTTTCTCCATGAGACAGCATTGTGCTCTTTAAGGCCAAGCCTCAAACATCAATACTTAAGGGTCAATTTTATTGAAAGCTTTTTCTTTGTGGCTATGTGGTGAAACTGTATTCAAGGGTTGAGCAACTAATACCCAGACAGATTGTTAGTTTGGAGGGGGTGTTGGAAAGAAAGCCCGCCCCTCCCTCCCTCCACCCCTCTCTCTCCCCCCTCTTCTCCCCCCTCTTCCTCTCTTCTCTCCCGCCTCCCCCAATGCCTTCTTGACCCTGAGAGCTCTGCTCTTCAGTAGTGGACAGTCCCCTTGTATACCTTCTCCCTCTAGAGCTCCAGCTCTAAAGATATGCATCCCCCTCATTCTCAATAGGTCCTAGGCAGCTGGAAAAGGAAACAGATTTTTTTTAGACCTACAACCTACTCATATCTTAACTGGCCAGTAGTTCTCAATGTGTATTCCCTGGGACTAAGTCAGCATCATCAGGGAACTTAATAGAAATGCAGCTTCTCAGCCCTGTCCCAGGCCTGCTGAATCAGAAGCTCTGAGGGTAGGGCCCAGCCATCTTTGTTTTACCAAGCCCTCCAGTTGAGTCTGCATGCTGAGTCAAGATTGAGAACCAGTCCTCAACTGCATGCGGATCCCAGTTAGACCTCACCTATCAGTATAGCTTTGTTGTTTTCTTTTTTGCTCTCACCTTGTCTCTGGAACCTCATCTGGTTTATTTCTTTGGCTCCTTTAACCAGATCTTTCATATACTTTCAGGAAGTTGAGAAATTGATGAGTACCTCCTGCCCTTAGCATTTCTGGATCATGCTAGCATCCTAGTGGTGGTACTTTAAAGAGTAATGCTGTGGGGCCTTTTTCCCAATTCTAATTAAAACTCTTACCTGCCCACAGTTGACTTTGTTCAGGCTCTTAACTGTGATCCCATTCCTGTTTGCCTTCGTGCTATAGAATACAGAGATTCTTAGGCTTAAAAAGTGAGAAGAAATATCTTTATCTTTCTCTCCAGGACCTTCCCCATCTGACGGTGTAGTTCTTGAGTTCCTTTTTCCAACATTCAACTCACTGTTATCCTTGGAAGGAAGATGTCGCCGTGGTACCCATTAATGGATATCTTAGTGTCACCCTGGTTATAAAGAAACATTAGTTGGCTTTCTTTATTTCATACCATTTCATAGCCATCTTCAGAGAACAGCCTAGTGATGACTGATTATTATTATTATAAGTTCATTAAAATGAACCACAGAAAAGGCTTGGTGTCCAGAGTACTCAAATTAGTCATAACTAAATTGTAGCTTAGACCCTGGGTCGGGATGGGTAGCCAGCACTGTCAGCACTGACCAGCATTATGTAACTAACATGCATAGGCTCTTTTGGCTCGTCCTAGCTCCATTCTTCAACATACAATCTTTACTGTGGCTTACTCCTTGCCCTGAATTTAGCCTGTGATCAAATCCAGTCATCAGTACTTCCCTAGATTCTAAAAGTTTGGTTTTCAAAAGTGACCTAGAGGGCTTTCCTGGTGGCGCAGTGGTTAAGAATCCATCTGCCAATGCAGGGGACACCGGTTCGAGCCCTGGTCCAGGAAGATCCCACATGCTGTGGAGCAGCTAAGCCCGTGCGCCACAACTACTGAGGCTGTGCTCTAGAGCCTGCGAGCCACAACCACTGAGCCCACCTGCTACAACTTCTGAGCCTGCACTCTAGAGCCCACGAGCCAAAACTACTGAGCCCGTGTGGTACAGCTACTGAAGCCCACGCGCCTAGAGCCCATGCTCCACAACAAGAAAAGCCACTGCAATGAGAAGCCCGCTCACCACAATGAGGAGTAGCCCCTGCTTGCCGCAACTAGAGAAAAGCCTGCGTGCAACAGTGAAGACCCAATGCAGCCCAAAAAAATTAAAAAAAAAAAAAAAAAAAAGTGACCTGGAACTCTAGTTCAAGCCAGAGTATTCTCCAGCAATCTAAGGGAACTGAGCTTCTTCTTAATCTTATCTGGGCTTGGGAGTGGCAAAAACCAAAAATAAAGATATTTTATTTTTGTATCCTAGAAGGGTACTATTTCTTCAAGGGGAGATTGGGATAAAAGACAGCTTTGTTGTCAGAAATGATTTACTCCTTCCTAAGATTTTGTCCTCATTAATTTTCTTAAAGCTGCTTGTCAGTTGATTAAAAGCTGCTCCCGCTGCAATTATCTTAAAGTTGACTTCTGAGATGTGGTACAAAGCATCTATCCTCAAAAAGTTTCTTTCTTCACCATGTTGTAGGAAAGGGGGAGGAGGTATGAGAGAAGTCAGGGGTGTCTCTGATGCAATTTGTCAGAGAAGGGAGGGGGCAAAATAAAAAATTTAAAATAACATTAGAGCTACAATCAAAGCCATTAATTTAGGCGAATTTTTCCATGACAGATTCCTCCAACTTTGATGCTTTCTCTCCTCCATGGCTTCTTAGTAGAGCACAATCTATGCTGCATTTTATTCTTTTCACTCAGCAAAATTTTACTGTGCCCCTACCCTGGGCCAGGTACTTCGCTAGGTCTGGGAATACAATGAACAGAATGGATCTGGTCCTTGCTCTCCTGGTGCATACATGCTGGACACCTGGCTTCTTAACGGATCTTTTCACTGCTGTATCCCCAGCCTTCACTGTGCTTGGCACACAGGAGGCACTCAGCATTTGTTCTGGGAATGTGTCGCTTTGAAATCTTGTGTGCTGTGTATTCCCTACACATACATGAACACACACCCCTACTCACCAGCACCATCAGTGTGCCTAGCACGTGCCTCAGGAAATGGTAATTAAACATAAGTATTAGATGTAATTCTTATGAAAATAGAGAGTGTCTTGCTCATGACCCCAGTTCTGCCCAGTATCAGTGAGTTTCTCAGGGTTCCAGTCACAGCACTGAGAAATGGTGAGAGATTCCCAGTGGCTGTTTCAGAAGTGAAAGGCAAAACATTTTGTTTTTTAAGAATTGGTAGGAGGGGCTTCCTTGGTGGCACAGTAGTTGAGAATCCGCCTGCCAGTGCAGGTGACACAGGTTCCATCCCTGGTCCGGGAAGATCCCACATGCCGCAGAGCAACTAAGCCCTTGTGCCACAACTGCTGAGCCTGTGCTCTAGAGCCCGTGAGCCACAACTGCTGAGCCTGTGTGCCACAACTACTGAAGCCTGCGCACCTAGAGCCCACGCTCCACAATGAGAGAAGCCACTGCAATGAGAAGCCTGCGCACTGCAACGAAGAGTAGCCCTCACTCACTGCACCTAGAGAAAGCCCGTGCACAGCAACGAAGACCCAACACAGCCAAAAATAAATAAATTTATTTTTAAAAAAAAGAATTGGTAGGAGAACCAACTTCTGCATTTGTAGAAGCTGAAAGTATTTTATTGTAACTCCCATCCTGAGTTTTCTTCTTTCAAAAAAATATGGATCAAGTAAAATGTGTGAATATATTGAAAGACTCCCTTATCTGAGCTGAATATCTAGAACAACTACTCATTTGGCCATTTCCTTTGAGATTTAGAAAACTGAGGAAGGTCAAGAACTTGTGCTGTGCACAGAGGTGTGGGCACAGGAGGAAGCAATTATTTTAACTTCTGGGAGTTCCAGGAGCATTGAGTGCCTTGGTATTTGATTTAGCACAGAAGTAGATCCCTCAACTGAAGTAATCTCTGCGCTTCAATCCTAATGGCCAGAGATGGACTTTGGAAAGCATCAGGCCAATTGAAAAATAAAATTCCTGTTCTCTGACTGTCCTTGGGATCTCTTTGAGGGGAACAGGTGAATAAGACAAAGTCTGTAGGTCTCAACAAATCACAGGAGATTGGCTGGAAATAACTACAAGGCATCAGGTTATCAGGAACAGAGGAGGGCAACAAGTTCCCAAGAGATAAGAAAAGGAGCTGTTTGCTCTTCTGCTGGGGGAGCTTTGGTTTAAACAAGAGTGTTCTAGGCAGATTTGTTCCTGCTTCAACTGAACAAAGAGTCTCGAAAGTAAACTGACTTGGTATTCCGATTTTTGTTTTTAAATAACCACTTTAAAATCAACATTCTATGAGTTCTAAACTCCAAAGTAGAATATAAAGAAGGCTTAGAGACAGTAAAAGAAATTAAAGGTTCTGAAAAACAATCACATTTTCCTAGGGATGAAGAAACTCCAGTAACTGATGAATCTAAGCAAATCAACCCAAAAGAAAAAAAGGATGACCGTAGTATCCCTCCGCCCGCCTGTTTTGGGATGTGTGCATTTCTCAGCCTGCGACAAGATGTGTAGCCATCCATTTCCAATGGAAAGGTCAGCTGTCTCTTAGCATCTGCTTTCCACTGATTTTTTTCCTCTTTCCAGAGAGTTAATTCTCCTCTAGTAACCCTCTCTAAAAGCTTAAAGCCTCCCTTGATTCTCATCACGACCCAGAAGGCATTTCTCCTCCTCACAGTTCCTTTCTTCCTCAAAGCCCCTTTGGCTTGCGACTTCTCTCATGGTCCTTCTGGCCTCAGTTTCCAGTTGTCCTCTTCCTTCAACCAGCTTTCGTTGTCTTGGTTAAAACAAGGGGGATCTGCCGACCGCACTTGACCTCTTGCCACAGTGGCAAGTTTCCAGCTTTAAGGATAATGAGATTCCCAAATGTAAACAAGAAAACCGAAAAGTTTTTTTCTTTTAGCTTATTTGGGCTGATCTGAGCAATGCAGTTTGCTACTTGGACTAATGGTGTGAGCTTTATTGACATGTGGTAGAAAAGAAAGCATCTTGTTGAGGGCAGCAATACATTTTTCCTCTCAATTTTAAAAAGATGGAGAAGAAGTTTTCCTACTGAGTTCCCCTGGCTACCTCTCGTTCTTTTCCTGTCTATCTTTGAACAAGAAACAAGACCCTTTTAGTTTTGATCTGGGAACTGTTTTCTTTTGTTCCTACTTCCTATTAGAGACTTCGAGGGATAGAGCCAAGAGGTACAAGAGATTGTCTTGGACCCCTGAAGTAGAGAAATTATCTTCTCCCACTCCTTAGAACTGTAAAGATCTTGGTGACCTGACTCATTCCCTATTGACATGCTGAGACTGCACTGACTCTAAAGAATTTGTTCCTTCTAGCTCGTTGATCCCAATTCCCTTCACAGATGTTATACAGAAATGAGAACAGCCTGCCTGGGGAGGGGGGTTTCTGTCAGCATTTGTCGTCTACCAGGGAATAGCTGCCCCGGAGACAGGTTGAAACCAGGCCTCTGCAAACATGAATCCGCAGCCAGGTTTTGTATCCAGCCCCACAAAGGGGCCCCAGAACCTGATAATCCTCCTCCAGTATAATGGAACTTGGTGGTGTAGCTTCATAAGGTGTCACTTTTGTCAGAGACGGGGAGGCATTTTTTGGCAGGTCCCCGGCTTTGTCCTTAACATCTGACAGGGAGCTTCTGGGCACCTGACTAGAGTTAAGGAAGGTTTTACTGGAGATATATTTGGAGTGCCTTAAAATAAAGACCAGAGCTTCCTTTACTGTCTCGGATCTTCGTTCTTGTCAGTGCTGATGAACTTCGGGTTTATGGAGCCAGCCCCCATTGAAATCTGGGAGGAGACTCACAGATCACCCAGTCACTGGGTTGGAAAGACTGTTGGCCGAAACCATAAATGGTTTGGGAGTAGCCAGAGCTATAGCCATCTGTCAGCACTGGGGAGCTTGTTGCCCAGTATTCTCTTGTCTCTAGGGCTAATTGTGAGGGGTAGTTCCTGTCCGTGAGGTACTTTCAGAGCTGTTAAACTGCGGCCAGAGAAAGGAATGGAAACTACACCTCTGGGTGTTTTTCCAAATGGGCCAGATTCTCATTCCTCTAGGGTCCTTTCATTCCAGGTATGTGTGAAATAGGAACATTGGATCAGATGACCTCTCAGAACCTATAAATCAGTGATCCTACCCATCCTGCATCCTCTGTGTCATCTCCTTGTCATCCCCTTCCTTCTCACCCCCACATTAGAGTGTGATAAGTAAGCAAGTGCGTATCAGGAATTCTGGAGGCTACTGATCTTCACGTGGCACTTTCTGGCTTCCTGCCACAAAGCAGGATTTAGCCTAGTACCCAAACACTGGAGGAGATGGGCTCTTGGGAGCTGCCCTTTCAACACTGTTTAAGGACTTGGGCAGGGTGGGGAGCTGCCAGAGTCAGAGGACAAATCGATACCCCATGACTCCTATAGCCATGGAGGTTGTGAATATCTGTGCAGCAAGGTCTAGGGGTCTCAGCCTTTAATTACTTCTCTCCAGTCGCTCTGACCTTGTCTCACCTAAGCTGGGTCACCCATCATACTGGCTTCTTGATGGTTTTGTCCCCAGAGCAAGTTCCTGTACTTAGAAGCAAAGTGATAGTATTTGCTTGTTAATCCCTCTGCAGCAACAGACTATAAAAGGTAAATTTGTGACGTGTGAGAGGCTTGTTTGCTTCTTTCCTGGTCTGGAACATTTCTAGAAAAGAGTCCTTGTTCTTGTGAGACCATGGTCAAAGCACTCAGCACAACCTCAAAGCATTTGATTTACTAACTGCATTGTCTCCCTTCTTGCAAGACCACTTTCTCTGGCCCTCTGGCCCATTACCTGCAATAATGAATCATTGTGATTTTAAGGGAGACTCTTGTGAAGCCCATTAGAACTGCCACAGGCGAAAAATAAGGCTCCCTTCATCCAACCCACTGAAATTAACACACATCCCTTCTGAACTCTGGGTGTATCCCCAGCTTATATTATCTGACCTTTGGGAGAAGAAAAATTTAACAGATTAAGTGATCCCAGCCACAGTTGTCTGATCACAGCCACTTTGTCCTTTTGATTTGTATATCAAGTCATATTTAACCATATAGCCGATAGGTTGGACAGAAACCATTGATTATCTTCTGGAAAAGTGAAAACCTCTGTGAGAAAGGATGAAGGCACCACACCCATCCCCTGACCTGAAGGAAAAGAGTTGATTAGGTGCAAAGGGAAAAAGACTGGCATTGCCATCTCTGTGGACAGTCAGCCAGTAGTGAGGCCGATGGAGAGGAGTAGCCATGAATTCATTCCAGGCTCCTGCCAGGTATGTACGTGTAAGGAAGGGATTATCCAAAGGTCAGGCAAGCATGTTCTGGATGACTAGTTTAGAAATTCATAAACTTCATTGGGCTCTTTTTCAGTAGTCTCCTCAGACCAAAGATTTAAGGAGCCCTGGTTAATTCTTAAATTTGGAGTTGAGTCAGATGGGGAGGGCATAGGAGGCAGGAGGTTCTTAAGGCAGCAGCAGCCATGGGGCAGTCTGTCTTATGCCTCAAACCAGAGCCAGTTCCATATTTGTAACAGACCCATTCGACCTCAGGACCATAACAGGGCCGTTCCAGCAGTGTGCTGTAAGCTGCCCAGGCACATTTCTCAGCACCACAAAGCCGGGGAATTTTTATAACAGGATTCTCTGTGTGTGTCATTACATCGAGCACACGTGCTGCTGTCCTCTCTAGTCCAGAGGCTGTCCTGGTAAAGGCCTTTCAGATGCTACCCAAGGCACATGAACAAGTTCCCAAATGCAGGACTTCTTATCACTTGATTTCTGTAAATGGCGTGGACCCTTAGCTCAATATTTACCTTTTTGGGGGAGCGGGGTCTCTCATCAGGATAATCAGAAAAATAATAATTATTATACTGCCCTAAATTCATTTTTTAATATTACTTTCTAAATCACGCTCTCATTTGTTCTCTCATTTTTTTTCCCTTCCATCAACCCTTAGGGACAGGTAAAGACAGTTGAAGTTCATCCTTATTTTATAAAAACCTGAAGAGGCTAAAAGAGAAAACATTGTATTGACTAAAACTCCAGTCTATAGATTCTCAGCCTCACGTCCTTTTCCTAGGGCCTGATGACGTGTTTTTCTTGTTTGTTTTTTGTTTTTTCTTTAAGCCCCAGATGCGGGTTCATGGTAATACTAACAAGAGTTACCATTTATGAGCTTGCACCACGTCAGGCATTTTATATACATCATTTCTTTTACTCTCCCCTATTATTTGAGTGTTGGTGCTCTTTTTAAACTGAGATCCAGAGAAGTTGTGACGCAGTGACGCCAGGACTCAAACCCAGATCTTTCTGACTCTTAAATTATGCCCTTCATTCTTCCACTGCCCTGCCCCTGTCTCTGACTAAAGTCGATTCTGGAACATTGTGTAGATCAGTAGCCAGATAGCACCTTCAGCCCAACCTGAGACAAGCTAAGCTGCCCCCTGAGAAAATAGTAGCTTTGGAAAGATGTAGACTAATGAAAGGAGACTCCCTTTGAAAAATGGAACTGATCTGTTTAATGGTGATTTATAAAAGCTAGAAAGAAATCTTATACCTGTGTGTTCAGGATTCCCCCCTGCCCTGCTTCCTACATCTTATCGCACCTTTTAGGTTTCCTTAACAATAGCAGTTTTAACATTGCTTTTAATTAGATGAATTAAGAATGTTCTTTGATGTTATCACCCCCTCCCGCCCCCCTATCACCTTCAGTTCCCCATTACAGTGAGAGTGCTGTGATTTCCATGGTAACAGGACTACCAGTGGAGCTTGGCTCTCACTGGTTTGTCTGGTCAGAGGAAAGTTTGGGGCAGTCCTTCCTGGTGTGCTAGGCTCTGCATGGGGCTTTCCAGGGGGTTACCTTAAAAGCGATGAAGTGAGAAATGTTAAAGGCTGTGAGGAGAGCATAGCGAAGCTTCATGCAGAAGGGTCCAAGTATGCCCCTGGTATTTCCTGACAGTCCTTAGCCCTCACCTGAAGTAAGAGGGCCCCACCCTCCCCTGTGCTTCCCCAAGTTCTCAGATACATGTTAAGAGTCATCCCATTCCCAGTCCAACCATCTCTTTTCTTCCCTGTGGTTAACTTGCTTTAGGCTATAGGAGGGACTTTGTTCCCCTTGGATTGTGTTATTCTTGGTAACAGACTGTTTCTCCTCCCGTTCCCTTTTCTTCCCTCTTTTTCCCTCACCCAGAGAGTTTTCAACGTCCTTTATCCCATGCCTGCTGACCAGCGGAGACATGTCAGCATCAATTCTGCCCGGTGGCTGCCCGAACCAGGGCTCGGCCTGGCCTATGGTACCAACAAAGGAGACCTGGTGATCTGCCGACCAGAGTGAGTGGCTCAAGGGGCTGGCAGGGTGGGGACTCGGGGTCATCCAGGCTGAGGACTGGAGTCGTCAGCATTCGCCTGTGGATCTGGCAAGTGAGGTGGGGTCTTTTTTTTTTTTAATTTTTGAATTTTATTTATATTTTTATACAGCAGGTGCTTATTAGTTATCCGTTTTATACATATTAGTGTATATATGTCAGTCCCAATGTCCCAATTCATCACACCACCACCACCCCCACCCCCGCCGAGGTGGGGTCTTCTAGATGGGAAATTCGAATCCTGCTAGAGCCTGACTCATTCTCGGCATCACTCCTTAAAGTGTCCTTTTAACCTAGGGGATGGTAAAGTTAGCTCTCCATTCCAAAAATCTTCAAAAGACTGGTATAGTTATTAGGTGTTTTTAAATCTAAGGCAGTATTTTTTTTCTTTGTTTTCCCTCCTTCTCTGGTTTCCTAGTGATAGTAAAGTCTCCCTGCAGGCAAAAGCATAGATATCAAAGATTCTTTTCTAAACCCTTTTTTTTATTCTTGCGGTACGCGGGCCTCTCACTGTTGTGGTCTCTCCCGCTGTGGAGCACAGGCTCCTGACGCGCAGGCTCAGCGGCCATGGCTCACGGGCCCAGCCGCTCCACGGCATGTGGGATCCTCCCGGACCGGGGCATGAATCCGTGTCCCCTGCATCGGCAGGCGGACTCCCAACCACTGCGCCACCAGGGAAGCCCTCTAAACCCTTTTTGAAAAATTCAACAGGTGGTCTCAGGTTTGTGTAAATGCCATAGACATTAACCTAAGAAACAAAATTGGAAATATTAAAGCCCTAATTTGTCAAGCTACGGATCTCTGACAGCCTGGCTCTGTCTGTGTCCTGCCTGTTTTCCTTTCTGCTTGGGGTTCTGGCTCATAATAGTGAAGGCAGATTGAAAAGCTTAGTTTAGAATAAAAATGATAATTAACTGGTCTTGATTGAAGTAGGGGGTAGGAGGCGACAGGGAACCAAAGCATATCTGTCTTAAGTCCTGATGAAACCCGCTTCTCCCCTTCCTCTGGCTTTTTGGAGGAGAGAGGTCTGTTCAGGCATCCTTTCACTCAAGACCCTGGGAATCAGCCAGGTCTGTCATCAATTTCCAGACCCAGCCAGGTGGGGAGAGTGAAACTCTGTACTTCAGTGCAGATCAGGCTGATTGCTGCGTGGGTTACTGCGGGCTTCCAGCCGACTAAATGCCACTTCTGCTTCCAGGCCGTCCTAATGTTGTCCTTCACTTGGTGCAGAGTCTTCTCCAAGGGTGGCCTGCAGATCACAGAACACACACGGTGTGGCTGGTCTGGTAGGGTCTTTGGCTGCTGGGAGTGTCCATGTTGCCTTTTGATAGGGCCCTTGGTGATTTTTCCTAAAGTGTGTATTTGGGTCAGTTCTTGTGGCCTGGTAGGTGACTGGTGATTGAGCCCTTGTCAGCTGAGCTAGGTCGGTGGCCCAGGAGAAAGAAAACCTGGTTCTGATGACAGCTCTTTTATTCCACCTAGAGTTTTCGGAGCCCCTTCCAAAGGGAAGCTGCTGTCTCCGCCTGACCTAGTCAAGCTGCTCTTGGAGCTGGGAGACTGCTTGGTTCTGCCAGCCACACTCTCCTCAGACTCCCGTCCACAGAGCCCCTTTCACTAGCTCCTGGTGCCTCTCCAGAACACAGCCTGCCTCTTTCACGACTGTGCCACTGTTAACCCAGGTGCTGGATCTGTCCGTTTCTGCCCTCCCTCCAGCCTGTCCGTAGTCTCAGGATCAGTCTTCCCTGAACGATTTCTTTTTCCCCAAAGCACATTATCTTACCTCTTCCTCTTTTCTTAGAAATTCATAAGAGGACTCTAATAGGCATCTTTCCCAAAACTGGAAAAGAATTCTGGATTATAATTTCACTCTTACCAACACTGTAGTTACAGGCCTTTCTTTCCCTGATTCTCCAAGACAGCCTTCCTTAGCATTGTTGTCTTGTCCCTGGCTCCAGCTACTAACCTTTGTCCCAACCAGACTCCCAGCCCCTTCTCTTGCAAAAGCGATCTGCTCTTACAGAGGCAGTGTCTCTGCTCCGAATTTGTCGTGGCCCCACAAAGCTTTTATGTCTACAACCCCAGCCTACATACTTGGTGTGACTCACAGACATCTCAGCCAGACATGAAGCTGGCTTTGGCCTCTCTTTTCTCCCCATATGTCATCTTCAGCATCCACTGTCTCAGCAAGCTGGAGCCATCTTGAGCTGCCTGGGGGGTTCTCTTACCCACCAGCAACTCAAGTCTTTTCCATGACAAGATAGCACTAATGGGCTTCCCTGGTGGCGCAGTGGTTGAGAGTCTGCCTGCCGCTGCAGGGGACACGGGTTCGTGCCCCGGTCCGGGAAGATCCCACATGCCGCGGAGCGGCTAAGCCCGTGAGCCATGGCCGCTGAGCCTGCGCATCCGGAGCCTGTGCTCCGCAGCGGGAGAGGCCACAACAGTGAGAGGCCCGCGTACCGCAAAAAAAAAAAGAAAAATAAAAAGATAACACTAATGTTTGACACAGCGAACAGCACCCCATCACAGACCAAGTTGTGTTGGACTCAGAGAGAGCTAGTTGAGCCTGCCTTTTTGGTGTTCCTGTTTCTTCTGATTTCTTGGGTTGTGTGGGTAAATGCCCCATACCTTAAGCCCAGTATTTAAGGGTACCATATAAAATTAAGATGGACTTGACTTTGTCCCAAGTTGTCCAAAGCTTCTCCAGTTCTCAATCACCTTCATTTCTGTACTTTAGGCAGGAAATACTATGAACAATATTCAGGTAAGTAAGTTAAGACTCACCCGAGGTCTCCCAGCAGATCAGTGACAAAATGAGCCTTTCTAATTTTCCGATCCAGAGCTCTTTCCTGTAGCTGATTCTTAACCTTTTTTCAATCAAAAACCCCTTTAGAATTCCGACGAAAGCAACATACTCTCTTCCACAGAAGAATATACCGCAAGAACACACATATAATTTTGTAACTCTTTTAAGACCTCAGGTGAAGAATGCAGCTCTAGATCATGTTGAGGCATTTAAGTGGGTCAGGTGACTGATGCAGTGAGAAATGAGAGAGGATAAGTGAGAACATGTACATCTTTTTTAACAGTCTCTGAGTGATCTCCGGCCTCGAACGAGGAGAACAAATAAATAGGGAAGTAGAAGCTCAGGGTTGTTGCCTGCTGCCTGGCCCTGTGTGACACAGCTCCCTGGCACACCCATTCCCAAGGGCACATGAGCCAGCGAGCCAGCCAGCTGGGCCAGGATTATAGCCCTCCCTCCAAAACAGGTGGTTGTCTGCCTTTGTCTCAGGCACAGGCAGCTTTACCACATTTTGTGCTTTCAATCCTGTTCTTGATTTCTCCTCCATTGTCTCAGCCTTGGCACTCTCTCCAAGCACAGAGACAGAGGTAACAAGCTCCTTGGGCATCTCTTGAAGGTATTAAAACCCCACTTGACAGTAGAAAAAAAGCCTAAGGAAACACTCCATCTCTCCAGGCACAGAAATTCTTAGGACAGGTGAGGAGACGGACCACTGGCCCTTCCACCCATATACAGAGCCATTTCAGTGGCTGATAGCCTGATCCCCACCCCACCTCCCAGCAGTGAGATGCTCCTTTCTCCTTTGCTTTGCTGTCCGACCCACCACCCCTCCCAAGCTGCTCCTGTGCCTCTGGCTGTCTGCCAGCCCAGCCAACCCCCCCCCCCATCAGTAACCAGGGTGGGTATGAAGTGCCAGATTGATGTGAGGGGCTGCTTGCTCACTTCCGTCTCATAGATCAGCCCTACAAATGGTGGGGTGGGGAGGTGCTGGGAAGACCTCTGAGAGTCAGCTCAGAAGACAGAATTCAGAGACTCATGTCAGAAGAAAAGTAGGCTGGGGGGAATTCCCTGGCGGTCCAGAGGTTAGGACTCGGCGCTTTCACTGCCGAGGAGGGCAGTTCTGTGTGAGAGCGTTTTCACCACCGAGGAAGCCAGGCTGGCTCTTAGCTGTGTTCAGGGAGCCCCAGGGGTCCCCAGCTGTGAAGAGTCACTGAACCAAGCCCAGAAGCACAGCTCACAGAGGCTGTTGAAGGAAGCCAGGAAGGCTGACCCTGACTGGCCTTTCCCATTCTTCTTCACCCCTCTGTGTGTTTGTCTAGCTTCCAGGAAGAGAACCTAGAGCAAACAGTGGTGACTCATTCATCCTCCCTGAGGTCCAAGGAGGAAGGAGAGGGTTGGGACTGTTCTTTAGCTTACAGATGGAAATAAGCAACACTGAATATTGAACACTCAGAGTTTCAGTAGCCAGAGAGGGTATCTTCAACTCTCTTCCTTGGTACAGTGCCTGGAATTTCAACCAGATCCATGAGCTTGTCGTAGTCGAAGCTGGTCTGACCATAGAAGGTAGAACAAATCATGGCTGGAATTGGACCTCTCAGTGGGGAGCAGAGAGTATTGGGGTCGGGGGGGAGAATGGAACAGCATGTTGATAGCCTCCATCACTCCTGTTCTCTTTGGCAGTTGATATCCTCAGTAAATGGCCAGAGTTCATAGCCTGGAGCCGATGGCACATGCTACCAGATGGAAAGTGTTTGAGGAACTCTTTGACCATCAGCATCATGCTGGCAGTCGCAGCTCAGAGAGTGTGCCTTCAGGTGGCCTTTTCTCTGAGATGGGAAGGAAGGTGCCTGGTCACGCAATACATGGTTTGGTATAGGTTTGGTGTGAGCAGTTTGTTGTCACTAACCATCCCTGGGTAGCAGGAATTACAGACGAAGGATTTGGCGGCGACCCACGTGGTATTGCCACCTGTCAGTAAATCTTGACAAGTTTGTAAATCAGAGACTCCCTGGCAGCTGGCTTCATGTGGAGCCTCATGCAGCCAAGATTTGCTCATCAAAAATTGCAGTGGTGGCTTTGTTTTCTGGGGGCCTCTGCTTTTGTTTCTGGTCATTTGCCTCTTCCCTCACGTAAGGTCTTCTCTCACCTTTGCTCTCCAATGCCCTGTTGTTCTCAGACAACCCTCACAAAAATAGCTGAGTGTCTGGTGACTCAGCTCCCTGTGGTCTCGAGGAGAAACAGCAGCTCGCTGAGATCCAGGAAACATGGCCCGCCACCTCCTGTGCGGCTATGGGAGTGGTGGAGATTCGGGTTGAGGTGTCCCGGCTCAGAGTGCTGACCTCAGTCCTGGCCCCCGGGCTGCCGTGAGAGGCAGCCACCTGACCGCAGGTGTTGTTACCCTGAACTTTAATTCTTTATTGATGTTCTTTCAGAGGGCTCGTCTGAAGATCACACCACATCTGCCCTCTAAGAGGAGCTGGGAGGGGCTTAGTCCAGAACAGGGAGAGGAAGAGTACTTTTGTTTGGCTGTGGCTCTTTCCCACAGGTAAAGCCTAATCCCCAGGATCTTAGTGCCCGTCTAGTGATGGATTTGGGGTCCCAGTGCCTAGGCCCGTTTCCTTTCACCTGAGGTAGCACAGCCTCCTGACATGCACTTGCTCACCGTGCAGGCCCCATCAGGCCCCTGCCCTGTCCAATCCTCGCATTTAGGAAGGAATCACCTTACATCACCCCCCCCAACTCATCTTTTCCTGGCTGATCCTCACAACCCACTGACTTTCATTTGTTTGCTCTTTATTGAAGAAGTTCTGTCGTTAAAGGAAGGTGACCTCAGCCTCTAGGTTAAAAAACTGGCTTCCGTTGGAGCTTTTCTTAGTCAGCTCAAGACGGGGTGGCTTAATCACCAGAAATTTATTTTCTACCATCTGGAAGCTAGAATTCTGAGATCAGGTGCTGGCATGGTTGAGTTCTGGGGAGGACTCCTTTCCTGGCTTGCAGACAGCCACCTTCTCACTGTGTCCTCACATGATGGAGGAAGAGAATAAGATCTCTCTCTCTCCTTATAAGGCCAGAGTCCTTTTGGGTTAGGGTCCCAGTCTTATGACCTCATTTAACCTTAATGACCTTCTAAAGACCCTATCTCCAGATACAGTCACTTTGGGGGTAGGGTTTCAACATGTGAGTTTGGGGGGGATTCAGTCTATAGCAGAGCTCTTCAAGCACATATGCATGCCCTGTCCCTCTTAGGAGCGGAGCTAGCTTTTTTGAGTATCTCCTACAGTCTCTACATAGACACTGGAGTTCTCATCAAAGGGCTCAAAGACACCTCTTTCCCAACTCATATCCCTCTTCCTTCACCACCATCAGTGGCACCCCACCCTCAACCATGTGATTGGTGCTAGGTAGCTGTCTTGCATTTTGGGACCCACCACTGGCAGCCAGGCTTGCTGCCTGAGATGGCACATCAGTATAGAAAGATAAGAGGCCACTGCTTCCCTTCTGGCAGTTTTGCCTGCATGGGGTTGGAAGAAACTGCTTGATACTCCATTGCAGGGAAAGAAGGAACCAGGAAAAGGTTGGCAGCCCAGAGAACTTGATGGATAGAAGCTCTTCTCTCTGCTGTCAGCAGTCCAGCCCATCGCTGCTGGAGTTTCTCTCCTCCCTCCCCCAGGGGAAGTTTGTGAGCCCTCCCGGGTCATCTTCAGCTCTCCCAGTTGCTTGTCCAGCCTCTACCTGGCAAAGGAGCCTCTAGGGCCAGAATAGAAAGAGATGTGGGCCTCTCTGGCTCAGTGGGAGCTTTTTCCTGCTTAGACTTCTGAGCTCCAGGCAAAGTAAATATGTCAAGGTGCCCTCATTTTCCTTTCTCCTGACCCCATGGCTGTAGGGAAGACCCAATGGTGAGAGCCTACACTCTCTGTTTCTGAGCACTAAGCACGCCCTTTAGATAGGGCTGTCCATGGCACCTGGTGTCTCCAGGGCCATCTTAGCTCCTTTCTCATATGTCTGAAGAACACGCAGAACTCACTGCCTATGACTGGCATGGCTATTTTTTAGCTCATCCTTAGCCCCAAAGAGGAGCCAGTTAGGCTCTGGGGGATGGAAGAGGCTAAAGCCACCACTCCAGGCTTTGGGGCTGTTGGAGATTCGTCTGGTCTTCTCTACACTGAGTATCCTGATGCAGGAATATCTTTGGTCCTGGCCTCGGCCCAGCCCCAGGAGAGAGGAAGGAGGGAATTGCAAGGAGTTCTGGCCATTCCCTATCTAATGTCTTCCACCTTTTCTCCTTCCCAACTGATTTTCAGGGCCTTAAACTCTGGTGTTGAGTACTACTGGGACCAGCTGAATGAGACTGTCTTCACTGTTCACTCCAGCGGCCGAAGTAGTGAGAGGCCTGGGTGAGTTTTTGAAAGAGGAGGCCCGCCCTCCCTTCTGCAACCAGTGGGCTCTGGAGCAGTGCCCTCAGACTGTGCTCCAGGGCTCTGTAGCTGCCCGTCCTCAACCAGAGCAGCTCCTCTTTGATCTGCTTCACGCATTGAGCTTTTGCACGTGATTTCGTTCGAGAAGAGTGTTTCATGGCTAAGAAAGAGAACAGAACCTCTTCCCTCAGAGCCTTGATTTAAGACGAGCTAGGACACCGTCTAGCCCTCTCATTCTGGTGTGGTGTCTGGGCGAGCTGCGGTGAGGAGAGAGGAGTGGACACTGGAGAGGGATGCCCTCCCTAGGAGATTGCTTGTGGGCAGTCTCCCACGTGACCCAGGCCTCAGGGTCCAAGCTGCCCAGAGCTGCAGCCCAGGAACAGACCCTCCCCAGGGGCCAGTGAGAGAGTAGGAACCTGGTACTGATCCTCTCATCACTTAATGCATTAACGAAGACTAGAACATTTTGAGAGAAAGTCCTGGGTTGATGATAAAGCCAAAGCAATCACTGCTTCCTAGAGGAAGTACAGGGCACAGCTGGAGGAAGCAGCTACAAATAGGAGCGGCTGGTGACTGTCTTGAAAGTCCTGGGCTCCCTCTGCTGCCAGCTCGAGCTGTCCTGAGGGTCAGTGCCTAGGAAGTGCCCAAGGAAGGGGGTGTATAGCTTGGGGCCTGGGCCCTACTCATTGGCAGCTGGCCCTCCCTGCTTTTAAGAGTCTATTTTCAGAAGACCCCGAAGGAGGATCCCAGAGCAGCTTCACAGGAGTCCTGGTGCTTTTCCTCCAAAGTGGACATTCAGTGGAAGTTCCAAGAGTTTAAACTGGAATCTTGTCAGCATATAGTTAGAAGGAAGGAAAAGCTAAAGAGAGAAAGGGCCCTCTTCGGCTGCTCACCCTTTGTCCCGTGGAGCTCAGCTAGTGGCTTCCTGAATCTAAGGAAGCGTCTTTTAAGATCAGCCATCTCTACCTCCCCAGAAAGGCCCTCGTTTGAGTGACTGGACCAGCTGGGTTTGTAAACCTGGACGGGTCTGCCGCCTCCTTTCATTGTCCCGGGGTGTGGAGTGATCTGGAGGAGCACACAGGCGAGTTCACTGCCATCGGGAGGCAGCTGCGGGAGCGGGCCTCTCAGCCTGCAGGCCCTGGTCCAGGCTATGCCCTGGGGATTGGCATGGAGCACACGGAGCTGTGTGTGATGTGCTGTCCCCAGCCCTGCCCGACTCTGCCCTGCCTTTCTCTCCGTAGCACCAGCAGAACCACATGGAGGACAGACAGAGACATGGGCCTGATGAATGCAATTGGGCTGCAGCCCCGGAACCCCACCACCTCAGTGACATCTCAGGGCACCCAGACTCTGGCCCTTCAGCTGCAGAATGCCGAGACACAGACAGAGAGGGAGGTCCAGGAGCCGGGGACAGCAGCTTCGGGTCCTGGTGAAGGTAGGAGCCGTGTAACGCTAGAGGGGAAGTGAGACCGGGAGAGTGGCGTGGGGTGGGGGCTGGGACCATTCTCACCCCTCCCTGAGGCTCCCGGCCCCTCCACACGGACAGCTGGTGCAGGGCGAGCACCACTGCCGTCAGGGTGAGTGCCCCTCATGTGGTGGCGCCTCCTCGGGCAGGAAGGTCATTCCCCTGATCTGGGTCACTGCTCCGGCAAGCCAAGCTGCTCTCACAGCTTTGCTCAGTCCCACCGAGGACCCTGACCTCCTTATCCTCTAAAACTTGGAGGACCCAGGGTGTTCTTCCGGAGAGCGAGCACAGAGTCACCTAGATAGAGGAGACTCCCTGCTGTGAGCTCTCTTTTCAGAGACACGCACCCCAGGCCTCGGGCTTCCAGGACCACCCCACAGGGTAGCTTGTCTCCCCCTGCCGCCAGCCTGGCAGAGTCGGGACTGCCACAGGTGAGGCCCTCACACACCCGTGCTTCATGGCCTTTTTTTTTTTTTTATTGCGGTACACGGGCCTGTCACTGCTGTGGCCTCTCCCGTTGCGGAGCGCAGGCTCAGTGGCCATGGCCCATGGGCCCAGCTGCTTCGCGGCATGTGGGATCCTCCCGGACCGGGGCACGAACCCATGTCCCCTGCATCGGCAGGCGTACTCTCAATCACTGCACCACCAGGGAAACCCCTTCGTGGCCATTTTGACTGCAGTCTGGCGCGCAGTCAGCCCCTTCCGCTCACCTATTGCAGGTGTGGCTCAGCCAGCTCCGCCCTGGCTCTGCGCCGGCCTCACACTGCTAAGAACCAATTAGCACTTCCCAGCGGTAGCGCTTGAGCCCCTTCGGAGTGTGTTGGCAGCTGTGTTAAATAGGCTGTTCTCGCTCAGTCACTGTCCTTACCCCCTACCCCAGCCCCTGGCTGCTCCAGGCTCCAGACAAGGCAGCCTCCAAACAGACCCACATTTCCTAGGTCTGTGTTAAGCCATTTGCTCAAGAGAGACCATAAGAGAGGACAGGTGTTTATCAGGCAAGGAGTAACTAATCTGCCTGTGTCACCTCCAGGGAACAGCTTTCCAAATTGCAGCCCCCCAGCAGGGCACTATCCCTGTCGCTGCCAGGAACTGACACTTTTTGCAGTTAAGTCCCTTCTTGGTCTGTGGCCCAGGCCACCTCCTACATCTGTTGGGTGGAAACCCCTTGGTGTAGAGGTAGCGGCTGCAGCAGCCCGACACAACTCCAAGCCTCACTGAAGAGGACAGAGCTGGCCAGCCCCAGGCGGAAGTCCTTGTCTGAGGCGGCCCCTCTGCCGCGATCTCATGGCCGTTTACTGACTGTCTTCCATGCATCAGCCACTGGGGTTGCAAAGACAGATAGGCCTTGGTCCTTCCCCAAGGAACTGGAAGTCTAGACAGGGAGGCAGGCACCCAGCAGGTAATTGCTTCACACGATAAGGACCTCGGGGCCACAGAGGAGGGGGGGCCAGCTTCCAACTGTGGGGCTCGGGGAAGACTTCTGGAGGAGGTGACCCTGAGCTGAGTCTTCAAGGATAAGTAGGAAAACGTCAGGCAAAGTGGGATGGGGGCAGGGGGCAGGCATTCCTGGCGGAGGGGACAGCAGCTGCAAGGGCACCAAGTTCAAAAACATTACAGTCTGCACCGCCACTCACTAGTGGGCTCTTGTTCGTGGCCTGTCAGCGCGTGTTGAGACTGAGGCTGGATGAGCAGGAAGGGCAGATTACAGGGACCTGGGTCAGAAGTGAGGCCTTCAGCCTGAAAGTGAAGTGCAGCAGGGGCTCCCCACTTGAGAAGAAGAGCATCCACCCGTGTTTTCACCTCCCAAAGAAGTCTCTGATATTTCTTGATTAGCATCAGCTGATTTCTGACCTCCAGTCAATGATAAGTTCCTTTCTTCCTGTTTAGGGATGTGGATGACGGGCTGGCAGGAGGAAGGAGGTTCTGTTTTCCAGTTTGAGACCAGAACCTGATTCTCTCCCCATCTCTCCCTGCAAAGTAGAACACGTGGTGGAGGGTGAGCCCTTCAGAGGCTAGAGGCACTCTTCAGCAGAGCCAGCAGTTGAATAGGCTGTTCTCTAGAACGGGAGCCTTGGCAGGGTAGTTCAGGATGGCTCGCTGCATCTGTCTGGCCTGGTGAACTTTGCCTGGAACTCTGGACCTCCAGCTCTGAAAGGGCCAGCATCATAGTCCTTTCAGAAAGCCCCACACCTAGAAAGAAGTATGGGGAGGAGATGTGTGGGGCATTGACCAATGGGTGTGACTGGCCAACCTCGTCCCTCCTGGGGCCAGGAACGTTGTTCTGAGGTGCTTACCCCACTGACCACCGTCCGCTACTGCCGCTCTGGTACGGGGAGCAGGAATCAAGAGTCTTCTTGGGCTCAGACTTCCTTCCTGGTCCGCTTTCCCCGTCTAGCAGGCAGACGCAGCAGCTACACACACACACACACACAGGCACACACACACACACACACACCTGCCTTCTGTCTCCCAGTTGGCAAAACTACTAGAGGAAACCGCTCATCAAGTTGGTTAACTCTTCTGGGCTTAGCTAGAAGGTGGGGCTGGTTGGGGGATACCCCCCTCTCTGTCCCTCCACACACCAGGGCCCAGTCTATCAGTGTGGGCAACCAGCTCGACTTGTGATTACCATTCTGTGGCCTGCCCCTCCCCTAGCCCTCTCCCATTGGTTAGCACTGAAGGGTCCCAGGCTACTCCTCATTTTCATGTTCTATGAGAATTTTATTAAAATCTATTCAGTTCTGTCTAGGACTCCCCAGAAGAGCCCTCCACAGGGGGAATTTGCAGGTGTTGGCTTTTTTACTTGTCCAGCTTTAAAGCTTCCCTACCCTGTCACTCAGAAAGGGAGGGGAGGCATTCCCTGGGCTCACTGTTTGCTCCCAGCTCTGATACAGTGCCTGCCTGGCACACAGTGGGCGCTCAGGAAGTGTGTGGAATGAATGAATTGAGCACAGGCAAGGCCCTGCCCCTGAGCTTGGCTGGGCTGCACTGTTTGGGGAGCCCATGGCTCTGCCTCTGACCCCTGAGAAGGGTTGCCTGGACCTTTTTGTTGTCTGGTGAAGATGACAGACCAGCTGGGCCAGGGAAGAGCAAATGTGAAAAGGGAAGGAAAGGGCGCCCCCTGAGGTCAGCTCCTCCTCTGATGCAATCTGGCTTCCGTCTTCTGGGCAGTGAAACCCCCAGAACTGGGCACTATGGGAAGTTCCTGATCCCATTCTGGCCTCTGCATCCAGAACGTACCTTAGAACTTGCCAAGGAAATGATCTCATGTCAACACTAAATCAGTTTACCATTTTTCAGAGACAAAAAGAAATGCTTTTGCTACAGGGAAGGAGACAGCAGAATTAACCCTTGTGGCCGCCACTGCTCCTGGAGCTAATAGCTTGGATCCCTAACCATGGCTGCCACTTCTCTCAGACCCCAGTGTGTTTTCCTCTTGAAGAATGTGCTGGCTGCCTACCTTGGCTCGCAGCCTTGACTTGGAGCTCCCAAGAGACAAGCACAGCTCACAGCTCTCTAGGCTGAAGCTACCTACACGCAGCCCTGAGGAAATCATCTGTGTGTACATTTTAAACTCTTCTATCCCATCTTTTATGAGTACTTACTTTACATCTAGTATTGTATTAGGCAGCATGAATCCACAGGTGTTGCAGAGGGAATCCGATTCAGAGATGAAGCCATGTCTCTACCCTCAGAAATAAGTCCAGAAAGGAAACAGACATATAACTGTGTCCCCATAGCAAAAGGGTAACATGTGACCAGTTTTCAGAAGCCACCTTAAGTCTGGAACGCCTGTAGGCAGCCTGGGAGCCCTTTATTCACCCACACATTCGACAGGTAGATGCCAAGTGCAAGCCCAAAGATGAATAAAACTTAGTCCGAGACCATCAGGAACTTAGAGCCCAGAGGGAGAGAACTCGGACGCAGAGAGGTGTGGGTCACTGTGGGGCTCAGAGCAGGAGCAGCCACTCCCAGCTGGGGACCACGGAAGGCAGGGTGAGGGAGGTGGTACTTGTGTTGGCCCTTGAAAACAAGTGGACTTCGGACGTGGGGAAACGGGCAGGTGTGTGGCAGGTAGAGCACCCACAGTGTGTGCAGGTAGGGGCGCTGGGCACACGGCAGCGCTGGGTCTCTGGGTTCAGGAAGGGGGATGGTCAGGGAAACAGCTAGGACCTGACCAGAGAGGGCCCTTAAGTGTCACGGTGAGAACCTTAACTACTTGAGGACTCTTGGAGCTGCTGGGTTTTGAACAGAGTATGGACTTAACCAGACCTCAGTGGATCAGAGCTGACTTAGAATGGTAATAGCAGCAGCGTATGGAGGCTGGGTGGAAAGGGGAGAGAGAAGCAAGAAGACCATTTAGGAAAGACAGCCACAGTTGCGGTGAGAGGTGGCCAGGCCCGGAGCCGCTGGCACAGTGGGAAAGGGCAGGAGGGCCCAGACCTGGGTGCCAGCAGCAGGGCCAGGACCGAGCTGTGACAGCCCCCCTAGGGCCCCAAGGCAGACCTGTCCTGCCCCTCGAAGTGAGCTACAGGAAGAGAGCTGACAGTTCACCGGGCACAGAGCCCAGCCCACTGAGCTCCAAGGCCAGCAGGCCGTGGGCCAGCCTCCTGCATACCCCAGGCCGGGCTGGGGAGGCCCCCAGTGCACAGCGTTCTTGGAAAACTGCGGCGGTGGCAGTGAGCACAGGGAGGTCCCCATGGGCTCTCTCCAGGTAGCCCTTTTGGCTCACAGGGTAGAAGCTGTGTGGGCACCAAAGCCCTAGGTTGACCTTTCCTCACTGCTGAACAGCTTTTCCCTTGAGAGAAGTACTCTGAGAGCCCTTCAGGTTCTCCTTCCTTCTGCCCTGGGAGTTGGCACTGAGCTGTCTGAGGGGGAAGCACGTAAGGGCAGCTTGCCTTGAGGGGTTGGAGGTGTGGGGGGGTAGAATTTACTAGAAAATCTGGAGAAAAGCAAGCTGGACATAAGTGAGAGCCCAGGCGGAGTCCCTCCTCAGTTCTGGGGTGAACTGTCTCGCTGAGACCCAGACGAAGAACTGCCAGCACGTGCCTGCCAAGCACTCGCAAGGAGGGAGAGAGCTAACAGGACTTCGATGCAGCCAAGCTGCAAAACTGGCCGCCTGGAAATCCAGCTCCGACAAGGTGAGCAGAGAGAAGGCACTGGACAGTGTGGGGGCAAAGAAAGTCTTGCAAAGATAGGTCTTGACAACAGGTACCCCCCAAAAAGTTCAAACCTCACCATCAAAGCTGCCCAAACTGCAGAACCCCAAAGGGGCCAACAGGTAGCCAAAGGAAGCAAATCTGGACATAGTTTGGTAGAGCAGCCCTGGTAGCCTGGGAGCCTTGATCATAGTTGCCCACAGGCTTGGACTGAATGTCTGTCCAGTGGGGGCTGAACACAGGCTGGAGGAAGGTCCCTCAGGGTGGGGCTCTTCCTGCAGAGTCCAGGTTATTCACAACAGCCACCATTGACTGAGCACCCGCTGTGTGTCAGGTGCGTAACGGGCATTATCTCATTCCCTCTGCCTGGCACCATGCAGGCTGGATGTTTCATCCCTCTTTTGCAAGTCAGAAAATTGAGGGGTACTTCCCTGGTGGTCCAGTGGTGAAGAATCCGCCTTCCATTGCAGGGGGACACGGGTTCGATCCCTGGTCGGAGAATTGAGATCCCACATGCCATGGGGCAACTAAGCCCTCATGCCACAACTACTGAGCTCGCGTGCCTCAACAAGAGAGCCCGCGTGCCTCAACAAGAAAGCCCGCGCGCCACAACTACAGAGCCCACATGACCTGGAGCCTGCACGCCGCAACTAGAGAGAGAAAACCCGCATGCCACAACTACAGAGAAGCGCGTGCGCCACAACTAGAGAAGCCTGCACACCGCAACGAAAGATCCCGCGTGCCTCAACGAAGATCCTGCATGCTGCAGCTAAGACCCAACGCAGCCAAAAAAAGATAAAACAGGAATGTGGGTGGCAAGGGACTTATCCTAGGTCACACAGCTAGTGAGTGGCAGAACTAAGGTCTGAGCCAAAGCCTTGTCTGCTCACAGACAAGGGAATACTCAGGCTTTTGGGGAAAGAGCAGAACCTTCTCTCTTCCTCCCTAGAGGTGCAGACTGAAGCCTCAGGCTGGGGCAGTTGGCTGCCTCTAGTGAAAAATGAGGGTATCAGGCATCCAGCCCCGGGAGAACAGTATGTGGGAAATAACTTGGAAAAGTTGGTGAGTAAAGTGGGACAAGAGGAGAAGACAGAATGCCTTCTAGGGAACAGTTAAAACTCGTCTTCCTCGTGTGCTTTTAGGAAGTGACATAAACAGAACAACAATGAAGAGAGAGAGCACAGCTTTGAAACGGAGCGGAGCAGACCGTTTGCCTTCTAGCCACACCCCGTACGGTGCCCTCGCTTTCCAAAGACCAGGCAGTGCACCCTGTTCCAGGGCCAGGTCTACCAGGTTACCCGAGACAGGGAGGAGCAGACACAGCCAGCTGTCTGGGCTGCCTGCATTAGCTGCATGACCAGTCTGCCTGTGGTATCCAGAGGGTTAAAACCAGACTCCCAGCTTCTGGTCCAGCCCTGCCTCTTAACCAGCTGAGCAGCCTCGGCCACCTAGGCCTCAGTTTCACCACCTGTAAAACAGAAGTACGAATTATGATTGTTCAGGGAGCCTTATCTAGGTTTCAAGTCCCTGATTTATTCTTTTTTTAAAAAATATCTTTATTGCAGTGTAATTGCTTTACAATGCTGTGTTAGTTTCTGCTGTTCAACAAAGTGAATCAGCTATATGTATACATATATCCTCATATCCCCTCCCTCTTGAGCCTCCCTCCCACCCTCCCTATCCCACCCCTCTAGGTCATCACAAAGCATCGAGCTGATCTCCCTGTGCTATGTAGCAGCTTCCCACTAGCTATCTGTTTTACATTTGGTAGGGTATATAAGTCCATGCCACTCTCTCACTTCGTCCCAGCTTACCCTTCCCCCACCCGTGTCCTCAAGTCTGGTCTCTACACCTGCATCTTTATTCCTGCCCTGCCACTAGGTTCATCAGTACCATATTTTTAGATTCCATATATGTGTTAGCACACAGTATTTGTTTTTCTCTTTCTGACTTACTTCACTCTGTATGACAGACTCTAGGTCCATCCACCTCATTACAAATAACCCAGTTTCGTTCCTTTCTATGGCTGAGTAATATTCCATTGTATACATGTGCCCCATCTCCTTTATCCATTCGTCTGTCGCCTGACTGATTCTTGAAGTGAGGGATCGGCCCTCTTCTTGTTTCTGCTTTGAGCTAGAATCCCCCAGTTCCTACTAGCGGTGGCCTGCCTGACTCAGAGGCCCAGGCCAGCCGTTAATCCCCTCCCTTCTGCTCTGTGCCTTCCAGGTGAGGGCTCGGAGTACGGTGCCAGCGGGGAGGACGCTCTCAGCAGGATCCAGCGGCTGATGGCGGAGGGGGGCATGACGGCCGTGGTGCAGCGGGAGCAGAGCACCACCATGGCCTCCATGGGCGGTTTTGGCAACAACATCATCGTCAGCCACCGTATTCACCGCAGCTCCCAGACGGGCACCGAGCCTGGGGCCGCGCGCGCCCCCTCGCCCCAGCCCTCCACCTCTCGGGGACTGCTCCCGGAAGCTGGGCAGCTGGCAGAGCGAGGCCTGAGCCCCCGGACAGCCTCCTGGGACCGGCCTGGTACCCCTGCGCGGGACCCACCCCAGGCAGCCCTGCCCGCCTCCTCCCCCGTGCCCCTTCCCAGCGCTGAGGGACCAGCCCTGCACTGCGACCTCACCAATGACAGCCACCTTCCCGATGGCGGGGGCAGCAGCCTGGGGGAGGCTGCGGGCCCCAGTGGGGAGCCACGGAACAGGTAGAGACGTGTGTGCACTGGTGCCTCCCCTCGAACCGCTGAGCAGAAACCGGACCTCACAGCTGACTGGGAACTGTATGCGCAGAAGAGCCGCGGGCTGCGTCAGGAAACAGGAGCGAGAGGGTGGGGGGTCGAGAGGGAGTCTGAGTCAGCCAGCATGAGGCAGTCAAAGGGGCAAGGCTTGCCTCTGGGAACTAGAACCTTCCAGGATCTGGAACCCAGGGGAGCCACAGACTGCTGCGCTCAGTGTGAATGGAGGTGGAAATGGGTATCCCTGCCATGAACCCCCCTTTCTCCTGGAAACAAGGCTCAAGGGACTCAGCCCTGGGCAGAGAGCCCTCAGAAGGGTGAATAGTCTTCCAGATCTGGGCCAAACCATCCTGGACGGTGGCCAGTGGGCCAGCTTCTCCCTGTTCACCTGTGGTGCAGGAGGAGCCACTAGGAGCCCTAGTGCAGGAGGAGCGGCCTGGCTCCCAGAAACCAGCTCCATCTCTGAGCCTTCCAGAGCTTCAGCCTCTCTTGATCATCTTACCCCACAGAGACCACAGTCAGGGGTCAGGCCAGGCCTCTGGATTCCTGAGGACAGGGACTTCCTGCACTTACTGGTGGGGAACAACCATGGAGTGAATGGGGCAGCCTGCTTGCCTGAGACAGGATGGGGTCAAGGGATGGTGGGCAGGTCCTCGCTCAGGAGTGGGGGGTGTAGGCTGGCCAGCCCCCAGTGCTTGTCCACCAAGCTCCTCCTTCCCCACCACCCCCCAAGGCCCTCAGAGCAGCACCTGTGGGTGTCAGTATTAGCTGAGCCTAGGCCAAAGCCAGCCCAAGGCTGGGGGAGGGGATGAGACTCCAGGTCAGAATGTGAGGTCTTGGTCTGTGATTTAAGGTGTTGCATGTGGAATCTTGAACTGTACATGTAGTTCCTAGTGGAGAAATCAAGGCTCTGATTATTTTGTTTTTAGTATGAAAATGTGATTTCTTTTCTGTTTGTAACTCATCATAGAAACATTGTGGTGGGAGGAGAGGGGATAGTCTGACTGCTAATGAGGGAAACACCAAAGATCTACATCATTAAAATGATGACATGCCCCTCACCAGTCTCCTCTCTGTTTGTTTCCATGGGGGTTGTGGAGGGGGGTAGTGATGGGGGGCCGGGGGAGGACATTGAACTGAGCCGCCCTGGTTCTCCCAGGCACTGTTTCTGGTGCTGCTGTCCTCCTAGGTGGGGAGCCCCGTGATGCCTCAGCAGAAGCCACTCAGGTAAGGGCTGCCACCTCTGCTTCATGCCGCGTCTGTGCCTCCACCTCCTGCTTCCCAGGGGCCTGCTAAGGACTGGAGCAACCTTCACAGTAACAGGTGGGTAGGTAAGAACGATCTAAGGTTGTTCGTCGTGACTGCTTCCTACCCAGGATGATGGGCCTGGAGTGAAGATGTAACTGGCCAGAAAGCTGCCTCCCCTGCAGTCCTGGGAAAGCACCCATAATGGGTGTCTGGGTTGGCCAGCAGGGAGCTTGGCCTTATCTACAGGCATCCCCCAAAGATGCCATTTGCTGGCTTGCTCAGGTTTCCCTTTACTTTGTGTCAGTACAGCGGCTGAGGGGCATGCTGTAGTCATGGGCCTTGGACGCTTAGTTTTAAGTTAGTTAGAAAGCGGAAGAAGGATGTTTGACCCTGCTCTCACAGAGGTATACAGGGAAATCAGAGCCACCCCAGGGCTTTTTGCCAGCAACAAGTACTTCTTGAGTAACTTCTGTGTGCTCAACTCTGTCCCAGACACTATGGGGCATACAGAAGTATAGGTTCTGCCCCAGCAGAGGCAAAACCAAAAGATCAAATGGGCAAGCAAATAATACAAAACAGTGTGAAGAGTTATATGGTGAGGAACACTAGAAGTTTTTGGAAAACTATTATATTACAGCACACTCTGGACTCAGACACATCAGCTGTGAAACCTTGGGCAGGCCACTTGCCTTTTCTCTTGCTTCATTTTCTCCCTCTAGGAGGCAAGGCTTGTACTCTGCAACCTCTTAAAGTTACTTCCAGCTCTGTAAGACAAGGCCTCCTTGAAGAGGTGAGGTTTGAGCTACGCATTGAAGGATGGAAAGAGAAGGGCGCCCACTGCAATGTGTGCCCTCCACCCACATACCACCCGCAGTGGGAGAAAGAATTACGTGGTCCAAGTGTGGGGACTATGAACTTGTTGAATGTAAACCGTGTGCCAAGGATTCAGTGTTTATTATCTCTCAGTCCGTAGCACAGAAACCCTCTGAGGTGGGTACTGGTACATCCAGACCACACAACTAAATGGTGGAGCCAGGGTTTGAACCCAGATGGGACCCTGACATATTCTGTTACTTTGAAAAAGGGGGTATGAGGAGGCTTTGTGGATGAAGTGACCTAAATTCAGTCCTGCTTGGCCTCGCCTCTGTCCTTACTGGCCAAGGATGAACCCAGCCCCTGCCTGTTGGAGGCCCCTGTCAACACATTGCGTCCCCACACCAACCTCTTTCCTTAGAAAGCCCTTGCTGTGTGGGTAGAGCCTCCCCAGTGGGGCCTTCATGGGCCCCCTTGCATATCATGATGAGGTTATGGGGCCAGCGGGGCAGAGCTCAGCAATCCCACTTGGAGATGAGGAAATGGGTTCAGAGCAGTTCTGTGGACCCAAGATGTCTATGGACCCAGTTGGATCAAAGGTAGAGAGTACAGACTAAACCAGGTCCCTTGGTTCCTGTCTCAGCTCCCCACGTTCTGGGATTGGGCGAGTCCAAATGCCCTACACCATAGCAGGGATTTTGGAGAAACTGGAGCAGGTTTGCCTGACAGCTTCTGGAAGAATTGAAGGCAGTGGTTGGAGACATTTCTAGTGATAAGTTTCTGTGGCCTCCAGTGGCCTTGCTTGTTTCCCCATCTGACAGTTATAAGTGTCTGGCCTTCTCCCAGCCTGTGTGCGCGTGCACACACACACTTTCACCGTCCTAGGAGGACCACCCTCTCCTGGACCCCAGGAAGGATGTGAAAAAGGGAAACCAGTGAGTACAGACTGTCATCTAACTGTCATATAAACCAACCAAGACTGTTTCCTCATCTGTGAAGTGGGAGCAAGAACAATAGGGCTTTTTCATCCTTTGGTTATGAGAATCATGGGAGACGAGATCGTTCATGTAAAGGACCACGGCTTCTCACTGTAGCCGACTGCCAACTCCAGCCGTCGCCTTGGGGAGCGTTAGGACCCGACCTCTGCCTCGTTGTTCAGCACAGAGGGCTCCACACCAAGAGCCCCAAAGGGCCGCCTCTTGCCTGAGTTCCCGCCCCTTCTCTGGCAGCTCCTGCTGCCTCCTCCACTGGTGCGGCCTCCACCTCCCCCGCACACACAGCCCCCCGCCCAACCCTTGGGGGAGGGTGGAGGAGGGGCGGGACTTGAGTTGTTTTTCCAAGAGAAGAACCCATCCGTCTTAAGGTTAATCGGGTGTTTGCGCTCAGAGAGTTTGGGGTGAGAGGCCCGGGCGTTGTGGGAGCGAGTCGGACTTTGACCGGCCCGAGGAAGGGCCGTCTCGGAGGCAGAAACGCCGGAGCCTGGGCAGGCGGAGCAGAGCCGCCAAGGTCAGGGCCGAGGTGGAGCTCTCCGAGGTGCTGAAGCCTCCCTGCTCTCAGTCCGGCGAGCGCCCCAGCGGACCCTCCTGCTCGGTGCAGGCAAGGCCTCAAGTCCCAAGGCTCCGGCCCGCGCGGTTCCCGGACACTTCAAGAGACCAGCAGCTCGCCCTCTGGGGTCTCGTTCCGGGCTCTGCTCCAGGTGACCTTGGGCACTCGGCTTTCCCGCACAGGCATCGGTGAACCTGCCCTCCAGGCCGCGGCTGGATGAGCGGCGCGTCCTTTCCCGGGGCTGGAGAAAGGGTGCGCACCCACTCCCCGGCTTGGAGCGCTGGAGCAGGGAACAGGGCGGCAGGAATGGGGGGCGGGCGGGGTTGTGTGCGATGAGCCGGCTCCTCTCTTCCTGGGGACCGTTGCCTGGCTTCTCTCTCCAGCTCCTTCCCAGGCCCCGACGGCGCCCCTCTTCCGTGGCTGCCCGGTAGCCAATACGCAGCCTCGAGGCTCGAAACTGCCGGCCCTCGGCTCTCTGCCCCGACGGAACCGGGGCGGCAGAGCCTACCCCAGCCACCCATAACCTCCTGTTGGGGTCAAACACTCGCGCCTCCATGGTCCAGCTGCGAGCCGGGCAGTATAAAGAGTGAGGTCCGGGCGGGGCGCGAGACCACCTGCCGGTCCCGGGGGCTTGGTCAGAGCGGAGATGGGAACGCAGCCAGACGGGGCTGCCAGCTCCCTTCCCAGCCCGCGAGGGGGCGCCGCGTCCCCATGACAACGCGGACACCCCACCCCACCCCCAGCCTCCCGGGAGGGCAGCGCCCCCCGCTAAGCAGCACTGGTGACCGTGGACGGTGCCCCCATAGTGCCCGAGTGGAGAACTGCCGGCCGGCTCCAGGGAGGGGCGCACGTAGCTGGGGTCCCCGACGCCCGGGGTGGTGGCCCCCGCGCGTCCCCGTTGGGTGGCCGGCCCGGGGCGGGCGGCGCGGGCCCACCAGGATTGGCTGCTTCCCCGTGACATCACGCGGCTCGGGGAAAAGTGCGAGCGTGAGCGCGAGTCGGAGCCACAGCGCTGGGAGCTGCGGGAGGAGCAGGGGCCGCCCCTCTGCACCCCGTCCCGCCCCCGGCCCGCGGCCCCGCCGCCCGCCCCACCCGCTGGCCCGCGGGGCCACCTGCCCGTCCAGCCGTCTGTCAGGTGCGAGGGGAACTGGGCGGAGGTGTCTGGTAAGTGACTCCGCGGCAGCGCGGGGGCGGGGGACTCGGTTGGGAGAGAAGGACGCGTGGCTTCTGTACCCTCTGAGGCGCCCCGAGGCGGGCCCGACTGGGCCAGGGCCTCAGGCTCCTTCGGGGGCGAGCTCGGTGCTGGGAGCTCCAGAGGGCCCGGGGGCGAGGGGCCCGCTGGAAGCAAGGCCTGGAGTCGCCCGGAGGCATCTCCGGGTGCGCCTCTGGGAAGGAATGGACTCTCAGTGGGTCTGGGTGGTGGTGGTGTGTGTGTGCCCGCCCACAGCCCGCCAGGAGCCAGGGGCAGCCGTCGGGGGAGGGACCCCGCACTTCTGCCCTCCTCTGGCAGCTCTGCAGGGCGCCGGGCGCTGGAGCCCCAAAGAGCCTTTTTCCCGCCCCTTCTCCCCGCCCCCCAGCCCCCAGCGCTGCCAGCCCACTCCAGTCCGTGGAGTCCTCCATCAGCGACCTTGAACTCCGACGGAAAACACCACTGTCCTCTCCTGGTGCCCCTCCCCCCTCCAAGACTCCCCACCTCTGTTGCCCAGGCTCAGAGACTGGGAGGTCCAGCGCCAAGCCCCGAGCCCCAGGGCGGAAGCTTCAGGCGCAATGTTGGTGCCAAATCCCCCTGCGCGCTTTCTCCCTCCCCGCAACTCCTGAGTCTCCTCTCCCGCCCCAGGGACAGATCCAGAGACCGCAGCCTTCCCGGAGCCCTAGAGTGAACGCCTAGGAATCGAAGACCCACCCCCACCCCCGGCGTCCAGGGAACACGCTCCCATCGCGTCCGGGAAAGGGGGGCTTCAGGACCCGGGAAAGCACGGTGCCCACGCCCAGAGGCTGCAGGAACTGCGCTCTAGGGAGTTGGGGGAGGGCGGGGCACGGGAGAGCCGGGTCCCCTTCGACAACCACGGAGACATGGAGGAGCCTCCAGATGGGCCCAGTAATAATTCCCAACGAGGCCCGACCAAGCCCAGGGCTTGAGAAACAAGGTGGCCACGCCAGCCGCTGGGGCCGGACTGTGCCTCTTCAGCGGGGTTCAGGGTTAGGAGTGTGGGATGGGGAAGAATTTTACACACGCCTGACCCAAGCCCCGCTGGGCCTCCCCATTATGGAGGTGCTTCCCGCACCCTCCTGCCAGGCAGACTGGGCACCCTTTGGCGATAACTGCTCAGTGGTCACACTGAGCTGAACCTAGCGTCCCGCAAGCCGGGTTGAGAGACTCTAGCAGCAGCCCCTCGACAGAAGTCAGTCCCAGCCTGGGACTCTGCACCGCAGCATTGGGGACGCAGACACCACAGGACTTTCTGCTAAGACGACGCCCCCAAGGTCAGGAGGTCTGTCGCAGCCCAGATTGTAGCCCGGTCTTGTCGTCCTGCCGGCGACTCTTCCCCATGCACAGGCGGGGCGCCATCTAGACACCGGTTCTTGGCCCAACCTTCTTCCTACTCAGACAGCCGATGTCTGGGCTGAGCCTCCCTACAGCCCTTTAGAATGTGGCGGGTCACCCACTGTGGGACCTGCATTTGCTCGTGTACACAAGCTCACAGGTACAGGCACACCCGAACCGTGTGCATCCCCCAGGCCGCAGCACTCCAGGCGCACACACGCATGCACATGCACGTGTCCACACAGCGCGAGCATGCTCACATGCACACGGGCGCACTGGTATCCAGGCGTGGCCCGGCGCGCGCACACACGCACATGCAGACAGCTACTAGCTTCTACTCCAGCTCCCCAGTAATCACACACAAACAGAACTCGCAGTCGCCTTCCCCGCCCACACTTTCCTCACCGCGTGAGGGGTGGAACCAGGCGCCCTTAACTTTCCCACCACTGAACCCCGTGCGGAGCCAAAGGCAGTTACGGGGTGAGCCTAAAGGCAGCTATGGGGTGAGGCCTGGAGAGGGGGTGGGCCCCAAGTCCCTCCCCTGGGAGGCCCTGCCTGGGACCTCCACTGCTCTCCCAGTCGCCTTGGAGTTGGGGGCGGTGGCGAATAGCGGCCATCCTCTCCAGGTCCGGAGCTGGCACCCAGGGACCGACATTGCCATCTAGCGGTGCGCACACGCCTGGGCGGCGGTTGCTCACCTCCCCAGTTTTCGGGCGGGCCTGCGTCCCAGAGAAACGCTCCAGAGGAGGGTGCAGTCAGAACGTCTGCGTGTGGCCCCCCAGGGGTCCAGAAAGATAGTTTGGGTGGGGAACAGGGAGAGTGCCTTGCCGTGTCTGCAGCTGGCAGCTTCCCCCAGAGGGCCCAGAGAGGGACTAAACCCTTGGCCAACTGATTGGAGACTAGCTGTACAGATGGAGACAAGAGGTCTCTTTTCTTCTGGGAAAGCTAAGTGTGGGAGCTGGCAGGGAATGAGAAGGGGCCCTACTCAGGCCTCCCCTGACCCACCCCTAGTGGAGTGGTTTTGAGGAGGGGAGAGCAGAGGCGGGAAATCAACTCTAGAGGAAGTAGCACCTTGCAGTTAAGAAGGTGGCTCCTGGGTTCTAATGGTGCCCCCCCCCCGCCCCTGCTTACACGCTGGGTGACTTTAGGCAAGTTAATTAACATTATCCTCATCTGTAAGAAGATACTTACTTCAGTAAGATGAGGATACTTATAGCACCTGCCTTTTCAGGCTGCTGTAGGAATTAAACCCGATAATCTGTATAAAAAGCTCAGAGGGATTCCTGACTCATAATTAACACTCAATAAACAAGAGCGATTATGTTTTTCGTATTTGGTACCTCGAGCCCCATTCTGATCTCACTGGCCTGTGTCCTGACCCTGGGAGGCTAGAACGAGGGTTTCCTTGGGGCTGGCTGACGGGTCACTCCTGCCCACCCTGTGCCTACGGGCAGGTGCCTGGGAAGGACAGCCTCTCCACGCTGGGTGCCTCTGCCCTCCACGCTGGGTGCCTCTGCCCTCCCGCCCCTCCTCAGAGGGTGGTGCCTGAGGTTCCATTTTGGAGTCTCTCAGCACTGAAAAGGGCTGTCAGAGACACCCCGCCCCTCAGGAGAGGGCAGTATCTGGTCTTTGCCCTTGATTGCTCTGTGACCTTGGGGGTGGCACCACCCCTCTGTGAGCCTCTCCTGTGAACCAAGGATTTGGGCATGAGAACTGAATCTACCAGGCCAGGAGGCTGGGTCTGCATCTGCGTCTAGTGTCTGCATCTGCATCTGTGATGGTGGCTTAAGGGGACTGAAACCAGGCTTGGAGAGGGGGTGTCACCCTGGCACCTGGCTCCAGCGTCCAGTGCACGTTAATGCTGGAGATGGACTTGAGTTCCTGACCCCCACTGCTGCCGGGAGGGAGGCCGCCCCGGGACAGGCATTCTCTCTGTTTTGCAGATGAGAAAGAGAGGAGCAGGAAGGTGAGGTGGCTTGTGCAAGGCCACATGGCTAAGAGCCCGCTGGACGTGGAGCCTGGGCTGTGGGGCGCATGCTCCTTCCTGCACACCCCACTGTCTCTTCTCTGCTTCTCTGACACAGACGCACAGAACTGCATATACGGCGGGGAGCTGTGGGGCTGGCATGGCTGTGATGGGCCTGTGTGCGTGTGTAATGGTGCGCGTGTTGGCGGGTGTGAAGGAGGCTGGGCTGAGCGGCTGCCCTGGCACGGTGCCCTGGGCGTGGGCCTCCCTCACACGCAGGGGAGAGGAAGAGGGGAAGGAGACGTGACGAGGCTCTGGGGAGGAGCCTCGTGCTTGGAGGACCCCAGCTGGGGCGCCATGGTGTGTACCGGTGGGCCGAGGGATACCCTCAGGGGCTGGCCACAGGCTCCCCTGCTGCAGCCCCTCTCTTCCCTCTGGGACACTCGCTCACCCTTTGGGTTCCCTGTCAGGCCTTGGGGAGGGCACTGGCCCCTGGGAAGCCGTGTGTGTCTTTCCTCAGCTGATGGGCCCTTTAGGCTTCTGATTCTTCACAGGTCTTAGCCCCTGGCTGCTGACAGACCCCAGCTACGCTTGCACTGCATCCCCATGCCCTGGGGACGGGGGAGGCCTCCGGGAGGGGATGCCACAGTGGCACTTTCCTCCTCCTCCTTCTTGGATTTCTGGTTCCATGTCACCTCTTCTGGTCCTCTGGGAAGACTTCCCCAAGGTGGGATCACTGGCTCTTGTGGCTCTTTGGGCCTCCCTCTACCAGAACCCTTAGCTCTGGGACAGCAACATGAGATCAAGGAGCTGTGGAACCTCGGGCAGTTTATTTAACATCTCCGTGCCTTACTTTCCTCATCTGTTAGTAAAAAATAACAGTATCCGGGACTTTCCTGGTGGTCCAGTGGTTAAGACTCCTTGCTTCCACTGCAGGGGGCTCGGGTTCATTCCCTGGTTGGGGAACTAAGATCCTGCGTGCCGAGCCACATGCCCCCCCCCCACCCCACCAAAAAAACAAAACAAAACAAAACAACACAGTATCTACTTCATAGGTTTGTTATGAGGATGAAAGGAATGAATACTTATAAAAAGTGTAGAAGGTGCCCGGCACTGAGTAGACAATAAATGTTAGCGGGTATATATTCTTGCCTTTGTCCCTAGTGGCTTCTGTAGGGACTGAAGGGCAGGTCCCCGGTAATGTTTGGTTAAGAAATCACCAAACGGGTAAATGAATGAATACCTCTGACCAGAGCCACCTACTGATATCTGGGACCTCTCTTCCCCCCACCCCGCCACCCACACTGGCCTGTCCGTGCCTCACACATGCCTCAGGGCCTTTGCTCATGCCATCGCCCTTGACTAGGCCACTCTCTGCAGCTCTTCTTGTGGCTGCCTCCCCCTCATCATCCAGATCACCTCCTCGGAGAGGCCTTTGCTGATCACCCCTCTGACTCACTCACCATCACCTGCCCTTGTTTTCTTTCCAGCACTTTTTTTTGCTCACATGTTTATATGTCTCCCCTGATAGGGTTGTGAGCTCCGTGAGAGCGGGGGCTGCGTGTGTCTCCTTCACTCTGTAACCCTGGCATAACCCCAGCGCCTACAACAGTGCTTGTACAAGAGTAGGCCCTCAATAAAGGATGAATGACCGAATACAGGAGGAAGGGATGGGACAGGGTTCTCTAAGGACGGAGTTCTGCAGGATGATGATGCTCCACCGTCGCCTTGACTCCGGTGTACCCCACCTCACCCCTCTAGTCCACTTCAGCCATTCACCCCTTTCCTCTCTCCTTCCTCCTCCAGACACTGCCCGCCCACTGCTGCTAACCAAAATGGCGAACTTCACACCGGTCAATGGTAGCTTGGCCAACCAGTCTGTGCGCCTGGTCACGTCAACCCATAACCGCTATGAGACCGTGGAGATGGTGTTCATTGCCACGGTGACAGGCTCACTGAGCCTCGTGACTGTCGTGGGCAACATCCTGGTGATGCTCTCCATCAAAGTCAACAGGCAACTGCAGACGGTCAACAACTACTTCCTCTTCAGCCTGGCATGTGCTGATCTCATCATAGGCGCTTTCTCCATGAACCTCTACACCGTGTACATCATCAAGGGCTACTGGCCTCTGGGCGCCGTGGTGTGTGACCTGTGGCTGGCCCTGGACTACGTGGTGAGCAATGCCTCTGTCATGAACCTGCTCATCATCAGCTTTGACCGGTACTTCTGCGTCACCAAGCCCCTCACCTACCCAGCGCGGCGTACCACCAAGATGGCAGGCCTCATGATTGCCGCTGCCTGGGTCCTGTCCTTCGTGCTCTGGGCACCTGCCATCTTGTTCTGGCAGTTTGTGGTGGGCAAGCGGACGGTGCCGGACAACCAGTGCTTCATCCAGTTTTTGTCCAACCCGGCGGTGACCTTCGGCACGGCCATCGCTGCCTTCTACCTGCCTGTGGTCATCATGACGGTGCTGTACGTCCACATCTCCCTGGCCAGTCGCAGCCGAGTTCACAAGCACCGGCCCGAAGGCCCTAAGGAGAAGAAGGCCAAGACCCTGGCCTTCCTCAAGAGCCCCCTGATGAAGCAGAGTGTCAAGAAACCGCCCCCAGGAGAAGCTTCTCGGGGGGAGCTGCGCAACGGGAAGCTAGAGGAGGCCCCTCCGCCGGTCCTCCCCCCACCACCACGCCCAGTGGCTGACAAGGACACCTCCAATGAGTCCAGCTCGGGCAGCGCCACGCAGAACACCAAGGAAAGACCACCCACAGAGCTGTCAACCACAGAGGCCACCACGCCCGCCACACCTGCACCTCCCCTGCAGCCACGGACCCTCAATCCGGCCTCCAAATGGTCCAAGATCCAGATTGTGACGAAGCAGACAGGCAGCGAGTGTGTGACAGCCATCGAGATTGTGCCTGCCACGCCGGCTGGCATGCGTCCGGCGGCCAATGTGGCCCGTAAGTTTGCCAGCATCGCCCGCAACCAGGTGCGCAAGAAGCGGCAGATGGCAGCCCGGGAGCGCAAGGTGACTCGGACCATCTTTGCCATTCTGCTGGCCTTCATCCTCACCTGGACGCCCTACAATGTCATGGTCCTGGTGAACACCTTCTGCCAGAGCTGCATCCCTGACACCGTGTGGTCCATTGGCTACTGGCTCTGCTACGTCAACAGCACCATCAACCCGGCCTGCTATGCCCTCTGCAACGCCACCTTTAAAAAGACCTTCAGGCATCTGCTGCTATGCCAGTATCGGAACATCGGCACTGCCAGGTAGGCAGGCAGGGGTACCACTGGAGGCGCTGGTGTGTGCGCTGGGGGCCACGTGTCAGCTGCTGCCAGGGAGAGATGTGGAGGCACTTCTCAGCGTTCATGTTTCCTGACGAGAACTGATGTTCCCGAGACCCCGAGAGCCTCAGGAAGAGGCTCTGGCTGGATTCAGAGACCAGGTCTCTGCTCAGGCCGAGGAGGATCAGCCCCAGGAAGTGACCAAACTGGACAGTCTGACCCATCGCTCTTGTCCTGCCTCAGGGAGCTGGGGAGCACTGGCCTGTGTGGGCACCTGCCCCACTGCGACCAGCCAGCGTGGCTGAAAGAACGGACATCTGGAGGGAGCAGAACCCAGCACCCCTCTGGGAGGAGCAAAGGGGCCAATGCTTGGGAAAGGAGGCTCAGGGAGGGAAGGGTCCCCCATCCTGCTGTAATCGGTGCTTTCTGCCCCCCTGTACCCCGCATGTAGGCTCAGCCTCCTCCTCCTGTATCTCTCTCCAGGGGCAGAAGTCTCCCCTTGCTGCAGCTACTCAGCAGGGTTCTGGTTGGGTGGGCGGGTCAGTGGGTGAGCTGGCTGGAGGCCAGGCAGAGGGGGCTCCGAGCACCCCCTACGGCACTACCCTGGCCACGTTCAGGATGGGCTAGCGGGGAGATCAGGGGTTCACTCAGGAACTGGGGCCTGGCCACCTACCTCCCCAGGCTGAGCTGAGTGGCCCCTGTCGTTCTGAAGAGTTGCCCTCCCTCCCCAAGGAGAGGGCTTGGCTCGGGTCACACACAGTGAAGGTGGGACTGTGGTGAGTGGTATTCACAGCTGGCCTCTGCAGCACGAGGGACGCCCTGGTGGGTCACCAGGGAGAAAACGGGGGTGGACGTGACCCACACACAGGCTTCAGTGACAGTTGGGGCGGGGCTGGTGAGGCAGGCAAGTGACCCCCATCTCTCCTCTCCCAACTGATAGAACCTTCTGGATTGGCAGTGGGCTGGACCAAAAGACCTTTACCTGGGGGAAACTGAGATGGGGGGAATCAGTTCTAGTGAGTCTCCTGGGTTCCCCCCCCCCAGCCCTGGCCCCTGGAGAAACAGGACTGAGAGGCTCAGGGGACTTGATGGGGGGGCACCCTTCCAGGGGTCAGTAGGGGGCCCCGGAAGAAATTTCCATAACCGTTTTTTCTCCATGAGCTCTGGGGGGCACTCACCGCCAAGTCTTCAACCCCCTGAAAGCCACTGTTCCCTCCAGCCCTCTCTTTTCTCCATTCTCCCACCTCCAACAAATCACCACAGCAAACTTCCTGGGAAGGGGCTTTTATATATTAAAAGAAAGCTTTTATTGGGGGAAAAAAAAAAAAGACATTTATTTATTTCTTAGTAATGGCATCATTGGGGGAAGAAGAAAAGTGGGTACAGGGGAATCAAATCCCTTTGGGCGGGGCTCAAGCTGCCCAGAATCCCTTGTGCCTCCCCACTTTGGGCACTTGGGGTGGGTGTGGGCAAGTGAAAGGGAAGAAGCAGGACATGATTGATAAAGCTAACGAGCAGGCAAAAGGCACTGGTGGGTTACATCCTGGGCCGGTAGAGGGAGGGCGTGGGCCAGGCCTCCGAGTAAAGCCAGGGGCTCCTTGGCATCCAGGCCTGGCCGCTAGTCCTTTCCCTTCCCTTTCTTGGCTGTAAAACAAGAAAGAAAGACCGCATTAGCAGGGTTTGGGTGACCCACTGGAGACCCCCTTCCCCCCAACACAGACATTAGAGAAAAGAAAATTCTGCCCCCTGGTGGTTCTCTATCAGCTAGCCTGGAAGCCCGTGGGACAGGACAGCCATTATGATGCTGGACATTCCTCACTCCCTCCAGCTTAGACTTTGGGGATCAGAAAACCTTCAAGTTCCCAGTCTCAGTCCTGGTCCCAGCAGCCCTGGACAACAGCCCCAGTCCCCTCACCTGAGAAGTGGGCAGATTCCACTCTGCCCTGTTGGCCTCCAGGGCTGCTGTGAGTCAGGAATGAAGCTAAGGGAAAGAGGGAAGTAAGGACTTTGAAGTCCTTCTCATATAGAAACTGCCCCCACCTGCTGGAAAGATGACAAAGCCAAGCCGTTCCAGTACGATTTCCCTGAATCCCAAGCCAAAGGCTCCAACAGAACAGCTGATTTTGTCCTTACTTGAGCCAGGATTTCAACCTCCCGAGCACCCTCTGAGGGGCCCTCAGTACCGCCCACCTAAGGTGTCTCTACCTACAGGGAAACCCGGTACAGACACGTCAAAATTTCACTGGCCAGGATCCAAAACTTCAGGCTTTACCCACTCCCTTCACAGGTAGGGGCAGCCACCTGTGATGACCCCACCCCTGCCCCCTCTGCTAACCTTTGGCCTTGGCTTTGGTCTTGGGGGTGCAGGGCTTGGTCACACGGATGGTCTCCTGGCACTGGGCATTGTACCGCGCCTTCTTCAGGGTGCCTTGGCGGGCTTTGGTGCCTGTGCCCCCATCACATGCCCCCCAGCTCTCAAACTTGTACTTGCAGTCGGCTGGCGGGAGAGTGCCCGAGTCAGAGCTGGGTGGCCTGTGGCCCACTCCACGGGTCTGTTCAGGTCCCCGTGAGGCTGGGCCCCCTGCCTACCCTCCGCCTGCGCCCCACCTCACCTCCAAACTCCTTCTTCCAGTTACAGGGCACCCGGCACCGGATGCGTTGTGTCTGGGCCCCACAGGTGCCCTCGCGGAAACCCACGCCGCAGTCCTTGCTGCTGGGGGTGCAGGGCCCCCAGATCCACTCCGCGCACTCGCTCCCCGGGCCTCCCTTCTTCACTTTGTCTACAACGCATGGGGAACAGAGCTCAGGACCCGGGCCAGGAGAGACTCACTCGGAGACCCCTTCCTGGAGTCCCGGCCTCGGAACCGAGGCTGCCGGCCTCACCTGCCCGGCTCCAGCCCTCCTTAAACCCCCCACCCTCCGTATCACCTTTCTTTTTGGCCACCGCGGAGGTGAGCGCCAGCAGGGCGAGGAGGGCGAGGAGGAGGAAGCCTCGGCGCTGCATCCTGGGGGTAGAGCACGGGTCAGAGTCCCCACTGGGGGCCGCAGGCGTGAACCTCCCACCCCCTTTCCCCAGTTTCCAGGCCCAAAGGGTCGGGCTGCTACTGCGGTGGCGGCGGACTTGGGGGGCTGGCCCCTCGCCGCCAGCCGGGGCGCACAGCGGGAGGAGTCTCCCCAGGGGCCGCCTGGAGCCCGGGACGCAGCTCAGACCCCCACCCCGCCTCCAGCCCCCAGATCGGCAGCGGCCGAGGGGCCGAAGCCGCCGCGCGCCCTCCGGGGCCCCGTACGCTCACTCGCTCGCTGCCCGCGATGCTTCGCTCCCTCCCGCGCCGGGCCCGTCCCGCTCCGGCCGCCGCGGCCCCTTTTGTCTCCAGAACCGGTCTGAGCCGGTCACATGGGCCCCCGCCCCCTCCCCCCCACCGACGAAGGACCTGCCCCGCCCCCTCCCCTCAAACCCGCACCGCCCCCCGACCCCGGCGTCCCCGCCTCCGCTCCCTCCCCGAGCCCCCCGCGCCTCTACCCCCTCTTCCCGCCGCTCGGCCCCACACCCTCGCCTCGCCTCGCCCGGCCGGTGCCCTCCGCTCTCAGACGCCGGGCTCTCCTGGCGTCCCCATCCCCAGACCCGGGTCTCCGTCCTGTCCCGGCACCCCCTGTCCCCAGTCCCCAGCCCCCAGTCTCGCGCTCCCTCGGCCCAGACCCCTGTTTGCCGTCCCCGCCCTCTGCCCCCTCCTCGGGGCCGTCCCCTTTCCCCTCTGGACGCCAGCTTCCCTTCATGGCCACGGAGCCTTAGGTGGAGACCAGGAGGGAGCACGGAGCCCCGGGTGTGTCACAGGTCCCGGCGCGGGGCCCGCGTTCGAGCCTGTGTGCGGCTCTGTCCGTCGAGCCCCGGGTGCAGTGATTAACCCCGTCGAGGCCCCGCTCCGCCTCCCAGGGCCCGCTCGACTCTCAGCGCCCCTTAGATGCTGGGGAAGGAGCGACAGCCCCCGCCTCGGGTCGCTTCACCAGGTCTGCAGTGAGATGCTCTGCTCAGTGTCGGGATGGGGCTCGGACGGGGGACCCCAGAAAAGCGCACGGGTCGGAAGGGCGCGGAGGCCGCTGCGCCTTTCTCCACGCGCAGGTTGGCGGGGCGCACGGGGGGCGGGGGAGCTGGGGAGGGAGGAGCCCGCAGGCCTGGATTTGGTTAAGATTTAGAGTCGACAGCAGCCGTCTGAGAAGTTCCAGACGCGGCGCGGCAGCGGCTGCAAACGCCCACCCCTTCTGAGCCTGGAGGCTCGGGGATCACCTCATCCGATCCCCTAAACAGCGAAAGCAGTTGAGGCCAGGAGGAGGGGGCTTGCCCCAGGCCATAGGGCGACCGGGCGCAAGAAACCAGGCCTCGCCCCCGCTCCACCTCTTTCACTTTCATTGTTATCTTCCCCGCGGGAAGCGGGAAGCAGGAGGAAATCAGCTCCTCCCCCGGCCACGACCAGCGCGGCAGCCAGGCAGAGGTCAGGTCCCGGGCAGCCCCTCGGACCCCACCCCAAAACGGGAACCAGGATCCCTCGAAATGAGTCTGGGTCTGGGTCGACGGTGTCCAGTCCCCCACCCGGAGGATAACCCAGCAGATCCCACCGCTTCTGGAAGACCTCCCCCACAAAAAAAGAAAAGCGGAAAGGAAAAAAAATCCACTTTACTGAGTCACACCCAGCTGTAAACATGTCACCGTGAAAGCCCCGCCCCCCGCCCCCCAGGCCACACAGTCGGAGGTGAAATGACTGGGTTTGGGAGGAGGGTCACCGGGTAGGTGCTAAGCAGGGCAGCGGGCAGGCAGATGCAGCAGGCTCCGTGTTTCCGGGAAGAAGCCCGGGGGGCGGGGGTGGGGGGGTGGTGTCAGGGCGGGAGAGGGGCCCAAGCTCCCAGGAGCCTCAGAATGAGGGTCCTAAAGGACGCGGAGGCTTAGGAAGCGTCTTCCTGGGGGCTCCCTCACGGGGCCTCAAGGCCCTCTGCCCTCCGGGCTGTGGGCCCTCAACTCCAGGGCACCACTGCAGGGAAGGTGAGGGCCCCCCCAAGCCCCCAATGGTCTGCCCAGCCCAGTCCAGTTTCCTGGTCCCCTGTGAGCCTCTGGGTTAGGCTGTGGCCTCAGGGGGCCGGGTGAGACCCCCCCCACCCCCCACCCCGGCTCCCAGCTCCTCAGAGTCCAGCCCTAGGTCTGGGCAGCTCCTCAGTGAGCAGCACAGGGCTCCTTCCCCGGGGCCTGGGTCTCGGGTCCCTCTGGCCATCCGACTGGAATGTGGCAGTGAGGTGGGCGAGGAGGGGCTGGTCCCCTGGCGGCCCGTCCCTCCTGCTGCGGGTCGACGGCCTCACACGGCCGTCTCCTGGTCCTCCCGCTGGATCATCTGGTAGTGCTGCCGGTTCTCCAGGTACGCGGCCAGCTCCGTGTCCTGAGCCCTCTCAGCCCGCTGCCGGGGAGTGTCGCCCTGGACGGGGGGGGGGGGGGCTGCCATCACCTCAGGGACCTGTCGGCCCCAGCAGGCTTAGAAGACGGGGGCTCTTCCCTCGGTAGCAGCCAACTCTTGCTGGCTCAGGTTCTCGGGGTCTGGACTGTGCTGGCTGAAGGACAGCTTTGACTCCCCACAGGCGGCCCGCCCCCAGACTCCCCTCTCCCCGGGCTGGAGTTTGGGAAAGGGTTGCTTGTGTTTGCGTGGATTCCCTGCCTGCCCTGCTAGTCTGCTCACCTGCTGGTCTGTCTTCATGAGAGAGGCCCCGGCCTCCACGATGTAGTGGCAGATGGTGCGCTGGCCCAGGGCTGCGGCCTGGTGCAGACAGGTCTCCCCGCTGGGGGAACAGGGGCTGGCTGTGGATCCCATCCAGTCCTCTGAGCCCTCCTGTCTCCCGAAGGCCATCAGAAAGGGCAGGAAGTTCAGGGTCCTGGGGCAAGGGGGGGTGGCCCAGAGGATGACAGATGGGGCCAGGAAGGGTTTATGGGCTCTGACAGGACCAAATGGGAGGGGCTAGATAAAGATGGGGCAGTTTCCAGGGTAACTGGGGTAATGCACTGCCCACATACTCACTTTTCTTCCACAGCATCAAGGATCTCTGTGGGGGCTGGAGAAGGGGGAGGGGGAGGTCAGAGAGGCCTGGCAGCCTCTCCCTCCTCCCAGGGGCCCCAGTGGCACAGCTCACCGTGGTCCAGCAGGTAACGGACCACTTCCTTGCTGCCGGTGCTGACGGCGTGGTGCAGGAGCGTGCGGCTCTGCTCGTCTCGGTGCATGAGGTCACCCCCGGCTCGGTGCAGCTCCTGGAGCTGGGGGCAGGGGGCAGAGCAGGGCTGGGGCTCCTCAGGGCCACCCTCCTTCCAGCCACAGAAATGCCCCCCAACTCACACAGGCCCCAGGCTCCCTAGGGGCCTCTGGGGGTCTTTCTGGAGCGCAGGGGAGACAAGATGGGCTTCTCTCACCCCAGGTGCCCCCGGACACCCCGGGAGCACTGACGACCGAGGCTTGGAGCCTGCGGTTCCTCTTAAGGCTCGATCCTTTCTGAGCACCAGGGACAGGCAGAATGAACTAGGAAGCTCCTATGCAGGGACACCGATTGTGGGCTGGACAGGGATTGGGGGCAGGGCTGACTGGGACAACCCCACAGAGGCCCAGGTGATGACAGATGACCACACCTCAACAGATCAGCTCTTGGCCCAGCCCAGAGGCCCCACTCCCCAGGGCCTGAGGGGGCTGCCAAGGGGAAGAAGCCCGAGCCTGGCACTAGTACCTTACAGAAATCGTTCCTCTTGGCAGCCTCGATCAGCTCTTCACCTGCACAGAACACCTGCCTGTTACTCTCTGGTGCTGGACGCCTAGGCATGTGTTGGTGTGTGAACATACGTCTGAGGCACTATTGTGCAGAGAAGGGGGCCTGTTGGGGCACGTGTGCCAAGGGCTGTGGGCTCACGGCGACTGTGATGTAGCTGTGTTCTTGTGAGGCTGCGTATGGGCTCCACCCCACCCGACCCCACCACACCAAGCCTCGGTCCTAGGACCAGGGAGGAAGCAGGGGCCCTGCAGGGAGAGGCCTCACCTGTAGGGGGTGCAGCATCCCCTGGCAGTGACCTGCAAGCAGAGCAGGATGAGATGTGGCAGAGCTACGGGTGACATGGCTACAGCACAGGCCCAGCTTGTCGCCCTCCCCAGCCCCAACCGGGGGCGCCCTCTGTCCTTTCAACAGTTTATTGAGTGCCTCCTATGTGTCAAGTGCTGTTCTGGGCACTGGCAATACAGCAGTGAACACGACGGGTGGAGAACTTGCTCTCAGGGAGCTTACATTCTAGTCAGAGAGACAAACAAGTAAACAAATAAATAAGGTATTTTGAAACAGCAGGAAGTGCTACAAAGAATAGGAGACAGGGTAGTGTGACTGAACAGCAACTTCAGGTGGGGCTCCTGGGAGACTCCTCTGAGGAGGAAACACCCAAGCTGAGATATGAATGGAGGGGCAGCTCTGTGTAGATCGGGGAGGCAAGGACAAGTCCAGAGATGGGCAAACTTGTGCTTTAAAGAACCGAGAGGTGAGTGGGGCTGAACTGTGGTGCTGGAGCAGGGAGGGCGCTGGTGGGGTCAGAGACCACCAGGCTCAGGCTGTGTGGGATGAAGTGACCAGGTACAGGGGGAGGGCACATTGACCGTAGGGTGAGTGCTGGGGAAGAAGGTTCCAGGCTGTGGGGAGAGAGCAGGAGGCCAGGGGCTCCGTGGTGTGCTCAGACGCGGGCAGGGAGCAGCCAGGCAGGGAGCCCGGGTCTTTGGCCCGCGCAGCAGAGAGGACGGTGGGGTGGAGGGCTGGCAGGCTGGGTTCAGTTTGCTGCCTGTGGGTCAGTGAGGCGGGGCCGGTGGGGACTGCAGGCAGCTGGACGTGCGTCTGGCGCTCAGGGAAGCGGCTGGGGCGGAAGACAGGGCTTGAGGAGCTGCTGGCTTACGGGTGGGATTTAGAGCCAGGGCACTGGCTGAGGCCTGGGACTCACCAGGGCCTGGGTGAGCAGGGCGAGGTGGGGAGAGGGGAAGAGGGGGTTGGGAGGTCGGGTCGGGCAGACGCGCCCAGCAGCTCAGGGTCCAGGATATAAATCTCATCCTGTGCGATCTCGGTCACGTAGTTGAGGTGTTCCTGCGGGTGGGGAGGTCAGGGCCGAGGGTCAGGGCCCTGCAGGGTGGCCGGCGGGGTGGTGAAGGGGCTGCCAGGCCAGGAGACCTGGAGAAGCCTCTGCTGTGAGCAACACTGACAGGAGGCAGGCGGGCCAGTGGCCCTGCCAGTCCCCTGTCCCCTCCCCCATTCTCCTCTCCTCTCCTGCCACCCAAGCCCAGCCCCTGACCTCCGCACAGCGGGCCCCCCAGCTGGCCAGCCCCTTCCCACTGGTGACCAGGCCTCTGGCCAGAAGTGCCTTTCCTTCCGTGTCTGGATGGATGACAGCTGTGCCATGAGGGCTGCCCCCACCCCACCCCACCCCAACCCAACCCGGCGAGCCCTGTCTGGGCACACGGGCTCCCTTCTCCCGTCAGCACCATCCCTGTGCATGGCCCAACCGTGGACACTATGGGACGCAAGGATGGCTGTGCCCGGCTGTGGAGGGTGGCCTAGCAGGACAGGGGACACTGGGGCCCCGGAGCTGGCGGCGGACGGAGCAGGACGGCGAGTGCTCACCTGGGCCCTGTCGATTCTGTAGAAGCGGCTAGCAGTGGTGGCTGTGGGCAGAGAGGTGGCTGAGGAAGGGGGCCCTTGTCCAGGCCTAGGTCTTCTGCCGCCCCACCTAGGACCCCGAAGGGAGGGGGCAGGACATGGCCCGGGACCACCCTGAGCTGGCCCTTCAGGGCCACTCACCATCCAGGAAGCACCACTTGGGGGAGAGTTTCTGGCACGTCGGAGACTTGGCTCCAGCACCTTCGGGCTCCTGTCGAAACAGAGGCCGGGGCTGGGGGCGACCAGAACCCAGGGCAGGAGGGGCAGCCCGGGCAGGCCCCAGACCTCTCCTCACCTGCCGGAGCCTCTCGATGTGGGCGCGGCACAGCTCCAGGTCGCTGTCTCCCGGGACCACCACGGTGCCCAACGGCACGGCTGGAGAACAGAGCGGCCATCAGCAGCTGGCCGCCCCTCACCGCCCTGCCCTCAGGGGACCCAGTGCTCCTCGGCGCCCCCGGCGCCCCCAGCCCCCCCAGCCCCGTTCGCCACTCACAGGCCTCTTTGAGCTGCTCCTTGTCATAGTGCAAGGCCTCGTAGTCGTGCATGCTGACCCTGCTCACCTGGATCCGCAGCTGCTCCGGCACGGGCTGCTGGCTGCAGGTGGGGCGACCACACAGTACTCGGCGAGGGCTCTGCTGGGCTGCCCGTCCCCGCCAGGCACCGAGCCACGTGCCCCACCCAGCTGCCCTGGGGGACTGTGAGCCTCCTTTCCAGATGGGGATACCGAGGCTGGGGAGGGGCATACTCGCTGTGCAGGGGGGCGCTGCTCCGCCGCTTGGCCTTCTGCACCATGGTGGCCTGGTTGCGCAGGGAGATGCGGATGCGTGAGGCTGCGAGCTTGCAGGGCTCACCATCCACCTGCACTGGGATGGCCTTGGACGTGGTGAGCAGCACCTCTCGGCACTGTGTCAGCCGCTCGCCGTGCCCGCCCACCTGCAGTGCTGCCTGTGGGCGCGAGAGGCTCAGGTCAGGGGCCAGGGGGTGGCAGGACCTCAAGCTCCGCTTTTCCCAGGGATGCTCTGGCCAAAGTGAGAGCGACCCCCCGCCCCGTGGAGAGCAGACGGAGGGTGAGACCTCAGCCAGAGAAGGAGGTGAGGGTCAGCTCTCCTGTCCTGGCCAGTGAAGGAAGTTTAGTGACCGCCCCCCCCCCTCCATCTCAGGGCCAGGCTCCCGGGCACTGTGGGGACAGGGCCGGGGCAAGGCAGGGCCGGGGCTCTAGACGGGCCCCGTGCTGGCCCACTCACCAGGGATGTCATGGTAAAGCCAATAACCTCGAGGTAGCCATCATCGTGCCGCTGGGGCTCGAAGTCATGGTGCTCCCCAGGGTGGCCCCAGGGCATGGTGCCCGCACAGTACCTGGAGGGGAGGGCACCACAATGGGCTTCAGAGGACAGGCGTGCAGGACAGAGGCCGCAGGGCCCACACAGAGCCCGTCCCTCCTCACCTGGGGATGTTCAGGAAAACAATGCACTGGGGTTTCAGGTCCTGAATCTTGGGGGTCAGGTCGGTCCCGTCACACTGGAGGCGGGAACGGCGGAGGGTGTAGAGAGTATACGTACCCAGGTGGTCTCCCTCCCGCTGGGCCTGCCCACCCTGCCTGCCAGCATGGCCCACTCACCACCACGCGGATGTGCTTGGCCAAGTCCTTGGAGCTGCCCATCAGGAAGTCGGAGAAGGCTGTCTGTGGGAGACAGAGGGCGTCACCATCTGGTGACAGGTCATTTCCTTCACCGCTGCCACGCAGGGGTCCTGTGGCCTGGTAGACACAGGTGGGCAGGGGGCACAGGGGGTAGAACAGGTGGGCATGGGAATGGTGGGGCGTAGCTGGCAGACCCCAGACTCACCCCGGCGTAGAACATCTTATTCCGAAAGCGGCTGTTGAATTTCTCTGGGTTGGCCTCTGGGTGGTGACAAGAAATAGGGGACAGTCAGTTGTTCTGAGCCTGCTGGGGCTTCCCAGGCTGGGGTCAAGAGGGACGGTTGAGAACGAATGCCTTTTACTGGGAAGGGCAAGGTCTGGTCCTCTCGGGGACCCCCTCCTGTATCCCTCCCTCCCCAGCCTCCCCAGGCCTCCTCAGCAAAAGTTTGCTAACCTCGAGACTCGTGAAACTCCAGGGTGACGTGGGCATCAAAGCCCAGGCTGAAGTAGTTGTTGAAGACATCCAGCGGCAGCTGGAGAAAGGCCAGGGGCAGGCATGAGGGGCCGGCTCAGCCTCCGCGTGTCCAGGCCTTTCCCACACAGCCACGTCCACCAGACAGCTCTGCCCCCAGCCCACCGGCCTCGGCCCTGCCGTCTGAGCTCCCGGGCTAAGTGCCCCGCGCACGAGGGCACCCTGTGCCCTGCTGGCCCTCTCTTCCCACAGCCCTCCCCTCCGATGGGCCGTGCTCTGCAGGAGCCCCACGAGAGCCGGGACTTGGTTTTGCTCGCTGCTGAGAACAGACGGTGCCCGGCAGTAGCAGGTTCTCAGTAAATATGTGCTGAGTGGCTGAGTGACAGCTACCTCATGAGGTGAGTACCATTACTCCCTCTTCCCGTGAAGAGGCCGAGATCTGGAGACACCAAGAGTCACCCCGAGTCCCAGGATCCCAGACACCCCCGGCCCCGCCCTGGCCGACCCACCCGGTCGGTGGCCCCCTCATCTCGCTCCTCAGGCCCTGCCTCGGGGTTGGGCTCAGCACGGAGGTCCCAGCGGTCCAGCTGCACCACGTTGCCCTCCTCTACGTGGGAGAGGATCTTGGACACGGGCTCATCGGTGTAGCCCTGGGGGGAGGCAGGAACTGAGCCCCTCCGGGGTCTGGGCCTTCCCCGCTGCCCCGCCCTCCCCAGCTCCCTGCCCTGTGGGCGCTCACCCCACCCCAGTTGAGGGTGCGGGCCAAGTCGTTGCCGGTGCCCAGGGGCAGGATGGCGACGGGCGGCGGTGGTTTTAAGCGCAGCTGGTCCAGGGTGGAGAGGATCCAGCCGACCTGCAGCAGGCAGAGCACGAGAGGCCAGGTCAGAGCGCGAGGCCAGGGCCAGGCGGGGACGGGCCAGGCCGGGACGGGAGGGGCAGGAGCACTCACCGTGCCATCGCCCCCGCAGGCCAGGATCCGCAGGTTGTGCACCCGGCGGTACATCTCCAGCCTGGGGTCAGGAGACAGGAACGGGGTCAGGGTCCGAGTGCTGTACCCCGAGCGCCAGGCGAGCCCCTGCCACCATCTCCACGAGAGCCCTGGCAAGTACTTACGCCTCCTTGGGCCCTCCCTGGCTCAGGTCAAAGACTTGCCGGGGATTGAGATACCAGAGGAAGGACTGGATGATCTTGGCGCCCTGTGGGAGACCAGGAGCCGACAGGGACGGGGTGGCGGGGGGCGGGGGGGAGGCAGTCAGGGGTGGCGGGCTGAGGTGGGGAGAAGCGTGGGGAGAAGGGTGGGAACTGTGGGAACAAGGCCCAGGCAAGGGCGAAGGGTGGAGACAGAATTGGATTTTCTCAGCGTCCCTGGGAAAGAGGAACGGGGCAGAAGCTGCAACAGAACCTGGGAACAGCTGCTGCGGGCAGGGGCGTGAGCTTGACCCCATCCCTCCCCCAAGGCGCTCAGTGGAGAGGGCAGGCTGTGGGTACCTGGTTGCCCCCACTCTTGGGGTTCACGAACACCAGCAGGGGCTTCATGAGGGGGGACGGGGTGGGCCTGATGATGAAGGGTCTCCAGCGGCCCTCCTTGGAGACACAGAGAGCCCATAAGGCTCTTTCCTGTCCTGGCAGACCCCGCTCCCGTTCTCAGCAGTGCCCCTGGGTGCCCCCTTGAGGATCACACCAGGTCACACCTCACAGTGGGCCTGGCCATAGAGAGGCACCTTGGATCTGAGCTCTCACCCTCCTCAGGGCCGCAGAGCCCAAACTGACCCACTGATGGCCGAGCTGGCAGCATCAGCCCAGGGGGCTCAGCATCCCAAAAAACAGGCCCCTCTCTCCTGTTCCCCTCCAGCTGCCCACCTGGTCCCAGGTCTAACCTCAGGCCCTTTCTTGCTCGATTTCCTCTTGAAGGATGCCCTCTTTTTCTTCTTGCTTGCCTTGAGGGTATTCTGCAAGGAAAGCAAGGATGTTGGTGACCAGGTGGGTGGGCCCAGGTGGCCGGCAGACCCTAGGTGTCTGCGGGGGTCAAGGGTGCGGGCAGGACTCACCTGGGGCCTGCGGGCACGGAGGATCCAGGTGGGTGGGATGACCACGGCGGCGTGGACCCCCAGGGAGCACGGCTCCTCGATCTGCTGCAGCATGAAGCAGGACACCTTGCTGTGGTACTAGAGGGGGTGGTTTGGCGTGGCTGAGCCGGACCCAGCTGAGACCTGGGACCCCCAACCCAGCGCAGCCCGGGGGACAGCCTGCAGGTAGGGCGAGCAGCACTCACTGCTTGCTTGCACCAGGAGCAGCTGATGGCCACGATCTCCTTGCTGTGGAAGGTGAACTTCTGCTGGAAGCCCTAGGGCGCACAGGGTGATGAGGGCACCCAGGACCCGGCCTGGAGCAGCAGACCCAGCCCCTTTCTGGTGCCAACCTTTCTCCACCCAGGGCAACGGAGCACGTTTTTTAGAAATAAAAGAACTGTAAAAGGAGTCCCTAGGGTAGGGAGGGAGGCTGAGCCAGGTGCCCACAACTCTCTTTAGTTAATTGCGTGATCTGCTGGAAAGGGGTCCACAGCTAACTCCTGCCTGATTCCAATCCCTCCTTCCTGACCCAGGCCCGCCAGGCCCACCAGTGCACTCTGAAAGTTCTTTATAGTACCGATCACATTCATTCCTGTCCATTCCACACACGTTCCTCGCGGGCCTGCTGTGTGCCCCACACTGCTGGATACTGAGTGGACGGAGGAAAGGGGGACCTCTCAGAGCCTGAACTTACTGAGGGAGCAGACAAGAAGCAGATGATAAATAAGTCAACGAAACCACAACCACTGTGGACTGTGCTCAGGAAGCCCCCTGCAGCCTGTCTGGGAGCCACATCCTCCTCGAGGAGGACAGGGACCCGCTACCCAGCTCGGTGCTTGCCCCCCAGCAGGCCCTAAACATGCATCTGCTGAGTTAATGAGTGAAGAAGTCTATATGCTTCTCAAAGGGCTCACTCACGACTTCAGAGCAGTCCAGAGACACTGCTCTAGAAGGCTTTCCTCCCTGCTGTCCTGCTCTGCCCAGGGACCTGGCTGTTCTGGAACTGGCTGGGCACTGCAGCCAGGCTGAGAGTGAGCCCTGACCACGGTCAGTGACGGACGGGCCACACGAGGCTCAGGGGCCATAGGGCCTGGGGCCAGTGGGCAGCAGGCTGGCCAACTTCCTTGGGCAGGGCCTCACCTTCCCACAGTGCCGACACTTGCCATCCTGGCGTCGCCTGTGTACCCAGTGGTGCCGCACAAAGGTTGGCTGGTGGAGGAGAGAAGCATCGCTGGAGTAAGTGAGGGGTGGAAGCTTTGAACGTGGCCTGTGCCCCTCAGTGATATCAACAGTGAGGGGCAGGGGCTGCAGGACGCTCCCTGCAGTCCTGTGTGTAAGTGAGAAGGGGCTGGAGACTTCTCCCCGCGGCCCGGAGCCCAGGGCTCAGAGGAGGTACAGAGAGAACTGGGAGGCACGAGAGGTAGGCAGTGCCCTACCCCTTCTGCAGGCAGGGCCAGCCGGGCCTTCCCCTTTGAGACCCTCAGAGCCTCAGCCCTGTACCTCCCTGGGCCCCAGAGCCGCCTAGAAGGAGCTGAGCCCCTGGTGACACTCTGAAGACACTGCAGAGAGGTCCACTCAGGAAACCTGGGGCCCTAACTACCCTGGGCACTTACCTCACGGACATTCCTGGAGCCTGATTCACGGAAGGATGGCTTACAGCGAAAATTTATCTGTGAAACGTGAAATGGTCACCAAACCATCAGAACCTCCCTTCGTGGGGTCAGGCATATGGCCACCCCCTTCAGGAGAGTGTCACTCAGAGAGGTATCCTTGCAAGGTAGGGATAGCCCCCAATCATCCTGGGAGCCCTGAGAACGTGAGACACCTCTTCTCAGAAGTCCTCCTGCACCCCCGCTCCTCTCCATTAGCCAGAAGGAATCTTTCCTTCCTCTGCCCAGTGTTCTGGGATGAGGGAGACAGCAAGCTCCGTATCCCCCACTAAAACAGCACCAAGGCTTACCCCTCCTATACCTTTCCTCACCCTCCAGCACTCCCAACTCAGGCACATGCAGGCAACCCAGTCCTTGCTTGCTGACTGGTCCCTGGAGATTGTTAGCTCATTTGTGAAATCCTGGTTTGATTTTCACCTTAGGGGGTGGTGTGGTGGGTCTATAGTGCCTGGGGTTACACTGGTTTCTCTTTTCCTAACTGTCCCTGCTTCAGCCTTAGCAGAATTGTAGGGAAACCTCACACTACGAGTTGGGGGGTAGGGGAAGCAGTCCATGTTAGCCTTGTTCATGCCGTTCCTAGTCCTACAGGATTTCTCTTATGCTGGTCTGGGTTTCTGCTGCCTGGGGAGCCCTGATGGGCCATGGCAGCCCTCCCACCCTCTGCCTGGACCCACCCGCCCAGCATTCCTTCTACCTCTCTTCCTGGAAGCACGCGGCCCAGACGTGCCCCCAGCCGCAGACACACCGTGGACAGTGGTCCTCGGGGAAAGGTCTTTACAGTGGCAGCGTGGAGAGGACAGAGCCAGGCTTCAGGGCCGCACAGGACTGGCCCTGACACAGCTGAGTTTCACAGCTTCAGCAAGGCATGGCCCCTTCTAAGTGTTACTTTGGGAACTGATAAAACGGTGTCTCGGTCATCATTTATGACTTCATCTGGTTGAGTAATAGTCTACAAGCCCCACTCTGTGCCAGGCTTGTTCTGGGCAGTGGGGTCACAGTAACAAATAAAGGGGGGGGGGAGCCAGGATGCACATGCAGGCATCTCAGCTCCAGGGTCCTTGCCTCTTCACCACTACGCACACTGGGGTACCCCCGGCAGGTGATGTTTGTGTAACGTGAAAATGCGTGTACAGATACACACGTGTGTGCACTGGGAGGGCTTCAGCACCCAAAGGGGAGGGGCCGGAGAGCCTGAGCAACCACACTCACCTTCTCTAGCTGTTCAATGCAGGGGGTGTGCACCACAATCTTGCACGCTGCACACTTTCTCCGGGACACTGATTTCTGATGCAGGAAAGAGAGCGCCCCTGAGGCACCAGGTAACTCCACCCAGGATGCTGCCCCAGGGCAGGCAGAGAACTCCTCGCACCTGCCCCGGCACAGCTGCCCACTGTGTGCACCGGGAGGCCCCAGCCCTGGCATCAGGACACAGCCCCATTCCTCTCACCATCCTCGGGCAGCCCACCGCAGGGGTGCTTAGGTGAGAGCCTTGTTTCCGCCTTCCCCTGGAAGGGCAGCCGCCTGTCAGGCCCGCAGGAGCCGGCCTGCAGGCTTCTAGACCTGGCTCCACCACCAGGGGGCAGTGTGCTGCACAGAGCTCACTCACCAGCATCTTGGCTACACAGTACTGCTCTCCAACATAGCAGAAGTCCCCGGACACGTTGGTCTCAAACCAGATGTGCTCCCCATACGTCGCTGACTCCTAGACCACAGGATGAGCACGCTTAGTGCACCCCTGCCTTCCCCGACCAACCCTCCCGCTCCCAATACAAACCTGCTCCAGCTGCCACAATCTACTTTGCTCCATCCTGTTTTCCCTACTGTCCCTTGGCTTTAAGGCTTGGCTCAAACATGGCCACACCAGGTCTGCCCTGACCCCATAGGCCCACGGGCTCTTCTCGCAGCTGCCCATAGTACCCCCAACCCGACTGCTCCCGTGGCCCTGAGCCTGGCGAGGACTGGTCCTCATTTGCCCCTTGCAGCTCCCGGCCACTCACGCTCCAGTCCACAGTGCTCCGGATCTGCCGCTCAGGCTCACTGCGTGGGGCCCCGGGAGCTGGAGGAGGGGGTGCCAGGTGCTGGAGGCCTGACTTGGTGATGGCTTTCCTACAGAAAAGGAGATAGCTGAGGCTAGCTGAGCACTCGGCGACTCTGCTTCCTTCCCCTCACCTGGGATCTCTGCCCTCATCGTGACCTCAACACCGGGTCAAGACAGGGACAGCGACAGGGAGGGCAGAGGATGCCCTAAGGCAGCCCAAGACTCTGAGAGGGTCCCCGAGGAGACTGGGCCCTCCTGAGAGTCCTGCTGGCTTCCGAGCATGGCTCAGAGCTCTTCCCAAGCCGGGGGCCCTCAAGCCAGCCCCCGGAGGCCACTCGCCCTGCTGGCTGCAGCTATACCTACGCAAGCAGGGCACTCCAGGTCTGGGGTCCGGCTGACTTGCGCCGCAGGGCTACCTGGCGTCTGCGGGACAGCGGGCGCACGCAGACAGGCATCCTGGGGCCAGCTGCGGTGCCCGAGGCTCTTCGGCCCCCCAGGCTGAGGTGCTGGCCTGAGGGCCGCTGCTGGCTGAGGGGCCGGTAGTAACCGTGCAGGCCCCAGAGGGCGCGGTCTTTCACCACGTCAGCGGGCAGCAGGTGGGAGGAGGCCCGGCGCCGGCGCCAGCGGGGAATGGGCAGCAGGGGCACGGCTCCCCGATGCGGGGATGGCCCCGGTCTCTTGGTGCCTGGCTGGACGGCCGCCAACGACGCAACTGTCACATCCTCCTCCTGGACCCCCTCCTCCTCATCCACGCCCACGAGCCTGGCCAACAGCAGGGGTGCGCCCAGACGCGGGGCCCCAACAGCTGCAGGCTGCAGGGCGGGCACCTCATCCACGGTGAAGCGGGGGTTGCAGGCAGGGGGCGCGGTGCTGGAGCGCCGGCGGCTGGAGCGCGGGGCCCCCACCCTGCAGCCCAGGAAGCAGCCCTGGAGCTGTGCACTGAAGCGGCGCCGCTGGACCAGTGAGGAGGAGGCCTGCCCCGCAGGCGAGCGGCGCCGGGCCTTGCCTGTGGGCAGCCCCACGCCGCCAGGCCGCCTCTGCCCCTCTCCAGGGCCTGGTGCCTTCCGCTGGAAGTGTCTCCTAAAGAAGGTCTCCATGGCAGGGGCAGGCGGGTGGCTGTCGGGTGGAGACCGGGGGCATGAGGAGCTGGGCCAGGCCATGGCGCACCCTGTGCCCGGGAGCCCCGTCACAGCCACTGCCCTTTGAGCAGAGAAGGGACACTTGGGAGGCATGGGGCGGGGGGCGTCTGGGGCCTCTGAGCTCCGTAAACGGGGTGCCTGGGGGTACCAGAGGATCCAGCAGGGAGCCTGCACTCATCACTGTTCCCTGTGCGGCCCCAGGAGTGCTGGGTAGGAGGGACTGCCAGCTCCCCATCTGGGATCCCCTGTCCAGGCACCATGATCCACCAAGCTCTAGCCTAAAGGACTTCAAGTTCCTTGCCTGAAGCTGATGGAAAAGAAAAGAAAAAGGAAGGTGGAAGCCTGGAGCCGACCTAGACAGACTGAGGGGCTGAGGGCAAGGCTTTTCCTCTCCTTAGACCTTTGTTTTGCCACCAACACAGGGCAGGTTAGGCTTAGGTGTCCCTTCCTGGAACATGGCACAAACCAAGCCATGGTAAGAAAATGAGGCTCTCTGAAGAGAAATTCAGTCCTGATACGACCCCCCGACTTGCGGTCAGGCTGACAGTGGCACTAGAAATGGAGAGGATCTGACGTCTGCCTTGGGGATTGACGGCCCCGGGGAACTAAGGCCCCCCGAAAACTGGAGAGGCAGCTGCACAGGGAGAGAAGCCGCCAGGGGGACTTTGTGTGGGAAGCCACAAGAGCCAAGAGAGTGCCTCTGGGCTCTGGGTGTGTGTGTGCTCTTGCTCTGAGGGGCTGACAGTAAGAACTTTCCTGGTCTTACCTTTCTGAAGAGGCACAGTACGGACATTCCATGTGTGCAAGAGCTGGATGATGTCAGAAAACCCTTGCAGCTCTGCTGCTGAGAAAGCCCATGAACTGCACCTTGACCTGGGGGCCAATGCTCGAAGCCCACACACTGAGAATTCCAGACACTAAGCTACCCAGAACTCCCTCCTGCAGGAGCCTTGGGGACCACCCTTGCTCAAGCCATCCTCCCTTGACCTGGTCTGAACACAGGCTCCACTTCCTTTGCCAGCTCACCTACCCCCTGCCGCCCCTTCTGCACAGGCGGCTGGGAGCACCTGCGCCCTCACCTCCCCCTAACAGTGTGGGAGGGGCAGGAAGCCTGGTATGCTTCAGGGGGGCAACGCCTCCAGAATTCCCAGGGACACCTGTGTCCTGCCATCAAGTACTCTCCTGGGCCCGGGCAGCCACAGGGAGGTCTGAGTCACGGCCATGAGACACCTGCCTGGGGCTGACAGGAGAGAGACTTCTGCTAGCTGAGGGCCTCTGAGAGAGGGTGGGAGCCCTGGACAAAAGGTGGAAGATGATGGGTCTGAGGAATCGGGACTGGGCTGCATGTCCAGCGCCTACTCCTCCCATCCACCACCCCCACGCTTGATTTGCTACTGCCCTGTGGGTCCGGGCAGGCAGGGCCCTGGATAGCTGTGGAGGTACTGACATGGAAGCACCCATGCCTGGGGAAGCAGTGCTCGGGTCTGTCCAGCTCCGGCTCTCTGCCTCTTACAGTCTGCCGGCCTCTGCAGGTGACAGGGAGAAAGGCAGGAGAGCTCTTGGCCTCCTCCTGAAGTCAATGCCATCATGGCTTACGTTTACTGAGCGCCTACCTGTAACAGGCACGGTTCTAAGCCCTCTGCAAACATGTGTACCATTTTATAAACCACAGCACCCTAGGGACTTCCCTGGTGGCGCAGTGGTTAAGAATCCGCCTGCCTATGCAGGGGACACGGTTTCGAGTCCTGGTCTGGGAGGATCCCACATGCCGCGGGGCAACTAGGCCCCTGAGCCACAACTACTGAGCCTGCGCGTCTGGAGCCTGTGCTCCGCAACAAGAGAGGCCGCAACAGTGAGAGGCCTGCGCGCCGCGATGAAGAGTGGCCCCTGCTCGCCGCAACTAGAGGAAGCCCTTGCACAGTAACGAAGACCCAACACAGCCAAAACAAAAACAAACAAACAAACAAAAACCGCCTGCCAATGCAGGGGACACGGGGTCAAGCCCCGGTCTGGGAAGACCCCACATGCCACGGAGCAACTAAGCCCGTACGCCACAGCTACTGAGCCTGAGCTCTATAGCCCGCAAGCCACAACTACTGAAGCCTGCACGCCTAGAGGCCATGCTCCACAACAAGAGAAGCCACCGCAATGAGAAGCCCGTGCACCGCAGCGAAGAGCAGCCCCTGCTCGCCACAACTAGAGAAAGCCGCGCACAGCAACGAAGACCCGATGCAGCCAAAAATAAATAAATAAATAAATAAATAAACACAGCACCCTAAAGAACAGATACTGTATCATACCCCGTTCCTCATGGGAGACTGCGGAGGTAACTCGCCCAAAGTGCACAACTAGTCTGTGCGGAGCCACTGCTGGAACCTGCCTCTACCTGAACCCCAAAGTCCGCGCCCCAGAGACGTGGCGGAGAGCAGGGTCTTCCCTGCTGGGTCACGAGCTGGGACTAAGGTGGGATGGGGGGAGGGAAGGGAGCCATAATAAGGACAGTAGCGGTCCCATTTACCCATCACCTACTATGCAACGGGCCCTGGGCTAAGTGTGTTCGTTTATCATCTCGTGTGATGCTCACTACCACCACCTCCTGAGGCAGGCAGGATGGACGGCTCCGTTACAGCGATGAGGGAACAGGCCTGACGAGGTGCAAGTGACGTGCTCCAAGATCACTCAGCTGGTCAGCGGCAGGACTGGGACCTGAACCCAAGGGCTGCCCGACGCAGGGTCTGCTCTGCACCCAGGAAGAGGAGCCTAAAGGCCCAGCTGCCCACTGCCCCAGGGCACCGGCTTGCCAGCACTGCCCCAGGGTGTCAGCTTTCCCTGCCCGCCTGGTCAGGCCGCCCTGTGACAGCTGCCCAGCCCGGAGGAGATTAGTCAGCCGAACACACCGCCTGATGCAGAGTGTCACCCAGAAAACAAAAGGCCACAGTCACTGGGCGGGGTGGGGGTGGGGGTGTGGGTGCGGCAGTTGCTCTCTGGGTGGCAGTGAGGGCTGGACCCTGCCTGCTGCCCCAGACCCACGACAAGAGGCGCCGGGAGGACGAGATCGCCCGCACATCTGCCTCATGACACGGGGGCGACGTACAGGTGCTCCCCTACCGTGTTCGAGCCCACACACTGCCCTGGGGTCTCCTCAGGGGCCTGACGGTGCCGTCACTGCAAGCGGGGCGGGGCAGGCTAGGCCAGCCTGGCCTCGTGTGGCCATGTGTAAAGCCCCTCCCTCACGGGCCTCAGTCTCCTTGTTGGTCCAAGGGGGCAGTCAGCTGGCTGACCTGACACCTTATGACAAGCTCTCCTCTAAGGCACCCACTCCTCTACGCTCCCCCCAGGCCCCATGCTTCCTGCTCCTCCCGTCTCCATAGAAACCTCTGTCCTCTGGTCAGCAGTGGCCTGACTCCTGACTTCCTATCTGTGCTGAGGCTTCTCCTGGGTCTGCTCGGAAGCCCAGCCTGGTCTCAGGCCTGCCCCAGCCTTTCCTCTGCTTGGGCGTGGAGCTTCTCCCCACAGCACAGCTCCGAGCGGCAGCTTCTTGTCACCTCACGCTCCGTCACCTTCCACACACCACACGGTATCTGTGAAGGTCACCGGAGGACGCCCCGCGGGGCTCTGACACCAACAGCAGAGCCCAAATGGCTGCCCCTCAGCCTCCCGGCGGGGGACCTGGGGCAGCCCTGTCCCACCCGAAGGGGACAGAGGGGGAAAGGACTCACGGGCCCCGTCAACTGGCTGCTGGGAGCCTGGGGAGGACAAAGGATGCTACGGGGAGACACGCACAGTGGTGGCTGGCCATGCACCCCTGGTGAACAGCACCGAGGGGGGCTGCAGGTGGCCAAGCTAAGGCAGCTGCCGGGGGTGAGCAGACACGAGTGCCCCAGCTTCATCGGCGACTGGCTAGGAAGCACAGGACTCCTGGCCTCCCAGCCAGACTGTCTCACACCCTATGTTAGCTTCAAGTGGAAAAGCCCATGAGCCTTGGCATCCCGTATCTGCCATTGCTTTCTTGGGCTGACCAACTAACCTTTCCGAGTCTCAATTTTCTTATCTGCAAAATGGGGATGAAACAACCTAGTTTAGAAGGTTTGACATAAGGGAGATTCGGATGAGATAACGGTAGAAAGTACCTGGCGGCTGGCAGAGAGGAGGGGCAGGGCAGGGCCTACGCCTATAGCAGACACCAGGGCGTGTGCATAGTGCCACCTCCTGGGGTCTGTCTCTGCCCATGGTGGGGGTGGGAACCCGGAAAGGGAAGCTGGAGTTCCCAGGATGGCCACCCCCCACCCCCTGAGGAACAGAGCCTGGCAGCTAGAGCCACCTGGGTGTCTGCTCCTGCTGTGATGAACGCCCTCTGCCCCTGGCACCAGGCCTGGCCCCCGGAGACCCCTCTGCTTTCAGAGGTGCTCGCACAGGCCGCCCTGTGGGATTCGGCCAGAGTGCCCGTTCCACGCTGTGGATGGGCCCCTCACGCCCCTCTTCCTGGTGCAGGCTGGGAATGGTGCAATGTGGCCCCATTTCCAGCAGCCCCAGAGCCGGGGCCTGGAGCTGCTTCCCCAGGGTCTGCTGCTCAGAAGCCACCTCTGGCTGCTTTGCTCCCACGGCCCTGAGGCTGAGGTCGGAGGGGAGGAGACGGGGACGTCTGGAAAGGGGGCCTGCCTGGGGCTGGTGAGCCAGGTCTCTGTTCACTCACTAAAAGGATCCTGCCCAAACCAAACCAAACCAAACCAGAATGCACAGGTGGGGAGAGGTGGGCCAGGGCTGCACGGCAAAGGAGGCGACCAGGCCAGTCATGTTTACAACAGGGTACTGCCCTGGCTCGGGAACAGGAGCTCAGACAGGAGCTCGGTCGGCCTACGCTTTGCCGGTCCCTTTCCATCAGCTTCAGGAGCCTCGACTGGGGATGGTGGTGCCCGGCCCACCCTGATCCACCCCTCCCCAGGCCCACCCAGACAGACCCAAGAGGGAGGAAGCAGAAGGCAAGGAAGGGTTGAGGCGAGCCCCTTTGACCTGATCTGGAAGGCAAGGCGGCAGGCAGGAGGTGGGCCAGCGGGCGGGGGCTGGGGTCCCAGGGGGCAGGCGAGCCCCGGCTCTGGCTCCAGCTCACGGCCGGCCTCCGGCTGAGCAAGTCCTAGTTTGGGGAGTGAGCTGCTGTGGCTGCTCCCCTGCCCCCTCCCCCTCGCCACCCTCCTCCCCCACGCCTGAGACGGCCGTTATGAAAATAACCCGGTAAGCGACTGCACTTCCTCTCCCAGCAGTGCAAGCAGGCGGCAGTGGGCGGGCACACACACGCGCACGAGCCTCGCCTCCTGGCTTCTCTTCCCAAAGTCCCCAGAGGCCGGCTGAGCAACAGCTCAGTAGCCTCCCCTCCACGCGGCCCCTGGTACAGCTCAGCCCCTGCCTCAACTCCGGGAGGGTTGGGGGGAGAAGAGGCGGGTCACCCTACACCCTCTCGCACCCACTGGACAGGTTTTCCGGGGTCTGGGGAAAGCATCTGAGACAGCTAAGCACCAGCTTCAGACAAAATAACCACAAAAATAAGTATCTATGGAGTGTTTTACAACTTACTAATAAGCACTTTCACAAGCATTGCTGGACAGGAGGCTTGTAATTCCCCTGTGCAAGTGGCATTTCGCTCCCAGCTGAACCCCCAGGGCACCTGAGGCTCATGGAGGCCCGTGACTGCCCACAGCTCAGAAGTGGCTGAGCGGAGCCTCCTGATCCTGGGTTTCCCAGCCCTGCCAAGGGGGCCTGTCAGATCCAGAAGAAAGCCAGCCCATGTCACACCCATCCTGCCTAGAACGCCACCCCTCCGTTAACACTCCTAGCCCCTAGGATCTAGAGTGGCAGCTCTCAAACATCCTGGTCCCAGGACCCCCATACACTCTTAAAAATTATTGAAGCTCCCCAAATGGTTTTGTTTATGGGGGTTATAGCTATTAACATTGACCATATTAGAAACTAAAACTGAGAAATATTTAAAATGCTATCATTCATTTGTTGAAAAACAATAAACCCAGTAACTTAATATAAATAACATACTTTTATGAAAAATAAACTGTATCTTCTAAAACAAAAAAGTAGTGAGAAGGGTGGCATGTTTTAATTTTTGCAAATTTCTCATGTCTCGCTTAATAGAAGACAGCTAGATTCTAATATCTGCCTCTGCAGTCAATCTGTTGTGATATGTTGTTTCGGTTGAAGTACATGAAGAAAATTCTGCGTCACACTGACAATTCGTTAGAGAAGGAAGGAGTATTTTAATAGCCTTTTCACGCAATTATGGATATTCTTCTCTGCTACTACACCAAAATATGACAAGTGGTAGTTTCTTAAATGTTAGTGGCTACGTGGAATCTGAACTTTTCCCTGGTCTGTCTTGCATTCTGAATTTTGAAACATCAAGCATAGGTCATTGGAGAATATTGGTTTACTGAGTTAGGCAGATCTCCACACACTGGAACAAAGTTTCCAAAATTTTAATTTTCACTCAAATTTTAATCAATAGCAACAAATTTTATCAATAGCAACAAATACTGATACTGTTTTTGAAGTGACAAGCTCACTTCATTCATTTTTGAGAAAACGTCTGCTAAATATCCAAATCTGAAGAGTTCTGTCTGTCATTAGGTGTTCAAGTTTAAATGGTGTTCCTTAAAAAAAAAAAAAAAAAAAAAAGTGACGAGTAGGGCTCGCAACTCAGTCACAGAAGTGCTTTTTCAAGACAGTCATCATAGTTCGGTTTGCAGCAAAAGTGCCGTATGTATATTTCACATTTCTTCACACAGAACTTTTAAAAAAGTGTACTCAAGGATTTACGCTTTAAAAGATTAATATATTTACTGCATTTTTCTTGTTGTGAGTGTGAAGAATACAATGGCTACAAGTTTATGTTGGGGCCACTGCCTTTGTCTGTGCCGAGGCTCCAGCAGTTTTACCCACCATTGCTTTTATACAATGAGTACAAATATCAACACAGTGAGAAGGACACAAACTAGGGCAGCGCTGAAAGTATTATTACGAAAACAGTTTTGACCTCAACCATACCCTGAAAGGGTCAAGGGCAACCCCAGGACCATACTTCGGGAACCACTGATTCAGAATGAATTCTAAATCCTCTAGCCTAGCAAACGTGGTTTCTGCAATGTGGCACTAACTCAGCTTCCTATGCCTTGATACAACCCTTGGTGCTAACCAAGGCAACTTATTCTCCACCCCCTAATCTGGCTGAGCCCAAGCTCACTGCTGTGTCCTTGCACACGGCATACCTTCTGCCTGGAATACCGGCCTCCTTCCTCACCTCGTATCAAAATCCCACCCGCTCACAGCTGCCCCAGCCAAGAGTACCTCACTCCCACTGATGACTCCACACCACCCATCTGGCTCCTCTGCCATGGGACCCCTGGAAGTCCTGATTCTCTCAAATCCATATGCCTCGTTCCTCCCACCCACCAGACAAGCTCCTGGGGGGCCAGGGGCCAGATCTAGTGCAACTGGGCAGCCCAGCACGGTGTCTGGCAGTGAGTCCAGTGTTGACTGCTGATTGGCTGAGGAGGAAGGAACAGGGAATTCCATCGGGGAGGGACCAGAGCCATAAGGGGAAGAGAAGGGTTTCCTCCACCTCGGGTACCCCACCCGAGGGCTGACCACAAGGCCCAGGCTACTTCTCTTTGCTGGGCACAGGGGGATGGCAGCAGCCTTTGTTTTAGCAGTTGGCTTCCTCTCCTCTCCAGAGGACCCAGAGAGCGACAGCTGAGGTTCCTTTCCGGGCTGGGTGCCACTGCCCACTCCACGTCCTCCAAGGCTTTCCTTATGAAACCTGGCAACAGGGTTTGGTGACATGAAGTCACAGGTGAAGATGTGGGCAAGGAGGGGAGAGGAGCGGCTGCCTCAGATGCCGGGGGTGGGGGGGCCAGGCCAGGACCCAGCTCTGAGCTCCTTGCTGAAACATCCCCCGTCTCTCTCTCCTTCTATCCTGAGTCCCTGTCTCAGGGTCTGGCTCCTGGTAGGCCCTGGAGAAATGTTTGTGGAATTAATGACTGACTCATGCCTTTAGAGCCTCCCCTCCAAAGCATCCTCCCACTGCCACCAGAATTCATCCTAAAGTGTCCACGTATCCTTCAATGGCTCTCTACTGTCAAGGGAACAGAATGCAAAGACCTGGGCCTGGCAGTCAACAGGCTTCTCGGCCTCCTCTCCCGTCTCGCTTTCATACTTTTTACATTTTACTTGACAAATACATAACTCACTCTGTGCCAGACACCGTCCTAAGTGTTTTACAAATACTAACTCATTTCATTTCATAAAAAGTAATAGTAGTATTATCCCCACTTTACACATCAGAAAACCGAGGCACAAGGAGATTAAACAACTTGCCTGTGATCACGCAGCTAGTAAGTGGCAGAGCTGGGACTCCAGCCTAGGAGTCGGCTCCGGGTCTATGCTCTCAACCCCTCACTCTACCTCTAGATGCTTCTGCCAAGCAACACACAGGGGTCTCTTCCTGCCTGTGTGCGTGGCACCTGACAGTCTCTCTGCCTGGAACACCATTCTCTTCTTCTGCTCAGTGAACTCTCCTTCATCTTTTTCCTCTCATCTTTTCAGAGCTGGCTCAGATATCGGCTCTGCCGGAAAGTTCTCCCCAGCCTCCTCTCCCGCGCGCTACCTGCTCCCACGCTCAGGCCCTCTCTTGGTTGCTCTGGGCCATCAGCGCTGGTTTGCAGCTCGGTATCCCCCACCAGACCGTGCGCCCCTGGGGCCATGTGTTACTCGTAATTGCATCCCCAGGGTCTAGAAGCGCTGGATGTGGTTTGAAGAGTGAATGGAGGGAAAAGTGAATGGTCCAGGCTCAGTCTCAAGGATCACGCTGAGAGCAAAGGGCTTTGGGCCAGCGCAGTGACCCAGTGGCTGGCCAGTTCCGGAGGCCTTCCTGCCAGCCTTGGGTGGACAAGTTGCTGGTGTGGGCTGAGCTCCTGTGTCTCAGAGGCACATAGTGAAATCGATCCCTGATGGGAATGCTGATACGTCTCCCTCTGAGTCTCCCGACACCTTGTTGGGAGCGTTACGAAGCCCCTGCTGGCCCCCACGTCCCTCTTCTCTTGTGACTGGTCCCTCTTGTTGCCTTCTCCTGTGTCTGCAGCAGGCTCCCATTCCCCATCTGCCAGGAGCAGCATTCCCCCTTATCCCTCATTCAAAATTTAACTCCCCCTCTGACTCTTCTGACCAAGTTGCTCCCTCCTCCATCTACTAGAAGATCTTCTTAGAATCAGCTGTCAGCCCCCAGGGCCCCACTCGGCCTCCCAGGCTTCATGCACTCCACACAGGGTTTTTTTTTTTTTTTTTTTCCCTGCCTCGAAGACAGAAAATGTGCCTCCAATCTTCCTGAGAGGTCACAGGGGTCAAAGGGGCTTTCCGAGGATCTGGACTCAAAGGTCCAGAGGTGTCCTGCCTCTGACCGGCTACGCAACCTCACCTCAAGCTGAGTCTCTTACCCTGGCTGGGCCTCAATTTCCTCATCGGATTAATGGGGATAATACCACCTTGTCTTCCTCATGGGATATTGCAGGCTTGAAAGAGAAAGTGTTCATGGTAACCCATTCCTCAGTTTACCAAAACTTTAAAGACAGAAAAATAACTCCAGAGGCCTAAAAATTAGGAAAACCACTTTAGTGCACAATTTGGCTACAACTATCTAAGCTGAAGATACACTGCTCTGTAACCAAGCACTGGTGGACAGAACACACAAGGAGCCGTGTCCCAGCACAGTCCCTGAAGGATTACTTGCAATGGCAAAAAAACTACCAACAACCTAAATGTCTGTCAACAGTTACAAAAAGGAATGGTATATGGCAGTTAAAATGGCTTCACACTAGTGCTCATGTCTCAAGACAGTTAAATCTCTAAAACAACATGGAGGGAAAAACCTAAATTCAGAATACATACAATACACCATTTAACTCAAGGGCAAAGCCGTACAAAACAGTACTATGTGTTACTATGGATGCATACATACATAGGAAAAAAAAATCTTAAAACAGGCACGAGAATATAAACACCCAAATCAGGATTGTCGTTTCTTCTGGGGAGGGAGACAAGGAGGCCTCCATCTCTGTCTAAGGCAAATATGGCATAATGGTAAGATCTGACCAAGCTAAGTGGTAGGTGTTAACGTTTTTCTGTATACTTTCCTCATGGCAAATACTTAATGCTTTTCAAAAGATTTTTAAGTATTAAAAAAAAAAAAAAGGCCCCCAGAGGGAGAACAGCTTCCGGGGGTTGCCCTGGGTCTTCCATGGGTGGAGTTCAGCAGTGGCATGGAGCCCCAAGTATTCCTTACACTGTCTCCTGGTAGGAACCCCATATCCGTGGAGCCGGAAGGAAGGTCTCACCCGAAAGGATGCCTTTCAGAGGAGGGCGAGTGGCTGACAGGTTGTGTCAGTGGGGTGTCTGCGTGGGCTAGGGCCCCCTTTCACAACCACCCCCGCCCCAGTAAAATGTCAGCAAGCTGGGGAAGGGGGGCGGAGAGACAGGCAAGCTGTTAACCCGCGAGATGCTGCGGCGTGGGCGGTGCAGGCCCAGGCTCCTAGACAGCTATTTTGGTTCAGCCCTGGCAGGGGAGAGGCCTCTATGTGGGAGCTCTGAACTGGCGCTAGGCCAGGTGCAAGCGGCGGGGAGGTCTCTACAGTGGAGGGAGAGAGCTGGGGGGGGGCCCTCCCGGGGGGGGCCCTCCCTCTCTCTTCAGACCTCTCACCGTGAGGCCCGGTGCGCTGTGCTCTCCTCCTCAACACCTCCCCCCAGGCCACAGGCCACCCACCGACTCCAGGGTGGTATCTGGAGCTCCTGGGAACACGTCCCTCGAGTCATCTGCTCCCTGCACTTTGAAAGCAAGATGAAAGGTCCCAGACTTGCCCCTCCGCTCCAGATCCAGCCAGGGAGCCACATGACACCCTCCTTACAACCCGAGTCTCCCTACCCAAGGGTCTCCCCACCCCCCGACCCCGCTCAGCCTTGCTCCCCGTGAGGCTAGGATCCTGGTGGCGGTCCTCCCTTGGGGTTGGGGCACAGATCATTTCAAGGGCCTCACTCTACTCCCACACAAGACAAAGATCTCTCAGTTTCAAGGGGTTCAAACACTTAAACCCCTTCTTAGGCTCTACCAGCTTGGTGATGGGAAAATAGAAGAATAGAAGGAGTGCTAGTAAGTAGGGCAGCCTGGTGTTATGAAAAGATACTTGGGTTTGGGCTCCAGCGTAAGCTGCATGATCCTGGGCCAGGCCCCTGACCTCGCTGAGCCTTGGTGTCTCATCTGTAAAACGGGAATAAAATCAACTACAAGGTTGTTCAGAGGAGTACATGAAACTGATGGATGTACAAGCGTCTGGCAACCGTTAACGGCCAGAGAAAGGAGAGCTGGCACATCCCCTGCATCCAATGAGTGTAAGAGGGGTGGCAGGTGGGAGAGCTCATCTCTTCGGCCTCTCCCTGGGCCACAGAGCCCTTGGGCTCATCAAACCTGCTCTGCACCGCCGAACCATGCCTCTGGTGTCTCAGCTGAGGAGGGGGGCAGACGAGGAAAGACGGCAGAATGACAGCTCCTCAAGGGCATCTGGTCACTGCTCTGGCCTGCCCTCTTCCACCTGAAGCTGCCTTCCAAGACTCCCACCTGTGACTGGAGTGCCAGGCAGGCCCGGTGCTGAGAACCGTGGGGTGGGAAGCCACACGGCAGCCCTATGTGAGGATGATATCCTAAGGGCATCAGGGGCTCCCACACATGAAGCACAGAGGAAGCAGTTCAGGGGGGCAAGAAATGAGTGCCTGGCATCACCCAGAGGTGCACCCTGCTAATCTCGCCCAGGAGTGAGGGGAGACGGTGAGCCTGGATGCAGGTGCAGGGCTTGCCCCCTCCTGCCCACGCTGCCCGGCCCCCCATGCCGACCTAGAGAATTACTCAGGTGGCGGCAGGGGGGAGGGGAGGCGGAGGGCAGGTCGGAAGGTGCCGGATGAGGATTTCTCAGAAAGCAGGGGAGCCTTTGGGGTCCTGTGATGTGGTACAAACTGACACGCTCCTGGAGTTAGGGGACTGGCACTGAAGTCCCAGATAACCCCTAGTGAGCTGTGAGACCTCAGCCCAGTCAAGGTCAATGCGCTGGACCTCAGTCTTCAGAGAGGGGGAGGGGTCGGGCCAGCTGATGTGGAAGCTCACGCCCAGCCTGCCTTCTGCCGCAGCCAGAGCATCAGGTAGCTCAGCAGCGGGGGTCTGTGCGGGTCCACTCACAGCAGGCCTGTGGTACAAGTGGACGGACGGCAGCAAAGGGACTCTCCCCTCTCACGGCCCCACCGTGGCAGCTGTCGCCCCCTTGTGTCGCTCTAGCGACGCTGCAGGGCCAGTTTCCAGTCAGCTCCTGGACCTGGAAACTCTCTCGCCTTTGTCGGGGGACAGGGACCCAACCTCTGCTTCTCCTAGGGACCAGCACAGGCCAAGCCTCGGGGCCAGCATGCCCACTCGGCTCCCCCTCTGCTCGGGGGGTGACTGGTGAATTCTGGAGAGGGCTCTAGGAAGCAGCAGAGGCAGGCCTGTTTCTCCTTCTCCCAGGGCCACTCAGTCCTTCCTCTGTCCTTGCCTGGGAGGACACCCACTCTCGTGCTCTCATTTGCCAAGTGAGAGTCCCGGGCGGCTCCGCATCCTGAGACTTGACCTTTTCGGAGGACGGCACAGAGAAAAAATGACGAGCTGCCCGCCCCCTCCCCTGGCCTGTAAGCCAGAGCCGCTGGCGGGTGTGCGGCAGCAGAGGGAAGACCGCAGGCTCCCAACCCAGGTCCAGGCCTGGCTGGCTCCACGCTGGCACACGATGTCGCGTGGGGAACAGGCCGAGCGAGGTGAGCCGATGCACGGCTCAGTCACCGAGGCCCCTTTTTCTTCCCAAACCTGCGGGAACCCAGGGACTCTGGCTTACACCCGCCTCCCTTGGCCACCTGGGCAGCTCCCAGAATTAGCCTGAGCAAGACAAACCACTCCAAGAGGAACCTTTTGCTCCCAGACATCCCGGCACCACAGCCCAGATTCTTGCCTCCGAACGTGAGGCATCCCTCAATACACCCCTTCCCGATCGTTGCGAACTCAACCCAAACCGGCGCTGTTTCTGCTCAGGCTGCCCGGCGGGCACGCTCTGCCATCCCGGACTTCAGGACCACGCTCACTTGGCCCCGCGTGGCATCACCTCTAAATGGGACCTATTGTCTCAAACTTGTCCCACAGGTGCGTTTTCTGCCCTCTAGGAATGAATGACTTTAAGCACGAATGAAGGGCAGGGGTGGCAGGCTCCCAGGGGCTCTGCAGGCTGAGGTGCCTTCCGCCTAGATGTGTGAAGTGTCAGGTAATTTCTGATGCCCCTGGGGTGCAAAACCAGTTAATCCACAAGCTGCGTGACCTGCCCGGGTCAGGCTGCTTGGACAGGGCCAGAGGATGAGGGGGTCCTCTTCAGGTGGGCCCTGGAAGAGGAGGAGGAGGCAGTCATCTTCCCTCCCGCTTCTGACTGACCACCCCTCCAGGCCAACAGAATCTGAACGGTAAGGACAGAGGAAACCCAGATGCCCTGGGGAGGGCAGAACCTACACCTCCTCATGTGGGAGTGGCTGATGCTTCCCAGCGAGGACAGGCGAGGTGGAATGGAGCTGGGCAGGAGCATGGCTCAGCCATGTGCCTTACTGGGCTACATAAAAACGGGGAGATGGCAAACTGCTCCCCAGAGTCCAGAGGGTGAGCCAGATGTGGGAGGCTGCAGTGGGCTTTAAGAAAAAGCCTCTTTAAGGAAGATGCTGAAGAGGCTGCCATTCACAGACCGTTCTACCAGACCAGGAATGGCAAACATGTGGCCCATGTACCATCACTACACCTCCCAAGCCCACAGCAGAGAGTGCTAGTCGATTCTAGAACTCTACCACTGAGCCGAGATCCGAATGCAGAAGTCTCAATAGAGCTTCCGCAGCCACCACCAATCTATTTGTTATCCTCCCTTCCAGCCACTGTCTGTTCGCCTTGCAGGTCCCTCAGCCCCAAGGCCTGAAGTGTGTATGGCTGGGGGGGGGGGGCGGCGGGGGATATTCAGAGGGTGGATGCCCAATGAGCAGCAAGAGCCGGACTGAGAATGGGCTTGGAGCCTGGGGAAAGACGGAGGGCTAGGTTCAGTGGGGGCACTGGGGAGTTTTGAGGCTGGCAACTCGCAAAGGTGGCAGGACCAAGTAAACAGCGTTAAAGGGACGGTGCCAAGGCGGTGCACTGTCCCCCCAGCCTCCAGTCAAAGCAAGAGGAGGCAGGTCAGCCCCGTGGACATCTGATTCTCCAAACGCCCAGGCTTGTCAGGGGGAAGTCTTTACCCCACTGCCCTTTCCCTGACTCTACTGGGTTTTCCAAAGGCATTCATTTCTGTGTGCCCCAATGCCCCAGCACAATGCAACTATGCAGGGGAGACTCCTTACACTCTCCCGGAGGTGCTGTTTGATTTTCTTCTCATTAAGGCATCCTGTCAGATCACTTACCATCCCCAGAGTGAATGTAATACTGTGGTTCTCAAACTTGAGACCTTAGAAACACTTGGGAAGCTTTATAAAATGCCCCAGCTCCGGGACTTCCCTGGTGGCGCAGTGGTAAAGAATCTGCCTGCCAGTGCAGGGGACATGGGTTCGAGCCCTGGTCTGGGAAGATCCCACATGTTGCGGAGCAACTAAGCCCGTGCACCACAACTACTGAGCCTGAGCTCTAGAGCCCGCAAGCCACAACTACTGAGCCTGCGTGCCACAACTACTGAAGCCCGCGTGCCTAGAGCCCGTGCTCTGCAACAAGAGAAGCCACCGCAATGAGAAGCCTGTGCACCGCAAAGAAGAGTAGCTCCGGCTCGCCGCAACTAGAGAAAGCCTGCATGCAGCAACGAAGACCCAACGCAGCCAAAAATAAATTAAAAAAAAAAATGCCCAGCCCCATCTCCAGACCTGATGAGTCAGACATGCCAAGGGTAAGATCTAGGAATCTGTAGTTCCTAAAGCACCCGAGGTCACTGTGATGTTCTGTTTGGGAACCTGGTATAGAGAGAAGGATGTGGGTTTTGGAATCAGACTAGAGTTCAAACTCTATCGCTGCCTCTTACTTGCTAGGTGACTCTGGGCAAACTACTCATCTCTTTGAGCCTGTGTTCTTCTCGTCTATAAAAATGGAGAAATAACATCTGTCCTGATTATTTTAGAGAATTATGTAAAGGTACTTGCTGTTCTCTTACTTCTTATCCTTCCTCCTGAATGTGTCTGAGGTTCACTGCTACATGCACAGACCTGTGCCCTTCACAAGGGGCAACAGCCAGAGGTCAGAAGAGCCCAACACTTGGTACCCTGTGGGCAGGGACAGGAAGCCTCTGGCGGAGCCCCCCCCTCCCCCTCACAAGCCTGTGAACACTGGAGGCTACATCCTGCAGAGCTGGGTGTAAACTGCTCCGGCATGCAGGGCTGTGGGTGACAAAACAGAGGTACGAGAAGCTTTGTTCCCTGCCCCGTTTTATGTGGCACTGAAGCCTGCCTGGTTTCACAAGGGCCTACAGAGCTCCATCTGCCAGTGTGAGGATCCAGATCTTTGTGCATGGCAACACAGTGCAGGCACAAAGAGCAGGGCCCTGCTTAGGGCAGGGCAGGCAGAGGGCACAGGGCAGCATTACAGGGATGCCAACTTGTACAGCAAAAAACTACCCATGTTATTCGTGGGTGAGGTCAACCCTGGGAAGGGACAGGGCAAAGCTCGAGGGGGCCAATTGCCATGAAGCCTGGACAACTGAAGAAAAGTGAGAGGGAGGCCCTGGGCAGACTCCAAGTGGTCAGAGTCCAGTCTAAGTTGGCTCTGGGGTCCTGAGCTGATTGGCTGCAAGCTCCATGGCCACTGTAGAAGGACAGGGTAAGTCAGGCAGAAGCCCAGGGAGCCAGGTGGAGTCCTCATGGGGCTCCATCTCCCCTCACCTTCCACCAGAGCTGCACTGGCAGGAAGCGGCTCCCAGCCAACACCAGCACACATGCCACGGGTTGCCTGCACTCAGTCTTTCCACACCCTCCCCACAGTTCCTCACCAGAGTCCTGGTCAAAGCCCTGTCACAGGCACAAGATGGTGACATCTGGCGTGCTGGGGGAGAGGCCAAGATAGAGCTTTAAGAGTCAGCACCCCATCCCTTTCCCAGCAGGGCTAGACGGGGGTAGGGGGAGATATGTCTACTGCCTAGCAGAGCAGAGGTTGAGGTCTCCCTGCTAATTAAGAGCATTGTAAAACAGGTGGCCAGGAACTCCCAACCCCAAGGAGAAGCTGAAAATGCTGAGCGATTAAGTCTGTGACCAGTGCTCCGGGACAGGCATGGGTCGTAACAGTAGTATCAATCAGGCCATGTTCTGCGGATGTCACGCAGCGGTGGTAAGCAACCCGGCCAAACCGAGGACCAGAGTGGCGACGTGACCGCCCACCTCCCAGGGTCCAGGAGTCTCAGAGGCGGCCCTGTTCCATCAGTGCCAAGAAGGGGATCGTGACCAGTCATGGGGGCCCTACCTGCTGGTGCCAGGGGGTTAGGTGATTCTGTCTCCCTGCTGGAGAGTTGGAAGCCGCCCCTGCCTCGGTACCACAGAGGAGGCGCGCTAAGCTGCCGGTGCCAGGGAATGACCCCCACTCGGTGCCAGTGCCCGGATGCTGGGGGATGACCCCCCACGCAGAGCCAACGCCAAGACAACCCGGATCGCCGGTGCCCGGGAACACCCCGCTCGGTGTCAGTACCAGGTGGCCGAGGTATGCCTCCCGCCGCCGCCGCCGCGCTCACCTGTGCCCGAAGAGACGCAGCCCTGGGAAACGCCGCTTGCTGAGACGCCGGGGCGCCTTGTCCGGTTCGGGACCGGCGTCGCGCTCGCAGCCGCTGGACGAGGCAGAGGCCGACTCGGAGTCGCTACTCCGGGCCTCGGGGCTGCCGTCCCGCGGCTCCATCCGGCCCTAGCCCCGGCCGGCGGCGGGCCCGCGGAAGACGCCCATGCCGGGCCGGCGGCCGGGGCTTAGCAAGCCGGCTCCTCGCCTCCCGCCGCGGCCATGGCGCGCGCTCGCTCCGCCCGCCCCGCGCCGCGCGCCCCCGCGCTCCACGCCCAGGTGCTGGGAAAGCAGCCGCAGTCGCCGCTCCAGGAAGTGCCGCCAGCTGCGGCCGCAGGACCCCGCATAGCTGGCCGGGCCGCTGCCTGCCCGCCGCCGAGCACGCCCCCTCGGCTACGCGGTGGCACCGGCCCGCCGCGCCCTCTGCCGGCCGCCGGCCGAGCCGCAACCCGCCTGGGCCGCCAGAGGGGGCGGGGTCGAGAGGGGCGGGGGCAACGGAGCCCCGCCCACAAACCCCAGCTGGTCCGCCTCCTGGATCAGAATAGAATCTCCAGCCCGACACAGCTCCCCTGCGCGCACCCAGGCACACGCAACTTTTTTTTTCTCCCTCTTAGCCCCGTCTCCCCGCACCAAACAACCTACATACTCACAAGTGAACACTCGCGAGGGTGGCTATCACCACCTCCCCTCCCACATCTACAAGGAATAGACACCTCTCTCGCACACCCTGTGCCCGTCACAGCCACTCACACAATCTCCACTCCTACCCGCTTCGCTCTCCCAAATCACGCCCTCGGGAACAAAAGTCACACAATGCTCCCCATACGCACAGAACAGACACGCCTCTCACACAATTATGCTCACTCATTACACAAACTAACACTTCCCACAACAGCCTCTCACACTCAGGAATGTATACCAGGACCAAAATCACTTAGTGACCCTCACACACACCAACAACACGTTTCTCATTCAAATTCATCTTTCTAAATCCAAAGCTGTTTCTAATCCTTTCACACTCCTAACACATAGCACTCTTCCAACACAATATCCAACGGAACCTGTAAATCTCTTGCACTACAGGAATCACCTGCACACCTCTTACATACTCATAAATACATACACAAAAGCAAGGACCACACTCTCATTCCCCAACATCCATGCCCTCAGTAAATATATACGTCTTTCTCCTATACCCAAATGTAACCCAGGACAACGGTTACATGTTGCCACATCCCTCTTACATATACCTCATCCACCCAGAAATATACCTCGCAGCCACACACAAACACACCCCCATGGGCAGCAAAGGTTGTCCCCCTCAAGAGATGAGGACAGCAAGTGGAACCAGAGCAGTCGCCTGTGGGGGCACAGCCAGTACACATGCTTAATCTTAGCCTTCTGCAAGCTCAGGCCCCACCACACCGCCCCAGCAATTCAAACATCAGAGCCCCTCTCACCCTGCCAAGAACCCCTTTGCCCTTTTCTGCGCCTCTGCAGGGCCACTGGACACAGGGAGGGGTGTAACCCCACTTCTGTCACTCCCCCAACCCCAGATAAAAGACTTAGGGAGGGATTGAGGGCCAGAGGTCCCTGTGCTCATTCTCCGGCCACCCAAGTACCTACTGTGACTGGGGGGCCTCAGCTGGGATCTGTGGCACGTCCCAGGAGCGGTAGCGCCACATCTGCCTCAGTGCCCCGGGCTGCTCTCCTTCTTCTGTCTCCAGAACCTCCGCGGGGCCCAGAGCTGCAGCCTCATCGCAGCCTCCCCCGGTACTGTGGCCGGCCCCCAGTGTGCTCATCCTGCCCGGCGACTCTCTTCCTCTTTCGGCACTTCCTGACCAGGGGGCCCTGCGAGAGGCCGGCCGGCTGCCCCGTCGAGGACCGTAGGCCTCGTAGGCGCCTTCCGCTGGCCAGGGCAGGAGGCTGGCTGGGAAGAGGAGTTGCCCCGGAGGGCAAGAGGCAGGTGAGGACAAGCCCAGCCCAGCAGCCAGGAGACAGCACCAAGTCAGAGGCTGCCAGGCAGCCAGCAGGCCTGCCCAGGCTGGAATCTGAACCTGGGCCCCAGTCTGGCCTTCCTCTCCACCTAACTGCTCCGATCTTCACCTCTTGGTCCTGCTGAGGTCTCCTGCTTCCTCACAACCTCTGGGTGCACTGGGACCGTGCCCAGCCCACACACAGCTCTCTCTCCTCTCAGCTCTGTGAGCACCACACCGTCTAACACACGGACAGTGGCGGAGTGGAGAGAGTAACCAGAATGGAGCTAGAAGATGTGGGCGCACGTCCTGTTTCTGCCACTTACCAGCTGTGCACCCTGGATCAGGTCAGAGAGGTTTACCTCTCCAGGTCACCTGAAATCCTTTTTGGAATAAGGTAGGCTATAAACAGATAAACTGGTGAACATGTGTGTCAGGGAGCCTTTCTGAGCCTCAGTTTTCTCATCTGTAACATGGAAGGGGGCAATAGTAATAATTGAGCTTGTGGAGTTTTAGGAGGATTAAATGAGAGGCGAAAGGGTTTACAAATGAATTCATTCAATAAATATTTATTGAGTGCCTTCTATCTGTGCATCAGGTACTGTATCAGACTAGTAGCAGTGTTCAAGGAACCAGCACTCTAACATTATGTTGCTTAGATTCTATTCTAAACAAATAATATATGAAATAATGTACGGTAATGAGATGAGATGAGCTATAGAGAAAAATAAAGCCAAGACGAAGGGGGCAGAGGATGATGACAGCAATGTTACTTAGGTAGGGGGACTGGGGAAGGCCTCCTGAGGTGACATGTGAGAACAAACCCGAATGAATTGAGAGAGCAAATTATGTGACAATCTGGGAGAACAGCAGTCCAGGTGGAAGAACAGTAAGAGCAAAGGCCCTTTGAGTAGGAATGTACTTGATGAGTCTAAAGAATAGCAAAAAGGCCACACTGGGTGGACTTTGAGGCCATCATGAGGATTTGGTAAATAAATAGTAAGGCATACACTCGCTCTTTATTATTAGGGTTGGTTCTGGGATGGAAATCATACCTTCCTTAAGCACTCTTTAATCATGCTGCTCTATAATTAGTTCTTTAGCTCTGGATGTGTTTGTTACCCCAGAAAGATTGTACATTTCTCGAGGACAGAAAGGGTGTCAGTTCAGTTCAGTTCAATAAACGTTTACACTACAGAACCTGCAGACACAGGAATGTACACGATGCCATCCCAGCCCTTAGAAACCTCCATCTGGTGCTGTAATCTCCTTTGTGTCCCTCATGACTGGAACATAATATTTCTCAATAACTATTTGCTTAATAAATCATGCTATGTCATGACTAATTGATACTTGGTAATAGTAAAAAATAGCTAATAGTTCTTGGACATTTCTGTGCCAGAAACCTTTGAATTCTTGTGACAATCCTATGACATAGATCTTGTTATTTTCCTCCTTTTACAGATGGAGAAACTGAGGCACAGAGCAGCTAAGCTCATTTGTCCAAGGTTACCGAGCCTGTAAATGGTAGAAATAAGAATTTCACCCCAGAGTCTGTGCCCATAAATAAGGCATCCTATTGCCCCTCTAGGATTGGGGACATAGCCAGGTGACGCCGCTGAAGCTTGGCAGCCCCTTTCCCAGTGGCTCTCCCTCCAGCCCATCACCCTGCCTCAAGGCAGGTCCTGTGTGCTGTGGCCCAGCAGAGACTCTGCCAGCCAGGCCAAGGTCTGTTCTAGAAGGAGGCTGTTGCAGGGCCCCGTCCTCCTCTCCCAGGGATTCTGCAAGTAGCTTGAACAGTTAAACAGAGGAAATGGGGCTGGGCTTGTTTTCAGTCTGAGGCTTCTGGCAGCCCTGGAGTAGCAGGGAGCAGGAAATGTGACGCCTGGAGGGGAAGCTGGGCAGGCTGGAGGCTCTGAGAGGCAGAGCAGTCCTAGCTGTGGGACCACGGTCCCCCTGGGCTTGTACTCACTGAAGCTGTCAGTACTTTGCAGGTGGGGTGGGGAGGACAAGGCTGGAAGGGACAGGTGCACAGGGCTGGGGAGGATGCCCTCGGCAGTTCCTAGGACAACGTGTGCCAGCACTGGGGAGCTGGGGACCCCTCAGAATCCACCCAGATACACACAGGAAGAGGAATCTGGGTAAGAAAATTATTCTGGGCTTTTTTGAGGCCCCAGAGGGTGAGGTGTTCTACTTTCTGTGGCCTGGATGAGCAAGTGGGAGCTGGGGAAAAGAAATGTACCAGGGCACCAAACACTTAACCCACGATCTGGACAGCCACTGCTCTCACAACCAGCCAAGCCAACCTCCTTGGCCTGACCTTCAAGACTCCTTGTGTTCTGGTTCCTTTCTTTTTTGCCTCTTCGTCCAAGCTTTCCCTGCAGAGATTTTCTCTCGGCTCACACCATGCTGGTGCCTGCCTCACAGTAAGTACTCAATAAACATTTCTTCCCTCTTTCTTCACACTTCTTTTAACATGCTGCCTCACCCCTGCCATTTCATTCTGCTTATGCTGCTCTCCTTGCCCTGTCTGCCCATAAAGCTTGGCCAATCAAAATCTCCATCTTTCAAAACCCCAGCCCAAAGAGCAAAAGTGGGAAGGTGGAAAGAGTTGGTACAAACCCCAGCCCTTGCTGTGTGATGCTGGGCAAATCACTTAACATCTCTGGGTTGGGTCAGATGATTTCTAAGATCTCGTCTAGCTCTGACAGTTTCATTTGAATCTCCTTCCCTGATCTCCAGGTTTTCACTCACTCATTCATTCATATGACAAATATTTTATAAATATCAATACCTACTAAGTGTCAAATGCTGCTCCAGAGCCAGCACTCCCATCCCACTGATGTGTCTCTGACACTCACCTTTGTTCCCCCCAAATATTCCTCTATTATGTGACCTTTTATGCGTATTAGCCTTGTCTCCTTACAAGATTCTTGAACCCAGTGTAGCTCCTAGCTCTGTGCTGGGTGCACAGTATGTGCTTAGTAACTTCGTATGGAAGTCGAAATGAGCTGAATATAGCTGTCCAACAAGCGGAGCAGAGGGAGGGGGGCTGGCTTCCCGTTTGCATGAGTGGCTGTGGTGAGACATGAGGGACTTCTGGAGCCCATGTCCCTTCACAGCAGCTAAGCTAAGCCTGTGATCCAGGTACCTGCTGGGAGCCCTTGGGAGCAACCTAGAGCCTAAAAGCACCTGCTGATCTTGGCCCCTGCCCAGGTTCTGGGCCTTTACCCCCACAGAGGAGACAGATGTACCTGAGCTGGGTTGCAGGTGCTGCTGGCTAGTGACAGATGGAAATTTGATTAGGCTCCTTCTGGGTAGCCTCATTAAAGTCACGTGTGGGAGGAAATCTGGAGGAGGGGCTGGGGACCCTTTCCCACTGGGGCAAGAGAGCTGTGGGTAGAGCACAGGCAGCTCCGCAGTCAAGCGTGGTCCCTCAAACCATGATCGCTCTTGGAAACTGCCTTTGGCACCTTCCAGGTCCCCAGGCTGGAGGGGAGAGGAGCTTGGGTGTCTGCCCCCTTGCTCGGGGTCAGCTAGATCTGCCCTGAGGAGCTTCCTGCTGCTTCCGGCCTGGACTGCAGCACCAAGCTCCCAGGGCAAGATCAGCAGGTCTCCTGCCCTTCAAGCCTCCCATCCCCATCTGTTGGATCACAAGCCCTGATTGCAGAACCACCTTCCAGCCCTCACACCCCTTTGCTATTACCCCTCCGAGGGATATGTGCACTTAGTACAGAGCCAAAAGAAGAGAGCCTTAAGAATGAACGTCCAGACCCTTGAAAGCCTGACAACGGGTGTGGAGTGAAGCTGATCTGAGTCTGGATCCTGGCTCTACCAGTTACTGACTGGGATCTTAGCAAATTGCTTAACTTCTCTGAGGCTCAGTTTCTCATCTATAAGGTGCTGCCCAGTGATCCTCAAATCCCCCCCTACTCTATGAGTCCAGATGAGTCTTCCTTCCCCAAATGCCTGTAGGCCAAGAACACTGGTTAAGCACAGTGGGGCCCAGCAGAAACCAGATCTGTTCCCGGTGCCTTCCCTACCCACTTTGTGCATCCTTAAAGACAGGTCTTCCTTAGCCTGTGCTAACCCTTGTCCTTGGGACCTGGATCCTTGGGGGCTTCTCTGTATGCCCTGCTCTGAAATGGCACCAACTGAAGCAAAGATGAGACTCCAACCCAGGCTTCCTGATGTCTTTTTAGCAGCACAGCAGAGAAGAACCTGTTCAAGTGCTTCTGCTGGAACTGGTCCTCCCAGCTCCCCTCCAAAAGGCCCAAAGGACTTATGTCCCCTGGTGCGGGAGGTGCGGGGCATGTGATACTGAGGGGGCTTGTCTCAAGCGCCCTGGGCTAAAATAGGCTCAGATAAGACCCTCCTCCTGGAATCCCAACCCTACAACATAAGCCTGGCCCCACCTCTAGGCACAGCCTTCCTGGCCTTTGACTCACGAGTCAGCAAGAACCTTGGGTCCCTGAGGGGAGGAAGGAGTTCCGGGCTGGGCCTGGGCCCGCGCCCTTCCCAAAGGAAGGAGAACGATAGACCCCCAGCTTCCGGCTTCCTCTGGCAGCGGGCCCCCTCCTCCAGCTCCAGCTCCGCTCTCTGCCCCCGGTTTTTGCATTTCAAATTCAGGACAGAATGTGATCTCTTGCAGCTCTTTGCTTTATCCCGTTGCTATTTAAATTACAAATCGGCCCCATCTCCCTGTCACTCTTTGGTTATTTTTAGCTTCTGGTAAATAGCAGCAGGGAGAGTTGGATCAGGTGCCCCTCCCTCGAGGAGCTTGGTACCCACAGTCCCATGCCCACAGTAGGGGGCACCCTCCCCTGCCAGCTGGCACCCTCAGTCGCTTCCCCCCAGCCCCTCCGTGGGGGTGGAGGGGGCAGGGGGAGGATTGCAGCCTGGGACGTGCACACAGGCTCAGCCCTTGCTCTTACCCTTTGTTAAACTCTGCCACTCCCAGGTCTCATCAGCCATCCACCACTCAGGGCACACCTCGTTCAGGGGCCTTGCTGAACCTCTCCCCAGCCCCAACCCACAAGAAGGTCCAGCTATAGAGGGCAGAAGATCTAACTTGTGTCTCACCCACACTACAAGTCAGGAACTTTACATCTCTTATCTTCTTTCATCTTGCCAGCCACCTGTTGTACAGGTAGTATTGTTCCCATTTTCCATAGAGGAAATGGGGTCAGAGGTGAAAGTGATTCACCCAGCTAGGAAGGGGCAGAGCTGGAATTCGAACCCAGGTTTCTCTGACCCTGAGGACTGCATGCATGTGCACTGCACTGCCTCTCTCAGTGCAATGCATGTGCCACTTTGCCCAATGCCCGTGTTAATTCCTAATGCCCACCATCAGCTGTCTTTCCCATGTGTTTGTCCCATCCTATCTGCTGGATCAGGGGTTGGCAAACTATGGCCAATGGGCTACATCTGGCCTGCTGCCTGATTTTGTATGGCTGTGAGCTAAGAATGGTCTTTACAAATTTAAATGGTTGGAAAAAAGCAAAAGAATATTTGTGACAGTAGAAATGATATGAAATTTAAAGTTCAGTGTCTATAAATAAAGTACTGGAGTCCAGTCATGCTCATTGGTTTCCATATTGTCTGTGGCTGCTTTTGCACACTGCGAAGGCAGAGCAGAGTGACAGAGACCGTGTGACCTGCAAAGCTGGAAATATTTACTGTCTGGCCCTGGACCGAATCATACTTTTGTTGAGAGAAGAATGTTATCTAATGCTTCCATCTCATACAGTGTCTGGCCCAGGGTCAGAGCTGCAGACAGAGATGCTGATCCTCCTTCAAGGTCCCTCTAGGGCCACAAAAGCACCCAGGACAGGGAAGCCCCCTACCAGCCACACCCCAGTGATCCAGCTCACATTTTACCCTTGCTCTCTCTCCTCCAGCTTCTCCACAGGTGAAGTCAGTGGTTTCTGAACCTACTTGACTATCAAAATTAACCTGGGGAGGTTTTTAAAAGTTGGCATGCCCAGGCCCAATCCCAGACTCTCTGTAACAGGATCTCCAGGAAGGGCTTTAGAAATGATTTTAAAAGAGATGCTCAGCTGATCTGGTTTGGGAACCACTGAGCTTATCTCCAGAGGTTCAAGTTCTGCATCTTCTGACTGCTCCTTTCAGACCGAATCCAGTGTCCCTTGTACCCTGGCTTCTCCCAGGCTGGAGGCCACCCTCCAGTGGTCTCTTGAGCCCAACCCTGAGCATTTAGGACTTCCTTGAGTGTCTGGGAGTTTTCCTCAGGCCCAGATGCAGACACAAGATGTCCTCCCACTTCCCTCTCCCTGAGAGTTTCCACTGGCAGAGACCTGCCATCTCTCCATCCCCCTAAAACAGCTGCCAGGGCTGCTTGCAGCCCACACCAGAGCTGTGGGGTAAAGGGAACCTATTTCCCAGAAACCTCCACGTCCCTAAAAGCTCCTACTGTGCTGCTGAAAACCCCCATCCTCACTTACGTCAGAGGCAGCCAGGCCCCAATCCCGCTTCTGCTGCCACCCCTCGCCCTTGGATTTTTTTGCCCCCGCATTTCTGCCTAAAAGCCTTTTCTCTCTGTGAATGGCTTTCAACTGCTTTTCTTAGCAACTCCTCACAGCGGGGTGGGAGGTCTAGTTGCAAGCCAGAGCTGCGTGGAACTGTGGCAGGCAGAGGATGTGGAAAGGGCCACTGTGGGCCTGGCTCTTGCCAGCCCCCAGCGGCCTGTATGAGGAAGAGCAGCATTGGTCACAAGGCTGATTAGGATGGCAGCCACAGGGGAGGGCTGAGTCATTCCACTGGGGTCCCTGGGCAGCCCAGGGCTCTGCCTCTTTCCCAGGGCTTCCTCTCCCCTCTACCCAGGGTGCTCTTCTTGACCTGATGCTCTGTCCTGCTCTGGTCCTAAGATGGGGCTTCTGGCCTAACCGCAAGGTATGAGGAGGTGCCTCACTTGATCTGTCCAGGGGTGACAGTTGGCACCCGCCCTGGTGCTTCTTCTGCAGCCCTCACACAGGTGACCCGGAGGTCTCCTGATCTTTTCACAGTCAGAGAGGAGCCACAGCTTGGTGGCCCTGCATCCTTAGTGACTAGAGGCCTCAAGTTTGGGCTGTGGAGGGGCCTCCATTCAGGAACCACCCTGGGGGAACCCCAGCCCTTGTGGCTATCTCTGAGTGTGTGTGTGTGAGTGTGCACGTGTGTGTGAGTGTGCGCACACAGCACCTTCTATCTCAGCCTTTTGATTATTCTCTGCCCCCATCCCTCTAAGCCTCTACCCCACTCTGGCACTCTGGCTTCCTTTTCAGCTCCAGATGCTCTTTGCTCCTGACTTTGGGTCACCCTCTTATGTCATAGGTGAAGAACTGAAGCCCAGAGAGAAAGAGAGATTGTCTAGCTCAAGGACACACAAGTCACTGGCAGAGTGAGAATACAAGCCAGGCCTCCTGACTCCCAGACTAATATCTCCTTCATTCTATGCCCCATCACCCATCAGTCTCTTTGTGCTCTCTCCTCCCTCCGGGGACTTTCAGGGGCCCTTCTCTCTGCAGCTAGGGGACAGACAACGCCCTTCTCTCAGCACGGTGTTCTAGAAGAACTCAGTCATGTAGCTCAGTGTACTCCCGATTCCTCATAGGCCCCAGACAGTGAAGGTAGGGCCTATGGGAACGTAACCTCCTGCCCATTTATTCCGAGCGTCTCACTTCATGATGGTGGAAAAGTCCCCTCCTGTTCTCTCTCATCTTCCCCCAAGTGATGGAGGCCCGATGGTCTCATAGCCATTAAAAATACTGGGGTCCTTCAAGCTCCCAGGACTGGGTCAGTTTTATGAAACACCCTCCCAGAAGCCCCACGTAGCAGGGCAGCCTCAGACACATCCCAAGTCCTCGGGGTTGTAAACAGGAAATTTGTCCTCTCTAACCAGGCCGATGGTTTCAAGGACTGCAGACACCTCGTTGTCCCTGTTGGACCCTCCAAAGGTCACTCTGGCCCAGGGGCTTTAGAGGGGCAGCAAGCCCTGGTTGAGGCTGTGGTCTGGGAGAGGAAGAGGATGGCGAGGGCTGCCCCTGCCCTGCCTCCACGCCCCTCCTCTGTGTAACATAAGCACCCTTACTGAGGGGCAGTCCTCTCCCACCCCATCCCAAATCATAAAAGTGGTCTCTGGGGCCCACTCCAGCTGATTCCTCTGGGCATAGGTGGTGGGACCTGGGAGGCTGGGAATCTTTCACAGGCAGAAGACGTTTAAGAAGATTCGGGTGGGAGTGCAAGTTTCAGTCTGCCACTGGGATGCCGGTGAAGGTCTGCTTGGGCAGAGGGGTCCAGGAGGGGATTCCTTCCCCTTCTCTAGGCAGCAGGGTCTCAGCCATGGTGGCAGCGAGCATCATTTCGGTCACTTCCACAGGCCAGTGCCTAGCACAGGGTCAGCCGACAGGAAAGCTCAGGTAAGGCCTATTGAATGAGTAGGGGGTCCCTCTTTCCCCTAGAAGAAGAGCCAGGAGCATCTCCTGGCTCTCCCCAGCAGATAGAGCTTCGTAAGGATCACGTCTTGGTTATTTTTCCCCTCAGTGCCCAGTGCCGTGCCTGGCACACAGCGGGCATCAGTAATTTCACGTTGAATGAATAGGGTTTTCACTGTTCATTAGAGAAAGGGTCCCAGAAGCTCCCCCTTGGACACAGAAGGCAGAGACCCCTTGGTAGTCATTTCTGAATCCCCAGGGCCTAGAGCAGTGTCAGGCAAGCCGCAGGCGCTCAATGACTGCTGACTGAAAAGGGGAGTGGTCCCAAGCGCTGGGCTCCCCTCTGCCCGCATTCTTACCTGTAAGACACCTGCTTTCGTAGGTGCATCTGGCGGAACCGCTCCTCCACCGGGGGTCCAGCGGCCATGCCCCGGGGTGCCTCGAGCCACTGCTGCTGCGAGACCTCGGCCTCCGCCCCCCGCCGGCAGCGTCGCCTCACCACCTCCTCCTCGGCTGCGCGGCAGCCGCCGCCAGGCCCGTCCCCGCGGGGCCCTCCGCCGCCCGGCCCCTCGGCCATCCTGCGGCCGCCCTCTTCCCGAGGTTCCTGCGGCCTTTCGGGGTTCCCTGCTCAAGTTCAGTCTCCCTTCCTCCTGGGCCCGGGAACGCGAGGCGGAGAGGGAGGGAAGCGCCGGGTCCCGCACGCCCCTCCCGACGCCGGGGCTCAGACGACGGGAGCGGCAGCTGCTGGGCGCTGCGCCTCGGAAAGGCCGGCGGGGATCTTCCCGGGCCCCTCGGGAGGGGGTCTTGGTGGGTGTCGGGGTGCTGCGTGGTGAGCGCTGGGGCGGCCCCCGGACGGCTGGAGCCGGAGACTGAGCGGAGCCCGAGCCCGGGCGGTGAGCGCGCGCCTGCAGCCACGGCCGCTGCCGCGCACCGGAGTGTCACCTTAGAGACACCCGCCAGCCCGCGGGGTCCGGTGCGGAGGGCGCCGCCCGGCCCAGCCAGCCCGGCTCGGGCACTGGAGGAGCGAGCCCGGCCCAGCCGGCGGCGGGCACGAACCCAGCCCTGGGCGCCCGCCAAAGCCCACCCCTGCGCCCCCTCCCCTGTACCCTGCAGCTCGGCAGCGGCCAATCACCGCCCCGCCCGTCACTCAGAGGCTGTGATATACCCACCTTGTCCCGCGCTTTCCGGCTTCGGCATTCGCCGCTGCGGCGGGCAGGTGGGGTGGCGGGGGCGGTGACACGAGCTGGCTTTAACCCCGTCGGCGCCACGGGACTTTACAGACCCAATTCGATTTGGGAAAGGGGCACAGGAAGGGGAACATTCTCTCGGACGCCTGGAATGTGGGGATGGACCCGATTGCCAGTAACACTGCCTCTAGGACTAGAGCTCTTCTCAACCCATCCAGGAGAGGGACCCAGCTCGGGGTGGGTGTGGGATGGAGACCTTCCCGACCCTGGAGCCTGGCAGCCTCCTCAAGGCCCAGCTGCCTCTTGTGACCTGCCCCCCTGAGGCTCCTGGGCCAGGGTCTCCCAGGAGTTTGAATCAGCCTCCTGGGTCGGGAGGGGGGGGGACCCAACTCCGGAAGGAAAGACTAGAGGTCTCCTTGGGGTCCATCTTCTTCCCCCTGGAAATCCCATGGTTCCTCCTTGCATCCTCTCCTCTTGTCATTGGGGTGTTCTTCACCTGAGCCTTACATCTGGATGATGGTGGGACCCTGGTTAGCTTCTCAGGTCTAATGCCTCCTATCTACTACCCCAGACTCATCTTTCTGAAGTCAACCTTTGACCGCAGCATTTACTCTCCCTCTGTAGTATTTAGTGGTTCCCCCTTGCCTATACTTCAGCCTGGCATTCGAGGTCTGCCTTGATCTTCCCACATCCTATCCTCCAATTCCATCCATTTCCTTCCACTCATCTGTGCTCCTTATTCTGGGAATTGGCATCAGGGCTGTACAGTATTGTTCATCTGAAATCTCCTTCTGTTGCTGTACTTCAAATTCTGAGGAGCCACTAAAATGCCTCCTCTTCCAGGAAGTCTCCCTGGATGGCTCCAGCTGAAAGGCACTCTTCTTCCTCCCAGATCCCATTGTCCTCTGCACCCAGTGTCTAGTCTAGTCTGTCTTATCTTTTCCCACTGACGGTGAGCCCAGGAAGGTGGGAGGGACCAGACTCTCAGAGGTAGAGAATGGATTACAGAGGAGGGAGAGCTGTACTGCTCAAGGCTCCTCCAATTCTCGCCAGCCCTACAGTGGCTGTCCTGCTCTGTGCTTTTTCTCACGTTGTTCCCATTGCCTGGAGTATGTCCCCTTCTCTGAAATCCTGTCCATCCATCAAGGCCATTCTCAGGTGCCACATCTCCCATGAACCCCTCCTGGCACTCCACTACAGATGCTGTCTCCCTCCTTCAGCCCCATAACTATTTCCTGGGCCCCTCTCTGGGCATTCCCCTTCACCCTCTAACAATAACTAACATCTCATTTGACTCTTACCACAAGCCTGGGTGGTAGATATTTATCACTTCCTCCATGTTACAGATGAGGGCCCTGAGATGTCATTCAAGTGATTTATTTGCTCAAGATAGCTCAGGTGAGGTGAGTGAGTGGTGAGCCAGGATTTAAATCTAGGTCTTTTGGCCCCAGAACTCATGCCCTTTCCCACTCCCCCAGTGCTGCCTGCCACACAGTAACAGCCTCACATTTGCCCGTTTCCTTCATCTGTAAACTCCCCAAAGGCAGATGTCTCAGCTCTGCCTCCCCACCTCTCTCCTGGTCCAGCGATCCCATCTTGGATGAATGGTATAAATGGAATTGCATTAAACAGCTTGGCCACAGGGAAGCTTCCTCCCTAAAGCCAAGTTCTAAAGAAGCCCTGTTGCTGGAGAGGGTGGGCTGGGGCACTTGGGAGTTCCCCCTTCCCCACATCTTCGTCCCTGAGATTGCCTTTAGGATTGCTCATTTTCCAAACACCCAGGCCTCCTATACCAAGAATTATGGTAGTTCTAGCTGGATTTGACATTCCCTCACAGCTGCTTAGCTGCTGGGTTGCCGGTTGGTTTCTTGTTCAGCTCTTTCCTGCAGAGCTCTCCCCGCTCAGTCCTTTTTAAAGTGAAGCTTCTCCACTCTGTCCTCACACCTTGCCCACTTAGGACCAGCTGCTGACTGCATTATTTTTTAGCTGTGGCTCTGCCCTCTTCCCAAGAATCCAAGGGAAAAATGAAAGCCCTCCTCGCTCCCACCCCGACCCGCTTGACCACCTTCTGCAGCCTCTCCCAGCTGCAACTCTCTCCATGGAATGACTGCAGCCATCGTCTCTGCACTCAGAAAATAATAGCTAATGCCTTTTGAGTGTTTACTGCATAACTGACCTTGTGCTAAGGCCTTCATGTGCAAGCTTTCATTTACCCCTCACAGCAACTTTAGGAGGATGGGTATTATTCTTCAGATGAGGATGCTGAGACTTCGAGAGGTTCGGTAATTTGCCAAGGTCACATCAGAAGTGCAGCATGGACATCAGACCCATGCTCTTAACTGTCACTCCAATGACAGAGAGACTCGGGCTCCTTTGGAGGTGAATTCCCAGCCTGTCTCCTCCATCCCAGTGCCCCAGTGGGCACCTGTTACCCACATCAGATAGGTGCCCCATTTGGCCAGATGGCTTCTGGGGTCGTCCACCCTCTGGAATTGGAGCCTGGCCCTGGCTCATCCCAGCTCCAGGCATCACCCACAGCTGCTCTCCCTGCTGCTACAGCTTTGGTTTCCAGGTGTAATAAAGGGTTTGTTGTGGCAATCTGAGCAGGATGACTGGCCCTGTGAAAGCCATCACACGTGTTTGTGGCAAGGCCAGCTGCCAGGGCTGACAGTAGAGTGCGGAGGCTGCAGCTCCATCACTGGGGCCATACTGGGGATGTGCCCCCTTAGCAGCAGTGACACAGCGCTGAGGAGGCGGGATGTCAACAGGTGGCTCGTGCGAGGGGATTAACCCTGCCTCCTAACACAGGTGGGGAAGACTGCCTGGGATGGACAGGCATAGAGTGGTGACTGCAGATGACCATGCTTTGACCAACTTGCCAAACCCTGGGCTCCAGGACACCCCACTGTGCTTGGATCTTGTGCAAGAATAAGAAGCTTGGCTGTGGGGAAGGAGGGAGGAAGGCGTGCTGGGATGAGAGCTGGAGAGCTGGAGGGGCAACATAAGCTCTGAAGCCAAACAGACCTGTCTTCAAATACCCACTTTGCCACTTACTAGATGCATGACCTTGGTCAAGTCATTTCACCTCTCTGAACCCCACGTTCTTCATCTATAAAAATACTCACCCTTTAAGATTATTTTGATTCCTAATTGGGACATGTAAAGTTCTCAGTCCAATGCTTGGTGGGTGGTCACAAATCAATAATGGGAAGATGCTAGATTTCAAGCCCTTTGCTATCAGGAGCTGGGTCTTGTTTGTGCTCCAAGGTCAGCATGGTGCCATGTACATAAGGGGTACTCTGTAAATATTTGGTTTTTAAAAATTTTAATTTTTGGCTGTGTTGGATTTTCGTTGCTGCGTGCAGGCTTTCTCTAGTTGTGGCGAGTAGGGGCTACTCTTCGTTGTGGTGCGTGGGCTTAGCATTGCGGTGGCTTTTCTTGTTGCATGAGCTCTAGGTGTGCGGGCTTCAGTAATTGCGGCACATGGGCTTAGTATTTGTGGTACCCGGGCTTCAGTAGTTGTGGCTCATAGGCTCTAGAGCGCAGGCTCAGTAGTTGTGGCACACGGGCTTAGCTGCTCCGCGGCATGTGGGATCTTCTGGGACCAGGGGTCGAACCCGTGCCCCCTGTATTGACAGGCAGATTCTTAACCACTGTGCCACCAGGGAAGTCCCAGTAAATATCTGTTGAAGGATGGGGCTTTGTCTCCTACTCCTCTGAGTGACTATTTCAAACTCTCCCCCTTCTCCCCAGTGCAACTCCCATGCCCACCCTCTCCATTGCCCCATCCCCAAACTTCACAGCCTTATGGGGGCTCCCTCAGTTTCCTGTCTCTCCATGTTCTGCACTCACAGCGTGCCCTCCATTTCTGTCTAGGCTTCTCCAGTCCTAAGTGGATCTCTTGGGACTTCCCTGCTGGTCCAGTGGTAAAGAATCTGCCTTGCAATGCAGGGGATGTGGGTTTGATCCCTGGTCAGGGAACTAAGATCCCACATGCCGCGGGACAACTAAGCCCACACGCCACAACTACTGAGCTCCCGTGCCTCAGCTGGAGCCCGCGTGCCACAAACTACAGAGCCCACGTGCTCTGGAGCCTGAGCGCCACACCTACAGAGCCCACGCACCCTGGAGCCCGCGCACACCACAGCTAGAGAAGAGAAAATCCGCATGCAGCAACTAGAGAGAAGCCTGCGTGCCGCAACAAAAGATCCCACATGCCTCAACGAAGATCCCATGTGCCGCAACTAAGACCAGACGCAGCCATAAATAAATAAATAAAATTAAAAATAAATCAATCTTTAAAAAAGTAATAAAGTATTTCTTTAAAAAAAAAAGTGGGGCTTCCCTGGTGGCACAGCGGTTGAGAGTCCGCCTGCCAATGCAGGGCACACGGGTTCGTGCCCCGGTCCGGGAAGATCCCACATGCTGCAGAGCGGCTGGGCCCGTGAGCCATGGCCGCTGAGCCTGCGCGTCCGGAGCCTGTGCTCCGCAGCGGGAGAGGCCACAGCAGTGAGAGGCCCGCGTACTGCAAAAAAAAAAAAAAGTGGATCCTTCCACCTGCTCCCTGGATCCCTTCCCCTCCCCCACCCACCCACATCATCCATCATCTTCCCTCTCTATTGGGTCTTTGTCTTCTAGAAATAACCATGGTCAACTCTCCCCCATCTAAAAGAGCAGCCCCAAACTGCTCTTGATCTCACTTACATCCCCCCTCTAGTTGCCACCCTCTGTGACAAGTGTTCACTACATCCCCCGTCTACCCCAGTCTTCACATCCGACCCACCTGTCCTCACTTCCACCCGGTTCTTCCCTACACAGCTCCAGCCACGGTCACTGGTGACCTCCTCATTACCAAAGCAAATAGACACGTTGTCTTCTCATCTTTTCCAGCCTCTCAGATAGCATCTGACACTTGTGAGCACCGTTCCTGGAAGCTCTCTCCATCAGTTTCTGGGGCACTCACCTCTCCTGGTTTTTCTCCCCTCTCCGACCATTCCTTTTCAGCCTTCTTGTTCATTCCTCTTCCTCTACTGTCTCTTAATGTCCAACTTCCCCGGAGTCCTTCCCTAAATCTCTCTTCACTTTATGCAGACCCAAGACTTTAACATACCACTTGGATGCTGACAATTTTCTAATCTGCCTGGGATCCCTTTCTGCCAAGCCCTAGACTTGCATGCTAATGTGAACATTCTACAGGCAGCTCAAATGCAAGATACGGTAAAACGAATTCTTTTTCTCTCCAAACATGCTCTTCCTCCTGCATTCCCTGTCTCAGCGAAAGGTCTCATCCACCACCACCGTGGCCTCCAAGTCAGACACCTAAATGTCATGCGGGGCTTCACCCTCCCTCTTGCACTCCACAGCCAATTTGATGTCAAAGCCTGTTGATAATTCCTTCTAATTATCTCTGGAATCTGTCTCATCTTCGCTATACCCCCTGCAGAGCCCCAGGACAGACAAATCTGATTATCTCACGCTCCGGCTTAAAAATATTCAGCGGCTCTCTATCACCTTCAGGATAAAATGTTCTTTCTTTAGATCCCTGCAAGGGCCCTACTTTCTATCAGGGCCGGGATGAGGGTGAAGCAAGTTGGGGCTCCTAGGGTGCCAGATTTAAGGAGGTACTCACTCTCAGGGCTGTACAAGTGCCTCCTTAAATTTTGCACGCTAATCACCCCCTTGCCTCACCCCGGTCCTGGCCCTGCTTTTCATGGCTCTGTGTCTGCACCTGACATTCTCTCCACCCCAAACACCCTAACCCCTTCTGTTCCTCGCCAACTCCTACCCATCCTTTAAGACTCAGTCCAAGTTGCCCTCCCTGACCCACAGAATCTGAATTACATGACATTCTTCTGCATCTCCTTAGCTTCCTGTACACCCCTCCATCACATTGGCTCTGATGACTGGTTTACTCCCCAGCCTCCTCCACAAGCCTGGGAGACCTTTGAAGGCAGTTTGCTGAATGACTAATAGAGAGAATGGATGAATCAATCAGGAAAGGGGGTGTGCTAAAAGTTATTTTAATAATAATCATAGCTTTGGCCCAGAGCCCAGACTTTAATGGCCTTGCTGCAAAGGCCTGTGTATTCTAGCAGTTAAAACTGATGCCCAGCAGCAGACAATGAGGTCCCCATCAAGTGGTCAAGATGAGGCTGTGGGAGGAGGATAGCGGTAGGGCTTGAAGGCCAATTCTTTTTTTTTTTTTTTTTAGATTTTTTTTGATGTGGACCATTTTTAAAGTCTTTATTGAATTTGTTACAATACTGCTTCTGTTTTATGTTTTGTTTTTTTGGCCGCAAGGCATGTGGGGTCCTAGCTCCCCAACCAGGGATCGAACCCGCACCCTCTGCGTTGGAAGGCAAAGTCTTAACCACTGGACTGCCAGGGAAGTCCCTTGAAGGCCAATTCTGAGGCTCCATAGTTCGGTCTGGTCTTGTCCATCTTTTCCTCTGGTGGGCGGCTGGCCCAGGTGTCATCCCACCACCAGGCTCCTTCTTCCGAGTATGAAAGTATCATACCTGCATGATAAAGTCCAAATGCCAGAGCAAGGCATTCAAGGCCCTTCTGGATCTGGGCCCTGATCACTATCCAGCCTCAGTTCTCAGCATCTTTGCCCTTTACCTTCTGGCTGTTCTGAAACTGTTCTTGAAGTTTTCCTGCTCTCTCTCCCACCTTTGAGGCCTTAGCCCAGGCTGTTTCTTTCTGGAATGCCCCTTTCTCTCTCCTGCCTACTTCCAACAGTCCTTCATGTCACCTCTTCCAGGAAGCCCTTACTGCTTGTCTGGGTGAGGACCCTCCTCAGTGCTTATAATAGCACCCCTAGCTTGGCCCTTAGCTCACTATACTGATACTGCCTCTAAATGCACAGCTAATCTTTCTCAGAGCCAGTATACGTTGGGCCCTGTTCTAAACACCTTATATGGTTTACCTCATTGAATCCTTACAACAGCCTCATGTACTGAATCTTAGTTATATCCTCTTTTTACAAACGGAGAAGTGGAGGCTCAGAGAGGTTCAGGTTACGTAGTGTCTTAGTTTCCTACACTGCATAACGAATTACTACAAACATGGTTTAAAACAACACATGTATGGGCTTCCCGGGTGGCGCAGTGGTTGAGAGTCCGCCTGCTGGTGCAGGGGACATGGGTTCGTGTCCCAGTCCGGGAAGATCCCACATGCCTCAGAGCGGCTAGGTCCGTGAGCCATGGCCGCTGAACCTGCGCGTCCGGAGCCTGTGCTCCGCAACGGGAGAAGCCACAGCACGGAGAGGCCCACGTACCACAAAAAAAAAAAACAACAACACATGTATGATCTCAGTGTCCATGGCTCACATCTGGGTACAGCTCAGCTGGGTCCTGTGCTCAGGCTCTCACCAGGTGGCAGTCCAGGTGTTGGCTGGGCTGGGGTCTCATCTGGAGCTGAGGCCCTCTTCCAAGCTGCTCAGGTTGTTGGCAGAATCCGATGCCTTGCCACCATAGCATGAGGCCTTCAGCGCCTAGAGGCCGCCCTCTCCATGTGGTTCACACAGTATGGCTGTTTGCTTCTTCAAAGCCAGCAGGAGACTATCTCTTCAGGAAGGGCTCAGTCCCTCTTTTAATGGCTCTCACCTGATTAGGTCAGGCCCACCCAGGATAACCTTTTTAATTAACTCAGAATCAACTGATTTGGGACCTTACTTACACCTGCAAAATCCCTTTACTTTTTCCATGAAAGGTCACCTAATTACGGGAGTGACAGCCCCTCACATTCACAGGTCTGCTCAAGACCTTAGGGGAAGGGATGAAACAGGGTGTGTATGCCAGGGGGCAGGAATCTTGGAGTCATACTGGAATCCTGCCCACCGCACATGGCTAGCAAGTGGCAGCTCCAGTAGCCAAACGCAGCTCTTCTTACTCTGAAGTCTGCGCGTTATTTTTATTTATTTTTTTATTTTTTTTGCGGTACACAGGCCTCTCACTGCTGTGGCTTCTCCCGTTGCAGAGCACAGGCCCAGTGGCCATGGCTCACGGTCCCAGCTGCTCCGCGGCATGTGGGATCTTCCCGAACCGGGGCACGAACCCACGTCGCCTGCATCCGCAGGCGGACTCTCAACCACTGCGCCACCAGGGAAGCCCCGCGAAGTCTGTGCTTTTAATCCAGCCGAAGCAAAGGATACAAGAACCAAGAAATTGGCAGGTCTTAGGAGGACCAACCTGAGTACGGCGTGTACAGTGCCTGGTGCCGCTCCTGGCCACCCTAGGTGCTCGTTATCGCAGTTGCCACCCCCTAAAGTCCATCTTGGTGGCTTATATGCTTTTCTGCTTCCATACTCAGCAATCGTAGGTGCTTGGAGGAGCCTTGGGGTGGGGGAATTGCTGCAGAATTCTTTGACCATCTAGTTTGAACTCTGTGCCTGGCTGGAAGAGGGAACTCAACGCAAATGCTTTCTCAAACCGCTCACCCCCAATCACCTCCGGTCAGAATATAAAATAAACTCACCCTTCTTACTCCCTCATCCTTCAGTCCCACCCCCCACCCCCAGCCCAACCATGAAGAAAGGCACAAAGTCAGGAATTGATGCTGCATCTTTTTTTTTTTTTTACTTATGCCTTCTTAAAGCATGTGCTGAGCTGATGGGTGAAGCAGTTTGGCAATTAAAAAGGCCCAGCGGCTTGGGCAGCGGCAGGGGGAGGCCAGGTGAGGGGTGGGGGGGACCCTCTTTCCTGGGCCAGGGAGCAGCAAAGCCCGCACTAACTTCATAAAATATAAAACAAGGGAGGGGTGCAGGTCGGAGGGAGACTTGTAAAATACAATATCTTAGGGATTGGCAATAATAAAAAATAAGGTTCATTATTTACAAACAATTTCTGTTCTTGGTCTCTGTACAGTGGGGGGAGGGGTGGGGGGGTGTCAGTCTGTTGACATGTGTGTGTATGTTTGTGTGTGTGTGTGTGTGTGTGTGTGTGTGTGTGTGTGTGGCGGGGCTGGGGCAGGGAGGCAGTGGTCCTGTTGGTCGTTATGAGAAAGGTAACCCAGTGAGTGGTTTATCTGAGAAGGACGGATGGCTGTGGAGTGGTGGTGAGAACAGAGCGGTTGGCCTAAGGGGACAGTCCAAATGTGCGGGGAGAGGAGAGGCCCCAAGTCAAGATCTGGGGCAAAGGTGGGCTGGGGGGAAGACGGACCCCAGGGGGCAGGGGTACTAGCCGGATCCGGGTTAGTGAGCAAGACAACCCCTCTTCTGAGTGCCAGAGGGTACGTCCTGTGTCCTGGGTCTTGGCACGGCTTAGGAGAGTTTGATGGTGGTGTTGGGGCCCAGATCCCTAGAGAGAGAAGAGAAGTCAGGGGTGACTCTGTCCAGGGAGGACCCTCTTGCCCCTCTGCAAGCTGGATCTGGACACGGGAGGGATGGGGCCTTGGGAGGGTGTGGCTGAGGACACGGGGACCGGGGGCAGGCAGAGGGCAGGGGGAGCCTGGGACCCCAGGAAGGGAAGGGGTCACCCACCCACCTCTCGTGGAACCACTCCTTAGGGTGGGAGAAGTCAGGACTGGTGCTGTTTCCACCGACGTCCTTGGGCCAGGCCTCACTCAGGTACTTGCTGGTCTCGTGGGTGCTGTCCAGGTGGTCATGCTGCAGGTGGTCCTGGGGTCGCTGCTCCGCCGGCCCCCCGGGCTTGATCTCCCAGCCATCCGGGGGCTCCACGGGCAACAGGGCGCTGCGGCCATCCTCCCACGAGCCTGGCCCCTCATCATAGAACAGGAGGCTTCGGGAGGGCACTGGAGAAGGAGCTCAGGGTGAGCTATGGTGCCAAGAGGCTCCCTCCCCATCCAGGCCACATTCAGGGCCTGGTGTTTAAGGACCTGGGCCCTGGAATCTTACGGGCCTGGATCTGAACCCCAGCTCTAGCAATTCTGAGCTGTGTGACTGCAGGCAAGTCATGCCTTTGCTTTCACCTTTCTGAGCCTCAGTTTGCTCACCTGTAAAATAGGAATACGAGGGCTAACCTCCTGTTGATGTGAGGTTTAAATGAGATAATAGAGTGATTGAAACTGCACTAAGAGAAAGTTAGATCTTCCTAAGCAGAGGGTACTGGGCTGGGGCATCTGAGACCTGGGTTCTGATCCTACTGTACCACTCACTTTTTGTGAGACCTCGAATTAATCTTTTTTCCCGTTCTAGGCCCTAGTCTGCCCTTCAGGGAAATGCAAAAAAAAAAAAAAAAAAAAAAAAAAAAAAAACACATTTTTTGGATATCTATCTTGTGCCAGGCATTGTAGGCATCTTTTAACCTATATCAAATCATTAACAGAAACTCTTGGAATGAGATATTTTTAGCTCCATTTCACAGAACAGGTAACTGAGGCTCCAGGTTGCCAGGCACGCTGTCCCAGGCTAGTCTGCATTGAAGGTGAGATGCAAACCCAGGCGTGCCTGACTCCAGGACCCACCACCGCCCTTCTCACTCTCAGGGCCCGGATCTCACAGTCTATGTGAGCGGAGCCCCTGGAGCTGTGCGGTACACCAGCTCTGTAAGCCAGCCTGCTCCAGAGGTCATCTCCTCCTCTTCGCCCTGCGGACACGGCCTGAAACCCACTGTGTTCACTCGGAGGGGCTCATTCATTCCCTCGCTCCTCTGGCTCCTCTGACTCTGGTTTTGTCCATCAACACTCCCTCCCTCCCTCTCCCCCTAACCCCAGCCCCCCTACCCATTTCCATTCCTTCCTCTCCAAGGTTCCCTGTACCTCCCAACACACATAGGCCCCTCAGGCCTTGGGAAAATGGACACGTGGCTCTCAAGACCTTACATCCCTGCCACCCACCTCCCTTAGTAACTGTCCTGTTCTCTCCTTCTCAGGCTGCTCTGGTCCAGGGAGTGGTTTTCACTCCCCGCCTCTGCTTCCTCTTCCCCTAACCCTCCCTACGCCACTTCCTCCCCTCAAGGCCCTGCAGGCTTAGCTCATCCTCCCTGAAGTATCCCTCCTTGAAACTCACCCCTCCCCAGCTCCTCTCTCTCTCTGACCTCCCATCTGTTTCCTCTTCCTCCTCCGGCCCTGCTGGATAACTCACTCCTGGTAAATGATGAGGGACTGTCTGGAAGTTCCTCCGTAGGTCTATCTGAAGTATCCTCTGCTTCTGGAAACCCATACTACTTTTTGCTGCACCCTATACCAGTTCTCCCCTTGCCACTGTGTGTTGTATCTTTTCTCTCCTCTTGTGAGTTCATCAAAAAGGAAGCGATTGTGTTCATTTAGTAGGTGCCTGCTGTGTACCAGGCACTGTGCTAACGGCCTTTGGGCACCATGTCGTTTAGTCTTCACGACAAATGTGCTCAGGAAGTGTGGAACTTGTAACTCCCATTTTCAAGATAAAGAAATTGAAATTTAGCGTGCTTAAGACACATGCCTGAGGTCACGCAGTTAGTGAGTGGCAGATATGACTGACTCTGAAGCTCTATGCTCTTCTTAACAATCCTCACAGTTCCCTGTGGGATGGTAGCTATCTGAGCTCACACTACCACTACCCTGCCTCTGCCCATGACAGACATTACCAGTGGATCCTGGCACTCCTTCCTGTTGATCCTGAATGGTGCCTCGGAGTCCTTCTTAACACAGTGCTTCAGGCAGCCACCACCAACTTATGGAAAATGTCCCTGGAGCTGAAACTGATTTGCTATCCCAGTTGTAAAATACTGATGGTGCTTAGCAGATGTCCCTACAAACTGGCACCATAATACATGGGGGCTAGGGTGGAAACATTCCTGTTATTCCCTAAACCTACCCCCGCAAGCCACGCCTGGGTGGGCTGGGAATCAGGGGCTCTTCACTGTAGTCCTAATTCTATAACTAACATTGAACACATCATAGACCCTTTGGGGGCCTCAGTTTCCCCATCTGCAAAATGAGGAGGTAGAATGAGATGGCTCCAGCCCCAAACCTGGCTCCTCTCTTGTGTCTGGCTTCTGCCCAGAAGTTGGGGCTGGCGTGGGGGGAAGGCAGCCTGGCTCAAAGCACTCACTCTGACTGGCAGTGTAGACGCTGTCAGTGGCCATGGGGTCTTCCTTCACAGTCTGGGAGCCGGAGGAGAACTCAGGGAGGCAGGGCACGAGGGAGCCCAGCACCAGGACGAAGCACAAGGCTGCCACCTGGTAGTGGAGAGAGAGCGGAGGGGCTGCAACCCTGGCCACCCCAATCCTCCCCCTGCCCCCAAGCCAATGGGGGCAAAAGGCTCAGTATTTTTCCAGGAAAGCTGCTCCCAGAGCCAACCACCTCCTGCACGTGGTGGAGGAGAAGGTAGAGGCTGTCGGGACATCTCAGCCCATTGTAGGGGGGCCGCCCCAGGCAGTGCTAGAAAAGAGGGGGAATTGGCCAGTGTGGTTATCACCTATGGGGTGGAGGAATCAGGAAGGGAAGGAAGGGGTAGGTGTGGGAGGAGGCTGAGATTGGGGCAAGGGAGGGGGACGTATCTTCACACCAGATTCCCAGCAGGATTTCCAGGAAGGCAGGCCAGCAGGAGGAGGTTAAGAGTCACAGAGCCCAAACTAACCCCTGCCTCTAGTGGGGCTTTGCCACCTGAGAGCTTGAGGATCTCGGAGGACCTGGGGAGTGATTAGCCAGGAGGCAACAGGCTGTACAGCTCCAGGAGATGTGGAAGAGGGGCTAGCAGAAGCCTGAGCCACAGCCTAGGCACCCACTTTCCATTCCAGAAAGAACCAGGTCCATACTTCCCCGCATCCCCCCAGCCCCATCACTCCACTCCACTGGGCCTGCAGAAGCTGCCTCCTCACGGGACTTGCCCTGCCATCCTCTAGCTGAGTTCACGTGAGTCACTACACATCTACACCGTGTTAGAACTGGTCAGGGAAGGTCATATTCTGGAAGGTTCCATGGACTTGGGGAAAGAGGCTGGGGTCTGCTGGAGCCAGTGCACCAGGTACTAGGATGGTTTACTCTGGTGACACCGCCCACAATATGGCCAGGACCTTGAAGCTCTGCCACCCCCCCATAGAAAGCCAGCCTGGGGAAGACCTGTCCTCCTGTGGCCCTGCAGTGAGGGAACAGCACCTACCATGAGGCAGGTCCCAGTCTGGGTGGCAGCCATCTTGTAAGGTCTGGAGATCTTGTTGGTGACCAGAGTCTGGAGTTTCTGCAGCTGCTGGAGCAGGGTCCTGAGGAGGGCACAGCGGTCACCCGGCAGGTTCTGACCCAGCAGGCATCTGCCTCAGGGAGCTCTCCCGGGGAGGAGCTGGGCAGCCTCCAGACTTGGCTTCCACGCCAGGTGCCCGTTTCAGTCAAGACAGAAAAGGTCACCTCCCGCGTGGCTCCTCTGTGGTGTGGCTGGGTCACCCTATGGAGGCTCAGGGGTGCCCCGTGACGCTCTTGGCCAAAGGGGGGTGTTGGAGGCGAGCCTGGACCACCCCAGCTGAGGCCACTTTCTTTTTCTTACCCTGCACCAGCCACAGCTAAATTAACCCTCCCTCCTTTGTATCCACGGCACCTTGAGCTGATACGAAGGACACGTCTGGCAGCTGCCTGGTACATGGTGAGAAGCGAGTGTCCAGGAAATGGTAGCTACCAGTTTTGTTAATTTTGTTGCTGTTTTTATCACATCACCTGTAACACTTCGTTTATTTATGAATGTCTATGTCAGTCTCCTTCGCTAACTGTGGGCTCCCTGAGGGCAAGGACTGGGCCCCTCCCGGCGAGGAATCCTCTGGGTACCCACAGAGGGTGCCCAGCCCACCCTTGGTGAACAAATGTTTAATTCTCTCTTTCCTCCACCCAGCCGGTCGGTGGGGTTGCAGTTCCCAGAATGTACAGCAGGTGGCGAAACAGCTCCAAGGGCCTCGCCCTATTTGGGACTAGGGAGGAATCTGGACCAGAGGAAGGGGGTGAGGGGTGAGGGCTCCCGCCCCCCATCCCTGAGTCAGGGGGGCATTCTCCAGGTCATTCAGGGGAGTGGCTGGATCCCGCTGGAGAAGCTGGGGGAGAAGGAAGGAAAGAAGGAAAAAGCCTTCTGTTGAGCACCTGCTACATACTAGCTGTTGCCTGTTATTTTTATTACTCCCAGCAAACAATTATTACTCCCACAAACCTACTGTGGGCTCATGGCTGGTCACTATCAAGAATTCAGAATAATAACAAGAAAAAACGAGGAAGAAAAGCTAACATGAATGGAACATTCTCAAATGCCAAGGACAGTGCTGGCCCTTTACTTGCTAGGTCTCATCGCATCGTCACATGAATCCTGGGAGATACTGCTTCTATCATCTCCATTTAGACAGAGAAACTGGGGCCCAGAAAGGTGTATGTAACAGTTTTTCCAGGATCACAAAAATGGCACCCAGAGTTGTGACTTTACGTGGCTACTGCATGCCAGGCCCTGTGCGGGTTCCATACTAATGTTTCTCAAGCTTAATTGTGCACGTGAATCACCCAAGGATATTGTTGAAATGCAGATTCTGATTCAGTAAGTCTAGGGAGAGTCCCAAGACTCTGCATTTCTTTCTTTCTTTCTTTCTTTTTAAATATTTTTTTGATGTGGACCATTTTTAAAGTCTTTATTGAATTTGTTACAATATTGCTTCTGTTTTAGGTTTTGGTTTTTTGGCCGTGAGGCATGTGGGATCTTAGCTCCCCGAACAGGGATCGAACCCACACCCCCTGCACTGGGAGGCGAAATCTTAACCACTGGACCGCCAGGGATGTCCCCTGAAATTCTGCATTTCTAACAAGCCCCCACGAGATGCTAATGCTGCTGGTCTGAGAAACTCGCTTTCGGTGGCAAGCATGTACACCGGTAGGTTCTAACTTTAGGGTGCGTCAGAATTACCTGGAGGGTTTATTGAAACACAGATCATTGAACACTCCCCCTGGAGTTCCTGATTCAATAGGCCTGGCATGAGGCCTGAGAATAAGCATTTCTAACAAGTTCCCAGGGGCTGCTGCTGTGCTGGTCTGTATCATCACATTTAAGCACCTTACCAGCCCTGTCTGGTATCTAGATGGGAAACTGAGGGTCCCAGGCTGCAGAGTCCCTGTTTCTGGGGTTCCCATCATCCTGAACTCAATGACCTCTCCTCTCTCCTGCCTCCCAGAGCTATGCCATAGCCAGGCACTGGCTGCAGAAGGGCAGGGGCCGGGGGGACGCAGGTGGCACCACCCACCTGTTGGCATTCTCCAGGGTCTCCACCTTCTTCCACAGTTCGTTGTTCTCAGATGTAAAGGTCTCCACCCTGCGGGGGCCAAGCAGGCACAGGCTCGGGGGCAGCCCCCAGACTCACTGCTGCCCCCTTAGCCCTGCCCACCAGCATCCTAGTTCCTGTGCCCCCCGCCCCTGTGAGAGAAGGCTGGGGGGAGCAGGCCAGGCTGGGGAGTGGGGCCCAGGCCACCCAAGCCGCCCATCTGCCCAAGGCCTCTTACTTCTTTTCTAGACACTCCACGTACTCCTTCTTCTTACGGCGGCTCTCCTGGGCCGAGATCTAGAGGGGGAAGCCCCCAAACGGGAGTTACCACACCACATATCCACTTCCTGGGGCTCCCCAACTTCAGGGTTGGCATCACCAGGAGAACAGAGCCCTCCCCCCAAACCAGGGAAGCCCCAGGGCAGGGGCAAGGCCTGGCTCACGCTTTACCTTGTTCTTGATTTTCCTCCGGACCCTCTTTAAGGCCTTCTCCTCAGCTTTGGTGAGGGGGAGTTTCGTGGGGATGGGGTAGCCCTCAGCAATCAGGGTGCGCTTTTCCTCCTCCGTCAGGAGCAGTGGTCCCGATGTCCCCTGTAATTTCTGTGGGAAGGGGGACATGATAGTTAGGAACCAGACAGCCCTGCATTCAAATTCAAGCTCTGCCATTTACTCTTCACATGACTTGGGCAAGGCACTCAATTCACTGAGCCTCGGTCTCCTCATCTGAAAAAGGGGCAGATCTGAATTAAATCCAATAATATGTATCAAGTGCTCAGGACGTTGCTGGGAGCCTGGCATGTTTGGCCCTCAGTATATTGCTGGGGGTGGGGTGGTCCTGAGATCCCATCCTGGAACCCACAGCCTCAAAGCTTACTTGTCCAGGGCCCCCTAAACAGCACCCATCTCAGACACCCACCACCTCTTGGGAGGTTCCACACCCATCCCAGTGGATTCTGGGCCTCCTGAACATTGTTCTCCAAACAGTGCTCTCTGGGGACAGCCTGGGCTGTCCCCCTGAAGGTGAGGAATGTCAAGTTCTAGTCCTGGCTCTGCAATAGTGTGGGTTCAGCAGGCCTCTTGAACTTTCCACCTGTTTCCTATTTACCCCAAGGCACGATTAAAAGATTGTCACTCCCATCTGCGGGCAGGCACCTCTCTGAATTCTGATGGGGGTGGGGATCAGGCTTAGGGCTCCCCAGGCACTCAATTCCTTGACTCCAGGGTCAATCCACCCCCAGGTGCTTACGTGAGGGGCAGTGAGGAGGGGGGAGGTGGAGATGGCTGTGGAGGAGCGGGCCATGGGCCGGATGGGGCTGGAGGGGGGCAGAGAGCGGGGACTCTGGGAGCCGTCACTGTCGCTGCCATGGCTGCTGGGGGGCGTCGGAGGCATCTGCACCAGGTCCTCTGGGGAGAGCAGGAGAAACCAGGTTAGCAGGGTGGCGCCCCAGCTCTGGTCGCACAATCAGAGTTCAACATAGCATGGGCCTAAGCCAGCCCGGACTGACTGTGGGACTGGCTGCTGGGGCCTTGACCGCTATAACATCAGAAGCCCCTCTGCCATGTCAGAAAGACGAGCTGATGTCCCAGAAGACAATTCCTGAGTGCCACCCCATCTCTGACTCCACAGAAGCCTGGCTCCTTTAAGCCTGGTTCTTGGTGGGGATATCACAGAGGCTGGATTCTTGGGGTCCCTCCCCTACCCCTGACTTCACAGGGCTCAGGATCTTTGAGCCTCCAACTTGGCAACCCCAGGAGGTGACTGGAATCTGCCCATAGCAAGACCCATGGGGTTCAGGCTGGGCAAGCTGCAGCCTCTGTCCCTTTCTTTCCACTGCAAAACCCCAGGGTGTCCATTTTCAACCTCAGGGTAACAGGACAGCAGGCACTGGGCTTTCAGTAGACCCACCAGGAGCACTGCTCTCCCCAGCATGCCTTCTGTGCTGCCTCTCTGAGGCCACAGCATCAGGAAGATTGACGCTCTGCAGGTGGTCAGGAAGAGGCCTGGGCAGAGCCAAGAGGACCAAGAGCCTTGTTGCAGGGAGAGCTCCCCGGCCAGCACAGAACACCCAGATTTAAGTCCAGGTGCGGGAATCTGGAGCTGACTGCGCCGCAGAGCCGGGCTGAGGCTGGCAGGAGGAAGCACTGCATCCTTCCGGGCTCGGCCCATGACTGCCTCCTGCAGGAGTCCCCTCTCCCTTCTTTGGCTCTCATTTGCCTATTATGGATGCCAGACTGTAAAGACCACTGAACTTGGACTCAGAGAGACCTGAGGTCAAGTCTTGACTGTTGCACCCCACAACTGTGTGACCTATAGTTATGTTTACTTAACCTCTCCCAGCCTCACTTCCCTGCTGAATGGGGGCGAAAGGACGCCTTGCATGGAACCAGGAGGATGCAATGGGCTAATGTATGGGAACACGCTTTATGAATTGAAGGGCACTCTACAATGTAAGGTGTTTTCACACTGGTCCCTTTCTACCTCCTGTTAATTCTATATCTTCTCTCAGAGGCTGGGACCAACTTGAGGGTGAAACTTGGGCCTTATTCATCTTTCTAAACCTTGTGGTACTTAGTCCAGGGCCTGAATAAGCACAGTAGATGCTTAGTCAATGTTTGATGAATTAATGAGGTGGGATTGGAAAGATTCAGTTAGCCCTTTCTCTTTCTGGTCAATCCAAGAAGCTTCCTCTGTTCTCTTCTCCCCTGTCAGGTCTGGGGATGTGCTTTCAAGGCTTCCTGGGGACCTGCCATCTTTAATCCATAACACTGCTGTATAATTGGTGGTTTGTCTGTGGCTCACACTACTCTGTGATCTACTTGGGTACAGGGACTGTCTTCTCTCTCTGCTTCCCCAGCTCCTGGGACTAGGAGATGCCCAGTGAACTCTAGTTGGATGGATGGATAAATGGATAGATGGATGGATGGACAGATAGATGGATAAATGAGTAGATGGATGGATGGATGGATGGATGGATGGATGGATGGATGGACTGATGGCTATAGAGTGGACTTCAATTAATGAATGATGGGAGGGATGAGAAGGTGTTGATAATAGTGATGACAGCTGTAGACTGTGTAAGAAGGGGACTGGAGGGATGGAGAATGGGCAGGGTGGGGAGGAGAGAATATTTTGGGGGGAGATGGGAGGTGTCGAGGGAGATGAGTGGGCTGGACCAAGGGAGTAAAGAATGCGGTCTGCCCAAGACTGGAGAGGAAAAGTCCCTCTCTGGACACACTTACCTGGTGTCACTTTGAGGAACTGGTTTACCTCCTGAGGCTCTGCTTTGATCACTGGCAGCTGAGTCATCTCTCCCGGGGCCTGAGGAAGAGACAGGTCCAGCTCCGTCAGCTGCCCCGGGGGGCCCGACCCCACCATGCCATCCAACCTCCCTCTCTCCCTGGGCCTGGGGGTCTGCCCTGCAGCATTAAGGAAGTATCTGGGCCCAGGGTTCCAGGCACATTCCAGAGGAGCAGAGGCAAGTTCTCGTGCTTAGAGAAGTCAAGTAGACCTAAGAAAAGAGAATGGTGGCCAAGTAGCATCGTTTAGCCTCTAAGCTCAGAGAAGGAGGGCCTCCTGTGGCCTCTGAGGCCAGGGCCATCTTTCTGGTGGAGGCCGACCCTACACTGACTGTGAGCCCATGTGGGTTGCCATGAGGACGGGAGGTAATGTCTGGCAGATCGTAGTTGTTCAATGAGCGGTAACAACAGCACAGGTGAAGGAGGCATTAACTGGCTGGGGGCCCAGAGAAAGCTCCCTGAGCAGCTGAAGTTTGAGTCCTGATGTATAAATAGGAGTATTCCAGATTAAGGATGGGGCAGGACGTAGATGAGGGGAGAGGCATTCCAAGAAGAGGAAAAAGCATCTGCAAAGGCACAGAGGCCAGACAGAGCACAGCTAGATCTGGAAACTGCAAGTATTAAGGGTGTCCAGAGTGTAGGGGTGTGTGTCAGAGGTGGAGTGGTGAGAAACAAGACCAGAAGATCTGGGGGGAGGATGTGGGGAGGGGGTGAGTAGAATCCAGACAAAGAAGTCTGAAACAATGAGGAGCCCCTAATGGGTTTTTAAGCAAGGGACTGATAGAATTAGATTAATGCTTTTAATAAACATGCATTCCTATTCTTTATGCCATCCCAACTTGCTGTTCCAGAAAGGACATCAACAGGCATGGCTTCCTACACATGAGGACCAACATACATACAAGGGGTGTTCTCTTTGAGAAGGCGCTGTGTTGGGTGTTGGATTTCAGGGCCATCTCTCCCCTCCAGGTCTGCAGCCAGCAGAGAGGTCATGATATCGTGGGTGGGACCCAGAATCCCAAATTTAGGCAGGTGAGTAAGAATCCCAGGAGGTTAAGGCTGGCAGGGACCTTGGAGACTCCCTGGCCTACATCCCAGCTCAGGCCTCAAGTGACAGATGAAGGGACTGCGATGCAGTAGGGTGACAGCTCTCATGTGGGTCACACGCTCATCATTGTCCTACCAACTCCTGGTTCCTGTGCCTTCCACTAGGGGGTCGCGGCCTCACTAGAGTGGAAAGTGTGGGCTCCGGGGTCTGGCGGCTGAGTTTGGAATGCAGCTCCATTGCTTCTGACTGTGCAACGTGGGGCAAGTTGCTCAACCCCTTCCACCTCAGTCTCCTTCTCTGAGGCATGCGCGCAGCTTCCAAGACCCTGGCTGCCGCTGCTGTCATGCCTTCCCTTCCTGCTATGGCGAGGGCTGAGGAGTTGCAGAGCCAGTCCTAGAGGTGGTCCCAAAAGATCCTCCCCATTTGCAGCCAACCCTGAATCCTCAGGTCCCTGGTGGTGTAGGAGGGGCTGACCTTTCTCACTTTGGGTCCCGTACATTTTGACCAGGTGAGCTGTGTGGCCAGCAGGGGGCAGTGCCAGCCAAACCTTGACTCTAGGGATTTCAAGGTAACCCTCACGCTGTAGAGTCAGGCTTAGGACCCCCTTTAGCCGTAGTTCATGCTCCCATTTTACAGAGAAGGAAGCTGAGGAAAAAACAGTGAAGGCAACATGCCCAGAGCACAAGTGAGAGCAGAGCTGGGACCCAGGCAGGGCCTCTCCCAGGAGCCAGGGGTCTGGGATGTCAACTTTGGATTTACAGCCGACTGCTCTTATCTATACATTCACGGGGGTGAGGGCTGGCATGAGGGTGTGGGTTAAAAATATTCATCTCATGAATATAAACAATTGAAATATGGCATAATTTTTATATTTCCATTTAGGTGTTTCTTCCTTTTTAAAAATCCAGACACTTTGAGAAAATTAAGTGGCCTGGGCTGTCTCCTTCCCTGAGACCCTGGACTGGGCCCCTGATGCCCAGCCCTGCCTGGGTCCCTGTCATCTTTCTTCTGCACACAGTGAGGGCCCCAGCTTATTCCGAGGGTGCTGTGGTTTGAGCCCATTCTAGGATGGTGAAGGGATGGCCCAAGGGATGGGCAGGGGCCTGGTCTGGGAGTTCCGACTCTCAGTCCTGAGGGTCACATTGCTCCCTGTTCGCAGAGCCCCTGTGTGCACAGGGCTTTGGATCGCTCTTCCCACAGAGACCCATCATCCCTCCTCCCTCCCTCAGCCCCTACTAACAGTCCCCAGGCTCACCTGGTGGGGGATGGGCAGCCTGGTCAGGGGGCTGAGGCCCAGCAGCGGGGTGGTGGCCATGGCGGCAGCGGCAGCCATGGCTGAGGAGGCAGCCAGAGGGTCCACGGGCAGCTCCGGGCTCTGCTCCTGCTTCACCATGACCGAGCACAGTTTGTGTCCCAGCACCCACGCTCCGTGTTCCACATCTAGGGAAGGGGGCAGGACCCAGGCTCAGGGGACTCCTAGAGCAGAGGGCTCAGCCCCACTCCTGGCCCCTTGGAGCTGCTCTGGACAGGACTGTGGAGAGATGCTAGGGTATACCGGGAGGCAGGTGGAAAAGGGCAGGGGGCGGCGCTTGTGAGGTAGGAGGGCGGAGTGGGCTGGGGCCAGAAGAGGTGGGGGCATCTTCTTCATTCAGCAGTTTACAGAGTGGGCTTGGACAAACAGACCCCTCCTGACTGGCTGTGTGACTTTAGGTAAGTTGCTTAACCTCTCTGAGCCTTAGCTTCCTCATCTGTAGAAGTACCTGACAAGAAGTAAATGTTCAATAAATGGCAGCTATTGTGAATACAATTATTGTTATTCAGTAAACATCTGCTGAGCACCAAGCTAGGCGCTGGCGATCTGGTGAGAGTCACGAGCAGTTTAGTGCAGTTAGAACGCAAAGGGAAGGGGAAGATGGGGTCAGAGAGGCCAGCAGGGATGGCACGGCCTTGGAGCCGCGACTTTGTCCTAAAGGTAACAGGGGGGCATTGAAGAGTTTTAAGCATGCTCAGATTTGTAATGTTAAAAAAGATCATTCTGGGGCTTCCCTGGTGGCGCAGTGGTTGAGAGTCCGCCTGCCGATGCAGGGGACACGGGTTCGTGCCCTGGTCCGGGAAGATCCCACATGCCGTGGAGCGGCTGGGCCTGGCCATGGCTGCTGAGCTTGTGCGTCCGGAGCCTGGGCTCCGCAACGGGAGAGGCCACAACAGTGAGAGGGTTGCGTACTGCAAAAAAAAATCATTCTGCCTGTGTGTGCAGACTGGCCCGGCAGAGGGAGGCAGGGGGACCCGCAGGAGGCTGTTGAAATTGTCCAGCGAGAGAAAGTGAGGCACATGCTAAGGCAGTGGCAGTGGGGATGGAGAGGAAGGAACATACTGGAGACAAATTTAGAAGGAAGAATCAACAGGACCTGGTGCCTGGGGGGGCATGTGGGGAGTGAGGGGTGATGCTCAGGTTTCCCAGGGCAGCGTCCACCTCGTGGGCCTCCTGGCCTCACCTGGGTCACAGGGCTGCTGGGTATCCCCCCTTTTCCTGATGGGTGCCACTCGGAGTCAGCCCTGCCCCCGGTGGCCCCAGGACCTGGCTCTGGTGAGGCAGAGGACTGAGGAGCCAGCGTGGGTGGGCTAGAGGGGACTCTAGCCTTTGGAACCCAGTGTGGGTGGGGAGAGGGGTCAGCAGCTGCCTGATCCCACCTCAGAGGCTAGGCCCCACCCTGCTGGGAGGCTGAGGGCCTGAGTTCTGGGCTGCAGGCTGCCCCTGGGCTCCAAGAACACCCACAATCTTCCCAAATTACAGGGCCAGCCCGCCGGCCTCCGGGAAGCTGCCCCCTGCAGAGGACCCACAGACAAACTGCTCTAAATATAGACTTGGGGTGGTGAAGAGTTGCCGGGCTGGGAGGCTGTCCACCCCACATGCTACCCTTCCCCAGGCTGGGGCCTGACACCCCATCGAGGTGACCTCCAGAGGCTGGGCTGAGGCCAGGGCACACAGGGAAGTTGAGACCTCCACAGCCACGAGCCCTGGAGCCACTTAAAGCCCCAGAAGGTGTCCCTGCCTTCAAGCAGCTGGATGGGGGCCGCGTACAAAGTCCCGTCTCTGCCCCTGGGGAATCTCAAAGACCCTCAGAAGCAGCTCACACTTCTTGCACTGAGTCTAATTCTAACCTCTTGCTGCATATGAATTTGTGTATTCCTCCCACCAACCCTGGCGGCAGGCACTGCTATTCTGCCCATTTAATAGTTGAGAAGATTAAAACACTCACTCAAGACCATTGTCCTCCAAAGGGAAAGAGGAATAAGAACCCTGTTCATGGTTCTAAACACGATAGTTTTAATAGGACTTTTATACACATAAGGAAATAGTCACTAATTTTATTTATATATATATAATACACACACACACACACACACACACACACACACATATATATGAAATGTGCTGGGCACTGACTGAGCTGGGTACTTTTCATATATATATTTTTAATCCTGGCCAGAATTCTCAAGATACCTAGTGTCTTCATTCTGTAGTTGAGGAAACTGAGGTCCAGAGAGGTTAAGCAACTTGTTAAAGATCACACAACAGCCGGTTGAGGCGCCGGGATGCACACCAAAGCCAGTACCCTTTAGCGCCCCTTAAGGCCGGCAAGTGTGGTGGTGGCATGGGTGTGAGGTTTAGAATCAGGGGGCCTGCTTGCTCCCAAGTCCCTGCTCTCCATTTACTGTGTGCATAACCTAAATAACTCAGCTTTCCTGAAGTCTCATTTTCCTTATCAGACAAATGGGGAGTATGATAAAAGTGATTCTGACCTCACCTGTGAGTTGTGAGAAACAAATGAGATAAGAACATGAAGGTACTTTGTGAACTGGAGAGTGCTATAGAAATGTTTATTGTTATTCCCATTTGTAGATGAAGAAACTGAGGCTTATCAAGGCTAAGACATGTGTGCAAATATGATGGAGCCCTATGAGGAAATGCCCAAAGAGACCATTTCTAGGTGGGGCACAGTCTGGAGTTCTCAAATGTTGATCACCTGAGGGGAAAAACTCAAAGGGCCCTTTGCTTAAAAGGAAGGGAGGGGGCTTCCCTGGTGGCACAGTGGTTGAGAGTCTGCCTGCCGATGCAGGAGACGCGGGTTCGTGCCCCGGTCCGGGAGGATCCCACATGCCGCTCAGCGGCTAGACCCGTGAGCCATGGCCGCTGGGCCTGCACGTCCGGAGCCTGTGCTCCGCAGCGGGAGAGGCCACGACAGTGGGAGGCCCGTATACCGCAAAAAAAAAAAAAAAAAAGGAAGGGAGGTGGGGGAGAGGAGAGCTTTAGAGAACCCTACCTTTGGCAATAAAAGTAGGGTGCAGGGGAGTTCCCTGGTAGCCTAGTGGTTAGGATTCTGGGCTTTCACTGCCGGGGCCTGGGTTCGATCCCTGGTCAGGGAACTGAGATCCGTGTGATGTGGCAAAAAAAAAAAAAAAAAAAAAAAAAAAAAAAATAGGGTGCAGGTGTTTTGCCCAGGTAACATCTCAGAGGACATCACAGTGTGAGGAGGTGGTAAGGCTCTAGAGTCTTGGTGACTTGTCCACATTTATTGTTTAATCCTCCCCTCCCCCCAAGCTGTTCCATCTAAGGCTGGTTCCCAGACCTAAGCACGCATCAGAATCACTTGGAAGGCTGGATCCTCCCCACAGGGTTTCTGATCCAGCAGGCCTGGGTGGGACCTGAGAATCTGCATTTCTAACAAGTTCCCAGGTGCTGCCCCTGGTCTGGGACCCACCCTTTGCACATCACTGACCTAAGTCAGCCAAAGACCCTCTTGAGAAATGCCCTCCTGGGTCTGACTTGCGGAAGAACAAAAAGGCGGGGGGGGGGCTCCTCTGAGAGGTTTTTGTGGGAGCCCCCTCGGGTCTGGTGTCCCTCCTCTGGGTCTGGTGTCCCTCCTCGGGTCTGGTACCCTGGGCCCCGCCACCCCTTCTTACCTTGGGTGGTGTCCTCCATCTTGATGGGCACAATGGGGCTCTGAGGTGCCGAGTCACCGCTCAGGGAGTAGCTGTGCTCGGCCTGGATGCCCGGCGTGGGGGAGTCCAGTTCCATGTCCAGTAGAGGGCTCTTCTCGTCCAGCACAGGGTCATCAAAGAAACTGCTGAACAGGTCGTTGGAGAAGTCCTCCATGTTCTCTGCAAAGTGGTCCAGGTGCTCAGGGAAGTGCTAGCAAAGGGGGAGGGGAGAGGAGGGAGTCAGCTCACCCTGGAAAGGGGGTGCAGATGCTGCTCTGGTGGTGCCACCAGCCCTGCCACCACCACTGCTGTCCCCGCAACCTCCCCCTTACTCTTCCCTCCACCACCACCAACTTCCCCCCGGCCCACATCATCATACCAACTATTATCATTTCTATCACTACTGTCACCCCGTCATCACATTACTGCCACCACCACCTCCACCGCCCTCTCTAGCCTCTCCATCAGTATCCTCAAGGATGAGTCCTGGATGGTGTGAAAGAATCCAGGCGATAGGACACAGGGCTTTAGTGCTGGCTCTGTGACCTTAGATTGCCCAAGTCTGTTTCTCAGTCCACCCTACTTCTTTCATGGGAGGACTAAGTACTAAAGAATAAGTGTATCTATGCCAGCAAGATTGCATTCCAAAGGCAATATCAGTGACTTTTGTATTCTCTTTTGCTGGAATGCAAGGTGGTGAGATTATTGAGGACTCTGCCCCCCTCATTAGTACAGTCTCCACTTGTCCACATGCCTCCAGTGTCTCCCTTTTCCCAGCCATTCTTTATACCAAGAAATTAGGCTCCAGAGCCATATCATTTGGATTTGAATCCTGGCCCTGATGCTCCTAGCTATGACTCAGTGCCGTTCAAACTGTGGGTGTTGACTCATTAATGGGTTGTGAAATCAATTTAGTAGGTCACGACCAGAATTTAAGAAAAAAGAAAACAGAACAAAATAGAGTAGAAAAATATCAGAGTGCACATAGGGAAGTTAAACACTTGGTAGATTTTTTAATATCAGTTGTGTGTGTGTGTGTGTGTGTGTGTGTGTGTGTGTGTGTACGTTCTTGGGAAGGATGTAAAATATATTTCTCAGAAACAAAATAGTCTGAAAAACATTGGTCTCCACGATCCTGGGAAAGTTGATTAATGTCTCTATGTTTCATTTCCTCCTTTGTACAGTGGGGATGATAATAGTTCCTATCTGCTAGGGTTATTGTAAAAATAAAACAAGTTAATGCACGTCAAGCACTTAGAATAGTCCCTGGTACATAGTAGTTACTCAACAAACCTCTTATTAGTAAAGCCTCCAGTGGCTGGCGCATAGGAGGTGCTTGTTTTTTCTCTCTAAAGAATTATAAATATGTAAGGAAATGTTGCTCATTCTTTTTTTTTTTCTGGACGCACCACACAGCATGTGGGATCTTAGTTCCCTGACCAGGGATTGAACCTGTGCCCCCTGCAGTGGAAGTACAGAGTCTTAACCACTGAACCGCCAGGGGAGCTCCCTGTTCATTCATTTTTTACTGACTGAATGAATTTGCTGGGGCTTTGCTTCTGGCCCTGGGGTCCCACCTGGAGAGTGGGTAAGGGCTGACTTCTGGAGTCTGGAGTTGTTGGCTTTCTGGCCTGGAATACTTGGAGCCTGTCCTAGTCTGGAAGGGATGAGCAGAAAAGCCCTCTGTCTGAGAATAAGATTCAGAGCCACATGAGCATCTGTGTGTGGGGGGCAGGGGATGAGCCCAAGCTCTGCAGATAAGCTTGCTTTTGACTCCTAGCTCACTCCTTGCTAAGTTTACTTCACTTCTCTGGGTCTCAGTTTCCTCATCTGTAAGGGGGAAATAATAGTTCCTACCTCACAGTCTTGTAATGAGGATCAAATATTTGTTAGGTGCTTAATGCTACCCTCATAGGATTATGAGGATAAAATGAGGAAATACATATAACACATGTATACAAATAACATATGTATATATCTATACAGCAAACACATGTAACACTGAGAACAGGGCCTAGAATGCAGTGAGTGCTCAATAACTGTTAGCCATTGTTATTATCAAAAGCCTAACTCTGGACCTGAGGTGAACGGAGCCTGGAGCCAATGCAGGGAGGTGGCTTGGTCCTCCCCCACAAACAAACATGGATCAGAGAATCCATGATAAAATGAGTTCAGAATCCCATCGTCTTAAGTACTCTCTCCTCTCCCCAGCTTGTCAGAACTTACCATCCCTATCCTACACTTTTCTTGTGGTTTTAACTTTCTGAAGTGCTTTCATGCACATTGCCTTATCTAATCCTCACAATTACCCAAGGAGACAAGGAAGTTGCATATCTATATTTGACAGGTAGGGAACCCGAGGCTTAGGGAGCCAAGGAAAGCAGGGAAGCATCCCCAACCACAGTCACACTCCAGTCCTCCCCCAATGGCAGCAGACATTCCCCTGATCGGGAATTGCCCGTCTGTCAGACTGTGAACTCCCTGAGGTAGTAGGGTCTGGACTTGTTCACCTGCTGGGTCCCATCCCCTGGCCCAGGATAGACACTCAACAGCTACTGGTGGAGGGACAGGGCCTTGTACCCCAGAGGGCAACGCCATCAGTATGTCATTCGTCCCATCAATGCCTGGGGTGAGGCAGTACCAGGAAGTCAGAGGCTGAACAAGCCTCCAAGACTGTGATCCCAGCCAAAGGCCGTTTACAGGGTGCAATGCCCCCCAGCCACCTAGCCAGCCACAGTCTGGACTGTGCTAGCTACATCCTCAGCAGAGTCTGGGTCAGCCCACCTGGGGGCGCCCTCTCTCTCTCTCTCTCTCTCAGGGTCTCTCAAAGGCCTGGTGTGAGGCCCAGTGGGAGGGGGTTGTGAAGAGCCTAGTGAGTCAGCTGCTAAGGTATTTCTTCGGCAGCTGCTTCTCAGGCGATAAGGGTTTGCCAAACCCTTTCCCCGGGCCTGGGAGAGGAGAGAAGCTTCCTCCAGTCTGGGCCGGGGTCCCTAAAGGATTCCAGGCAGATGAGCCAGGTCCTTCTCAGAGACCCCTTTTGGGGTGCCCGCAGGCACCTGCTGAGGGAGATCAGTTGGTCCCTGCTTTGTGAGCAGTCCCACCCCACCTGCTGGAGACAGCAGCGAAGGCCCAGCAGGACAGAGCTTCCAGAGCGTGGGAGCCAAGTGGAAGGGGAGGGCGGCCAAGGGGCAGGCGGACTGGGGGTGGGGGACACTCAGAGAACCCAGTCCTCCTTGCTCAGGTCTTCACTGTGTGCTGGGTGGACCTCTGGGGGCAACAGTGGGATGTGCCATCATCCCCAGGCCCACCTCCTGCTCATGCGAGCGTGCCAGAGGGCCTCCCTTTAGAGAGCTTTGAGCCCTATTTCTATCTGGTGTCTGGCCTCTCAGAGCAGCCCAGTTATGGCTGGTTTATACCATCAATTTAGAGGCAGAAGGGACATGAGAAAGCCCATGGTCCACGCCCCCTCTCCCCACTTGCTAATGAGGAAACTGAGGTCCAGAGAGGGACCTACCAGGGTCACACAGTGAGTTGGTGATGCTGAGGGAGGGGTTATCCGTAGCTCTGGCGCTGCACAGGAATGTGGAGCAACTTCTCCTTCCTGTCCTCTCTTCTTCCTCTGTACCCACCCTCCCCTCAGCCCTGGAAAGCCCCCTCTGGAGATCTAGGGCCTCCTCAGCTTCAGCAAGGCCCCTTGTCCCTTCTCCCACCCCCCAAAACCACACCCAGCTCTTTCTCCAGTTCACACACAAAAAGTTCAGGTTTCAGACTACCTGATGGAAAATGATTGGGGGTGGGAGGCAGGCTTCTATAGACGGCAGGGAGTCAACGTTCTGAGGGGGATAGGGTTCTCCTGGGGGTGAGCGTTCTACCGGGGGTGCCTTTCCAAGCAACTGGGGTGGGAAGCCTGAGAAGGAAATATTATGATTTGTTTCCCTCCTTGTTGAAGACTTTTTCCAACAGTCTTGCCAATGTAAGCTCCTTCTCGGCTGCCACGCGCAGCCGGCGCCGGCTCCCCTCTCTTGGAGGACAGGTCCCGAGCTCTCGGGCCCCCAGCCCCGCGCACCCCTCCCCCTCCGCAGCATCTCCTCCCGGAGACGGGTCTCAGTCGACAACCCTTTAAGTTTAAAGAAGGAGAATGTCCAGTCGGCCCCGCGTGGCCCACGAAAGGTTAACGCCTGCGCGCGGGGGGCCGCCCCGCGCCGGAACCCAGCATGCTCATTGGTCGGATCTGCGGAGGTCGTGGCCAATGGGAGGAGGCTGCGAGACGCCCGCCGCTGGAGCCGCGAGGAGGGGGCGGGAGGAAGGCACGGCTCGCGCGGGGGAGGGTTCGCGGCCTTCGCCGAAGGCGCGGGCTACGTCAGGTTAGAGTGTGTTTGTCTTGGGTCCCTTTCTGCACCTGGGGCAGAGGCAGAAATGGCCTCTTTGAGCTTTCAGGTGCCCCTGGCAGTTCTATGGTGCCCTAAGACCCTTATCAGCTGCGTGGCCTCGACCCCGCACCGGGAGCCCGAGGAAGTGAAGACAGAGGGGAGGCCAGGCCCCAATTCTTAAGTTCCTTCGCGGCTCTTCCAGCTCAGCTCCTTCCTTCCCTCCTCGAATAATCCTACCTTGGGCTCATTGATGGGGCAACGGGGTCTCTGTCCCAGGTAGGGGAGGTGGGACACTCCTGGGCGGTAATAGCGCCGTCTGAGGCTCCTCTCAGTTCCCCTCCCCTAATTCCTCCTGGGGGTCGATGGAGAGAGAAGGAAAAGCTCTGGGGGCGTGGCTGTCACCTGAGGGTGTGTGTGGGAAAGAGGTTCCCCCACCTGCTGCAGCCTGAGAGCGCCCCCTTCTCTCTGGCCCCTACCCCTCGGCGCCTGCACCCCCATCCCGGGCTTCTCCCCCTCCCCCGGTCCAGGCTGATTCAGTCTGTGTTTGGGGAAAGGAGGGAGGAGGCCGGAGTGGGTCCAGGCTGAGCTGTGGGATAAGGAGTGGGGGGAATGCCGAGCCCGGACATTCCTTCCGAGAGAGTGAGCTCTGGGGAGCGATGGGAGGAGAGTCCTCTCACATTTCCCCTTCCCCTCCCCCGCAGGTTAGCTCCCCCCCCCCTCCACTGACCCATACATTCCGGGACGGTTACTTGCCTCGTGGTCACTAGAAAATTGCCCCCATTTCTAGCTGAAGGGCCACCAGTCTGAGTCACTGTTGTGCCCTGTGTGTGGCGGTGAGGGGTGGGGGTAGGGTCAAGAGAGAGCAGGGAGGGGCTTGGGGAAGGGAGGTGGGCCCCTGGGTACCCAGTGGTCCTCCTAGTCCTGAAGCATCACCATCCAGTCATTTGGGGGTAGGGGGAGATCCAGGCATCTTCCCAGAGCTAGACTGGAAGGCTGTCCTATGAAGGAAAAAAGGCCCTAGACAGACTCAGGAGGCCCTAGTTCAAGATCCATCTGTGCTGTGAGACCTGGGCAGGGGCAAGTGGTGTCTCCTCTCTAGGCCTGTTTCCCCATCCATTCCCCAGCATAGTCTGTGTTCCTACTGAGGCAGGGGTGGCAGGCATAGGGAGAAGTGGACTAGTCGTCAGAAAGTGGCCTCTTTTCCTCTGCTCTGGCATCTCTGGGGACTGTGAAAGGACAGAGCCAGTTTTCCTCATCCCTGGAGCCAGCCCCTCCCTGAGCCTTCCTGGCAGGGCACAGGGGTGAAGGGAAGCACATTGTTCCAGCCTCCAACCTCACTCTCGTCCCCCATTCCCCACAGGCCCGGGGAAGGCGGCTGCTGAGGTTTCATATTTTCCCCCTACCGAACTCTTCACCACAGAGCCCAAGTCCAAATAAGCAGAAATGCTTCCCTGTGTGTGTGTGTGTGCTTGTGCACGTGCGTGTGCATATGTGTGTGCACATGCTACACAGGCGTGGGCTGTGAGGTTCTTTCTTACACAGGGAAACACCATCTCCTTGACACCACACAACATAAGATCCCCACATTTAGACACATTCAGACTGTTCCCTATACAGCCTGGCACAGATACTAATGCACATACACACTCTTCTGGGCTCACATAGGCTGACACTGGCAGGCACTGACACAGACCCAACAAGGAAACACTCCTCAGATGTGATCAGACGGACACAGACTCCCATGTGCGCACACACACACACATGTGCAGTTACCCCAGACAGTCACGGTCACAGACGTGGGCATGCACACTCGCACACAAACACACACAACATCTCAACACCACAGCACTGAATGCTGACTGTGCCAAGCCACATGCCTGAGTCATGTGACCCCCAGCGAGGGAGCGTTGGGAGTCCTGGGCTTGCCTGGGGCTGGGACGGTGAGGGCTGGGACGGGAGGAAGAGGTACCATGGGGATTGAGCTTTTCTGTGCCTGTGTGCTGGAGAAAAGAAGTGGGAGAGGAAAGGGCAGGCTGGTGCCCACCACAGGCTGCCACTGTGCAGAGCAGGGTCCACAGTCTCTGGAGCCCCCAGCCCTGTTAGTCTGGCTCTCCAGTTCCCCCTCCTGACACTGTGGTAGCCCTTCCCTGGCCGGATCACAGGTCCCTCAGGAAAGTGAAGAGCTGGCCTACAGGTTCCCAGCCAGCCCCTGGCATCTTCTGACCAGGCGGCCCATGTGCTGTGGCCCAACCTTGGGGTGGGTGCCAGGTACTGTCTGGGCAGAAGGAAGCCATGGCAGTTAGTGCTGCCGCCCAGGGCTGGGATTAGCTGTGACTGGCACCACTGAGGGCACAGCAGCCCAGGGTCTGGCTGCTGGAGATGTTGGTCCATAGGCAGTAGCCAGAGGATCCCTGTGGGACAGCTCAGGACCCTGGAGACTAAGTGCCAGGGCTGGCGCTGGGGGCCTCTGGAGAATAAGGGCATCTAGTCCCATCCACTTATTCATCACTCGTGCATTTGTTCAGTGTTTACTGAGGACCTACTGTGTGCCCAACCCTGTGGATACAGAGATGAACAAAGCCCAGTTCCTGCTCCCAAAGGGCTTCCTGACTAGTGGTGTGACCACCCATTTATGAAGGTAGGTCCAAGACTTGAACTCTGATCTGTCTCCAGAATATTCTCCACCTTGGGATCTTCTAACATAAATATGACTATGTGACTCCCCTGCTCACTATCCACTAATGACTTCCTCTGCCCTTAGGATAGATTCCAACTTCCTTAGTACAGCTCGAAATGATCCAGCCATGTCACCTCTGTGTCTCGCTGTGTCCACTTCTCATCCGTGTCTCCAAAGCCTAGCACTGGTCTCAGCACATGGTAGGTGCTCAGCTCTTTGCTGAGTGACCGAGTGACTGGCTGAATGAGTGGGCGAATGAAGGAATGTGCCAGTGAGCAAATGGACTGAGGCTTTTCCTTCTGCAGCTGAGCCTCCAGGAGTGACTGCCCTGAGTTCCGCTCTGCTGCCAGCCTGCTCCTGCCCCAGGCAGTTTCCATGCGCCTGGACGCCTTCCCTCGGCTCCTCCCTGGTGGGGCCTGTTGTACCCATTCTCTGGGTTGTTCTTTCCCAAGGCCCTTTTGCTCTTAAGCCCCAGCCAGACCGGGTACCTGGGGACCACAGCCCCCAACTCAGCTCTGGAGGAACTGTCCCCAGGGTTAGGCCAGGTCTGAGAGGATAAACGGAGCCCAGTGGCCAACCAGCCGAGCTGCTCTTCCGGCCCCTGGCCAGCTGGAAGGCCCTCTTGGGCTGGAGCCTGCCACCAGGCTCTGGCTGGAATTCCCTTGGCCTGTTCCCTCTCCTCTGTGCACTCAGCATTCGGCCTCTGGCTTCCTCAGCGGTCCCGGGCCTGTCTGAGTTGTCCTCAGGTTTTATTTTTGGAAGAAGTTGCATTCTCTCTCCTTATTTACTCCCTTCCTTCAGGGAAGGTGTGGGACCCCTGGGCTCGGCTGGGGATCAGGCTGTGACTCCAGCCCCTGGGGTTTGGACTCCTCTGGGGCTCCAAGGAGGGGACCTCCAAAGATTCCTGACCGATCTGATGCTTCAAAGCCATCTGACTCTGCCCTCCTTCCCCCACCCAGTGTGTGACTAATGCCTGCCCCTGCCCTTCTTGAAGAGCCCCACATTGGCCAAAAGAAATCCCTACAATTTTAGAGCTGAAAGGAATTCTGGCATCATTAGGTCCATCTCCTTTTACTTGTAGAAGCAATGTAGTTCAATGGTTATAAGCAAGAGAGGCAGACAGATCCAGTTCTAATCCTGGCTCTGCTGCCTACTGTGTAGCCTTGGGCAAGTTACTTAACCTTTCTGAGCCTCTGTCTCAGCTATAAAATAGGGGTACTTATATCTACGCCACCTGTGAGGTTGCTGTGAGGGTTAAATGAGACAACATTTTTAAAGTGCTTTGTACAATGCAAGACACATAGAAGGCTCTTTTCAAATGTAGCTATTATTATTATTATTATCATTACAGAGAGGAAAACGATGAGAGCCAAGGGAAGGAATGGACTTGCCCAGGATCACACAGCTCAAGGTAAGCAGCCATTCCCAGAGTCTTTCCTCTGTCTCCATCTCCCTTCCAAGGAGAAGGGAGGGGGCAGGCACCAGCCCAAAGGAGGAATCTCCTTGAGTCAGTCGCATGGGCAAACCCCTGGGTCTTCCATGGCTGCCTCCTGCATCAGGCCCGGGCCCTCCTCTGACTCAGGCATTTCCTCCACTGCCCCAGGGGCTTCTTGCTCACTGGGGTGAGAGGTCCAGGGAGGAGACCCCAGGCTGAGGGTCCACCTCAGCCCCAAGGTGGACCCCAGGCCAGCGGGACTATGAGAGGAGGGGGAAATGCTGGGTCCTGACATCACAGAGCAGAGAAGCTGGAGCCACAGCCATGCAGGCCAGCTGGGGCCCTTCCAGCACGTCCAGATGTCTCAGGAATGTGCTGAGCTGGGAACCACCTCACTCCTTCCCTCACCACCCCCAAGCCCTCATCCCCTCATATGCTTGCTCAAGCTCTGCCTCTGCCCCGCCCCCTACCCTTCCTCTTTCATCTCTCCCTGGGAGAGCCTCGTGTCCACTGTCCCTCTGGTTCCTTGCCACAGTCCAGCTGCCTCTCAGACCTCTGAAGGGGTCACCAGAGGCAAGAGCCCTTCCCCTTCTGCAGACCCCCTGGTCTGACTAAGACGGGTGGTGGGGGAGATGGAAGCCTGAGCTAACTGGGAGGGGAACGTTCTGAGCAGATAGTGCCTGCCAGATCCCAAATGTGGAACTGATTTGCAGCCCTGGGAGAGAAAGGGGTGAAGGCTTTGGGGTGGTAGAGGGCAGGGTTGGGCCTCTTCTCCGGGAGGATGATGAAAGGGGCTTTGGGTATCTTGTCCCAGTTGATGGGTGGGAGGGCCAAGGAGAGGAGGTGCCAAGCTGGGCTGGGCTCAGAAGGAGGGCTCAGATCCTTCTAGGCTGCTGGGATCAATGGGGACATGCTTTGCCTGATAGTGGAGGGTCCTGAGGGGGTGAGGGAACCCCATTAGGGTCTTGGGGTTGGGCCAGGAGGCAGGACATGGTTCAGACTGGAGCTCTCAGCCCCAAAGAGGGACAGCTTGTGTCTCTGCAAGGGTGGAGTTGCCTTGGGCCTCCCCAGGCCAGCCTGGCCCCAAGTGCTGGGGATGAGAGAGCCAGAAGGGAACTGGTGCTCCTGGCCAGTGTGAGGGTGACATCAGGGCAGGAGGTAGAAATCAGAGGAGAGAAGGGACCTGGGGTCAGTTGCTGCCTCGGCCTGCTCTGGGCACAGAGAGGGGCCCACAATGCTGTCTTGAGGGAGAGGCCCTGATCATCCAGACAGGCTGACAGCTGGGATGCCCTAATGGACTCTAGACCTCCTAGCACTGAGACGGTTCAGGGGAGCTGGGACCACTGCCCTGTCCAGCTCAGAACTATCATTGAGAACTATCACTGGCTCCCTTCTGCCTGCTGAAAAAACTCCCAGCTCCTCAGCACAGCATTCAAGGTTTGTCACAAATTGATCTCAACTTTCCACTATAGCTGGAACCCCTCATCTTTCCTTTCCCTCCAGCCTCATTGGATGACTGCTCCCAGTTCCTTAAACCTGCTGTAAGCTCCATGGCTGCAGGGCCTTTGCTTGTACCATTCCCTGTGCCTGGAAGGCCTTTGCCTTTTATCTCCTCATTCTAATTCCTATCATCCTTTAAGGCCCAACTCAGTGCTGCTTCCTCCAGGAAGCCTTCCTTGATCACCCAGCTGGAGGAGTCCTCTCTGTCTTATACCACTGTAGCATTCATAGGCCACTGGTTAATATCATGCCTTGAACTCTAATTATCCACAATGGGACCCATCTCTCCTTCTAAACTTTAACCACCTTGAGGGTAGGATATAGGATGGAGTTCATCCTCGAACCCTCTGCAGGGCTTCACACAGGGACTGGCATACAGTATACCTAATAACAATAATAGCTAATATTTATATGCCAGGCACTGTTCTAGTTCCTTCCATGCAGTACCTGATTTAAGTTTCAGAAGATCAGGTAGGTACTATCACTACTGCCATTGAATGGTTAAGGAAACTGAGGCACAGAGAAGTTAAGTAGCTTACCCAGTTTATTCAGTTAGCAAGTGGCTGAGCCAGGATTTGAACCCAAGCTCTGACTGCAGAGCTTGTGCTCTTAAGCACACGCGACAACACTGGACGCTGAAGGAATAATGACCGATTTCCTGCTGTCCCATCCCAGCACCTAGTACAGGGCCAGATACAAAATATGGGCCCCCATTCCAGGCACTGGGTCCTCACCTGGGGCCCCAGGTTTGCTCATCCCTGGCCATCCCTCTCCTGATGCCCAGAAAGACATAGCCCTGAGAAGAGGCCTGGGGTCTTTTGCCTTTACCCAAAGACAACAGCCTTTCAGCTCCAGAGAGGTCCAACATGTAGGCAAATAAAATCCCTATAATTAGGGGTCAACAAAGGGACGAAGATGGGACATTTCTCCAAGGGCAGTCCAATGCTGAGGACCGTCCTTTCGGGCAGTGACAGCAACAATCAGAATAAAAAGAGCAGCAACAACTCCTGTTTACAGGGGGCTTGCTGTGTGCCATGCCTTGTGCTAGGATCTCTGCAAGAGCTGTCTAACTGAGCTCGTGTAAGAACCCTGTGTGCCACAGTCATCCTTACGTAATGGATGGGGAAAATCAGCTCAGAGAGGTTAAGGCACCTGTCCAAGCTCACACAGATGACAAGTGGTGAGAGCCAGGATTTGCTCCCAGGTCTGGGCAGGGCTAAAACCGACCACTAATGGTCACCCCACCCCACCTCAGGTATGGCTTGGCTCCCCAGTGCTTGTCGAGGTATCTGCCATCTGACCTGTGGACTTGCTGTCTGGTCAGGTGGGGTCTGGGAATAGACACCAGGTCTCAGGAGAATTTCTGTTCAGAATCTGCCCGGAGTGGAATGGATTTAGAGTCTACAGCTCAACTTTTCCCCAAGCTCATGCAACTTTGAGAGCCCAGGATATTAAGAGCTGGGTCGATTTCTTTAGCTGGGTAGTGAGTACCCAGGTATCCATTTTATTACACTTTGTAATTCATATACATGCATTATATATATTCTCTTATATGCACGATACATTTCATAATAGAAAAGGCCACCATAATTAGGAGATTGGGATTAACATATACACACTACTATATATAAAACAGATAACTAACAAGGACATACTGTATAGCACAGGGAACTCTACTCAATATTCTGTAATAACCTATATGGGAAAAGAATCTGAAAAAGAATGTAGGTATATATATATATATATATATATATGACTGATTCACTTTGTTGTACACCTGAAATTAGCACAACATTGTAAATCAACTATACTCCAATAAAAATTAAAAAAAAAAAAAGGCCATCATGATAGAGTGAAAGGTAGATGTAGGATTTAGGTTAAGATTCACTACTTGATAAATAAAATCCACCTAAAAAAAGAAAAGTACCATCAAAGCTGGAAGTGTGGAAGTATCCTTTCTCTCATTACCCATCCATCCACTCGTTCATCCATCCATCACTTCTTCTCACTCCTTCCTTCCATCTATTCAATAAGTAAACATTTCCTGAGCACCCAGTCACTATAGCTATACCTAGTGAATAGATAAAAACAATTGCCTGACACTCCCTGCCCTCAAAGAACTCTCAGTCTAGTTCAGCAATGAGGAAACCAAGGCCCAGAAAGGGGAAGTGATTTGCCCAAGGTCACACAGAGAGTTAGGGAGATGAGGTGAGGAGACGTGAGAACATTCTAGGCAGCAGGGAACACATGGGAAAAGGCTCGGGCCTGTCTGCCTCCCCAGCAAGTCCCCTCAGTTGCTGCTTTCAAACTGCCTCCTGGCTCTCCGTGAGGGCCTGAAGAGCCTGCCTTACTCCACTGCTGCTTTCATTTTTGTTATTCTTTTGGAAGGAGAAGAGGGGGACAGCTGCTGCTGTCCAGCTGTTCTGTCAGACCACACAGCCCAGCCCAGATGTGTCAGGCTCTCTGTGATGGGTGAAATGGCTCCTGGGCCAAGGGCCAAGGAAGCTGCAGTGAGGGTTCTGTCCCGGGAGAGTTGGGAGAAGAGGCACCTTCAGCCCGGCAGCAGAGAAGCCCAATATTCCTCCAGCTGTCAAGTTGGCCTCGCTCATGATGTGGTACGTCTAGGTCATAAGGATCAGGATTTTGATATTCCAAGGAAATCACCCTTGATCTATTTTCTCTGTTGGTCAGAGTTCTGGGCTGTATATCTTGCCCCTCCCAGCTTCCCGAGAACCAGACATCCTCATGCCTACCTTCTGCCCAGTCTTGCTCCCCAGTTCTACCATTTACTCTGCCTGCTGAAGCGGGTTACTTCGTGTTCCAGCCAGAGCAATGCTTACGGCCTTGACTTAACTCCACCCAAATCTTCTTCCTCCATCCTGCCCCCTGGAGTGCTGAGACTTCCAGAAGAACAGCCTGTTCTCCAGCATCTGGAGCTGGTTTCTTGAGGAAGGTTCAAGAGCAAGCCAGGTCCCACAGAGGGATGCTCTGAGAGGGCCTTGGTACCAGGACTTGCAGGAGGCATCGTATGGGGAAGGGAAGACACAAAGCGGGGCTGGCCTTCATCCTCTCCTCTCCTGGCACAATGGCCAGGCCAGACATAAACAGACCCTCCTGGGGAGTCCTGGGAACTGCAGAGGGCAAAGGTCCAAGTTCCCAGGTGGGCTGGGGAGTGGCATCCTAGAGTGAGGATGAGGAGAGGGCAGGGGATGGGATGTGTGGTCTCTCCTCTGACAGGCCAGGCAACGTGCTGGCTCTGCCCTTAAAGCTCTAGGCATCCATGGTGCCCTAAGGATGGGAGTGAGTGAGCGTGAAGGCGGAGCCCCTCTGATATCTGAGATCCCAAACGTTCCTGCCCTGGAGGGCAAAGTCCAAACCAGATCAAGAGGGGGAGAGAAGGTGGTGATTTCTCCTCCTTGACTCCATGGGACCCTGTCCCGAGAACAGCATTTAGATGTCCCCTCCTCTGTGTCAGTTTTCTCATCTGCGCAGGGGCCAATGATGCTTATATAACAGGCTCAGTAAAAGGGACACGGCCCCAGTCCTTCCTTGCTGAAATGCCTTCCAATAACTCCTTTGCCTATAAGGATGGGGATATTGGAGAGGGAGGGTGAGGAGGTCACCTCCTCTGAGAACCTTCCATGACCTCCAGCCCGGCTGGAGGCTCCTCTTTGGGCTCCCATCATGCTCTGCTCCATCGTGGTGCCCCGTGGTGCTGCTCTGTCTGCTTCCCTCTCTGTCTCTCTCATTTGGCTGTGAGTGGCTGGAGGTCATTCTGCACAGTGACCAGCACTGGCACTCCTTTAGCTCCCAGTTGTTAAAGGACGGATGTATGTATTGAAAAATAACCAAGCGAATTCCCGGCTGGTCCAGGGAAGCCGGAGGGACCTCACAGCAGATGGGGGCACAGGCAGCATTTTTGTGGGATCCAGTTCGCATCACCCTCAGGGCTGGCTGGGCCAGAACCTGAGAATCCAGGGCCCCTTCTGGAATTATCAGTACACTTCTTGAACACTCAGGCCTGTCTTTTTAAAAACAGTCTCCCCTTCCCTTATAGGGACTGCCTATAAGGGAGTCTGAAGTCATTTTCTCTACAAATACAGTAAACCCTTGAAATAGAGCAAAGTACACTACAATGTGACCAAAACTGGGCTTCTGTCCTATGCCTGGGACCCATCTCAAATGAAGGTGGGAAAAGCTCTTATCTTTGTGGGGCTGGTAAAGAAGTGACTGCCTCGTGCTCCTCTGGAACTTCCTCAGTTTGGTTTGCTGCATGTGCTAAGGTTTCACAATCTTTACTTTTGTGCTTTTTGTGATAGTACAGACCAACTGAAAAATACCACTTTTCATTGATCCTACAATAACATAACTCCACATTTTGTATGATTGAAAATTTTGGACTCAGCTTATTGTTTTATGGTTGAGTTTTACTATACTAAGCGCCTATTTTGTGCCACGGTACTGTGCTAGGTTTACGGCAATGAATACAACTGACATGGTCTCTGTTCTTAGGGAACTTGCTTTCTCACAGAGGAAGTGGACAATAAGCTGATAAAATAACAGCAAATTGAGAGAGGAGCTATGAAGAAGTCAAAGGACTGAAACAGGGACTTCCCTGGCGGTCCAGTGGTTAAGGCTCCTTGCTTCCACTGCAGAGGGCATAGGGTTTGATCCCTGGTCAGGGAACTGAGATCCCACATGCTGTGTGGCATGGCCAAAACAACAACAGCTACAACAACGGACTGAAACAAAACAATAAGGGGTCCCACTTGAGGTGGTTGGGGAGGTTTCTCTAATGAGGCTTCCTGTGAACTGAGTAAGTTGAGATGGAGCGAACTGGAAAGCGTTCTAGATGTCAGGAAGAGCATGTGCAAAGGCCCCGCGGCAGGACTAGAAAAGACTTAATTTTAAGCTGGGTGAGTGTGGATCCAGGAGTCCCAGCGAACTGAACAAGGGGAAACTGGGGAAGGTGGAAGCCCTAGAGCCAACTGGTGCTCAAGGGTGAAGCCTAAGCCACAAGTTCAAATCTGCTGTGCATCTGTCAGCTGTAGACTATCCTACACCAGGGGTTGTGGGGGTCTGCGCCAAGGGTAGGGATGACTCGAGGCAATGATAACTCATTGGAAACCTTCCTAAATTTCAGAGACAGTGTGGGCCGCAGGCCCCTGATGGCTGGGAGTAGAGCGCATCCTTTTTCCTCTTCCTTAAAAAATGTGGGGCCTGGCCTGAGGGTTAGGGAAAAGGGATTCATCCAGCAACGGTTGGTTGAAGCCTCCTCTGTGCCAAGCACTGTACTGGGCACTGGGGATACAGCAGTGAACAAGACAGTTAAACGCCTGCCCTCAAGGAGCTCACATCCTAGTGGGGGGAGCAAAAACAAAATAAAAAGCTGCCCAAAACAAACTTAGTGTTTTAGAGGAGAAGGAGGTGTCTGGGGCAATCTCCCTTCCTGAAGGGGAGCCCTGAGATTTGGGTTCCTCCATTAGTTTTTCTCTATTAGTTCTTTTGTAGTGGATTCTACTTGGAGACCAGAGTGCCTTGGCCTTTGGGTCCTCTTTCCTGTTAGTGAGAATTTAAAGAGAAACACAGGCACATGCGCTCGCACCCCTCCCCTTTTAAGGGCTGTTAAAGGCCCACACACAGACATAGGAACACCCAAATGCACATACTTCTCTAATCTCCCTAAATCCCCCAAAGGCTGGGGTGGTGGAAATAGTAATGGTAGTGGTTCTCTGCTTCCCCACTCAGCTCAGGAGAAGCCAGTCTGGGGGCCTGGGGAGCAGTGATCAGGTTTAGCCCTCACCACCCCCCTTCCCCTGGGCTGGTCCCCGGTCCTGGTCATTCCCACACCTGGCCTCCCCAGCTGCTGGGAGGTGAATGAGTGTGCTGGGCAAACATCCTTGCAGCTTCCTGCTGTGCCCCTCTGAGACAACAGAACTCCTCTTCCTCCTTCTCCTCCTCCCCACCCCCTCCCAGCTGGGGCTTCTCTGGGATCCAAAGCCATTTCCCTCTAGAGAAACTAGAGTCATCCTTTCCCCTGAGCCAGAGGACGGACCTAGTGTCTCTCTCTGGAGACATGACCTGTTCTCCCTCTGGTCCTTTATCCCAGTTCTCTGAGCACCAGGCCCTCTCTCATACCTGCCCAGGGGCTGAGGGGTCACAGGGTCCAAGGGAAGACGGCTCTAGGGAGGCCACATCAGGAACTGTGGGAGAGTGGGGAGGGGCTGGGAAGAGAAGCCCCCTCATCTGGCGGGACGGGCAGCTCCTTCTGAGGGATGTCTCTGAGAATCACATAGACAAGATTGCAAGAGGATGAAGGTATCCTCACAGAAGGAAAAATACAGCACCCCTGGCCACCTCTAAGCACACATGGCGTAGGCAAAGTATGCAACTCATTTTCCTGTCTCTGTCCAAGAGATTGCATATTTCTTACACAGTTGTGTTCAGGGTAAGCATCCTTTTTGATTTTTGCCTTTTGTACAGAGGAACAGAGCACACACGATTTCCACCGTGACTTTATGGCCTTATCTGGATGTTTAAGGAGAGTGAATAACCTACCCTCCGTCTTCCAGACTGAGAAGCACACAAACTTCACCCCTTTCCATCTTTAACCCTGGAAACACCTTCCTGTCCTCACGCAGGATGAAGAGGGAGTTGGGGATGGGGTTGGTATGGGGTCCCAGCTGGGAGGGACCTTAGACATCTAAACGATGGAGGCACCAGAGAAGGAAGGTGACCTGCTCAGGGTCACAGAGCAACTCCTACCAGAGTATTCTTTACCACTACCCCATCTAGTCTCCAGAGCATGTTAACTATGGAAACTTACCTGGCAGGCATCATCCTGCATTAATCTTTAATTAATTTTCTCACTAAATCTCTATAATAACACTATGGGGAAGCTTCTGTATCTCCTTTTTTCAGATGAGGAATCCAAGGCCCACAGGAATAAAAGTCACTTGTTTCAACTGCCCAGCTGGCTGGTGGCAGAAGCACAGCTAGAACCAAATTTCCTGATTCCCAGCCCAGGAGTTTTCTTTCCTCTTAGACATTCTTTCCTCTCCCCCTGCCTCACCTGGCCTTGCTTAGGCCTGAGGTAAGGAGCTTTCCCATTAGGGCTTTCCCTCCCCAGGCCCAGTACTGGATACCACTGTCTGATCATGATCATGCCTCCTTTCCTGTGCTGGACCAAGGCCCAGATGAGCAGCTGGGGATGCAAGGCTGAATGGAGCTGCAGGAAGAGGCTGTAGGCGGCAGAGTTCATTCAGAAGAAAGTCCATCTCAAAGCTGCTGAGGGCTGAGGGAACCTCACAGGGGGGCTCTACCCATAAAGGTACACGCTGCAGCAAACTCTCTCCCTCTGACCAGTACCTGTTACCAACTCCAGGAGGGGCGTATGGAACCCCAGATCCCTGCTTCTTCATTCCTAGGATCTGTGCCAGACCATCCTTAGAAAGAAAGATCCAACCTCTTCCCATTTTATAGACACAGAAACAGGACCAGGGAGGAAAGCTGGTTGCATGGCCCAGGCTCACAGGAGAGGCAGAAGCAGAGGGACGACTAAAACCCAGGTCTCCCCACTGCTGGTTCAAGCCCTCTCCCCTCTTCCCCGCGGCTTGTCTGCAGAAGTGTGCTCCCTCTGACTGGAACCAGGGGCCTTCCTAGAGAGCAGGGTGACCTGGATCTACTGCCTAATGGAGGACCGGGAGACCTCTCACCCCATGCCTCCCTGACTCAGGTTCCTGTCCCTGGACTTGTTCCCCACCAGCAGCCTGGAACAGTTTAGGTGGAAGTCCAAGATGCCCAGTCCTTTAAGTCTCAGTGCACTTGGCTCTTGTCTGCCAGGTTTATCTTAGTCCCAGGAGTTAGAGGCCAGCAAATAGAGACCCTTGAGATGATCACTGGGTGTGTTGTGTGTGTGTGTTTGTGTGTGTGTGTGCGGGGGGAGGGGGGAGAGGAAGAGACTGGCAGGTCACTGCATGGGGTGGGGGAATCCCCCCAGATGCCCCAAGCAGCCCACATTTCAACCCGGCAGGCCCTTCTGAACCCAAAGATTTTCTCCCATTACCGAGCCCATCCCCCCGCCCCCCAGGGCCTTAGGGCTGAGCCTGAGAGAGGGAGGGAGGGAAGAAGAAAGAAGCCACGTTTCCTTAGGGAGGGAGGGGAAGAGAAAGAGAAGGACAAGCCCGGAGACAGAGACAGTCACGAAGCCACAGGGAGAGAGAGACAGTCAGGGAGACATAAGGGACAGAGAAACAGACCTAGAGAAAGACCTCCCTCCTTCTGAGCGATCACCCCGTGCTGCCCTGACCAGTTGAAGGTCAGGTCCCTCCCTGGGGGATCTCTGGCCTGACTTACTGGGGAGGCCACGGCAGCACCCCTATATTTCCGGGTCTGGCTCAAAACCCGGGTCTGGCTCTGGCCCCCCAAGGGGCGTCTGGTCTCTGGCCCTCGAACACTCCCCTGTGCGCCCCCCAGCGGAGAACCAGACGCAGAGCCACCGAGGTCTTAAAGGGGGCGCAGGAAAGGGCGCCGCCAATTTGCGCCCAGTCTGGTCCCGGAACCCCAGGGTGGGTGGAGGACGATTAGAAGACTTGGTGGGGAGGGAAGAACTGGTGTTTCTTGTGGTCGTATCAGTGGATCCGATGGCCCCGACGCCTCGACGTTCCCTTCCCCTAGAAGGCCGAGGCCAATGTATCCATGGACGGAGCCTCCAGGAGGACCGTGCACGGGCGCAAGCTCAGAGGCTCCAGGTTCGGGGTCTAGGGAGGTGTCGAGGGATCTAGTCACCAAATCTCAGAGCTCTAAGCACGTGTCTCTCAAGGGGACCCTGCACCGAGCCCCCTCCCCCACTTCTGCCCAGTGCTGTGTAGTCTAGGCCTTCAGGGGGCCCCAGGTGCACCGCGAAGAGGAGTAAGGAGTGGTGGAAGGAAAACACAGACCCTTCATCTTACCGCATTGTTGAGGAAATCAGACTCGTTCAGATCCCCCAAGTCCAGGAAGCTGGATCCGGGGAACAGCCTGTCGGCCGGGAAGGGCTCCAAGACGGCGTCCATCGCGGCAGGCTCCGGAGACCCCCTTCGGCTGGGCTTCCCTCACTCCAGGGCGGCGGCGCGCCCGGCCCAGAGCTCCGGCCCGAGCGCTGGCAAGCGGGCGGGGGGCAGGTCCCGGGCAAAGCCCCGGGGGAGGGGCGGGCAGAGGCTGCGCGGCCCCGGGTAGGGGGCGCGGGGGGCGCGGAGGCCTTAGGGCAGCGGCGCAGAGCTGGCTGGGCTCAGGGGCCCCGGGCGCACCGCGGGCATTTAGCCGACTCCTCCTCCTCCCGCTCCTCCGGGGGCACAGCTGGCTTCCATGGGGAGCCCGGGAGTGGGGCTGAGGGCTTGAGGAGCCCCCCGGACTGGGTGGGAGCCGGGGGCGGGGGAGCTGAGCGCTCCCCCGAGACTGGGTGACTGCCGGGCGCTCCGCTCTCTCTGCGTCTCCCTCTGCACGGCTTCTGTCACTTTTCCTCTCTGTGAAACCGGGAACCCCTTGGCTGGTTAGCCCAGCTGGCCGAGGCGCCACTCCTCCACATCAATATTCACGATAATTTCATATTAATGAGGAGAAGGAGGGGCCTGAGGAATCGTCCCTCCTCTTTTAAAGAGACAGCTGCGAGCTAGTCTTGCCAATCTCTTTTCTCTGAAAAGATAGGGGCTTGAAGCAAAATTGTCTTAGAGCCAATAACTGTGTTCCTTGAACCTCAGCCTCTTAAGGCTTTGCCAACCACACTCCCGTAAGTTCATGAGGCAGCTGAGTCATTTCTGTTCTTCCAGGCTTATGCTAGGGCCTGAACCAAATCCAAAGTCGGGGAATTCCATCTCTTGGGCCCCTCAACAAATCTCCTTTCAATGGGGAGATTTTCAGGTCTCCTCCTCCAAGAAGCCTTCCCTGACCCCCAGGCTGAAGCAGTTACCATCACTATACACCCACAGGGCATGGTGTGCTTACCTCTATGTGGTGAGTCTAATACAGTATTGTCATTGTTTGCTCATGTGTCTATAAACCCACTGGACTCTGAGATCCCTCAGGGCGAGGACTGTATCCAGCTTTCCTGTGTGTGAAAGTGCCGGGGGGGACAGCAGAGGTGAGGTAAGGACCCCTCTTCTCATCAATCATCGAGTACCCCTAGTGTTTCTGAAGAACAAGAAGTTGGAGAACAGTAGTCATGGACTCTGCGTGAGCCAAGATGTAGGTTGGCTGCATGCTCCATGGTCATAGGACACTCCCAGGCCCCCTGGATCCATTACCTAAGTGGCCCGCTCCAGAGTACAGCTTAATCTCTTGAAAGGGCTGATAAACAATCACCAGGCACCTGAACAAATGGAAGTGGTCAGAAAGTCACTCCCTCAGAGGGCTGGGCACACTGTTGCTGCCCAGAAGTCATTAATAGGATTAAGTGTGTCCTCCCTGTCTGGAGCTTTTAATTAGCTCAGGAACCAAAAGCCTTTAAGAAGCAGAGATGTCATTGCAGTTAAGCCAGGGATGTCACCCAAATTGCTCTCTCAGTACCAAGGTGGGGAAAGGGCACACAGCTAGGCTGAGATAGCAGCTCTTTGCCTGGGGCGGGTGGGCAGGCATGTGGCTTTCCCCCATCTCCTGATCCAGTTGACATAGTTCTGGAGAATGATGTTCTGACCCTCCACATTGTCATATGACTATTAGCTCCTGGGCCTCCCGGAGAGTTTGCTCTTGAGAAGCTGGGAATACAGCCCATGCTCTGGGGACCAGTTCACCAGCAGTGTAACTCTGAGAAGTTAGACAGGGCCAAAAAGAAATCAGTTCACTCTCTAAACAGTGGCAGGTAGAATTAGGGTGCTGAGGCCATGGGTGTTTTCCCCAAGTGAGTCACATCTGGCCAACTGGGGAACAGTCAGACACTGAGAATGTAGCTGATCCTTTGTGGGCGTGGGGGGTTGCCATCTCTGGCTGGGCGGACAAGTCAGTCCATGGTGGGTGAGCTTGTGACTGCAGGTGTCTGGAGGCCTGGCTCCCGAGCTGGAGTCCCTGCAGGTCCCCAGAAGGAACAAAAGTGCCCCTCTGCCTGAGGTTGGCTGAAAATTGTGCCTGTGTTCCTCCCAGCCTGCTCTGTAATTAAAGACATAGGCACCACTTAAGTGATTGGGGAAGATTATATAGTTTTAGATAAATAAGATTAGAGTGTCCTCTCTTTCCTGATTCTTACCCAGGTGAACACCCCAGGGAACCGTTGAAAATAATCCTGGGGAGACACTCTGGTTCTGGCACCTCCTGTGGAGTCTGAGAGGCAGGAGGTCCCAGGAGAAATCCTGGGGGGAAGGGATGGGGAGAGGAGAGAAGAGGAATGGGCAGTGTGGAGCCTGGCACGTACAGTAAAGAGAAGGATGACGGGAGGTTTGTTCACACATTCTACAAGTATTATTGAGCACCTGTGAACAGTCCCTAGACCAGGCCCTGGGGATACAGTCGTGATTAAATACTTAAGTTCTAGAGTGAATGAGGAAAGAATGGGCAAAAAAAAAAAAAAAAAAAAGTTACAAAGATAATTTCAAATAGTGATAGGACTATGAAGGAAATAAAATAGTGTGATATGATTGAGTAGGTAAGGAAGCCCTCTCTAAAGAGGTGATGTGTGAGCTGAGAACTGGAGTCATTTATGGGGCAAAAATGGAGGGAAAGGCATTCCAGATAGAGGGAACAGCAAGTAGAGGAGAAAGCAAGAGAAAGACTGGGAGGGGCAGGCAGTGACATGGGAGAGAGAGGATGAATGTGAAACCCCAAGGCCCTATACACACTCGCTATGGTCTCACTGATTCTATTCAAGTAGTGAAAAGAATTGTGCCTGTTCAGGTTAGAGGGCCCACCTGAAGCCTTCTGTAGCAGTCATCCCTTCGGTATCTATATCTCTTAAAGACTTTCCAACAGAGGAAAGTAGACAGCTCGCCGGATCTGCAGTCTGGGTTCTGACCCAACAGGGAGGGTCTACTTCCTCCAGGCCAGTGCTGAGCTTGAGGGCCAGATGCCTCAGGCCCCTTCTCTACATCTGAAGGGGCAGGGGAAGGAGGCCCAGATTGGTGCTGCAAACACCCCGAAATACTCCAGGTCAAGAAAAGCTCACAGACCGTAGCCCCTCCGGTTGTGGACTCAGGAAAATCTGGTTGGTGCTCTCAGCAATGGCTCCAAGCTGTGAAGCATAATGCATAAAGATGCTCCAACCCACACAGTGACGCACAGGAGAGAAGGAACAGAGGTAAGCTTCCTGCCTGTCCCAGACACTGAAGGTCAGGTGGAGAGAGAGGCGCCTGACGGGTTGAGCTGTGAGCAGGGATGTGTGTGTGTGTGTGTGTGTGTGTGTGTAAGGGGAGAGGGCTTGGCTGGGGACTGCCACACTTCGACACGCCTAGAGAGTCACTGCCCTTCTCTGGGTCTCAGTTTTCACATTTATCAAATGGGGGAGGTGTTAATGACCCCTAGGGTCCTGTCTTCTCCAAGCAGGGAATAGGGGGAGGTGGGGTGAAGGACCTGCCTCCTTAGGAGGCCTGGAGCTCCGATTTTCCAGGCTTCCATCCTGGAGCCTCCAGGAGGGTGCAAGCCTGGGTGTTTACATTTGGCAGGCAGGCTCTGGGTGGTGGTGAGAAGGTCGCCCAAAGTAAACCTGCCTTGTTTGCCTGGATTGTAAAGGAAAAAACGCTTTGGCACACTGTAACAGGAACTTCTGAGAAATGAAAACATATTCATCCTGGAGATTAGGCTGACTTCCGGGGCACAGAAGGGGGCCCTTTGTTCTCTTGTGGCTCCCTAAAATGGGCCTCATGTCTGCTCTCCCTGTACCCCCCACAGGGCTAGAAGTGGAGTCCCTGGGGCTGCACCCTGCCAAGAGGGCGGTGGTGGGCCTCAGACCCCAAGCTCTCACTCTTCTCCATCCCCTTGGCCTGTGGTTCCTTCCCCGCTCCCCCCCCGAACCATAAAAATACCTGACATTTATTGAGAACTTGCTTTGTGCCAGGCACTAAATACTTGACTTATATTATCTCGTTTAACGCTTGGAACAAGCTTGTGAGATAAATATCATATTCACTGATTCTGAGATGCACATTTACACCTCTGAAATCAGAATGTGTCTTATAATCAGTAGTATGTTATACTTGAATGGACAGTGTTTTTTCCTTCTTAGTGTCCAGTACAAAAAAAATGGTGTATCGTACAATTGATGACATCTTAGGTTCGATGAAACATGATATTATTATCATCCCCGGTCTGCAGAGGAGAAAACCTAACCTCAGAGAGTTTATATGACTTACCACTCCTTTATTTTGCAGGAAACCAAGGCCTCGAGCCATAAGAGGCTTCCCTCAGGTCAGCCAGCTTCAATGAGACAGAGATAGGACTGAAATCCGGGCCTCCAGGCTCCTCACCCAGGGCCCTTTCCACTCACCCCAGATGAACTGGGTTTGCTCACTAGGGAGAGGCAGGCGCTGAGGGGAGGGCCTTCCAGGACCTTCCTCAGCAGCGAGTGAATCACCAGCCGCTCTGCCTTGGAGAAGGGCCTTAAAGACAGATTTTTTTCCCTCTCCAAATTCTCTGAAGACTGAAGTTCCTTAAGGACTAAGAAAACACTTGTTTCCCTTCCAGCTCCTTTTCCTGGTAATTATTTTAGCTTCTCTTTCCCTGAATTTCTGCTCTACTGTCCCATCTTTGGACTGGAGGCAGGCCCGCCCCTTGGCCCTCTGTCTGCCTGCTGCCTGGGGAACAGCTCCACCCGCTTCCTGCTTTGCTCTCAGCCCTGCTCTGATCTCACCCTTCTTTCTTCCACCTCGAATCACCTGCACCAACTCTGCTTCTGGATGCCTCTATAACCCAGGCTGCTGGCTCCAACCCCGAAGACATACACTCAGGCATACTATAGTCCTCCATCTCCCTCGCTCTCTGAGTCTAAAGTCAAGGGAGGAAAGTCAATAAAGCTAGTCTTTCCTCTCGCCTCAGGGAGCCCTCATGTTGTCGGGACACTCTCCTGCCAATCCTGCTTCACTTAGGGCTGCAGAGCTGGAACTGTGGGAAGGGCAGGGGCATGGAAAGTCAGAGGCTTGACTCTGCCTATGATCTACTGCACTTTAGATCTACCCCCATCCTACCCCGTAGCCTCGGTTTCCCCAACCTCCAAGGCTGGTGAGGCTGAACGGCCCGTCACCAGGAAGCGGAGAGGCAGCGTCAGGCGTTTAAATCAAAGGCTTTGCTAAAACGCAACCAGGCACGGTTCACTTCAGCGGGGACTGACCGCCACCCAGGTTAAGCCAGGGCCTCAGATTCTTCCCAGTCAAAGGAGGGTTTTGGATAGGATAGTGTCTGAAATTCCATCCTACCAGCTCTGAACCGCTATGATTCTGTCTCCCTCTGCCCAGAAAGCAAATATAGGCCTTGTGTGTGAGGAGCCCATGTGTTCTCTGGGCATCGATTTGGCCAGGAGCTGAGTGTGCTGCCCGTGGTGGTGTGACTGTGCACGCACATGCCGCTGGGTGGAGGATCCCGTGTCTGGAGGTGTGGACCTACATGTGGGGCTCCTGCCATCCGTGCACATGTACAAGCCTCTGGAGGAGAGAGTGCCGGTTCACACCGAAGAGCAGGCCCACCCCGCTGTGCACATCCATGCCAGAGCGTGCGGCTGCAAATCTGGTTTCCATCTTCTTCCAATAGGCAGCTGGGCTGGGGGAGACTGAGTGGAATATTAATTGTGCTTTTGCACGTGGCTGAGCTCCATGAACGTGGTCGGAGGGAACAGCCTGAAGCTATGTGGGGAATGAGGGGGAAGCCACAGGAGCGGGGTGCCCTGGGGTTTACGGGCACACTTGGGAGAAGGCAGAGCCCTGAGACCCAAAAGAGTGGGTGGCAGGGGGAGGGAGAGGGCTTCTGAGACTAAGGATCTGGGGACAGCGGGGAAGATACTAGCTAGCTTTAGGGTGATTCGGATGTATGCCTGATCCAGAGCCTGGCACATAGTAGGTGTTCAATAAGTGTTTGCTGAATGATTAAATAGCTGACTGCTTGAGTGCATGAGAGATCTCACAGATACTCTTACCTGGGAGAAGATGGAGGACTGAGCAGGAAGAAGGAAGTGGGCACATTTGAAGCACCTACCATAGCAGGCCACTCTGAGGGTCACTGTCAGGCATTCGATTTTATTTCAAACACAGAAAGGCCTAGGAGATAGTATCACCCTTGCTGCACACACTCTCCCCTCTCCACTTGCCCTTTTTTGGAAGGTCCAGGTGAGAACTTTTTCTTTGACTTCAGGGCCCAGAAACGCTGGCTGCTTCTGAGAGGTGGGTCTATTTTTTTTTTATTTATTTTTTCTGCCTGTGCTGGGCAGCATGCAGGATCTTAGTTCCCCCATCAGGGATCGAACCTGTGCCCCCTTCAGTGGAAGCATGGAGCCTTAACCACTGGACCGCCAGGGAATTCCCAGAGGTGGGTCTATTTTCAATCTAATGGACACTCTGGATTTTATAGCTCACTGCCTTTCCTTCTTTACTTGGGCTGTCAGGAAGCTCAGAGATGAGTTTGCTGGGGCCCACCTCTTGCAACAGGGTCTCATGGGGGTGCATTTCACAAACTAACTGCATCCCTGGCTCCATCTTAGCTTTTTAATTTATTTTATTTTATTTTTTGCTGTGTTGGGTCTTCGTTTCTGTGCGAGGGCTTTCTCCAGTTGTGGCAAGCGGGGGCCACTCTTCATCGTGGTGCACGGGCCTCTCACTATCGCGGCCTCTCTTGTTGCGGAGCACAGGCTCCAGACATGCAGGCTCAGTAGTTGTGGCACACGGACTTAGTTGCTCTGCGGCATGTGGGATCTTCCCAGACCAGGGCTCGAACCCGTGTCCCCTGCATTAGCAGGCAGATTCTCAACCACTGCGCCACCAGGGAAGCCCTCATCTTAGCTTTTTAATCCCCCTTCTCCACATCCTTTTCCCTCTATTAATAGCCATTTAATTCCATCGTCTGTAGGGTTTCTCAAGAAACTTTAATACACCCTGAAGTGAGACAGGTATAAATACAAAAATATTTTTACTTTTATAGGTGAAGAAGGTGAGGGGACTTCCCTGGTGGTCCAGTGCCTCAGACTCCACGCTCCCAATGCAGGGGGCCCAGGTTCCATCCTCGGTCAGGGAACTAGATCCCTCATGCCTCAGCTAAGACCCAGCACAGCCAAATAAATGAATAAATAAACATTTAAAAAAACCAAAAAACAATTAACCATAAAAAGAAAGAAAGTGAGGCTCAGAGAGGTTATGTTATTTGTCCAAGGTCACACAGGTATTAAGCAAGAGAGTTGGGAATTTGAGCTTGGATCAGTTTGACAATATTTTCACTGTGCCAGACTCTAGGAGTGGACAAGATGTACAGCAATAAGGGGGCTTTCAGGGAGTTGGGAGGAGCCTTCAACTCTCACTGGCCCTCATCCAGTCTCTGCTGCTTCTTTTTTTAAATAAATTTATTTATTTTATTTATTTTTATTTTTGGCTGCATTGGGTCTTTGTTGCTGCATGCGGGCTTTCTCTAGTTGCGGTGAGGGGGACTACTCTTCGTTGGGGTGTGGGAGCTTCATTGTCATGGCTTCTCTTGTTGCAGAGCACGGGCTCTAGGCGTGTGGGCTTCAATAGATGTGGCACGCGGGCTCAGTAGTTGTGGCTTGCGGGCTCTAGAGCGCAGGCTCAGCAGTTGTGGTGCACGGGCTTAGTTGCTCTGTGGCATGTGGGATCTTCCCGGACAACGGCTCGAACCCACATCCCTTGCATTGGCAGGTGGAATCTTAACCACTGCGCCATGAGGGAAGCCCCAGTCTCCGCTTCTTGAAGAGCAGGTCCAGGTGGGGATTCCCATCCCAGGTCATGCACAAAGAGGGGGCGCTGGGGGTCCTGGGCATCCCCTGTCTTCAAGGACCAGCCCCAGGCCCCATAGCTAAGCAGAACAAACAGAAAACCAGCAGAGCTGGTCTTGGCAATCACCAGTTAAAGCAAATATATATTCCAGATGCTCTGAGGAAAGTTTCTGGATCCTCCAGAACTGAAAGGCGGACCAATTCCCTGGAGGAAAGGAATGGATTTGGGCCCAGGGGAGCCACATTTTTTCTCAGCTCTATGGCAAGCAAGTACCAAGGGTCCAAGAATCAGGGCAAGGAGCTCCAATGCTGCATATTCCGCACCTCTATCCCTCGCTATAGCCCTTCAGACCTGCCCACCTAGAGTCTGTCTCCCGTGGGGAGTCCCTGGATGATGACTTTGGGATTCCCCAGGGAGGCCTTATACTTACCTGTTAGTGAATTCATTCCTTACAGGGGATCACGCATGTGCTCCACAAACCTGGGGACCCCTGGGGAAGGCACAAAGGATGAGCCTAATCTAGGGGAAAGGGGTGTTGTTATTCTGAAAGCCGCAGTGGAGAATGACAATGTCGGTCAACCCAGGGGACACCGTCACACTGACAGTGACACAGAGCCAATGAGTAAAGACTCATTTCCAGATGAGCCCTGAGGTCTCCTGTGTGGGATGCCTTCAGACACAGCCTGCATGGCCTGGAGGAGAAATAATCATAGAAATAATGATTTTCACAAACTGTCATTTATCGTGGACCTGTTGCCCTTCAATGCTCTGCCAGTTTGCAGTGCGTATCTCAATCTTCTGAATCTATAAAGAGCTCCTATAAATCAATAAGACAAAGACCAACAATCCAATAAAAATATTGACAAAGAATATGAACAGTGAATCTGGTACATTTATACAGTACTATTTATCATGTCCCAGGATCTATCTAAGCACTTCCTCTGCATTTTCTCATTTAAGCCTTACCACAAGGCTTGGAGACAGATAACATGATTACCCTGTTTTCCTGAGGCTCAGAGAGGTGAAGACACTTACCCAACATGACACAGTGACTTGGTCTGACTTCATAGTCTGTGTTCTTAAGGTACGAGTTGGGATGAGAGTCACCATTTATGGGGACCCAAGGCCTCAGGAAAACCTGGCAGGGACTGGGGAGGGACAGTGACGGAGGGTCAGCCAACTGAAGTGAAATCCTGTCTACTCAGCAACTTGGGAAGAAACCTGGAACCTCCAATACCTAGGGAGAGGGGTTTTTTGGTTTTTGTTTTGTCTTTTTAAATTTGCTGAATAGATAATGCATCACATGACTCAAAAAAAATATATATATATAATGAAAATTAATCCTCTCATCCCTACATCCTATGTCCTAATCACTAAGTTCCCACCCTTCAACCAACATATAATTAATTTTATTACTTTCTTGGGCATCCTTCAGTGGGGTATGTGTGTGTGTGTGTGTGTATGCGTATTCATATGTATATACATCTTTTCTCTCTTTTTTATTTAACCAAAAAGGAGCGTATTAAATACACTGTTCTAGGGATTTCCCTGATGGTGCAGTGGTTAAGAATCCACCTGCCAGTGCAGGAGACACGGGTTTGAGCCCTGGTCCCAGAAGATCCCACATGCCAAGGGGCAACTAAGCCAGTGCACCACAACTACTGAGTCTGTGCCCGCGAGCCACAACTACTGAAGCCCACGTGCCTAGAGCCCGTGCTCCACAACAAGAGAAGCCACCACAATGAAAAGTAGCCCCGCTCACCACAACTAGAGAAAGCCTGTGCACAGCAACGAAGACCCAACACAGCCAAAAATAAATAAATAATAAATAAATAAATTTACATTAAATACACTGTTCTACATCCCCCCCCCCATTTTATCTGTTTTGGAAATCTTCCACATTAGTACATAGAGAACTTCCTCATTCTTTTTTTTTTTAAGTAGGTGCATAGCTACCAATTGTGTGACTGTACCATAATTTATTTACCTGTCCCCAACTGATGAACATTTGGATTGTTTCTAGTTTTTTAGTGTAATAAATAATGCTATAATGATAGCCTTGTTCAGGCACTGTATATATGTAGGATAAAATCTCGGAAGTGGGATTCCTGGGTCAAAGAGAATGTGCATATGTAATATTGACAGATATTGTCAAATATTTCGTATCGACTTACCCCCCCACCAGCAGTATATGAAGCTGTTGGTTTCTCTACAGTCTCTCAAACAGTGGATATTATCAAACTTCTGAGTGGCTTCCAGTTTGCATTTCTCTTATCATTAGTGAGGTTGAGAGTCTCTTTAGATGTCCTCAAACAATTTATGTTTCCTTTTCTGTAGACGTTTTTCGTTCTCTGACTTTTAAAAAATTGGTGGTTTGTCTTGTCTTATTGATTTCTAGAAGCTCTTTATATGTTAGGGAGATTGTGATATGATTTGCAGCAGCAGTGGGGCCACAATTGGCATCCCCTCTGGGAAAGGCTGTGGAGGTGGATTCTTCCCCACATCTCCACCCTCTCATCCAAGCCCAGCCATTGATTCAAGGAGCATTCATTGAGTATCTCTTGAGTGCCAGGCTCAGTGCTTAGGCACCTGAAACCAGAGGTGAATAGACCAAGTTCTCAGGTTGCTGGAAGTTCGGGGGGTACCAGATCTGTAATCAGACAGGTGGTGATCCAGTGTGAGATGAACTGTAGTTCAGGGGTTCAGAATGAAGGCTTCAGGAGCCTGTGGGAAGAAGCAATAGCCTCTGCCTATCCCAATAGACTCTGACGCCTGTCACCTGTGTCCACCTGGGGCTGCCGAGGCTCTGCCTGCCTCCCCTCTCCCTGTGGGTTCAGCCCTCAGACTCTGATTGCAGAAATGCCCTGCTCCAGGAAGATGGCTCCCTCAGTACATATTTACAGAGTGCTTACCACACACCAGTCTTCCCTGAGCTCATCCTGTCTGCTCTGCCTCCACGTGGCCTCCTTCCCTGGCCTGCGCTGGTCCTCACCGCCTGATTCTACCCTGTCATGCATTTCTTTTTACTTTTTCTTCTTTTTTAAAAGTATTTATTTATTTGCACGCCCTGGGTCTTAGTTGTGGCACGTGGGACCTTAGTTGCAGCATGCGGGATCTTTAGTTGTGGCATGCGAGCTCTTAGTTGCGGCATGTGGGATCTCGTTCCCTGACCAGGGATCGAACCCAGGCCCCCTGCATTGGGAGTGCAGAGTCTTAGCCACTGGACCACCAGGGAAGTCTCTGTCGTGCATTTCTTGCCACCTGTTTGGGGTGTCCGTGCCTCCACTGCTCAAAGGGTTGTAATCTCTTTGATGGTACGATGGGAGACTTTCCTCTGGGTCCCCTCCCCTGGTGCTTAGTATCCAGTGACGCTCAGTGAAGGCTTGTTGGATGATTGATCGTCAGGTGTCTTGGATGTTAGGGAAGTTGGAAACCATGGCTCACCTGAACTGGGGTGTGTATGTCGGGGAGGTGAGGATGGCCCATTAAGCACGGGAAAGGATGGTAAGCCAGCACCAGCATCAGAGGCCAGCCAAGAAAGGGTTAAGCTTGCCAGAGTTTTGTATATGAAATGGCATGGGGGGGGGGAAATACAGACTAGCAATTGAGCCCTGTCTCATCCTGGTTCAAATGACATTGTCTGAGCTTCCCCAGCCTCGCCTCCTGCACTAATTACAGACCTTCCCTAGGGAGGAAGACCAGGGCCAGGAGGTCCTCATTACAGGCTCGCTCACTGGAGGGAGCAAACCCCAATGACTGAACTCAATGACCAAACAAACTCTCTTGAAGAGAGACCCAGGGGTTCCTCTGTATATCGCTGCTGCTGCCTGGCTGGGAAAAGGTTAAGAAGTAGGCATGCATTGGAGGGACAGGCCAAAGGGAAATAGTGAGGGGCCAGGCTCGGGCTAAGGTACCCCTCCCCGGCTCAACTTGCCCAGGCCTGGGCTCCCTTCTTGCCTGTGCCCCCCAAGATGTCTGCCACCAGGGCTGTGTCAGGGCCTCCTCGCTGTGGTCGCCTGCCGGCCGCCTCTCCCTGTGGCCTGTGGAGACCTCGCCTTCTTTAATCTTCCATTTATCTCGAGGCCTCGCCCCTCTGAGATTGGCTTTGATGTGGGGCCTGCTCCCAGGGGAGAAATCAAGGGTTTCTGAGGCCTGGACTCTGCCCACTGCCCCCACCCCAGGCGGGGCCCAGAGGTCTCCCAGCCATCAGGGCCAGACAGACCCCCAGGGTGACCTCAGCAGCCAGGGCAAGAGCTCTGGGCCTTGACTTTCAGGCGGATGGAGGGGCTGCTGCCCCAAAGTGGAGGAGAGGGCTCAGAAGTAAGAGTTTTGTGAGCACATTGTGTAATTTATTTTTATACCTGTCTCCCCCATGAGGCTGTGAGCACAATAACAACAGCAGCGGCGGCATGCTTGCGTGCCAACTAAGCACCAGGCACGAGGCTAAGCGTCTTCCATTTATAACACCATTTAGTCCTTGTAACTGTGTGCTATGGGTATCATTTCAAAGGGGAGGAAACTGAGGGTTATTGATTCATTCATGTGCATAAAGATTTATTGAGTTCCTACTATGTGCCAGGCACTGCTCTAGGCTCTGAGAAAGTAGCAGTGAACAAAGTGGGCACTTTCCTACCCATCTGTACTCGTAGGGGAGACAGGTCATTAACAAATGGTCAAATACACATAGTATCATGTTCTATAGTATAAAGATACGGCCTTGAATAAAAGTATCCTCTCGAGTCAGGGCCATCTTTTTGGACTCAGTGGTGTCCTCTTCTGTGAGGAAACAGAGACCTGAGGGGAGGGAAGGAGTTAGTCATGTGACTAAGGAAGAGAAGGGGCAAAGGTCAGAGGCTGGAGGGATCTTGTTTTGCTCCAGGCACAGCCAGGAGGCCCGTAGGATGAGGGGTGGACAGTGATAGGAAGCGAGCTGGGTAAGAGGGCAGGAGCTGGTCTTGTGGGATCTGCTGAGGAGTTTGGAGCTTATTCTGCGTGTGATGGGAGCGACTGGAGGGGTTGAGCATGAGAAGGACTCAGAACGTAAGTGACAGAGGCTGACAACCAGCTCCACTCACATGGCTAGAAATGGAAATTTAAACACAGATGCGGTCTGACTTGAGGATGGCAGCTATGTTGCTGTCTTCCACAAGGGACAGGGACTGTGTCCCACTGGCCTCTGTGTCCCCTTGCCCAGCAGAGGGCCTGGCACAGACTGAAGGTCCAGCAAAGGCTTGGGGATCGGTTCTGGCACTTCCACTGGCCAGGCAGTGAGGTTGGGCAAGTCATTGACATCTCTCTGAGTCTCAGTTTATCCATCTGGAAATGGGGGAGAAAACAACATCTGCCTTGTCTGTAGGACCCCACCTGGTGGGGGGCCAGTGAGACCTGATATCTGGAAGGACTTTGAGCGGTGGGAAGTGTCAGGAAACGCTCTGCTGTCTGATTTCATCTCTCCTCACTCCCAGGACAGCTCTTGACATCACTGCTTAGGGGCACAAATGTGTCCTCGTGGCTGTCCTGCCCCATGGGGCAAGGCATGCCCATGTCACCTGCCTTAGGTATGTGTGAGCCTGTGTGTATGTCTGTTTACCTGTGGTGACAGCACCTAGAGGGTTGCTGCCTTGGCCTGGTGGTCTATGGGAACTTGACCTCCAGACTTTGGGGAGAGGGAGTGGAAGACATAGAAACAGGGGCTTCTCTCCCCCCTCATCCATATTGGGGCCCCTGGAATTCCCACAGCTCCTTCTATAGCCTCTGTCCCAACTCACAGTGGAAGTTGTGGGGATTGTCTGTACACCTGTCATTCTATCCCACCTGCCTGTGGGCTCCTGACGGCCAGGACTGCACCTCGTTCTTTGTACCCTAGGAAGCAACACAGTGTCTGGTGTATGATGGATGCTTCATAAGTGATGGATGGATGAATGAATGGTCCACAGTCCCTGTCATCAGAAGGGCCTGGAGTTACAGGGCTTCTGGACTCTACTTTAGCCAGGTCACTGCTCCTAGATGGGCCTCAGTTTCCTCTTCTACAAACAGGGTTTTTGTCTTCATTCAGTCCGTCATCTCTTGTGACTGTTACGGTACCATGGTATGTTCTAGGGAAACAGACACTAATTAGAATCAGTGCTGCCCTCAAGAAGCTGAAAGGTGTCACAGGCAGAAACTGCAACGGTTGCAATGTAAAGTGATAAATGTCTTTATGAAGAGAACCAGAGTGGCTCAGAGGAGGGAGTGGTCTGCTCTGCACTGAGGGGAGGACAGGAACATTTCACACTATAAGGGGTTCTTAATGTGGGTCTTGAAGGATGAGTAGGTGTTTGTTAGATAAACAAAAAGAGAAAAGGGCATTCTGGGCAAAGGGAATAGCATGGCAAAATCCTGAAGGTACGGCAGAGCCTGGCACCTTTGGGGCACTGCTAACAGTTTGGAATGGCTAAAACTTTTCAAGGCAGTGAAGGCATGGTGAGGGGGTAGGATTGGAGTGGGTAGCCCAGTGCTATTTCCTGCAGGACCTTGTAGGCCCCCTAAGGGATGCTAAGAGCCGTTCTGAAGGCAAATGGGAGCCACCGGCAGATTTTACAGAGGAAAATGGCATGATCAGGATTGCATTTTCCATAAACCACTCTGCTGTGGTGTGGACGACAGATTGGAGGCCAGCAAGACTAGGATCAGCAAGTGGAATTATGAGGCTGCTGCTGTTATCCAGGCGGATGTGATAAGGTCCCAAGCAAAGTCAACAATGGCTAACGGTTCTCCAGTGTTTACAGTGTGCCAGCCATGCTCTGTGATAAACATTTGCAAATATTATTGCATTTCATCCTCATAGCTACCCTGGGATTACGTGTTATTATGATTATCACCTGTGTATTATAGATGGAGGCACAGAGGCTCAGTCACAAGGCTAATAAGTGGCAGAAGAAGACTTAAATCCATCCACCCTGACTTCAGCCCCCAATATTCTGCTCACTGATGAGGGCAGTGGGTGGAGACAAGGGCTTGGAGTCCAGAGCTGGGTAGGAGGTGGGCCCACCAGGACATCGGTCAATGGGATCAGCAGTGAACCCAAACAAACAAGCAGGTTTGAAGAACCCTGCAGCTATAGGTCTGGGATTCTGGGACAGTGTCCAAGCTCAGGAAAATTCCAGTGTGTCTCTGGTGCTCTTACCAGGGACCTCCCCATGGCATGCTGACACGAGGCCAGGCGCTCCACCAGTCGTCTCTGTTGCAGCTGGAGTCATCACTGCCTTTACCTCTTTTCCTGCAGGAGTTCTGGGAAAAGGAGCCCCACCTCCCAGTTCAGGCCGTGGGAGGAAATTTTTGCGGCCTCCCCTGTCCTTCCAGGACCCTGCCCCTCACAGAGGGCACTACTGGTGTGTGCACACTGGTGGGTGGGTGAGCTAACACTGGTCATCTCTGGACCAGGTCCTGGTCTTCACTTGGAGACCCATTTCCTTGGGCCTTGTGGGCTCCCATACTAGAGTGGGGCAGAGTCCCCTGAAAAGAGTCTGGCTTTTTGTTCAGAGCCGGGAAAATGGCATCTGCTCCCTAGTTAAGAGGTTTCCAAGTGGCAGTGTGGGTTCTGTTTGTGCTCCCCATCCTGGGCCACAGTTTGAGATGCGGGCCTCCCCACTTACCTCTGTGGACTTTTCCAGGCCTTGCAGCCGGCTGCGTCAGCTGATGTCAGGAGGCTGGTGGACACTGAGCAGGGCTGCTGATTCAGCCCCAGTAGGGAACACTTTGGCCTCCGTGTAGAGCTTTGCTTTGTCCTTCACAGGTCAGGGTGCTGGTTTTCTTTTTTAATAAATAAAGCTGAACCTGACTCACAACTCAAGAGAGGCTCTGGTGCTCAGAGTCACCAGCATCACCATGGTAACCACGTCATCCATGAGCACTTGAAAGGGAAGTTATCAATAGCAACCTGCCTCTTCCTTCGTACCTCACAGCAGCCCTGGGCTTCCACATTCCTGACCCTTGGGGCTGGGTGAATGGCCCAGCTCTAGGCCTGGGCTTCCCCAAAAGCAGGCAGTTGAATGAAAGTAGGGACCTGAGGTTCCCACTCATGCTTACCTATCTGCCTCTTGGACATCCTTCCAGAAGGACCTGAAAAAGTCTCTTTCATGCTGGGGCACTAGGGGCAGACATGAAGTCCACATTTTAAAGCCATGAATCCATGGCTTTGTCCATGATTTCTGTTGGGAGGACAAAATTGTGTGGTGGGTACAGCTGCAGAGATGATAAAACCTAGAATTAAACTGAATGTGAGGATGTTAATAATAATAACCGTTTATTGAGTGCCTACCACCATGAGTCAGGCAGTGTATAAGAAGCTTTATATACCTTGTCTCCCTTGCTGTAATTACTTTTCTAGAGGCAATTTTAATTAATAAATTAATTTAAATTAGTTAAATAATAATATCTAGAATTTGTTGAGTGTCAGACACTCTGCTAAGCACTAATGTTTATTTTCCCATGGGAAGCACTATGATTATCCCCATTTTACAGATGGGAAAACTGAAGCTTAGAGAGGTTAAAGAATTTGTCTGAGGTCACTCAGCTACCAAAGGATAGAACTAGGGTTTGGGTTCAGTTGTGACTGGCAGTCATCTTCATTATTTTATTATCTCCTAAGACTCAGTCAAGGCACAAACTACATATTGAGCAGGGAGAGGCTCCAGGTTTGCCTGGTATAAGAGATTTTCTCCAAGATCCTTGATTGATATTTTTCCCCCAAAATGGCTCCTGGTCACCCTCATCAGGGTCAACTGGGGAGACTGAAAGAAATGCAGATTCTAGGCCCACCAACATCTATTGCCTCAGATTTTGGGGTGTGGGCCCTAGGATTCTGTGTTTTAGGCAACTCTCCATGTTGAACTCTAACACTGGAGAATTTAAAGTTGACTAAGTTCCTGGTGAGCAGGGACCACGTGTTCTCTGAGACATCCCCAGGGCCTGCGCAGGGCACGGCCCTGAGTAGGGGCTTGGAAAGCATTTGTTGGATTTGAATGAAAAATGGAACAGGCCCCATTGAGACCCCCAAGCCTCATCAGGGCCAGGTCCTCCCTTGGCTCTGAGAGTCCACTGGTTTCCTCCTACGCACTCCCTACTCCCACCCATCCCCCATGCCTGCACCCCCACCCTGAGCAGAGCTGCCCACTAGGCTCTGCCCACTCCTGTGACTTCCCTTGCAGTGGGAACAGCAGGATACAGCTCTTGCCAAAAAGCTCCATTTTTGGGGGTAGAAACAAACTCAGGCCCATAAGCCAGCTTTCAAGGCAGATACTACCCTGACGCCCCAGCCAAATGTCTTGGGTAGGTACCCACAGGGTATAGAGGAAAGCTTGGGAGCTCTTCCTCCGACAAGTTTCAACCATAGAAGAGGCTTATTTATCAGAGCAAAACACCCAAGTGTCAAGGCACTGGATCTATAAGCAATGCTATATGCATATTATGGACTATTAAGCAGCCATTAAAAATTAAGAATGTTGAAGAATATTTAATGATGTGGTAAAGTGTTCACCAAAAAAATAAGAGAAAAATACAGAATACAAAGCTATATGCACTGGAAAGATGTTTGTGAAATGTGGCAGAGTGGCCTGTGCTCCCCCAGCATCCACTCTCCCCTTCTGTTGTAGTAATAGAACCCCTACTTAGAAAAGATCCTATTTCCCAGGGGCCGTGGGGCTGAGTTCTGGTGGGTGGGGTATAAGCAGAAGTGATGCATGTGAATTCCAGGGAGTGTCCTTTGAGGAGAGGCAGCTCCTTCTTTGCTTCTTCCTCCTGGTGCAGCCGTCTTGGGTCCCGAGTCGGGGGCACGTGTTGAGGATGGGGACCCCCAGTTAGAAGAAGCCTAGGTCCCTAATGGTCACAGAGCTGCTGTACCAGCCTGGGCTCCTTCCCTTTGGATGTCATTTACTAGAGAGAGAAATGAACATGTTTAAGCCACTGTAACTTTGGGTTTTCTGTCATTTGTAGCTGAAACAATTACAATCAATGTAAGATATGTTGTTAAGTAAACAAAAGTGTAGGTTCAAAATAATATGAATTGTATGATTCCAATTTTATTTTCAAATGTGTGTTTACATATATTTACATAGGTACGTAGAAAAGTGGACAGGAAGGTTAAACACTAAAATGTCAGCAGAGGCTATTTCAGGATGGTAAAGCTACAAGTATTTCACATGTACTTTTTTTAAAAATAAATTTATTTATTTTATGATTTTATTTATTGTTTCTGGCTGCGTTGAGTCTTCCTTGCTGCACTTGGTCTTTCTCTAGTTGCGGCGAGTGGGGGCTACTCTTCGTTGCGGTGTGCAGGCTTCTCATTGTGGTGGCTTCTCTTGTTGTGGAGCATGGGCTCTAGGCGCGCGGGCTTCAGTAGTTGTGGCACGTGGGCTCAGTAGTTGTGGCTCCTGGGCTCTAGAGCGCAGGCTCAGTAGTTGTGGCTCATGGGCTTAGGTGCTCCGCGGCATGTGGGATCTTCCCGGACCAGGGCTTGAACCCGTGTCCCCTGCACTGGCAGGCGGATTCTCAACCACTGCGCCGCCTGGGAAGCCCTCACATGTACTTTTGTTTGCTTATCTATATTTTGTACTGATCTACAACAGAAGTAATACTTTTAGGATAAGAAAAAATAATAAAAGGTATAAATGACCCAATGTATGATCCATATGGGTCCAAATCATAAAAAATATACCTTATTCATGATTACATGGAAAAAAGACTGAAAAGAAGTGTACTAATATTAAGTAGATATTAATATTCAAGGGCATGGGAAACTGTTCAAAATATATTGTTGGGGGAAAAAGTGTTATTAAACAGTATAATTCTAGAGTTTTTTTTTTTTTGGTAAAAAGAATAAAGTGAACCTAAAATGAATACAGTGTTATGTGCCAATTATATCTCAGTTAAAGCAAAAAGATATAAATACATGCTAGAAAAAAGACCAGGAGAAGATAAGCCAATATATAATGGTCTGATTCCAAAGTAGAGATTTTGGTGATTCTTATTTTTCTCTTTATACTGTTTGGCATTTTTGAATTTTTTTCCAATAGACCTGTATGAATCTTATTTATTTAGAGAAATTTAAACAATACAGAAAAGAATGTTACAAAGAGCAATAACACACGCACATCCTCACTGCCCAGAGTTAAAATGATTAATATATATATATATATATATATATTTTTTTTTTTTTTGCGGTATGCGGGCCTTTCACTGCTGCAGCCTCTCCCGTCGCGGAGCACAGGCTCCGGACACGCAGGCCCAGTGGCCATGGCTCACGGGCCTAGCCGCTCCGCGGCATGTGGGATCCTCCCGAACCGGGGCACGAACCCGCGTCCGCTGCATCGGCAGGCGGACTCTCAACTACTGCGCCACCAGGGAAGCCCTAAAATGATTAATATTTTGTTATACTTAATTCCTGTCTTTATTTTTAAGAAACAAAGAGGAACAGTAAAGTTCTCTTTATGTATGTCTATCATGATCATTAAAAACACTTAAATTAGAGAGAACTTGCCATGTCTGGGATGGCCAGGGTGGGGCTGAGGGAGGGCAGGAGGGAAGCACTCAAGGCCTGTCAACTTCCTTCCACCTTCAACCAAGGGTTTGGCTCCAAATGCCTATTTCCAGGACAGAGGCGGTCTGGGTACAAGGGTGCCAGATTGGCCTGGCGCTTCTCCTGGAACATACAGTGGCAGGCAGGGCTGAAGGAGGAGGGTCCCAGCCGAGCACTTCCCTCCTGAGGTCAGTTGGTGCCCAGCTAGTGTTTACAAAGAGGGTGCGGCCCCAGTCGCCCAGCTCTGAGGCCTTTGCTCTCAGGGGAGCTGGCCCACAGCAGGCCACAAGCAAAGGGTGGCAAAACCACTGTCTCCTGAGAAGCTCAGAGGCTGGGAGGATGCTGGGAAATGAGGGCCTGCAGCTAGGTGTGCACGTGGTCAGTGGAGGTAAGGAGGTCCAGGAGGAGGAGGAATAAAGGGAGGAGGCAGGAGTGCTCACAGTTACTAGACCTTCTGTGGGTATAGTTATTACCTCCATGTTACAGAAGAGGAAACTGAGGCTCAGAAGTGTTGAGTCACTTGCCCCAGGTCTGACAGCTCCTATCAGTCTGGACTGAGACTCAGATGACCCCAAGGCTCATGCTCCTGCAGCCACACCAGGCCATGGCATGGGGCTGTTAGGAGGGAGCCATTCTGCATGACTCAGAGCCTGGAGCAAGGCTTGGGGTCATGTGGAGGTTGATTTCCAGGAGGTGGTGGGATCTGGAGATGAGGTTTCTGAGGCAGCCTGTCCTTACTCAGTGTGAGTCCACAAGGGCATCAGCCACCGTCTGGCTCGGAGGCTCAGAGAGACTGGTCAAGTCTGAACTGATTTTGGAGAAGGAGTTTCCCAGTGTCCTTTCTTCTTGACTTTACGGAGAGTAAGAGCCTCCAGGCCCATAGCCAGCTCTTCAGGAAAACATCAGAGCACCTCCCCAGAACTGGGAGGGGGATGAGAGTGGAGCCACCCGGCCCTTCCCACTCACCTGCCAAATGAACATCCCTTCACTGTCCTCTCCTGGGCCAAGGTGGGGGTCAGGCCGGTGTGTCCACACACGTCTGTGTGTATGTGGTCAACCCCCGCCAGGCATCAGTAGCAACCTCCTGGTGGACCACCATTTTCAAGCCTGCAACATCTGGCAAACATCACAAAGGTGGAACAGGCCTGGAGGCCCAGGCTGAGTCATGGATGAGCTCTGTGAGCGATCCGTTTCCCAGTGGGCCTCCTACTTCCTTGATTCAAATGCCAGGACCGGTGCCCTCTTGATGCCAGAGCCATGGGCCGAGAGAGACACATTAACTCCTCCTTGGGAGGCTGAAGTCTTCTATCAGGTGGAGTTGGTTGAAATTTTGGCTCTGCTGAATTCTGGCTATGTGATCTTGGCAGTTCCTTAACCCCTCTGAGGCTCAATGCCTTTATCAAATGGGGATGATTTTGTTGATGATGATGATGATGACAACAGACACATACCTCCTCTTCTAGTGGCTGGGGGATTAAACCCGAGAGTACACAGGAAGTGTCTATGTGTTTCACACAGAGCCTGGCATATAGCAAACGCCCACTGGAGGCACCTGATGCTTGCATAGTCCTCCGCCTCTCCCACCCCCAGCCCTTTGTTGGCATCCGGCCTTTACTTGGGAGCGGCAGGGGAGGGACAAAACCTCCATCCCCTTCTGAGGCATTGAATATTCCCCTGCTAGGACCGTGGCAGCTAGAGTGTCCGAGGACCAGCTGGAGGAAGAATTGTGACTGAGTCTGAGGTGTCAGGGAAATGGGTGCCAGTCCTCCAAGCGGGGGAGACCAGCAGGTGGCCCCTGGATGCAGAACCCCAAATCCTGCTGCTTTCCGGCTTGACTGCTCCATACGGGGCCCCACCTTATCTCTTCTGCCCCTGCTCTCTGAAGACCCTCACAGACAGATCACCAAGTCCTCTAGTGCTGCCCAGGTTATTATTATTAACAACAGTTATGACTGCTACTCCCACTTACTGACCACTGGCTCTGTGCCAGGCATGGCACTAGGCGTTATTTCGTTGTCATGACAACCCAAGAGGGGGTACTCTATTTCCCGCAAAATATGGAGGAGGTCACTGAGGTCCAGAGGGATTAGGTGACTTGGCCACACGGGGAGGAAGTGGCCCAGCTGAGATTGTACTGAGGCTGGGAGAACATGAGGGGCAGAATAATGAATCTTGTTGGGCAGGAAGACATCCTACAGACTCAGACCTGCCAGCTGCCAGGGCTCTTGGGCTGGGGTCCGTGAGGTCCTGCTGGAGGCTGCTCCATTCTGTTCATAGTCACCTTACCTGGCACCCAAGGGGCACCCTAGAGGCCTGGCTGTAGGATGGAGCTTCTGCCCACCCTCATGCTTGGGAGTTTCCTGTCTGCTATGGTCTGAATGTTTGTGTCTCCTCCAAGTTCATATGTCGAAATCCTATGCCTGCTGTGATGGTTTTAGGAGTGGGGCCTTTGGGAGTTGCTCATGAGGATGGAGCCTCATGAATGGGATTAGCGTTCTTAGAAGAGACCCCACAGAGCTCCCTGGCCCCTTCTGGAAGAGGGTTCTCACCAGAATCCGACCATGCTGGCACCCTGATCTGGGATGTCCGGCTTCCAGAACTGAAAGAAATAAACTTCTGTTTTGTTTTGTTTTGTTTTTTTTAGTTTCTGCTTTATAACAAAGTGAATCAGTTATACATATACATCTGTTCCCATATCCCTTCCCTCTTGCGTCTCCCTCCCTTAAACTTCTGTTTTTTATTAGCCACCCAGTTTACGGTATTTTGTGATAGCGGCTCGAACAGACTAAGACATCACCGCTCTGCCCAGGGAGATCCTGACCACCCTAGTTGTGTCCAGTAGTCCCTAACTGACGGAGCTGGCCACACTCTTTGTTCCTGACTCTGACTGCCTGCTGGTCTTTGCCAGTCTTGTCCTTCACTCCAGTGACTGTGTTTCTCTCTGGTCTTAACTTCCTCCCCATCGGCACTGACCTCACAGGTCTGGGGTCTCACCATGCCTTTCCCCCAGGCCCGCCTAAGTTATAAAAGCAGAGAAGATGCTGTCAAATTACAAAGGTCTCCCAGCAAGCATCTGGTTAAGAACCTGAGGTCAAATCCCGCTCTGTCACTCCAAGCAAGCCATTTCACCTCTTTAAGCCGTAATTCACTTATCTATAAAATGGGGCTAGCAATGATGCATCCTACAGATCCCTTGTGAAGAGAAAATGAGCTAATATATGTGCTCAGCACATGGTGAGTGTCCTATAGGTGGTAACTTCAAAAGGCGTGGGAAGAAAGGATTGGAGTTGCTGCTGAAGCACCTCTGGACCTTCAAGGTCCTGGCTGACCAGGGTCCATTCACTGGTCATTTTCCCGGAGGCCTAATTTTCCCACGTTCCAGTTGGCTGAGTAATGAGGCTGCCCTTTCCCCAGTCTGTACGAGTGGAGTTCTCATGGCTGAAAGAAGAAAGTGTGTTGCCTGGAACTGGCACGTGCCCTGTTTTGGGCACCACTGAGGGCAGTCTGGATGGCTGAGCGATGGGCACAAGGAACTCGAGTGTCCTTGCTGCAGGATGTACTGTATGTATGTCTGAGCACTGTGAGGCCCCTACCTGCCTGTTTCTCAGCAGAGTCAGCCTCTGATTTCTTCTGGAAGGATAAGGCTGTGATAGTCCAGGCCCTGCTCTGGGCTTTCTCTTCTGTGCTGCGGGGCAAGAGGTCTAGTAGCCACTCAAAAACTTCCTTGTGTTCAGCATAGTGTTACAGGATCTTGGGACTCCAGAGCTTGAGAAGGCATCAAACAGAACCCTAGACCGTAAGGGAGTGGGGGCAGGAGCCCAGAGGGCCCTCTTGGTAGACTGTACATTGTTAGTGCTAGAAAGGTCCTCAGTGTGGACACAGAATGACACAGAGAGCCTCAGGCAGAGCCATGGGTCATTAGAGCTGGACGGGACTCAGGATGTTTCTGCTGGAAGGTAGGCTAGAGTGTGTTTAATTCAACTTTCTGATTTTATAGCTGGGTCTGTGAAGAATTTTCTAGAGATGAGGTCCATGTGACTGCTTTAGGTGTTTAGGCTGGGGCCAAGAGAAAGACAAATGTTTATAGTTTATCTGTGAGGTTGTCATTTCAGGTAAGAGAAGAAAAATAGTGACTGGGCATTTATTTCACCAATATTTATAGACCTCTTCTGTGCTAGACCCAAGAGGAGTGAAACACTGTAAGGTTAGAAGTGGCAGAAAAGTAATGTGAGCTGGTTTCAACAAAAGGACATTTATTGGCTCACAGAACTGGAAGCCCAGAGGTAGAGTGGGTGTTATGGACTGAATTGTGACCTCCTCCCAAATTCATATGTTGAAGCCTTAACCTCAGTGGGACTATATTTGGAGACAGGGATAATTAAGGTTAAAAGGGGTCATAGGATGGAACCCTAATCCGATTGGACTGGTGTCTTTATAAGAAGAGGAAGAAACACCAGACTGCTCTCTCTCTCTGCAAGCACACAGGGAGGAGGCCATGTGCGGACACAATGACAAGGTGGCTGTCTGCAAGCCACGAAGAGAGGCCTCACCAGAAACCGACCCTGGACTTTTAGCCCTCTAGAATGATGAGAAAGTAAATTTCTATTGTTTAAGCCCACCAGTCTGTGGTGTTTTGTTATGACGACCCAAGCAGACAAGACAGTGGACCTCAGAGTTGTTTAGTCCAGAAACTCTGACTCCATTTCCCTGTGGTTCTCTCAGCTCTGCCCTCCTTGTTTGTAGCCCATGTATTAGGCTGGTAGCAAGAGCACTGCGATAGTTCCAGGCCCGGCAATGTGCAGAGGAAGAGAAAGAGAGAAGGTTGCTCCACGATGTTCCCTCATAAAAACAAGAGAGATCTTTCCCAGAAACCCCCATTAAACCTTTCCTTGTATCTCACTGGCCCTTAGGTCACAGGCCTAAAAGAAGTGTAAACAGAAGTGTATTTGGAAGTGTACACTTCCAAACAGAAGTGTAAGCAAAATAGAAGTTTATGTCTCTTTCATATCATAGAAGTTAGGAAAAAAAGCCATCCAAGACTGATAGGTGGGCTCCACCATCCTCCAAATGTGGCTTCCTTCTCTAGGTCCAGGGAGACTGTTCCAATTTCTATTACCTCTCAGAAAGGGGGAAGGGCAGGGGAAGGACAAGGCAGCACATGCACATTCTTTGTGAAGGCATAGCTTAGAAGTGGTACAATCGTGTCTGCTCACAGTCCTTTGGTGAGAACTTAGACTTGTGGCTACATCAAGCTGCAAGGGAGGCTGGGAAATGTAGTCCTTACCAGGCAGCTATCCGCTTGGCCCCAAACTGGGAGTAATGTTACTAAAGAGGGGAGAGTGGATATTAGGGAACCAGAGAAGTCTCTACCACACACTGATTAGCCCAGGCCCAGGTTCCCGAACCAATTCTTGAGAAGGGTGGTGGGCCCACCCCTGGAGCTGGGCAAGGTGTCAGCTTCCCTTGAGGCATATGGGCTTGCTTAAGCCTCTGTACTCTGGGTCTGTTTGTTATGGCAACTTAGCTTGTCTGCTAAGTAATACACTGTGCCTTGTATACTTCTTAGGAAGCTGGAAGGGGGGGTGAATGGGTCTTGGGTAATCAACCAGCAGGGTCCACTGCATTCCCTTCCTTTGAGGCCCTCTGACTCTAGGAGAGGGACAGATTTAAATAGGTCACTATGGGTCAACATAACAAATGGTCAACTAGCAGCAATATATAAATCCCAATGAAAACAGAGGGAAGAATTAAGAGAAGGCTTCTAAGAAGGGATAAAGGATATCATGAGTTCATTTTGTCTGGGTCTTAAAGGATATGTGGGAATTCCCCCAAATGAGTTTGGTTGGGAAAGAGCCTTTCAGACAAAGAGAACCGCAAAATCACAGAGGCGTGAAGGCCTACAGGGTGTGGCTAGTGGTCTGGTGTGGCTAGGGAGCGGGAGGGCGGGAGTGACCTTGGAAGCAGTTAACAAAGGGCACCGGAGAGCCAGGGGGAGGCAGCAGCCCATCGGACAAGCCTCTGGAAGCCAGGCAGGGTTTCTAAGCCAGCAGAGACATGGGCAGGTCTGTGTCTTTCTCTGAGGTAGAGACTGGAGGATGACTCGTTAGGAAGCTATTTCACAAATTCGGCTGAGTAATGAAGAGAGCCTGCATCAGGGCTGTGGTGGTGGGAAAGGAGACAAGGAGATAGTTTGCAGAGAGATTTTGGTGGCAGAACTGACAGAACTTGGTAACCGGGTGACTGAGGGGGGTTGAGCAAGGACAAGGCAGAGGGGGGAGTTAAATATGATCCTAAGTTTATTTGCTTGTGCTAGAAATCTGGAGGAGTACAAGGAAAGCAAGTTTGGGGGGTGAGAGGAGAAAACAACTACCCACTGTCCTCAGCCTGGTCCATGACAGACTTCTCTGGGTCCCTTGAATGTAGGACATTCTCTCTTAACTCAGTGCTTCTGAACACTCTGTTTCTACTCCATGGAACACTGCCTCACCCTCAAATCTCCAGCTGGCTAATTCCTCATTTCCTCTAAGAGCCTCTCTTGACAACCACCTCCGACCTAGGTGAGAAACCCTCTTCGGTTTTCTTGTAGTACCCCAGGCCTTTTCTTTACAAGCCTCTAACTCAGGCTTGTTTAATCACTCAGTCACTTCCATGAGGGACCACGTCTGCCTTGCTTGTGGCTTCATCCTCAACACCTTGTCCAGTGCCTGGGCACTTGTGCTGGGTTTGAGGTATTCAACAGTTGTCAATGGAAATAGGAATTGGCCAATAGTTTCTATCAGGGCCCATTCAGATGTAATGCAAAGCAATGAGGCCACCATGGGGACAGGTGACGTGACCCTTTAATAGGCCTGGATCACTCTAGACCAGTGGTTTTCAACCAGGGGTGATTCTCTCAGCCAAGGACATCTGGCATGTCTGGAGGCATTTCGGGTAGTCCTGACTTGAGTAGGTGTGTGTGTGTGTGTGTGTGTGTGCGCTGCATCCAGTGGGTAGAGGCCAGGGATGTTGCTAAACATCCTACACAATGCACAAGATAGCTCCCCACAACAAAGGAATATCCAAGCCGACATGCCAGTAGTGCTCAAGTTGAGAAACCCTGCTCTAGAGGTGGGTGAGCCAACCGGATGGCCAAGCGCCCATTTGGAGTACTGGCTTCTGTGGCCCAACTGAGGAAGAGTAAGAGAAGCTTAGTGGCTGTCACAAGAAATATGGACTTATGATGTGCAGCCAGGAACCACCTTGGATTGGTCTCAATCAAAGTCCCAACACCTTGGGCAGTTTCTCCTTAACTCAACTCCCGGCTGTAAGCCCAGGAGGCCCAGTCTGGCACTCGCCTCTCTCTGACTCACTCCACTGGGTTTCTCTTGCTCTTTGGTGGAAGTGGCCACCGCACACTCTTCCCACCCCATCTGCCTCGCTGATTATTTTCAGCTTGGCTTGCAGAGGCCCAACGCTGCAATTACACCCCAACCTCAATGGCTCCTTCTGAAAATAACATTTGGGTCGAAGAAAACCTCAGTCTGGTGGGCTGGATTTTATACTAAACAGTTAAAGAGTGGGTGTGGGCATGGGGGTGGGGATGGGGACAAGGGAGTGGCAGGATGGTACAATTAAGAGAAGAATCTGGAAGAAGGGGAAGGAAAAGGAAGGGAAGAGAGGGAAGGAGTGGCGGCAAGGGCTGCTGCAGAAAAAAAATATATCTACGGGGCAGGGGTCAGCCATCTTTTAGAAGTCTTATGCCAAGTCTTCATTTAAGCCCCTAATTGAAGGTTTTGTTTGCTGAAATAACTCACCCCTACCCCCAATCATTGAGGCCTGGGAAATTCATGTCTGCCTGAGGCCAGATGAATTAGTCTATGGGCATACCAATCTTTGTCCTAACTAGTGACCAGATTTTCCAACCCCAAAATAGGAGCCACATGGTTTGACACAGGAGTTTTGTTCTCTTTCCAGGCGAGCATGGCAGTCTGGGAAATGTAGTTTCAATGCCGATAGGTGGAATTTCTAAGCAGTTCCATAGTCAGTGGAGGAGAGAAGACAGGACCTTCAAAGTAGGGATTCCCAGGGAAATTAGAGATTTATGGGTTACTTTAATTCAGAGAAGAGAACACTAGAAAAGAGAAACTTTGTCCCACTCAGGGGGCGGGGGAATAAGGAGAGAAAGACCTGGAAGCGCATTTTGGATTCCAAAGGAAGCGGACAGAGAGAAGATTGTATGAGGTGAGATTTGGGAAAATAGGCAAAAGAGTCCCACACGTTAGTTAAAAGCTCAGTTCTGCAGTCAGCCAGACTTGGGTTCAAATCCGGAGTGTGCTAACCACCTGGGGGATCTCGGCAGTAACTTAGCCTCTTTTTAGGCCAGCAGTATAGGTCTGGAGCGAGGCTAGTAGAGTTTGCATCCTGGCTCTGTGACCTTAAGCAAGTTCCCTAACCTCTCTGTGGCTCACTTTTCTCCTCTGTAAAATGTAAACAACACCCACCTTCTAAGGTGTCCTAAGGACTTAGAATCTTAGAACAGTGCCTGGGACATTGGCAATCACTCAGCATATGTTAACTATTGTCATTACCTCTGGAGTTTTTCTTCAAATGTAGTAGACAAGACACATTTTAGTTAACACACACTTTTTTTATTTGACTAGTTATGAGTTTATTTTCAAGTGTATTAAAATATATGACTAGCACATCAGAGCTGTGGTTTCACTAATGTTGTTGCTTCAGGCAAGGCTATGTAGAAAAAGGGAATCGATTTAAAGTTAATTTTAAAAATAAGGAAAGTTAATAAAAGTCAACTTAAAATATATAATATAGGAGGAATGTGGGTATGGAAGAAAATCATGCAGGCAATACCTAAATGGCTCAAAAATTTGGAAAAAAATCCGCGAAGCCATGTTCCTTTTTGCTTATAAAACCTTCTAAGGCACATGGGTGGAGAAATGAAGGAGGAAAGATACTGATCTAGATGCTATCAAAACTGCCTCTTTTCCCCTCTGTAATCACTGTTCTTCCCTCTTTGAGAATTCAGTAGAAGGGCCCAGGCAAGCGAGACCTGACGCCCTAGTGAGCTTTGGAACCCCGAAAGCATTGTGGACTTGGGGGGCTCGGGGAAGAGAGGCCGAGCTCTGGAAACCTAAAGCCAACTCCCCAACTTCGCTCTCCTGTCGCGTTTAGGGCGATTCGGGCCTCTCTGATTTTTTTGGATCACTGGGTCAATCAGTCAGCCAATGCCTCGGGAGAAGTTTAATTAAGCTCAGATCGCCGGCGCAAGCTGCCAAAGGTCTCCCTGCCCGCCCCGCCCCCAGCACATCTGGTGAAAAGCTTCTCCCCCTCCCGGCAGGACGGGCCGCAGCCCGCGCATGCGCATCGGCAGGACGCCCAGCGCCCCGCGGCAGGCTCGGCTCCCAGAACAGCGTTGCAAACTGTTGCATCAGACAGCAAGCAGCCGGCCGGGCCGCCAGGGTTTCTAGGAAGATAGGAAAGGTTTGAGATCTTCTGTGGTCGCTTGGGAGCGTTGGCGGCCACTCAAGGTGTTTACACACTGGTAACGGGATCCACTGAAATCTCACGCTTGCGTCAGTCGTGGTAGGGACTTAGCCACAGGTGAAATTCGCTGAACTCCGCTGCTGCATCTGCTCCCACCCCAAGGCCCCAGGCTGGACCAACCGAACTGGGATTCGCTGTGCTATACTAAGAGCCAGGGCCCTGAAGGAGTGAGCGGGGTTTGATTCCTCTTCCCAAGAACAAGAATGCCCCCGAGGAATTTCTCACTCTGTCAAAGTGCAAAACTAATTTCCCCGGATAAGCGCTGTTGCCGATTCCCAAAAGGGCTTGGAAAGATCCCAGTAGGAATGTTTAGTGGTTTCCAAATCTCTTCACCCAGCAGCTGAACACGCAGACACTGACCATCAAAAACTTCTTGGTGGGTGGACACACGTCCTCCTTCACAGATAGGCCTTCTTTTGGTACATCTCAGTCCCCATGTTATGAAGACTTTGGACATTAGCCAGAGGATGCACAATCATGAACTCAGCGCAGACACAGCACACATATACAGGTTCTCTAGACCCAAACAGCTCTGCAACTCAGGTAATGGAAAAAGTCTTCCTTACTCTCCCTCAGTCTTCTGGTCTCTGAGCCACTCCTTCCTCAAGGGGAGAGAAAATAATACTGTATCTAGAAGGGGTGGGCCAGTCTCTCGGGGGTGGGATATTCAAGAAGAATGAGTACTGATTTAGAATCTACTTTCTAAAGGGATTTCCAAGGACGTAATCTGAATCCTACAGTTCAATCCTCTCTCTCTCTCCCATTTTTTTTTGGGGGGGGGAGTGGGGGAATGGTTTAAAACCAAGATCATTCAGTATTAATGGATTTTCCAAAAAGACAAAAACTGGCAATTTACCTTATGCATTCTGTCTTTGCTAGGGTGTTAATGGTGGAAATCTATTCCATTTGAATAATCTTGAAAGCTAAAACAGGCCTAGTTTTCTTCCTTGCCCTCTTTATTATGAATCACTCAGTCCCAAGATTCAATAGAAAAATGACCCAAAAGACTCATAAGCATTATCCCACACACCCTTTTGCCAGATAGTCACTGTTGTTTGTTTAAGCCAACATTTTCCTTTGGACAGTGGGGTATTATGGCACTATGGGATTTTTCACCATAGTAGATGCTTCATAAATATGGCCTGAGCTATTTTGGTCAATAGTGATCTTATAAACGGAAGGAATGACTACTAGAAAAGGAAGGAGCATGGGCTAGTGCTGGAGCCAGAGCATTTCTGAGCCCTGCTTCTGAAGGTATATCAGGACCCAAACCTTCAACCAAAGAGGTGTCACCACAGTGGCATCTGTGGTCACAGAGTTTGATCTCAGGGAGCTGCCAGAAGCTGACAGAATGTCAGATATGTCTAAGCAACAGTCCTCACCTGGAGAAGCAAGTCATGTACTATTATGGGGCCTCTCCAGGCATAGAAGTTGGAGCCAGGAGGTCAGAAGCCAGGTGGGAATGGGAGAAAGTAACCTTCTGAGCTCATGTACAGTACAGCTCATGCTGTACTCATGCTATACTGCTAGGATCTACACATCGTGGGCCCTCAATACATGTTTGTAGAATGAATGAACTGAAAGAATGAGGGAAGCAGCAGAGAGAGGAAAGTTCAAAGAGGTCTAAGAATTTTGCAAGAAGCAGCCTGGGATGTTCAGGACTCTCTGGTCTTGGGTAAGAGGGGAATCCTTGTAGTTCAAAGACTTAGGGTGAGAGAGTCACAACTGTTAAGTGACAAGTCTCAAGAAGTTCCTTCTGCTTTAGTTTCCCAGTTTGGAAAACCTCCAGTTAGTGATTCCAGAGCTGGCCAGTCAATCTCTTCAACCAAGCCTAATGACATCATCAATTATTGCTTCACCTCAACAGAATTCCCGGAGCAAACTTCTGGAAAAGTAAGGGGTCTGAGGGAGGGTGTGTGACTGAGATCCGGAGGACAGGAAAATCCCCCAGAAGCCATCCTTTAAAGCCATAAGCAAAGTGGTGGCCCAGATGACTAGATGATGCAGACAGACACTAAAAATGTGATTCGTTTTCCACATTCTGGGGGCACTCATAAATTCTCAACACTATACCCAGCCTAAACCCAGACAAACCTTCTGTTCTAAAGGCTTATGATCTAAATTCCATTTTGGAAAGTCTGTCTTTGAAATGTTTAAGGCACCTCATTTAATCCTCATTTTCACTTCAAGTCAGGTACCTCCTCCCTGAGAAACCCACCACATTTGAAGTTTGTAGCTGGCCTTCCTTCTGTTTTTGCTATTTATGTGCCAATTTAAAGGGTGGAGAGAGCCACATTAGTTTAAAAATAAAACACAAATAGCAAAATGAGTCTTGGTTAAAGTAAAAACCACAGAAGGGATTTTTTTTTCCCTCTCATACTTTTCAGATTTTCCTAGAACCACCTTTATTTCCTCAGAGCCCAGACATAGAAAGTGAGTGGGCCTCTCCAGATGCTCTTCCAAGGGAAAGCTGAATGCCTCATCCCTATTCTCCTCTCATTGCACCTTGAGGATTTGTTTTCCTATTTTAGACAATTGAGTCTCAGACTGGGTCTCAGAAAGCTATTGAAGCCATTGCTATACATATGGTATCTTTGAACACTCTTAGAATAGATTTTGGTTTGTTTTTGCATGGTTTGTATCTTAACCTCTTTTGTTCAGCTGTATCACCTTGTACATTCTGGGTGATGGGTGATGGGAACATCACTTTAAAGTCAGATACTCCTGGTAGATTCCCAGCATTGCTACTTACCAGTCTTATGACCTTACCTGTCAAATGAGAATAATGATGCACACCTCTCAGGGCTGTAATGAGGATTAAGGAGTCAAGACACAGAGAAGACTCAGCACAAAACAAGCGCTTAATACACTGTAGCTATTATTTAAAAAAGATCCTTTTATCTCTTCGCTCCTTCCTTAACCAATCCTCTCCTATTTTGGAGAAGGAAAGAAAGTTAGTCAGCTGTTCCCATGGATGATTTTTGTCAATTTTTGCATCACCAAAGGGTCTATCAGAAGGGGAGACAAGGCTGAGTTGACTTGTAAACACCTGGGCCTTTTAATGGGATGGGATCAGTGTTCTTGCCTCTCAAGAGGTGACCAAACCAGCAGTGCAGGGACAGGGGAAACACTGAAGGCCGATGGTTGGGTGGTAGGGGCACAGAAGATGGGGAAGAGTGGACGCAGGCCCAGGGCTAAGGCGAGGGGCCAGATGGGATGCCAGCTACCCGCTTTGGGGTACTGAGTCTAGCTCCTGCAGGCCGAGGCCCGCCCACCCCGGGGTCTGGTAACCGTGGGACCCGAGGCGCATGCGGCAGCGCCCTCTGCCGGCCTCTCGGGGCAAGCCGCCCGCCCGGCAGTTCTGCAGGTGGGACCCGGGATCCCTCTCGCTGCCTCCGCCCCCGCTCCATCCCTTCAGAGGACCTCGCGGCCCGGTCCCCGACCGGATTTCGGGAGAAGCGTCCCTATCTGACGCCTGTGGGCTGAGCAGAGACGATGCTCGGAAACATCCAATTCATCCGAGATCGGAGGCCGCGGGAACCCACCCAAAACCCGCAGAGGCTGCGCCTCTGGGACCCGGGGCCAAAGCCTGCTGGGCTGTCGGATCGCCTTTGGCCAAGACCACGGGTTCTGCGGACAGACAGGAGCCCTGGGTTCGCTTTCTGCCTCATCCATTTTCCAGCTAGGTGACCTTGGGCAAGGTACTTAAATTTCCATGAGCCTTGATTTCCTCATCTTTAAGATGGAGAAAATGACCCCGACTTTAGCGGGTTGACATGACGATTACGTGGGACCAGACAGCCTGGGTTGGAATTCGGGCACTGACTTCAGCTAGCTGTGTGCCTGGGGCAAGTTACTTAACCTCTCTGTGCCCCGGTTTCCTTCAAAATAGGGATAATAAAGGTACTTACCTCTGAGGGTTGTTGCCTGCAAAGCGCTGAACACAGTGCCTGGCACAGAGTAAGCGCTCAATAAATGGTGGCTATTGTGGTTGTCGTTATTATTGTTCTTAAGACCGCTGAGCACACGAGCAGAACTCTAGCTGGCGGCTATTATTAGTCTTTCCTGGGTCCGGCTATTTCTTTCCGGGCATTGTTAAAATCTTTTACCAGGCGCTCGCGTCCTAATCAGTAGCCGAAGGACAGCCGGCCTTCCCGAGTTTGGAAAATCGAGGTTCCCCTGGAGGAGGGCCAAGAACGCGGCCGCGGGCTGCAAGGACCGGGACCTCCCGGGAGGGGTGCCTGCGCCACGCCGCCTCCGCCCGTGCCTCCATTAGCGCGCGTCAGAGCCGCAGTGACGTCGCCAGGTCCGCGGGCGGGGGGGAGGCACGGCCTGGACACGCGGGAGCCTGGGGTGACTGGGATGGCCGTGGTGGCCCGGCCGCGCGAGTGCCCTGCTGCCCCCGGCGGCTTCGGCCGAGGCAGCCCGAGGAGCTGCGGGAAGGCCCTGGCCGGGGTTGGCTCTCCCGCGCCTGCGGGCGCTGGGCGCGCCGGGGCTCCGCCTGCAGCCCTCGCGCCCCGGGCCCGCCCAGCCCCGCGCGGAGCTGACCTCCTGGCAGCCGCTCAGCGTCTGCGTGGTCTTTCCCCTCCTGTCCTCTCTTCCCCGCACCCGCCCCAATCTCATTCCTTCTCGTCCCCAGCGACACGCTCAGTTTCTTCCTCCACCTTCCTTCTGGACCAACTCATTTGCTGTGAGTGGTTATTAACCACCCACAGGAGGCGCCTCCCACTCCAGGCTCTATCTGCAGCCCTCGGCGCGCCCATCTCTTCGCTGGCCTGGCCGGACAGTTCCACTTGGCTTGCCGTGCACGCATCTCCAACTCGCCGTGTCTGGTCCATCTCAGTACCATCATCCTAGACGCCTCGCCCCTCTAAACACCTCTCCAGGCACTCTCCATTTCTTCATTTTAATCCCAGCCAGCCTGGTTTAGGGGTCCCTCTCCCATTGGCTATTAACATATTCCCCTCAAGGATCTCCCTGCTGCGCTCCCGCCTCCTTCAAATCCATCCTCACGCACCGCCAGAGCGATTACCTGCAGTCATGCCGGGCCATGCCTTTCTCCGCTTAAGGTTGCCCAGCCTGGGACCCCAAGCCCTCTCTGTCTTCATGGACACCCTCCTCTGCCATTTTCTATCTGATACCTTTCAGAGCTAGCCCTGGGTGTTGCACCATGTTGGGACCACACGATTCAAAGTCTTCCGTATCTTTACTGCCGTTGGGCCCTATCAAGGGAATTTACTCCCCACTCCCCTTCCTGCCCCAGCTGGCTTCCTCTTACTCATTCCCCAAAGCTCAAGATGTGAGTCACCTCTTCAAGACTGCCTTCCCTGTTCTGCTATCTGGCTGAGCGAAGTGTCTCTGGACCCCCAAACTTTCTACCCCTGCTGCTTTAGTTGTATTTGGCATAAGGGCCTGATCTTTCAAGATGGCCTCTGAGGCCCTGCCTGGTCTGTGCACTGACCCGCACCTTCACCCACAACTCCATCCTCTTCCTCCCTGGCTCTGGCCACAGTGGGGGTCTCAGTTCCCAGCCTCTGTGTTCACCTTCCCATGCCAGTGGCTTTGTACAGCCTGTTCTCTCTGTCTGTACCTTTCTGCCCTTTCTCAACTACTCAACTTTTGGCTCTCATCCTAAGTAAGCATCATTTCCTCAGACTTCCTCCCCTGACCGTCCCCCACCCACTCCCAATTCAGTTGAATTCTCCTTTGATGGATCAAAGCATACAAAAACACCTACAGAGAATAATATTCTTAACACCTATTTATTCTGTACCCCTTCCCTGGCTCCCCGCTCCTTGCCAAAGCTTAACATTTGCCGTATTTTCTTCAAATCTTTTTTTAAGGACATAAAACTTCACAGATCTAGGTAGAGTCCTCTGAACTCATTTCTGTCCCTCCCCCAAGGTACCTGATCTCTTGCATTTGGGGTTTATCGTTCTCATTTATGCTTTTGTATTTTTTTTTTACTACATATGTTTGTGCCTGTAAACACTTCATAGAATTGTTTGGCATGTTTGTAAACTTTGAAGAAATGGCATTTACTGGATATATCATTGTGTAACTAGTTTTTTTCACTCAGCATTATGACTATGAAATGTAGCCACACATGTAGTTCTAGATCATACATTTTCACTGCTGATTCGGGTCCCATTGGATGAGTTCAACACACTTTACCCATCTCCTTCTGGAGGACATTCAGCTTATTTTCAAAATTTTTTTCGTTAGAAACAATGCTACAATTAATATTTTTTATACCCATCCCTTTGTGTGAAAGTGAGCCACCCAGGACGATTCTTGGGTGTGGAATCTCTGGCCTCAGGTCGTGTAAATTGGCAGCTTTACTGGGCATGGCTGAAGAGTTTTTCAAAGCGGTTGTACCAGTTTACACTTCGATAGCAATATATGAGTTCCCATGCTTGGCTTCCTCAACAACACTTGGTAATGTCAGGCTTTAAAACTTTTGCCAAGCTGGTGGGTGTGAAATGGTATTCCAGTGTTTTAATTTGCAATTCCCTGTTTACAAGAGAGACTGAGCATACTTTCATGTGTTTACCGGTTATTTGCCTTTCATCTTTTTAAAATTGCTTCTTGGTTTATTTGACAGTGCTTCTATTGGATTATCTCTTATTATGTGTAGGAGTCCTTTATGTATTCTGGGTACTAATTCTTTGTCAGGCTGTAGCCCATCTGGTATCTTCTACTCCACTCAAGCGCAGTTTTAAATCTGTGTGATTGATTAATGGCTGACTTTCCCACTAGACTATAAGCTCTATGAGAAGAGGGACCAACCCCCGCAAGGTATGTAGTATCTAACACATACCGGGACTTAACAATAAATATTTCTGTACTGAGGTGTATTGACATTATTTGTCTTTTTACATGCTTATCACTTCATCCCTCATCCTCAGTGACCCACAAGGCTGCAAACTCCTTGAGAGCAGGAATCTGGATCTATTTTATCCATTTTTCATGTCTCCATCTTTGTATCTATCACAACATAACACCTCTGGCACAGAATATATATCCAGCCAGTTTTGCTTAATTTCCTTTGAGCTTTCTTTCTCTTCTTTCCTTTCTCCTTAACCCATCTTCTATCCCTAAGCCCAGTTATATTATCTATAAAATGAAGGAATATGAAAACCTTCTCAGCTGTTTGTGAGAATCACACGATACAATGTATTCGAGGAAGTAGAACAGTGCTTAGCACACAGTTAGCGCTCAATAAGTGGTGACTTTCATTATTCCCAGAACAATCATTCTGGTGACTAAAGATACACTCTATTTAATTTTAACAGCAGAGTTCTTTCAGAGAGAGAATAAAACTGAACTTCCTGAAGATCTGGTGAGCGCTTTTTTTCCCCTCCCTTTATTGGCATTTGACCCACTATATAAGGCTCAGTCCCAACACGATCTCTGAAAAGCATCAAATATCATTCTTCTCCCTTTCTTTTATAAATTCCAGACATATCAAAGGCATATGAACCATACATAGAATTCAAACCTTTAAGTGGAAACATATAAAGGCCAATTCCACATCTTTGGCCAGAAGTCAGAGAGCAGAAAAAAGGTCTGTCAGTGATACCAGAAGTGGGATTTAGTGGTTACAGCCAGGGACAAAAGCAGAATTCTTACATCTGTTTCCTACATCTGCCATTGATTGTGTGACCTTTGATCTATTTATAAAATGAAGATAATAATTCTTGCTTTTTCTGGAGGTTGAACTTCATTAATTACTCGTTTTAAAATGCTTTGAGATCCTCAACATGAAAGGCAGTTTGGCTGTATTTAAACAGCGCTCCCAAGAGGTAAATGGCCCAGCAACATCTGTCCAAGCAGCTCGGGAATCTGATCTCCATTTTACCAGAAAGTGAGGCCCGGGAAGGCAGATTGCTGGTCCAGAGTTGTAAGTTGCCGACAGACACGGGGAAACCCCCTTCATCTCCAGCCCCAAGCTCGCAGGAATGAGAAGTCTCAGGGCAGCCTTATTTGATCAAGATGTAGTGCTACTCGGAGGCCCGTCATCTCTAGGGTTTCATTGCTACATGAGGAAAGCAGGTGGCTGCACTGGGCCCACTGCAACGTGAGGCCACCGGCGAGAACAATTAGAGCCACGGTGACCGTGGGCAGCGGCGTCTCCCCAGAAGGCTCAGAGGAACTTTGCTGAGAGATGTAACAGGAGAAGGTGGGCTGAACCCAGAAGGCAGCGTAGGCAGGGCCCCTCTGGAGGCTGACCTCCTCCTCAACTCAGAGATATGGGAAAGGGACCTGAAAGAAAACAACGGAGAGGGATGAGATCCTTGTCTGACAGCTCTGCGTGGTAGCATCCGAGGGCTGAGCTGGCCCCTACCGCGGCTGTTAGAACCAGCGACAACTGTGCGGTGGTTTGAGGAGAGAGCCCTGAAGCCAGAAGAGCAGGCTTTAAAATCCATCTGCAAACTTACCAGCTGTGCAATTTGGTCTCTGAGCCTCAGCGCCCCAACTAGGGGAAGGGATAATAATACACCAACTTGTCAGGGTTGTTAGGAAGATTAAACAAGAAAAGGCACCTGACAGTGTGCCACTTGTGGAAGGGATTCAATCACTACTCATGAGAAAGATGAAAACACTACCAACTCATTTATGACTGAGCAGAGTTCTCTCCCTTTTCTTAAAAAAGTTTTCCCCTCTTTATTCTTAAGCTAATACTTGTACATGATTTAAACAAACAAACAACCAGAAAAAAAAACCCACCACATCACGAAAGAGGATTCAGTGAAAAGTGAGTGTCTCGTTGAAACCTCTTTTGTTTTTTTCTTTTCTTTTCTTTTTTTTTTTTTTTTTTTTTTGGCTGCTCAGCTTGCAGGGTCTTAGTTCCCTGACGAGGGATCAAACCCATGCCCCCTGCAGTGGAAGCACAGAGTCCTAGCCACTGGACCACCAGGGAATTCCCTTATTTGAACCCCTTATTGACCATTTCTCCTCCCCTGGTGGCAATAAATATTATCAGGTTCTGGTGTATCTTTCCAGAGATAGTCTATGCACATATAAGGATCTACCTGGATTTTGAACTTTGCCTTTTTTTTTTTTTTTTACGAAACAATGTATTTTTTTTGGCCGTGCTACCTGCGGAACTTCCCTAACCAGGGACTGAACCCGTGTCCCCTGCATTGGAAGTGAGGAGTCTTAACCACTGGACCACCAGAGAAGTCCTAAACAATGTGTCTTGAAACTAATTCACTATCTGTATATATAGAGCTACCTCATTCTTTTTAAGGCTACATAGTATTACACTTCACTTATTCAGCCAGTCCTCTACAGATAGACATTTAGCCTGTGTTAGTTTTATTTATTTATTACCACCAATTTAATGGCTTAACAACAGTACAAATCTATTATCTTACAGTTTTGTACATCAGAAGTCTGAAATGAGTCTTGCTGGGCTAAAATCAAAGTGTTGGCAGGATTTCCTTCCCTTTGGAGACTCTAGGTGAGAATCTGTTTCCTTGTCCATTCTAGCTTCCAGACGTGTCTAGACACTTCTAGACCTGCATTCCTTGGCTGTGTCCCCTTCCTTCATCTTCAAAGCCAGCAACCATTGGTAGAGTTTTTCTCAAGTCCCATTATTCTGACCGTCCTTTTATGCTTCCCTCTTTCACTTTTAAGGACTCTTATGATTGCATTGAGCCCACCCGGATAATCCAGGATAATCTCCCTATTTTGAGGTCAGCTGTTTAGCAATCTTAATTCCATCTGTAACTTTAATTTCCCTTTGCCATGCATATTCACAGGTTCTGGGGATTATGATGTGGACATTTGCGGGGGCGGGGCGTTATTCTGCTTACCACAAGGTTATTGCCTGTCTTTTACTATTACAAACAGAACTAATGAATGTCCTTGTATAAATGTCACTTCCTACCTGTGAGATCAAGTCTGAGAAGCAGTGTCTATGTGAAAGGGCATGCATTTAAAATTTTTTGGAAGGTATTGTCAAATTTTGCTCTAAAGGGATTGTACCAGTTTGCACATCTACCACTAATGTACCAGTGCAATTTAAAAAATTAGTTGCCTTTTTTATTTTAGAGCAGTTTTAGGTTTACAGAAAATTTGATCAGAAAGTACAGTTCTCATATACCTCCTTCCCATAGTTCCCCCTCTTATATACATGTTATATTACTGTGGTACTTTGTTACAATTGATGAACCGATGTTGATACATTATTATTAACTGAAATTCCTAGTTTACACTAGGATTCACTCTTGGCATCCTACGTTCTATGGGTTTTGACAAATGTATAATGACATGTACCTACAATTATAGTGTCATACACGATAGTTTCACAGCCCTAAAAATCCTCTCTGTTCTGCTTATTCATCCCTCTCTCTTTCCCACCCCAAACTCCTAGCAAAGACTGATATTTTTATTGTCTCCATAGTTTTGCCTTTTCCAGAATGTCATATAGTTTGAACCATATAATATGTAACCTTTTCAGATTGGCTTCTCTCACCTAGCCATGTACGTTTAAGATCCCTTCGTGTCTTTTTGTGGATTGATAACTCTTTTTTTTTTAACTGTTAAATAATAGTCCACTGTATGGAGGTACCACATTTTGTATAGCCGTCACCTAGTGAAGGACATCTTGGTTGCTTCCAAGATTTGGCAATTCTGAATAAAGCTGCTATAAACATCCATGTGCAGGTTTTTGTGTGGACATAAGTTTTTCAACTGTGCCAATTTTTTCACACCTTTGAATACACAGTATTTTAGCAAACTTATTCATCTTGGCTAACCTGATAGATGACAGTGGTATCTAGTCATTGTTTTAATGTACATTTCTTTAAAGAAGAGTGAAATTTGACATCTTTTTATATTTATATTTTAATCTTTGGCAATGGTCTGCTCATGTTTATTCTTCTAGTGGCTTGCTTTTTTTTTTTTAAGTGAGTGATACATACAATCTTTTTATATAACAAGGAAATTGGAAATTTGTTCTATATTTTTATAAATATTTTGTCCAGTTTATGTCTTTTGATTTTTTCCATGTTGAAATTTAAAATATTTATAAAGCAAATTTATACCTTTTGTTTTCTTTTGAGGCCTTTGCAGTTTGTGTCTTGACTTTCCCACTTTGAGATTTTAAAAAATTCTCCTGATTAATTCTCCTGTTTTTATGGTTTTAATTTTTACATTTAAGTCTGGGATACATCTGGGTATGCTTAGTTGAAAGGAGCAAGGTAAGGTTCCAAGTGCTGCCCTCCCCACAGCCCCCTCCCCCTGCCATTGTTAACCCATCAAGGAATGTTGTTCCAGTATCATTTTCAGAAGAATTCATCTTTCCTTTATTGGAAATGCCACCTTGATTATATACTAAATTCTAGTGGGTAATTGTGTCTTTTCTAGTCTTTTGAGCTATTTTGCTTACCAAAGTTTTCCACTATTTTTAAAATTAATTAATTTTATTTTTAAAATTTATTTTTAGCTGCGTTGGGTCTTTGTTGCTGTGTGCAGGCTTTCTCTAGTTGCGGCGAGTGGGGGCCACATCGTTGCGGTGCGAGGGTTTCGCACTGCGGTGGCTTCTCTTGTTGCAGAGCACGGGCTCTAGGCACACAGGCTTCAGTAGTTGTGGATCAAAGGCTCTAAGGTGCAGGCTCAGTAGTTGTGGTTCGCGGGCTCTAGAGCGCAGGCTCAGCAGCTGTGGTGCACGGGCTTAGTTGCTCTGCGGCATGTGGGGTCTTCCCAGCCCCCCAGGGCTTGAACCCGTGTCCCCTGCATTGGCAGGCGGATTCTTAACCACTGAGCCACCAGGGAAGCCCCTTCCACTATTTTTTTTGATTACAGATTTACTGGGATATAATTCACATACTATAAAATTCACCCCTTTAATTATACCAGTCAGTGTTTTTAGTATATTCACCAAGTTGTGTAGCCAACACTGCTCTCTAATCTCACACCATTTTCATGCCCCCACAATGAAACCTTGTACTCATTAGCAGTCACTCTCTACTCCTTCCTGCCCCTAGCTCCTGGCAATCACTAATCTTCATTTGGTTTCTATGGATTTGTCTATTCTGGACATTTCATATAAATAGAATTATCTGGTATGTGGCATTTTATTATTGACTTCTTGCACTTAGCATAATGTTTTCAAGGTTCATTCATGTTGAGGCATGTATCAGTACTTCATTCCTTTTTTTTTTTTTGATGTGGACCATTTTCAAAGTCTTTATTGAACTTGCTACAATATTTCTTCTGTTTTATGTTTTTGGTTTTTTGGCCATGAGGCATGCGGGATCCTAGCTCCCTGACCAGGGATCGAACCTTCACCCCCTGTATTGGAAGATGAAGTCCCAACCACTGGACTGCCAGGGAAGTCCCCTTCATTTCTTTTTTATTGGCATATAATATTCCATTGTATGGCTCTACCACATTCTATTTATCCATTCATCAATTGACTTACATTTGGATTGTTTCCACTTTTTGGCTATTATAAATAAGGCTGCTATGAACATTTGTGTACAAGTTTTTGTGTAGATATATGTTTTCAATTCTCTTGGGCATATATAGAGGAGTGGAATTGCTGGGTCACATGGTGACTCTATGTTTAACATTGTGAAGAACTGCCAGAATGTTTTCCAGAGTGGATGCATTATTTTACATTCTTAACAGCACTGTATGTGGGTTCCAATTTCTCCACATCCTCACCAACACTTGTTAATGTTTGTCTTTTTGATCTTAGCTATCCTTGTGAGTGTGAAGTGGTATCTGATTGTGGTTTTGATTTGCATTTCCCTAATGACTAATAGTGTAGGACAACTTTTCCTGTGCCTATTCAACATTGTATGTCTTGTTTAGATACATTTCTATTTAAATTCTTTGCCCATTAAAAAATTTAGTTATTTATCTTTTTTATTGAGTTGTAAGAGCTCTTTATATATTCTCTCTTATCAGATATATGATTTGCAAATATTTTCTCCCACTCTGTGAGTTGTATTTTAATTTTCTTAATGGTGTCCTTTGAAGCACAAAAGTTTTTAATTTTGATGAGGTCCAATTTATCTATCTTTCCCTTTTGTTGTTTGTGGTTTCAGTGTCATATCTAAAAAACTACATTATGTTTTAATGTTTGGCAAAGAGTCTATCCTCACTTCCCCCCACCCGCCCCCCCCAGCCTATTCTTGCATGCTTTTTTTTTCATGTGAACTTTAGAATCAGCTCATGTTGTTCCAAAAGCAATTCTTTCAGTATGTTTTAAAAATTGGAATCACTGTAAATATGAATGATTTGTGAGAACTGACATCTTTACAACAGTACATCTTCCTATTCAAGAACAGGATATGTCTTTACATTTATTCAGACTACTAAGTCCTTCAGTAGCATTCTAAAGCCTTCTTCTTATAAATTTAGCACATTTAAAATAGTTGTGTTTTTTTGCTGTTGCTCATATGAATGGAATCTTTTCTTATATTTTCTAACTGGTTGCTGATTGCATGTAAGAAAGCTACTCACTTTTGTATATCAGTCATATAACCAGTCATCTTAGTTTATTGATATTGAATGACTTTATTGATAATGCCCGAGTTATATTTTCTAGATATGCAGTCATATCATCTAAAAATAATGATAATTTTGTTTTCTCCTTTCCTGTTTTTATACTTCTTACTTCTCTCTGTTTTCTAATTGTATGGGCCAGCACTTCTAGAACAGTGTTAATAATGATGGTGTTAGTGGAAATCTTTACTTTGCTCCTGACCCTACAGAAAATGCTTCTAGGTACAGACTTTGCAGAGAGGCAGCTGTCAGTGTCTCTTTCTGAGTCTTTCTTTTACTGTGTTCTCTCTGTCAGGTTTCATAGTGTTATGCTAGCTTTCATAAAAAGAATTTGGCAGTTTTCCTGCTTTCTCTTTGCTCTGGAACAATTTAAATAGCAGGTAGAATTCACCCATGAAACCGCCTGGACTTGACACTTTTTTTGGGTATAGCTCTTTGAAAACATCCTCAATTTATTCTGTGGTATTTAGTATGTTTCAGGTTTTTTGGAGTATACATTTTAAAACTCTTCTAAATTAGTTGTAATATTTTCTATTTCCTAGAAAATTATCTATTCAACTCAGGGCTTTCAACATTTTGGCTTAGGTTGACCAATGTAAATGCTTATGATTTTATTAATTAGTTTGGTATCTGTAGTGGTCTCCCAACTCTCATTTCTTATTTTGGGTATTTGATCTTTAAAAAACTGGTGGGAGATCTTCCACTGCAAGGCTGCCTGTTTGTATGGCCAGTCTGAGGCTGAGGGTTCCCAAGAGTGAAATCTCCCAATGACCAGCCAACTTGGTTTTGTTTGAGATGATGTAAGACAGACATTCCTTCGTGTACATGGCTTTTGCTGTGATCAGCTGAGTGTTTGGCACGTGCCAGACCCTGTGCTAAACTCTTTATGTGTATTTTCTCATTTAATTTTCACACCATCCCACAACATAGGTAATATGGCATTATTCCCATTTTATCGACAAGGAAACAGAGACCCAGAGAGATTAAATAACTTGCCCAAGGTCCCACAGCTGGTGGCCAGTAAAGCTGGGACTCTGACCAGGTCTGTCCACCTCAGGACTCATTCTAAGTAAAGGGTCTTCTTCCGCAGCCCCTACTCCCACTCTGCACCTGCCTTTTACCTCACCTGGTGTCAGCAGCACAGGAATGGCAGCAGTTTGTGGACTTCAAACTCAGGCCTGTGTTTTCTGGACTCCTGAGGTGCCTGCCTCATAGTGTGACCCCCACTCCACCTCTTAGATAATTTTTGAGGCCTGGCTCTGGGCCAGCCACGGTGCTAGGCGCTGGAAAAACGGCTCTTATATTCTGGTGGGGAAGGATCTGTGTCACCAGCTAAGTAAGATTCTCATTTAAATGTCAGAAACAAACCAAACCAAAACAAAAAACCAACCATCAAATCATTGTCCTTGAGGTACAATTGTAGAGAGAGCCCAGGACTAGTTTGAATCATACACGTCTGACCCTTAATAGCTGTGTGACCATGACATGCCACTTTATGCTGCTGAGCCTCCGTTTCCACATCTATAAAATGTAGATAACATCACACATTTTTCACATTCTAGGGATGCATCTTACAGTTGATGGTGTCTCTCAAGGATACTTGGCAGTGTTGGGGTTTTTTTTGTTTTAATTTTCTTATTGTTACATAAAATAGTGGTGTGTCCTACTGATGATCTTAGATCTGATGACATATGATAGTAATCACATGGTTGCTGTGAGAATGAAATGAGCTCATATAAAGTGGAAAACCCCGTACAAATTCAGGTAAAGCAGTGCAAGAAGCACTGGCGGCGATTCTAATCCCAAATCTGTTATCACTATCTTGTTGGATGACCGCAGGCAAATTACCCCTGTTGTGTGGTCCCCACATTTCCTTCTCTGGACTTCCTTCTCAGCAAAATGAGAGATTTCTTTAATTCATTAATTCAGCCAACATGTCCTGAGCACATTTTCTGGGCCAGGCACGGTGCCCCTCGGGAAGGACTTGGCTCAGCAGAGTGAGGGAACAAGACTCTCCTTGTGAGCAGTGCTCTGGTAAAGGTAGAGACGGGAAGGGTGAGCTGATCTCATGAGGCTCTTCTAGCTTTAATTTCTGTCCTTCTGGAACTAGGAGGAGGGCCAGATAGGGCAGGTGTGTTTGGGGAGGCCAAGTGGTATAGGGGTTAATGTACAGGCTATGGAGTTGAACAGTCTTGGACCACCTCTGTCACTTTCTAGCTGTGTGACCTTGGGCCAATGACTTAACCTCTCTGAGCCTCAGGAGCCTTAACTGTAAAATGAGAGTGACAAGAGTTGCTGTCTCCCAGGGTTGTTATGAGTATTGAATGAAATGCAGTATGTAGAGCGCTCAGCTCAGTGCAGACCAGTAACCAAGCAATTAATGAACTGTAACCTGCCTTCCTCCCTGCTGCTCTCCCTCTTTCCTTCCTTCTTTCTCCTTCCTGTTCTTCCTTTTCTACCTCTTCCTCCTTGCCCCCCTCCTTCTCCCCAGTTTACCTGCTGTTCTTGAGAAACAAAAACTTACTGTGCAGGAATCCCCTGTCCAAACCTTCCCACTTTGTATTTGGAGGTCGGCACAGAAAAAACGACTCTGCCGCATAGATTGGCCTCTCCCATTGCTGGCCTTTGCAGTGACTTCTACCCTTGCTGGAAGTTTCTGATAACTGTCTGCCATGACTGCCCAGCAGCCAAAGGGTCTCAAGCAGGATGTTTTCCTCTGTGAGGCAGGGTGGACACAGAGCCCAAGGCACAGGGACTTTTCAAGGGCCTGGGGAAAAGTTTGAGATCTGAAAAAAGTTATTGGCACCAAAATAAGAAAAGGGAACTGTAAAATCAAGAAGTGTTTAATTAAAAATCTACAAAATGTAACACTGTGTTCACTTCATTAAGTGTTAAAATTTAGTGTTTCTTTATATTTGAAAACAATTTATAGGTTGGATTTTACTCACTTTGTAAGAGTTGCCCAATATGCACGACAGTTACTGAGAAATTATTGCCAATTGTACATTAAGTGAGTTGTTCACCAGTTGTAAATTAAATGAGTATGTTTAGCCAAATTCAGTAGCAAAAATATTAAAAACCCTTTCAAAAAGTTTACAGGTAAAATTGTTAATATGGAATATTTTAGGTATTTTATACAATACGTGGCCTCTCTAGGGCCTGGGAAAGTCCTTAAAATGCGTTATGCTGTACATGGGAGGCCATTAACCCTCTTTTTAGTTCTCCTATTTTTTTCCCTAGGATAGCTGATTATTCTAACCTTTTGTAAGAC